>NC_134589.1:93272418-93872418 GCF_037038515.1 Microtus pennsylvanicus | reverse complement strand
CTTGGGGCTGAGGCAGGAGGCTGTGCTGCAAACTCAGGGCTACCTTAGGGTACAAAGATTACAGGGCAAAAAGGAGCTCAGTCTGCCCTTGTGGGATAGTGTTGTACTCTGTCTCACCTAGAAGCAGGGGGTAGTCCTCGGCCTCCAGCCATGGGGTGCAGAACTGGACATGCCGGAGGTGCTTCTGGCTGATGAGGTGGCGGTAGTGCTCCCTGAGAGGTCCCTTCCCTTCACAGAGAAGAAAAGTCACTAACACTGTCGTTCTCCATCACTACCACTGGGCAGGTCCTGCTGCTCCAGCTGACACTTGACAACTCTCTCCCAAAACCACACCCACCAGTGGCCCCATCAGGCCCTGACATCCCATGGCCAAGACACTAAGCACAGCACAGCCAGCTGGCACAGGGCTGCAGGTTGCTAAGGGGCCTAAGATAAATGCTAGGGTGCCAACAAGACGGACACCAAATCTCCACCTGCACCAAGTGATACAGGGACTTTCCTTAGCATGCCAGGGTCCCCTAGGAACCTGACTGGGAGGGAGCAGGAGGAGGGAACTGCCTAACCCTGTGACTGGGCAGAGGACACACTGCTTCTGAACTACAGAGGCTGGGAGTGCACTGGGAAAGGGGAGGGTTTGGTCTAAGTATCATCCAGATTGAAATCTGAACTCCTGAGTCCTTTCTGAGCCTCAGGTTCCCTATTTATCAAGTAGATGTAGAACCTATACCCATAGGGACATGGTGGCACAGTCCTGTACCAGCTACTTGGGAGTCTGAGGCAAGTTAGCATATCAAAACTTGCCTGGACTACAGAGTGGGTTCAAGGCCAGCCTGGACAACCTACAAGACCCTCTCTCTCCACACAGATAAACCACAGATAGGGATGTAGCTCCATGGTAGAGCACTTGCCTAGCTTGGGCAAGGTCTCGAGGAGAAAGGGAGAAATTACCCTGGAGAACTGAGATGACTACTAACAGTGCCCTCTAAAGGCCATATGCCCATCCTTCTGCCACCCTCTGCCCTTCTAAAAATATGATATGGTGTTCCCATTGTACCTGTTATCACACAGACTAGGGAAGGAAGGCTGTCTCCATTGAGTGTTAGTTGTTCAAACTCTGTTTTAAAAAAGACACACCAACCAAGAAAAAATAAATAAGTGTAGCAGGGAAGCTGCTTCTCGGGGGGGGGGGGGGGGATGCTAGTCCCAAGCTGGCCCACCCATGACACCAGGGGGCACACCACGTGACAGGCTGCCACAAAAGGTCAGGTAAGCGCCAAGCAGTAGCCCCTGCCAAGCTCCAAGCTGCTAATGCACCACACACCTACTTTCTAATGCTCCCAGCAGGATGGAGAAGTCCTCATCCTCTGCAGGGAGAGAAGGGGAAAAGGGTCACAGACTGCCTCCCAAACCTCCCGCCCTACTCGTACACCCATCCCCAGATCCCAAGACAAGCTGGGCACACACCCCAGGTACTGAGGGAGGCAGACCTGTCCAGCTCGTGCTGCTCACAAGCAGTGCTGGCCGCCCATGCAGATGCCTCACCACCCCACTCTGACAATCCCTCTCGGTGAAGGCCGACCTCTCCACGCTGGGGTCCAAGGGCGTAGAGCTGAAGAATCAGAGGAGAGAGGTGAGATACTAGACACTGGCACAAGAGGAGCCACAGGCTCCCAGCCATTTGGCACCCTACTGACCTCACTGATCCTGGTTGCTGGGACTGAGGTTATAGGAACAGTACCCACCCCCACAGGCTCTCCACTCTACCTGCTCAGCATCCCAGTGAGAAGGTACTGACCCGCCTCCCAGCAACTACACCTGATTCCCAAGAACACACAGCATCCCAGTGAGGTGTTGTCCTGCCTCCCAGCAACCATGCTTGGTTCCCAGAGCACACAGAGGACGGGGCAGAATTGAAACAGGTGTCTTCTCTCCCCAGTGAGATGCCCAGAGGACACTCAGGTCCCCTGCCCCACAAGAACCCACTGGCCACAGGGCAAGGTAGCACAAGGCTCAGCAGGCAGTTCCTTAAAGGGCCTGAGAGTAGCTGCTTCAGGCTCTGTAGGTCATAGACTCTTGTGAAACCCAGTTCCACTGCTGTAGTTTGGGAACAAACACTGGGGCTTGCCATGTAGCCCAGCTGGCCTCAACTTAAAATCCTCCTGCCTCAGCCTCCCCAGTGCTGGGATTACAGAGATTCACCACCACACCAGGTTTCTAGCAGCCACTGACAACATAGAGGTGAACAGGTGGACTGTGTTCCAATAAAAGCCTATTTACAGGAATAGGTGGCAGGCTGCAGCATTAGCTTGCTGGCCCTGGATGAGTCTGCAGGAGACCAGGACAGCGGAGAGACAGGAGACATACCAGCTTTGGAAAGGAGGGTATGTGCGGCTCAGCTTCATGAAGAGCTCGTGCTGCAGGTCCAGGGGCGTCTCCTTAAAGAAAGATGCTGGCTTGTCGTAGACAGTCACAGCCCTGACGTGAGATGGAAGTGGACAGAGAAAATTCTAAGAAACAGGACACAGCAGGATTCCAAAAAGCAAGGGAATTTAGGGAATCCCAAAGACAGGAAACTCCAGGATCACTCAGAATACTGCAGACCTTCAGGACCAAGAAGTCCTAGGCCACACAGCTGGGAGGTAAAGACAGCCTACTGCCTCCTCCCTTGGCTTCTCAAGCCCTTAACTATCTCTCAGGGCATGACTGCTACAATGCAACACAGCAGCAGGTGCTGCAGCTCTCAAAACACTTGGCGGGCTGATGGGTATCCCAGGCCTGCATACCTGATACACCAGTTCTCCGCCAGGTCCTCCCGCATCGCATTGGTCACACACAGGTTCAGATGGGATAGGCGCCCGAAGAACTTCTCATACCTACAAAGATGTCTTGAGGATCAGCAGGTGGCCATGGGATGAGCGTAGATGCCACCCCATTCTCCATATGACTTGATACCCATGGGTAGTGAAAAGGCTGCAGAACTAGGGCCCTTGAGCCTGTCGGGATGTGCCATGCGCTCCCTGTACAGTTACTTTTTCACACACTTCCTTCCCTGTTCAGCTTACAGTTACTTCAAAAGGAAACGGTCTCCATAAATCCATTTGCACACAATAGAGGAGAAACCCAGTAACGGCCACTTAAGCAAGTCTCAGCACCCTGGACCAGCAGGGCTGCCACTCTCTCACTGCGGTATAAAGGGAGTTTAGTGACTTGAAGCTTTGTCCCAGGAGAGGGAGGAAGAGGAAGTCAAGGTTACTAAGCTGCAGGCTGGAAATGTGGCTCAGCTGGCAGAGTGCTTTCCTGGCAAGCTAAGGCCCTGGTTCCATTTCGAGTGCTACAAAAACGGGGCATGGTGGTGCACGCCTATCCAAACACTCAAGAGAAAAAGGCAGGATGTAGCTCATCTGGTAGAGTGCTTGCCCATAATGCATCGGAGTCCTGGATTCCATCCCCAGCACATCATAAAATAAGTGTGGCAGCGCATACCTGTAACCTCAGGTAGATCAAGGCCAGCCTGCAATAAGCGAGACTCAAAAAAATCAAATTTAGGGACCAGATAGCACTGGCTGCTCTTCTAGAGGACCAGGGTACATGGCAGCTCACAACCATCTAAGTCCAGTCCCAGGGGATCTGATGCCCTCTTCCGGCCTCCACAGGTACACCAAAAAATACTCAGGAAAAATATCCATTTATAAAGTTATTTTTTAAAAACAAAAATCAAAAAATTACAAAAAGAAAATACCTAAAAGCTGGGGGTGATGCCATAAGCCTTTAACCTCAGCACTCAGGAGGCAGAGGCGGGATCTCTGCATTTGAGGCCAGCCTGGTCTACAAAGGGAGTTCCAGGACAGCCAGAGCTACACAGAAGCCCTGCCTCAGTGGGGAGGTGAGAGGTAATAAACTGGGTGTGGAGGAGTGTGCCTATAATCCCAGAGCATAAGCAGCTGAGGCAAGAGGACCGACACGAATTCAAAGCCAGGCTGGACCAAGTGAGAAAGATCCTTAGCTACCACCATACTACCTACTGCAGCCTTTTCCCCCTCCAGATATGGAGAAGGCTCTGAAATGGAACTCCCTGGGGGTGATTCCTAACTTACTTCCTGGTGGCAAGAGACAACATGACTCTCAGCCCACTCTCCTAACTCGTACAGTGTACCACAGCTGGGGTGATGGAGACAGATGGGAGACACGCGGGCCTGGCCTGGCACCTGGCCCCTGGCATGAAGCTGGTGTTGTGTGACAGTCAGGAACTGCTTGGGCAACAAGGGGCATCAGTCCCAGGAGGGGAAGGGAAAGGGCACAACTAGGTGACCCCTAGAGCTGGAAGCACACAATGAGATGGGACAACCAGGCCCTTCCTCCCACGCACACCCTCTCACCACTTGGCCAGCAGCACGATGGGGTGTCGGGGGCCGTGCACCAAGCCCATGATGGAGTAGCCATAGTTGTGCCAGTCGATGACCAGTTTGCTCCCACACAGGCAGCCCACAAGCCAGCAGACGGCAATGGCAGGCAGGCCCGGAGGGTTCTAGGAAAGAGACACTTGGAGGCAGTGGAGGAAGCACAGACCATGGCCCATGTACCCGAATGAAGAGGAGGGACCACACAGCAAAGAGCAAAGATGAGGCCGTGACCTTCAAAGGCTCTCATCAGCAATGGGCAGAAGGAAGGTCCTCTCCGCCATCAAAAGAAGAAAACAGAGTAAGAAGTTATCAAAACTGACCAATCTGGAAACCCCCAAATCATGAACAATCAAGAGCGCCTGGGTTAAGGACACGGTTCAAGAGGTAAAGAATTTGCCACCCAAACATAAGGACCTGCATTCATCCCAGACTCCATATAGAGCTGAGCATGGCATCTCCCAAAAATAACCCCAGGATTCCTCCAGCAAGATAGGAGCTGGAAGACAGGAGATAACCGTGGAAGGTCATAGGAAAGCTAGCCTATGTATGAGGTGAGGGACAGAGACCCCCATCTCAAACAACGAAAGGACCCCCGAGGTTGTCCTCCGCCCTCCACACACATGCCGTGGCATGTATACCTTCAAGCCCACATGAACACGCATGTACATGCACACACACCAAGATAAAATAAAAACTAAGGGAAAGGTAAAAATAAGAACACAAAAATGGAAAAACATGTTATTTGGGTTTTTTGGTTTGGTTTTGGTTTTTTGTTTGTTTGCAAGCTCTGAAAAACGCCAAATAGCCGCAGAAATCACAAAACCTAAAACACAGGCACCCCAAAGGCCCAGGTTCACTCTGATGCTATCAAGTTACACACCACATTTTAAACAGGAATTTCTGACAAAGCAATTCCACTGCTAAGAATTTCTCCTAAGAAAGAAACTGGACATGAGTTACAGATGTATATACCCTATACTCTTACCTCAGTCATATGTAAAAGATCAAAAAAAAACAGTAAGACCAGGTGTAGTGGTGCACACCCTTAATCCCAACATTCAAGGGACAGAAGCAGACATATCTCTGTGAGTTTGAGGCCAGTCTGGTCTAAATAGTGAGAATCTATGCCACAGGGCTCTTGAGAGCATTAAAATACATCAATTAAATACATCAAGATACCAGTGGGTACGACACACACAACAGACACTAGAAACTCCTACTCAAGTTTTTGGTTTTTAATATTTATTTTTATTCATGTAAGTGGTTGCCTACATGTATGTGTGTACACCACATGCATGCCTAGTGCCTGTAGAGGCCAGGAGGGGGCATTAGATCCCCTGGAATTGGAGTTACAAACAGTTGTAAGCCACTATTGTATGTGCTGGGAACTAAGCCTAGGTCCTCTGCAAGAACAAGGAATTTTAAATGCTGAGCCTTTTCTCCAGCAACCCCTACACTCATGCTTATTTGGTTTTTAATATTATTGCACTTATTATTTGACAATTTCATTACTGTATACATAATTATTTTGATCATTCACACCTTAGCCTTTCCTAGCCTCCTCCCAACCTTTCAATAAACCAACTAGTCCCCTCCTAGTTTCATATCTTTTATTTTTAATGACTAAGTTTAATTAGAGTTGCTTGTATGAACACAGGAATGAGGTTACTTCCTGGAACATGGGCATTTCACTAGTGGACTCACTATGGAAGAAAAAGGACTCCCCGTTCCTTAACAACCACTAACTGCCAACAGTTCCTCAGCTAGGGACAGCACCGCATGAATTCCTCCCCTAGCCATGCTAAATGTGGGCAGGCTAGATCTGTGCTGGTGTCGTACAGGTGACCACAGCTGCCACAAGTCCATGAATGCAACAGCCCTCCTCATGTGTTTTATACTTTATGCACATAGAAGTATGCAATATATATAATAATTTGTGCATTTTGTGTGTGGACTGGAAATCAAATCCAGGACCTCACTGACCCACACCAACAACCCAATTTGTGCATGTTTCCAAGGCCCCCAAGTGAACTGCTAATAGCGGCTCTCACAGGTAGGCAGCAGCTGGCATATACCTGAAGGAAGATGTAGGCTGCAGGGTCTGTGCACATCAACTTCCATAGCAAGTACACTGCCTGAAATAGAACCTTGACTCCATACTGGAGAACTCGGGGTCCAGCTGCAAGTCAGAAAACATCCGTCTCTACAATGGAGCTCCTGGCAGTCTGCTAGTCCCCTCAGCTCCCCAATACACAACCACCCCTCCAAACCACCTCCCCCTAATCAGGAACCTGGAGTTGTCTGGTCCTACCTCCCAAACTTGGCAGCTCTGTCAGCTTCACAATCTGAATCTTATCACTCTGCAAGAGTTCACTGCGAGGCTTGGAGTCTGCAAATGCAAATGAGCCCTTTAAGGTATCAGAAGTAGAGGCAGCAGGGTGTGTTCCTTCACACCTGTAATTCCAGTACTTGAAAGGATAAAGAGGACAGGGTGTTCAAGGCTAGCACGTGCTACAAAGCGAGCCGCTGTCTTAAATAAATGGTGTGGGAGGGGTCCTAGTCTAGTTCTTATCAAAACCTCTCTGGTCCCCAATAGCCAGAATAGAAAATGAGGTCACTCTGTGTTCTTCTACTAGAATGTCCTTTATCATATCCACATTCTTTAACTTAATGACTGGCGAGCAATAGGAACTCAATTAAACTGATGTAGACTCCTAGATGTCAGAGTCTGGGTCAGTCCCCTCCACCCAAGGCCTGGGATAGCACTCCACACAGGGACCAATAAGAGCTACTCCCACTTTCCCTTAAATGGACCCCTAAATTCGCAGATGTGTCCAATTTGAGATGCCCAGAATGTATGCAAGGATAGCTATGAATGCTGGTAAATCTCATATCGCTGTCAAAAGGTCGGACATATTGGGGGCTTGGTAGTGCACACCTTTAATTAAAGCACCCTAAAGGCAGGTTGATCTCTGTGAGTTCAAGGACACTGTGGTCTACACACCGAGGTCCAAGCCAGCTATTGGCTGCTTAGTGAGACTGGGCCCCTGCAAAATCATCAACATGGTGCATAAGGAGGAGAAAGTGGACACCTCTGCCTGTACCTTAGGGAACAAGAGAAACATCCCCAACCAGAAAGGCTCAGCGCTGGATGTAAAGAAACACCGTGTCTTAACTCACTGACAAGACAGCACGAGGAAGTGGTGACCAGCACTGAGGTCTCACACACCAGGGTTTCAGCCCCAGTCTCTGCACTACCTAGGCGAATTAAATGGGACCTTGCAACTGATCTCTTCGTAGTCCTCACGTATGGTAAAGGGCGGCTGACACAGGCTGCTTGCAGACACCAGGGAGCAGCGGTCCAGGCCTGAACAGGCAGGAGAGGAGCACAACCGTTCCTGCCTCAGCCCCAGACCAGAGCGAGCCAAGGGTCCCGGATGAGCATCCCTCCCAAGTCCCTGCCACTCACTGTAGAACCCCAGCAGCGTCACGGAGAAGCCGCTCTGGGCCAATGACAGCGCGTGGTACTGCATGCGAGGGCTGCGGCCTACATCGCCCAGCACCACAACGACCACGTGCGCGGACGCGCCCGCCTGTCGCCCGCGCTTCCACGCGCACAGCAGCAGCACCGGCAACAGCAGCGCCGTAGCCAGCACCGCCACGCAGGACGCCGCCATCTTGGCCCGCCGGCGCTGAGCACATGACCTGGCCGGCAAGCCTGGCTGTGCGCAGCCGCAGCCCCAGGCCCTGCTGCGTCGGGGGCGGGGCCTTGGATAAGGCGGTGTCTGGAAGAAAAGGAACTGGAAGGTAGGGGCGGAGCCTGAAAGGAGGGGCGGGGCCGGGAGAGGATCGGTGGCCTCGGAGAAACTGCTTAAGGAGCCCAAGAATTAGTAGGACATAGCCACGTCAGGTTCCCTGAACTGTGCCCCTCTGAAAGTAAAGCTGTTCCTTTATTAGACTCTAAGAACTTCTTTTTCAGAGACCTATGATAAATTTCAAACTTGCCTACTGAAAGAATACACTTCCCATCTTCCCTTATGGACTACGAGGTCATTTCCACCGCTGTAAAAGGTCGTATCTCAGCTCTGTGGGCATCTTGACCATCGGCACACATGGGTAACAAAAATACCCTCTTGTCATGAATAAACAAGGTCCTGGCTAAGATCAGACCAAGCTTCTTTCTTTCTGCCTTCTGTCTCTCTACAGCGGCCTCACTAACAAGTGAAATAAAACTTTGCATAAGTGGCTGATGCAAAAAAAAAAAAAAAAAAAAAAAAAGTCTCCTCAGGTAAAGGTGTTTGCTGCCATGATAGAGTTTGATCTCGGGAGCCCACACAATGGAAGGAGAGAACCAACTCCCTCTAAAGTCCTGCGACTCGACACTCGACCAGCAGTTAGTACCAGTGTAGTGCGATATTGCTGTGACAGACCTGATTGTGTTTTGGGGAGGACTGGGGAAGAACTTTGGGCTAGAAGAGCCAGGCGCATTCATAACTATCCTTGCACACATTCTGAGCGCCTCAAATTAGATACATCTGCGAATTTAGGGGGTCCATTTAAGGGAAAGTGGAAGTAGCTCTTATTGGTCCTTGTGTGGAGTGCTATCCCAGGCCTTGGGTGGAGGGGACTGACCCAGACTCTGACATCTAGGAGTCTACTCTACATCAATTTAATTTAACTAAATAAATGAAATGAAAAACAAAAAAAAAAATAAACTAAGGAAGATAGTAAAAACTATAGATTTTATTGGCATATATTGGTTATACAAAGACAGAGGTAGACCACATTTTATTATATTTCCTTTTTATTTTGTGTGTATAAATGCATTTGCCTGTATGAACATATGGACATTGTGTGCCTGAAGAGGTCAGAAGAGGGTGCTGCATCCTCTAGAACTGGAGTGATGGGTGCCTGTGAACTGCTACTCAAGGGCTGAGAACCAAACCTGGGTTAACAGCTGAGCATCTCTCCAGCTCATTGTGACAGCTCTGTGCATGCCTTAGCACATTTGATCTTATTCATTGTGGTGGTTTGAATGAAATGGCTCCTATAGGCCATAGGGAATGGCACTATGAGGAGGTGTGGCCTTGTTGGAGCAGGTGCAGCCTTGTTGGAGGAAGTGTTCACAGGGGGCCAGCTTTGAGGTCTCAGATGCTCAAGCCACGACCAGCATGGCAGTCACTTCCTGTGGATGCAAATGGAGAAATCTCAGCTCCTTCTCCAGCACCATGTCTGCCTGCACACTGCCATGCTTCCCACCAGGATAATAATGGACTGAACCCCTGAACTGTAAGGCACCCCAATTAAATGTTTTCCTTTATAGGAGTTGGCGTGGTCATGGTGTCTCTTCACAACAATAAAAGAAAGTAAAACGACACTATCCAGGATACTCATCATTTTCAGTAGTCTCCATTTTACTTTTTTATCCCTTTGCCCCTGGAGTCCAAGCAGGAGAGAAAGATGCTGCTTATCTTTCTGAGTCTAGATTATTTTTACTTAACATAATCCCCTGTTCATTCTAATTTCTTACAAATGATATAATTGCACGATTCTTTATGGTTGAATAAAACTCCAGTGTACAGGCATGGTGGCCCACATGTAGTCCCCGTACTCAAGAGGTAGAGGCGGGAGGACCAGGCCAAGTCCAGTTACATGTCAAGCTCTGAGACCTGTCCTCCTCCTCCTCAGAAGAATCCTCCACTGTGCACATGTCCCGTGTTTTCTTTATCCACTCCTCTACTGGTGGTCATCTAGGCTGGTTCCATATCTTATCCACCTAAATACTGCAATAAACAGGGTGTGCAGGTATCTCTGCGGCTTGCTGGCATAGATTCTAGAAGCAGTGTGGCTGAATCACATGGAAATTCCCTTTTTAGTTGTTTGAGGCCCTGCATGTTGACTTCCATATGATTTCCCACTGTGTCCATCTGTCTTAGTTAGGGTTTCTACTGCCATGAAGAGACACAATGACCACGGCAACTCTTATAAAGGAAAAACATTTAACTGGGGTGCCTTACAGTTTCAGAGGTTTAATCCATTGTCATCATGGTGTGATGTGGTGGTGTGCAGGCAGACATGGTGCTGGAGAAGCAGCTGAGAGTCCGACATCTTGACTCAGGCAACAGGACATGGTCTGAGAAGACTTGAAAGCCCGCCCCTACAGTGACACACTGCCTCCAACAAGGCCACGCCTCCCAATAGTACCACTCCCTTCGGGGGCCGTTTTATTTCAAATCACCACACTGAGAAAGGAAAAACACAAAAGGTACAGCTTGAGGAGATTAGGAGCACCAGAAAGTATGATGCTGGAGCCAAATCCAGATAAGAAGTTTAAAGAAAAGTCTGGTGCTAAATAGAATGAAGGAGTGGCGGCTTCATGGCAAGACCCAACCAGCTAAGCAAATTCCAAACTGTGAGAAGGAATTAGAGAAAAGCGTCAGCAATGAAGAAGACCATCAGCAAGAGGCAGCTGGTGACGATGTAACTGAATGCGGCAGCCAAGTCCCAGCTCCTTCAAGCAGCAGACCTTGGCAGCTTTGACCAGGTGGTTTTGACTTTAGAGTCAAGGCTTTGACCAGGTGGTTTTGGCTTTAGAGTCAAGGATCTCAGAAAGGGATTATAGCTGGGTTGTAGAGGCACACACCTTTAATCCCAGAACCTAGGATTTAGAGAAAAAAAATAGAAAGAAAGGGGCTATGAAATCTCCCTCGATAGCAAGGAAAGCCACTGAGACCAGGCATTGTATCAAGAGTGTCCCTGCGTGGAAGCCCAGAGAAACCATTGTTTGAAGCCTGGATTGTGTGGGAGACCCCAAGATACTGGAGATGCCAAAGTCATGGGATAACAGACTGAACATCTGAACCGTAAGCCAGCCCCCAGTTAAATGTTTTCTTTTCTAAGAAATCCCTTCACAACCACTAAGACACCCCCTTTCCTCATTGGCTGCATGATCAGTAGGGTACAATCTGGGTCTTGTCTTTGCCTCTGCCTCTTAAGTTTTCTTCAGCAAAAACCATGTATGATCTGCATCCTGTTTATTTTATTTATTTATTTATTTATTTTGGTTTTTTGAGACATGGTTTCTCTGTGGTTTTGAAGCCTGTCCTGGAACTAGCTCTTGTAGACCAGGCTGGTCTCAAACTCACAGAAATCCGCCTGCCTCTGCCTCCCGAGTGCTGGGATTAAAGGCGTGTGCCACCACCGCCCGGCTCATCCTGTTTATATTAAAGCTTACCAAGTACATGATGATCTTATCCTGTCTGCAGATCATTAGGCACCTTGGCTATTAGTAATTTTTCATTCTAAACATCTGGTTTTGGGGTGACAGACTAACTGCTCAGATGGTAGTAACTATTCATTCGGAACCTCCAGCTTGCCCTGCATGGTCTGGAAAACCCCATTTGTCAGTCTCCATAAGAATATGCAGTAGAAGACAGCTGATATAAGGTCGACCCACAGATGACCAAACTCTCTGATGGAGTAGCCTCCTGAGCAAGGTTTATGCGATCACTGCCTGTGAATAACAGGCTACTTCTGTCTGTAATTCTCTTGTGTGCTACAACCCCCCTCCTCTAAAACGGCCATAGGATTCTTCCCATAACTGCTGGCTGGCAGCGTGTTCCTCCTTTGCTGGCACTGCTGTTTCTGTGAATTGACTGGAGGATGACTTCTTCCTGTACTGTGTGATTTTGGTGAATAAAATATGCCTTTATAGTTAAACCTTTGTTCCACAAAACGGTGAGAAACTTAGATGCCTGTTTTCCATCAATAACTTGTTGACAAGACAATTAAGTATAATTAACTAGACTTAATGTCTCTGTGAATAGATCATAAGTTATTTTTTCACAGATAATACACAAGGACAGAATTGCAGATGTCTGTTTTGTTAACCAAGTCCAGAGAGAAACAGCCTTATGCCCAGATAACCATGGGAAAGGCTTCACTACAGAGGATGGTCTGGCCTCACAACCTTGAATGAAAAGTTACAAGTTTCCCTCCTTGTGCTCTGTGGGGTGGTGCACACGATAAGAAAATGCATTATTAGACTTGTGACGCTTTGGGGGGGGGCTTTCGAGAGGTTTCTCACTGTAGCTTTGGAACCTGTCCTGGAACTCACCCTGTATACCAGGCTGGCCTCCAACTCACAGAGATCCACCTGCCTGTCTCCTGAGTGCTGGGAGATCACCACCGCCCAGCTGAGATGTAGTGTTCTTAAAATACCGTCTGCCTATACTGCGTAGTGTCAGCATTGTCTCGGATACAACTTTTGTATCACTTTCTCTGCCTCAGAGTTGTATATAAGCATGCTGGGAAATAAACTCCGGGCTGCAGTATTCACTGACAGTCCTTCCGAATCTATCTTCTATCTCTGTCTTTTCTCAATCCGCACTCCCTGCTCAGGTACTGTTTGGGCTGTGCCAGCAGGTACCAGCTATACACGACTTCTATATTTCTTCCTTAGACCTCTCAATAGTTTAGCCTTTCTCCTTCATAACCCCTTGTAGGTTATCTTCTTAAAGATAACGTTACAGCTGAATTCCCTTTTACAGTTGCCCACCAATCAGAAAGCTGACAGGTTTATTTCTCTTGTGTCCCTTATCATTTACACAAGGAATGCATTATGACCTTGAGAAATAGTTTTTGTGACCTTTTTTATTGCCTAAAGTTTGTTGTTGAATGTCTATATAATCTGTGTGAACAAAGAAGCCAAGGAGAATGAGAGCTGGCGATATAAAGCGCATGACCTCAGACCATGACTGGGAGTCTTTCCCTCAGATAGATAGGAAATTTTTCTAAGTACCGCCACTCTGAAGGCATTCTTTCTGCAACCCTGGTGCAGACCTGGGAGCTGGTCTCACCAGGCTGTAATACCCATTCCTGTTTTCTGTCTCCAAACCCTGCCCACTCAGAGAATCTCTGAATGCTAAAAGCCCAGTTCCACTTTCTTGGCAGCTACTGCAGCTTCCTCCTCTGACCATACTTGTACACAACCCCAGTTTGTGGGAGACACATCATCACCCCTTGTCTACAATCTATAAAGTCTTCCTACATTAGTTGTTGGAGGGGGTGGGCTTTCGGACCTCAATCTCTGGGATTGGAGAAACTGCCCAGGAGTTGCTTTGCTCAAATAAATCTATTCTACTTTTTTAATTCAGCTTGATCTGGCTTACTGAGTCTGTGAAGAGACTTATTATGGGGTGGTGGTTGGTGGGCAGAAAACATTATTAATAGTTAGTAGACTGCCTCCAGGAGTCCAGGATTTTCCGTTTATCAATAATTGGACCTAAACTGACCCATGCTACTTTTCTGTTGAAAATGAACCATTAGATTTTACTCCTTACACTCTGTACCACTGATCTACATCTTAGAGCTCCTTTTATGAATTTAAATTTTGAGTCAGAATCATTAGGTTGCTCTGGCTAGCTTTGAGCTCACTGTAAATTCCAAACTGTCCTCAAATTTGCAGTGGCTCCTTCTTCCTTACATTCCCAAGTCCTGTGATTACAAGCACGCTCCATGGCGCCCAGCTTTGTGGGTGACCTCCCTAACTTGAAATCAGTTCCCACTGGTCAAGTGCCACTCTGAGAAAGTTTGGGAAGACAATGTACCTGCCAATGAGTTGGTTCCACAAGCAAACCTCTGGGCGCAGCGGCACACACCTTTATTTATATTTTTAAATTTTATTTCATTACCATTTTTCTATTTATTTTACATACCAACCACAGTTTCCACTCCCTCCTCTCTTCCCATCCCCTCCCCCACCTCCCACCTTCCCCCTCCCCCTGCACTCTTCCTCTGTCTTCATTCAGAAAGGGGCAGGCCTCTCATGGGCTTGAACAAAGCCTGGCACATCAACTTGAGGCAGGACCAAGTTCTTCCCCCTGCATCAAGGCTGGACAAGGTAACCAAGCATTGGGAACAGAGACAGGTCCTGATCTCACTGCTAGGAGCCTTACAAAGAGACCAAGCTACACAGTTGTCACACACACGCAGAGGGCCTAGGTCAGTCCTATGCAATCTTCCTAACTGATGGTCCAGAGTCCATGAGCTCCCATGAGCTTAGGTTGCTGTCTCAGTGGGTTCCCCCATCATGTGTGACCTTGACCCTCCCCCCATCCCCCTCCCAGCTCGCACAATCCCTCCTCCCTTCTTCAGCAGGATTCCTGGAACTCAGTCCAGGGTTTGGCTGTAGATCTCTGCATCTGCTTCCATCAGTTACTGGATAAAGGCTCTCTGATGACAATTAGCGTAGTCACCAATCTGATTACAATAGATGGTCAGTTCAGACACCCTCTCCACCATTGCTAGGAGTCTTAGCTGGGTCATCCTTGTGAGTTCCTAGGGATTTCCCTGGTACCAGGTTTCTCTCTAATCCCGAAATGGGCTCTCCTATTAAGACGGCTTTTTCTTTACTTTTCAACTCTGTCTGGCCCCCAACCTTTCTCCTGCACCCAGCCTGCCCAGCCTGCTCCCTCAAGCTCCCATCCCCCCAGTTCCCCAACCCTCGCCCCAGTTTATCCAGGAGATATCTTCTATTTCCCCTTTGATGGAGAAGGGTCATCTGTCTATTGGTTAAGGTCATTTGTCTATCTGTTGTTTTTTTGGTTAATTAATAAAAAAATTGCTTGGCCTTTAATATGACAGAAAATTAGGTAGGTGGAGTAGACCAACCAGAATGCTGGGAGAAAGAAGCCGAGTCAGGCAGTCGCCATGATTCTCCCATTCCAGACAGATGCAGTTTAAGATCTTTCCTGGTAAGCCAGCTCATGGTGCTATATAGAATATTAGAAATGGGTTAGATCAATATGTAAGAGCTAGCCAATAAGAGGTTAAAACTAATGGGCCAAGCAATGTTTAAAAGAATACAGTTTCCGTGTAATTATTTTGGGTAAAGCTAGTCGGGTGGCGGGAAGCAGCCCTGCCGCTCCCGCTACAACACCCCTTCCCAAGGAAATCCATATATCCTTCTTTGAACCCTCCTTGTTATCTAGCCTGTGGCACATGCCCTTAATCCTAGCACTTGTGAGGCAGTAGCAGGTGGATCTCTGAGTTGGAGGCCAGCCTGGTCTACAAAGTGAGTTCCAGGACAGCCAGGACTGCATGGTGAGTTCCTGGTGGAAGGAAGAAACCTGAATTTTTCAGCTTCACTTACACCAGGGCTAGATCAGCAGTGGGAAAGATACAGGAGCTGGAGAGACAGCTGTCAGGCAATGACGTGCTTGCTGAACAAACACGAGGACCTGAGTTCAATCCTTGAAATCTACATAAAAAATCAGGCATGATGACACATGCAATCCCAGCACCAGGATGGGGGAGACCGCAGGATCCCTGGGGCTCGCTGGCCAACCAGCCTAGACTACTTGGCAAGTTCCAGGTCGATGAGAGGCTCTTTCTCAATCAAGGTGGATGGTTTTTTTCTAAGCAATGATACCAGAGGTTGGCTTCCACACGTGTGTGCATGCCACACACACACATACACACAGCACACATACACACATATGCACATACACTCACACATATCCCTACAAGTACATGTACTCACACAAACTCATACCTACATACGCCTATACACAAAGACAACCAGCAAACCCCATACGCCAAACTGGCCTGACCATGCCCATGGCCCTGTAGCTGGCTGCAACCCTGCCCTGGCTCTTGTCTCCAAGTCTTCCTGGAGAAGAGAGGTGGAGGAAGAGGCGGGAACACGGTCTTTAAAGGATCTGGGAGGGTTCCTGGCATTTCAGTGTGACTATCCACCAACAGAAGCCATTCATGGCCAGGTTGAGGCTGTTTCTTCTTCTGCTGCTGGCCCTGCCACCACAGCCCTCCTCCTCACTGCCATGGCCAGACACTGCACAGGGCACCATGGCAAGCCTGATCCTGACTGCGCTAGAGAAAGCCACCTTGTTCCTGGAGGACAGGCTGCCTAATATCAACCTGGACGGTGCTGTGGGATTCCGAGTGTTGGAAGGTATGTGAGCCTTGCTCCCAGATGGACGCTAGGAAAGCCCGTTCCCCCAGGACCTGAGACCCCAGGGCCTCTACCTGGATAAGGTGAAGACCCGGGGCTCTTCCTGAGAGTATAGTTCTCAGCCAGCTCTTACCAAACTTTGTAGAATAAGGACTTAAAGGCAGTATGAGAAAATATTTGGCAATTATAGGCTTAGAAGGAAAAGATTCCTTTGGCAGCCCTTCCTGACAGGCTGGGAACAGTAAGGAAATGTCACTCCCCTTGCCTAAGGGTGGCTGGAGACAAAACAGGAACTCTCCCCCAGATCTTGCCCCTACCTGGTTTCCTCCCCTTCTGCCAAAGGCAGCTAAAGGTCCTGAGAAAACAGTCAAGTGTTTGTTAGCTTTGGGAGGCATACAATCTGGAAGGAGTGGGCTGGAACCTGGCCAAGACACAAAGGTGTGCATGCACACAAGTACACATGTGGGTTGCAGTGAGGTCCTGCCCAAAGTGACAAAGATTCCATGCCTGGTGTCTGCCTAGGCTTGGGCAGTGGGCATCTCCGGAGATTCCCATCCCCTCCAGGCTGAGATTAAGTGAGACAGAGACATACACAGCAGCGCCAAATTCCTCTAGAAAAGATGCATGAGGTAGATGTGGTGATCTGTGCTTGCAATCCTAGCGCTCAGGAGGCAGAGTCAGGTGGATCTGCATGAGTTCTAGGATAGCCAGGGCTACGTAGAGAGACCCTGTCTCAAAACAAAATCCAATAAAGAAACAAGGGAGAGAAAAGAAGAGGAAAGAGGAGGAGGAAGAGGAGGAGGAGAGAGAGAGAGCAATTTTTCTCTGGCTGGCTGTCTTTCCTGTTAGGCATAGCAGGCACAGTGCCAAGCTCCCCCTCCACCCGTATTTTTAGGTACCTGTGAAGATATCTTAAATGGTGGATGAGCAGACATTGGCCATAAGAACAAATCCATGTCTCCAGATGCCCCCGCCAGACTAGACTCCTCCTTGCTTATCCCTCACAGGCTGCGTTTGCTGAGTCAGTACAGAAAATAAACTTCATTACATACTTTCTTCGTACAACAGAAAATGCTGTCTCCAGGCATTAGCTCACTTAATCCCTAAAACATCCTCCAAGAAGTAGCAATTTCTTTTTTTTTTTTTTTTTTTTTTTTTTTTGGTTTTTCGAGACAGGGTTTCTCTGTGGCTTTGGAGCCTGTCCTGGAACTAGCTCTTGAAGACCAAGCTGGTCTCGAACTCACAGAGATCCACCTGCCTCTGCCTCCTGAGTGCTGGGATTAAAGGTGTGTGCCACCACCGCCCGGCAGAAGTAACAATTTCTGATGATGAATGAAGAGAGATTAAGTAACTTTTTCTGGCCAGTTGATGAAAAAGCATAGAGAATCAAGATTTGAACCCAAGCCCAATTCTAGAATTCAAGTTGAGCTGTACCCACAAGCCAGATCCACTTTATAAGAGCCTTGTTTCTGCTCAGGTCCATGACTATAGCCTTGGGTGTTTCCCTGCACACGTGTGGCCAGATGTTAAGATGGATGACTTCTCATCTCCCCTTCTAGTGCAACTCCAAGGAGTCCAGAAAAAATGGGCTTCCAATCCCCTGCTGCGGCCTCTCAGCCTGCGTGCTGGACAGTTGGCCAACACGCTGTCTATTCTGCTCCAAAAATCCATCTTCTACCTCAAGAAGAGTGACCCCACATACCTAAAAGGTAAGAGCAGGGTGGGCCTATTGCATCAGAGGTAGCATCCTTTGAAATACCTAGGTATGGGCATCTCCTGAAGCGAGGCCAGGTCCACACCAGTCGTAAGGAAGCCACAGGTGACCCAGCCACTTCCTGACTTTAATCCTGATTTCCAGAGAGGCAGATCTAAAGTGGCCCGTCTCTTTGCACAGAGAACCTTAGCGCCTACCGTTCTGTATTTTGTATCAAAAAAAAAAAGTGCCGGGCGCTGGTGGCGCACGCCTTTAATCCCAGCACTTGGGAGGCAGAGGCAGGCGGATCTCTGTGAGTTCGAGACCATCCTGGTCTACAAGAGCTAGTTCCAGGACAGGCTCCAAAACCACAGAGAAACCCTGTCTCAAAAAAAACAACAAAAAAAAAAGTTCATCACCTTGCCCCCTTTAAGGATCCTACAGAGCAGTGGTTCTCAACCTTCCTAATGCTGGGGCCCTTTAATACAGTTCCCCATGTCATGGTGACCCCTAACCATAAAACTATGTTCATTGTTACTTCATAACTGTAATCTGCTACTGTTATGAATGACAATGCAAATGTCTGTGTTTTCCAATGGTCTTAGTGACCTCTATGAAAGGGGATTGAGACCCACAGGTTGAGAACCACTGCCACAGAAGCTCCTATCCTATAAGCCTCATTCATCTGTTTCTTGTAGACAGACTTTTCTTTTCCGCCTGCCAGTTCTCAAATAACTGTCATGGAGACTCAATATTAATTATAAATGTTCAACCAATAGCACAGGCTTATTACTAACTTGCTCTTACAACTTAAATTAACCCATTTCTATTAATCCATGTATGGCCATGTGGCTCATGGCTTTACCTGTCCTCCAGTATGTCTTGCTCCCTCCTCCCTTCTTCTTCCCAGAATTCTCCTAGTCTGGCTCTCCTGCCCAAACTCTCCTGCTCAGCTATAGACCAGTCAGCTCTTTATTAACTAATGAGAATAATACATATTTCCAGTGCACAATTACTGTTCCACAGCAGTTCCTGGTGGGGATGGGGACACCAGTGCTTGCTGTGTGGCACTTTTCCTGAGAAGACATGAATGTTGCTCACCCAAGATAGGAAATGATGACGGACCAAAACGGTGTTAGTGAACCAGTGAGTTTATTGGGATTACAAGCAGGAGTGTGGGCAAGGGGGAACTCACAGGAGTATAGAGGACTCACAGACAGCTTCATCATTGAAAGCCCATCCCAGCATGGATGCTGACTTACACAAGCCTGGAACTGTTACCATCTAGAGACCTAGGTCAGGTTCATTTTATCTGCTAGCTAAAGAGTTAAAAGGCAGGAAAACTCTGGAACACAGCAGGTAGCAGCTAGGAAGATCTTGGACAGCACAATCTACAGAGTGAACAGGTATGCACACAGCAAGACACAGGGGGCTCCCTTGCAAGGCAGAGGGGGGCTCTCCCGGAGGACTGAGGCTCTTAAGAGTCCTTGGTGACCTGGAATCAGTCCCCTTCCCTTAATTTAGGATTGCTCAATTTAGATAAAGAAAGGGAAGCTTCACGTAAGCATCCTGGTCCAGCCTTGAGCACATCTGACCAGACTGGACCAGGCACCAGGAGGGAGGCTCTACCAGCAGGAGAAAAAACACCCAGCCTTTGTCTCAGGTCAGAGGAATGAGGAAGAAGCTGTCACCTCAAATATCCATCTGTGGCCCTTTCCCTGTGCCTGTCAGAGCTGTCTAATTCCTGGTTCCTCAGAACCAACGAGCTCTCCACATGACTTGTAGTCGGCTTGACAAGCCACAGCCTCTTGCAGGCAGCTTGGATGGTTTTAGCCTCCACACAGACGAAACTGTCTAGCAGAGAGACAGAGACCAGTCCTTTAACACCATACCCAGCCGTGCTGGATACCCCTGGCTGGGCAATGATTTCCTAAGAACGCCACTGGACATCCCACCCAAGAGGTCCGGGACTTCCTACCACCACTTCACATTTCCACAGGATGCGGTGGATTTAGGCAAAGCCCGTCCATAAATCCTTGCTATTGATTAGGGGAACCATGCATTCCCTGATAAGTGAGAGGCTTTCTGCATCTGGTAAATTTCAGTGCCGCAAGTTGCTTTCGGTCACAGTGTTCTATCACGGCAGTAGATGCTCCACAGAGCGGCATCCTCTTTCTGGGCTTGAAATAGTCATCAGCACTGTAGCACTTGGTTCCTGACCACTTGGCACACTTCCTTCCTCTCCTTCTCTGCAGAGTTCCAACCAAGCCTTCAGCCGGGGTTTTGGAAGCTGCCCCATGCCTGGACCCGCACCAATGCCTCCCTGGTCTACCCCTGGCTGGAGCCTGTGGATTCGTTCTCAGAGGAAAGCAGCGATGCCTGTCTGGTGCAGCTGCTAGGAACAGGGTGGGTCCCCTGTCTCCCCAGTACCTAAAAGCCCCATCGTGTCCTCAAAGCCACAACCAGAGTTTTGAGTAAACGCAGGTGCCTGTGCGCAGGTATCAGCAGGCCTCTCCCGCCCTGCTCCATGCAATTCAGACCTCACTTTCCCTGGACCACAGCGTTTGAACTCCTCCCCAAAGTGCCCCCCGCGCCCGCGCCCGTGTCGTCGTCTCTCCTGCTCACCGTGTCGCCGCCGCACCCCGCCCTCCCCTTGCTCGCCACACAGGAATAAGCTTCAATCTCCGCCAGGCCCAGCAGGGCCCCAGCACCTCCCGTCCGGCCTCTAGGGGCAGTACAGAGCACAGTCGTACTCCCCACTTCCGTCTGCAGCTGACAGGCTTGCGGGAAGGTCTAGGGCATTTTAGTGCAGGGGGCAGAGCAGGATGGAGGGGGCATTGTCTTCTTAGCCTCCTTCAGAGAAATGCCAAGCCACAGCTGACCCACAGAGGGGCTGCACTCTAGGTAGTACCTCTATCGTCAGTTAGGGTATGAGTAAGTACGCTGAGCCCAGATCACACTCGCCAGTTTGCAGGGTTTGAATGGTCCTTTATTTAGGAGACTGATGGAAAAGATACTTGGGGACTCCACGGAGTGATAGGAAGTCTCAAACACTAGTGGCTGTCCATGCCCAGGACAGTTCCGCAGTGCCTCCTCTGAGCTAGACCAAGACCAAGACACAGTCGGTCATGGTATCAGATACCTGTAGTCCCAGCAAGCAAGATGGCTGAGACAGGACTGAGCTACAGAATGAGACCTTGTCTCAAAACAAAGTAAGACTTGGGACACTTGTATTTTAATTGGCAACCAGTGCCCAGCCCAGAACCTTCACCCTAACAATCACAGAGGGAAACACGGGGTGTGCAGACTCAGGGTAGGATGGGAGGGAGCACTGTCCTCATCAGCCTGGCTTGTCTTTCTGCAGGACAGACAGCAGCCAGCCTTGCAGGCTCTCCAATTTCTGCAGAACCCTTATGACTAAGGCCGGCTGCTCAGACTACAGCCTGTCCCACCAGCTGCTCTTCTTCCTCTGGGCCAGAATGGTAAGTGCTATGCAGAGAAAGCCAGTTCTCAACTCGTTTTCCCCTCCCACAGCCTGTCGGCGGCGTCCTGAGAGGCTCCCTGGACCACGCCATCTAGCAGCACTTGGTACTGCCTTAGAGCGCCACCTAGTGTTTGTTCTCTTGTCAGGCACTACCACTACGTACCTACAGTGCCCACCCAAGCACTATGGGTAGTGTCCAACCTATACATGTGGGGCAGCACAAAACTGTAATCCTACTTCAAACACTGCGAAGTCTTCTGAGATTCCTTTGCAACTCTACTGTACAAATCAGCTCAGAAGGTCAAAAGGTTGGACACACCTGCATGGCCATCCCTTTCTGGAAAAAGACTTTGAGGCTCAGAAATGAGTGAGCCACGGTCACTCAGTTTTTAAGTGACCAAGCCAGAACGTAAGCTGACTCCGCTGCAAAGACAGGAGTGTGGCTGGGGAAGGAGGAGAGACCTTCTTCCAAACACAGCCCCTGCAAGACCAGCTCAGAGCTGCAGGCCTTCCCTGACTGAGCATGTATCTCCCACATAACCACTTCCTCGTCTCCTGCTGTCTGTCTGTCCCCCAGCAAGGGTGCACCGAGGGGCTGTTCCACCAGAGCCAGCACTACATTGACATCTTCTGTGCGAACATGATGGAACTGAACCGGAGAGCTGAGGCCGTCGGATATACCTACCGCACCCGAGACCTCTTCATGGAAAACAGTGAGCCTAGCCTCGTGGTAGAGGAGGGGGCTGCAGACACGGGGCTGCATGCACACACTCCAGACTGCTAAGTTAATCAAGTAAGCACAGAAGATACAGGCCTGGGGATGCGGCTTAGTCAATAAAGGGCACGGTTTGCAGGCATGAGGACTCCTGTGGAAAAGCCAGCAATGGTGACAGGTGACACATGCTGATAATCCTAGGGCAGAGGAGGCAGGGGCAGGCAAATCCCTGGTACTGAGGAGGTAGAGACAGATGGATCCCCCAGACTTGGTGAGCACCTAGCTTTAGTGAATGAGCAAGTCCAAGAAACCAAGAGATCCTGTCTCGAAAAGTAAGATGGGGCTGGTTAGATGGTTCAGGGGTTAAAAGGCGCCCACCTTAAGCCAGAGGACATAAATTCAGTCCCCGAGACCCACATGGTGGAAGAAGAGAGTCAGCTTCCAAAGGTTGTCCTCTGACCTCTCCACACATGCCACGGCACACACATGCCCACACACAATAAGAAAATAAACAATAAGGTGGGCAACTTTGTAGAAATGATGCTGTAGTTAACCTCTGACCTCCACATATGCTTGCACACATATTGCTTATTAGGGGCTTAAATGTAACCAAGCATTGTTTGCTTGTCACAGTGACTACTCTTTGTCTACCAAGTCTAATCTACTGAGGGAGTTCTGGACAGACTGACCAACTGACAGACAGACAGACAGACAGACAGACACACACACACACACACACACACACACACACACACACACACCAGGGTCTTGGAGATAAAGAGAAAAGGAGCCCTGAGTGACTGCTTCTTTCTAAACACCTCCACCAAGCCTGACTCCAGCAGCCCTGTGATAGGACTGGAAGGACAGGACTAGGGCCTGGGAGCCTCTGGGGGTCAAGACAGCACATCCGTCGAGGCCCTGTAATCCTAGAGCAGAGAAAGAGCCAGGCAGGTCCCTTAAGCACCCCCTTCTGTGGTGACCCCAGGGACAAAGGGTGGGTGGTGGAGACAGGCCTACAGAGGCACCTTGGTGTGTGTTTGCAGTCATGTTCTGCGGTATGGCCGGCTTCTCTGACTTCTACAAGCTGCGCTGGCTGGAGGCTATTCTCAGCTGGCAGAAGCCCCAGCTGGGATGCTTCGGGAAGCCTGGTGAGTTGCCCGTCTGCCCTGCCTAGGAGAAGGGTTGGTGGGGTTTCAGTTGTGCGTCACTCGAGAAACGAGTGCATGGGCACTGAGCACTAACTGTGATGTAGTGATGGAGGTGGGTGTTGTATCTTATCTGTTGCTTTCATTGGTTAAGTAATAAAGAAAACTATTTGGCCCTCTGATAGGGTAGAATTTAGATAGGCGGAGTAAACAGAACAGAATGCTGGGAGAAAGAAGCTAAGTTAGAGGGTCGCCATGGTTCTCCCACTCCAGACAGACGCAGGTTAAGACCTTCCCTGGTAAGCCACCTCGAGGGCTACACAGATTATTAAAAATGGGTTAGGTCAATATGTAAGAGCTAGCCAATAAGAGGCTGGAACTAATGGGCCAAGCAGTGTTTAAAAGAATACAGTTTCCGTGTAATTATTTCGGGGCATAAGCTAGCTGGTGGCCAGGAGCCAGGCGGCGGGGACGCAACCCAGCCGCTCATATTACAACAATGTAGAACACATGTGTGTGTGCACAGGCAAGCACACACATGGGTGATGGGCTTAGCAGCCAGTCCTGTGAGGAAGCTTGGCCCGCTGCATGTGTGTTGATAAATTCATTCCTTCAGTGTTTCCTGAGCATCTGTGTAGCTCCAGACATGAGACAGAAACCCCTTCCACATACAGATGTGGTCATGCCAAGTTCTGCCAAGAGCTGGGAAAGAACACTGGGGAAGGCTCTTTAGACAGAGTTAGCGGGGAAGACCACCCAGACAGGGTGACAGTCGAGAAGCCCGAGATGAGCCTCTTCCAACCATGTGACACGTGACAGTAGGTTATCTTCAATTTTCCCATCTGAAAATTCATAAGCATAAGCATCACCACCTCCAAGAACACCCAGATTGTGCCCGCCACAGGACAGGTTCCCGGGAAGTGCCAGTATCTCCATGAGAAGCTTGGGGTCCTTAAAGCAGCAACTGCCTTTGAGATAAGAAGAAAGCTAAGGCTTGGTGATGCACTAAGGTGTTAGACACGGTGATGCGCTAAGACATGGTGATGCTCTAAGACACGGTGATGCGCTAAGACACGGTGATATGCTAAGGCAGGTGATGCACTAAGACAGGGTGATGCGCTAAGACAGGGTGATGCACTAAGACAGGGTGATGCGCTAAGACACGGTGATATGCTAAGGCAGGTGATGCGCTAAGACACGGTGATGCGCTAAGACACGGTGATATGCTAAGGCAGGTGATGCGCTAAGACACGGTGATGCGCTAAGACACGGTGATATGCTAAGGCAGGTGATGCGCTAAGACACGGTGATGCGCTAAGACACGGTGATGCGCTAAGGCAGGTGATGCGCTAAGACACGGTGATGCGCTAAGACACGGTGATATGCTAAGGCAGGTGATGCGCTAAGACAGGGTGATATGCTAAGGCAGGTGATGCACTAAGACACGGTGATGCGCTAAGACATGGTGATGCTCTAAGACACGGTGATGCACTAAGACACGGTGATGCGCTAAGGCAGGTGATGCACTAAGACACGGTGATGCGCTAAGACATGGTGATGCTCTAAGACACGGTGATGCGCTAAGACACGGTGATATGCTAAGGCAGGTGATGCACTAAGACAGGGTGATGCACTAAGACACGGTGATATGCTAAGGCAGGTGATGCACTAAGACAGGGTGATGCGCTAAGACAGGGTGATGCACTAAGACACGGTGATGCGCTAAGACAGGGTGATGCACTAAGACACGGTGATATGCTAAGGCAGGTGATGCGCTAAGACAGGGTGATATGCTAAGGCAGGTGATGCACTAAGACACGGTGATGCACTAAGACACGGTGATGCGCTAAGACATGGTGATGCTCTAAGACACGGTGATGCACTAAGACACGGTGATATGCTAAGGCAGGTGATGCACTAAGACACGGTGATGCGCTAAGACATGGTGATGCTCTAAGACACGGTGATGCGCTAAGACACGGTGATATGCTAAGACAGGGTGATGCGCTAAGACAGGGTGATGCACTAAGACACGGTGATGCGCTAAGACACGGTGATGTGGTAAGGCGAAGTGACATGCTAAGACTTGGTGACATGCCAAAGTAATGGTGGTGCAGCTCTGCCATCCTAGCCACTGAAGAGACTGAGGTTGGAGGATCAGAACTCCAAGGCCTGCCTGGCCTGAGCAATTTAGTGAGACCCTGCCTCAAAGTAACAGTGGGGAGAGGACTTCAAGTAGGCTTAGGATATAAAGACCTTTGCCACCAAGTATGATAAGCTAGTCCCACATGGTAGAAGAGAATTGACTCCCAGAAGTTGTCTTCAGACCTCTACACACACATGCCACAGGTCACCCTTAAATAATTAAATGTAATAATAATTTTTTTCTTTTTCCTTTTCTTTCTTTCTTTCTTTCTTTCTTCTTCTTTTTTTTTTTTGGTTTCTCAAGACAGGGTTTCTCTGTAGCTTTGGAGCTTGTCCTGGAACTAGCTCTTGTAGACCAGGCTGGCCTCGAACTCCCAGAGATCCGCCTGCCTCTGCCTCCTGAGTGCTGGGATTAAAGGCATGAACCACCACCGCCTGGCTAGTAATTTTATTTTCAATTTATCTGTATGTATATGAGTGCCTTTCTGCATATATGTCTGTGTACCATACATATGTGGTGTCCACAGAGGCCTGAAGAGAACTCAGGTCCTCTAGGACTTCAGTTACAGAGGGTTGTAAGCTGCCATTTTGGTGCTGGGAATCAAACCTGGGTTCTCTGGGAGAGCAGGAAGTGCTCTTGACTGCTGAGCCATTTCTACAGCCCCAATAATCATTTTAAAAAGGGCTAGGTGGCAGAGTGCAGGCCCAGCGTGTGCAAGACTCCAGATTCAACCCAAGAACCACAAAAATAAATAAACAAAATGATTAAGTAAAAGAAGTTTCAAAAACAGCTTACTCACATCTATTATACCAATGCTTGGGAGGATGAGGCAGAAGGATTGCTATAAACTCTAGGCCTGCTTGTACTACAGAGTTAAAACCTACCTCAAAACAACAACTTGGCCTGGTGGCGCACACCTTTAATCCCAGCACTAGAGAGGCAGAGGCAGGTAGATCTCTTTGAGTTCAAGACCAGTCTGGTCTACAGATATAGTACCAGGAGAGTCAGCTACATAGTGAGACACGCGTCTCAACAAACCAAAAAAAAAAAAAATTATTACCATGGTTCATAAAATGAAGAGTCCTAGGACACTTTAAGAGTGAGTGTCAAATAGGAGCCCATCTAGAGGTTCTGATTTAGGGGGTGGAGCTTAGAGGACAAGCAGACAGGCACAGGAAGAAACCTCTAGAACAGTGGTTCTCAATCTTTCTAATGCTGCGACCCTTTATTACAGTTCCTCATGTTGTGGTGACCCCAACCATAAAACCATTTCATTGCTACTTCCTAAGTGTAATTTTGCTACTGTTACAAACCATAATGTAAATATCCAATATGTAGGCTGATACACAATACCAAAGGGTTCACAACCTAAGAGTTGATAATCCTTGCTCTAAGTCCCTAAAGCAGTCAGGAGGAGAAAAGGCTTATTGAGTGGAAGTTATCCTGAGAGCTTTGCCTTTGGCTCTTCTCCAGATGCAAAGGGGGAGCTTCCAGAAGACACGCCACATCGGCAGGGCGTTCTGAGAAGAGTACGGAGAAGGGAAAAAATGTTCACAGGTAACAAACACCTAGGGTTTCACTTACCCATTACCCAGGCAATCAAAGCTCTTTCCTGATTGGTGGTTGTCGTTTTCCCCAGTACAAGGGGATAAGACCAAGGGTCTAGAGCATCGCACTGAGTGCTCTACTACTGAGCTTTCCCACCTCTGTTTGCTCCCGTCTGACAGTTCGCCCTCAGTGGAAAAGGGTCTGAGCCTTACCTGCAGGGGGCATCTCTGATGTGCAGGACACCAATATGCCGACACTGTGCCTGGCAGATCAGCTGGGGGAGACCCATAAAGTATTCCTGGTGAAGTGTGTTGAGCAAAGAGCCAAGTTTGCTCCGAGCACTTCTCTCCCCTCCACAGACGGCTGCTCTTGCCACAACACAGCCACGGCAGTCGCAGCCCTGGGTGGCTTTCTCTACATCCTGGCAGAATTCCACCCAGACAATGGAGAGCCACATCCACCCGCACAGTCACCAGAGAGCAACTATCAAGATGGCACTCCCATGCCTGAGGGCCAGAGGACTGGCATGTTTTCTTAGATCCCGGGGTCAGGGGTCACATGCTGAGGGGGCATCTGGGGAAAGTGAGCAGCTAGAATCCCATCGCCACATCTGGGTATTTAGAAGTCTTGAGAGCGGGTCAGGAAAGACAGGGCTGGAGAACGGGGTGGACCCGAGGTCAGCAGAATACACACAGCACAACTGCAGCCGAGTCTTCTGTCTTTTTGTGTGCACATCGGATCGTTCATTTGCTTGTTTGCTGAGATGGGATCTCCTTGTGCATCCCTGGCTGGACTGCAACTCAGAGCCCTGCCTGCTTCTGCCTCCCAGGAGCTGAGATCAAAGGTGCCCATCCAGCTGTGTATCAGATCTTGATGTGTACTTCAGACTGGGCACATGATCCTCCTGCCTCCACTTCCAGAGTGCTAGGATCACAGGTGTGTGCTGCCACACCCTGTTGGGAGTGGAGTCTGGGTTCTCAGTCCTAAGGACAGTCTCGGATGACTGCGGGGTCTCTGTTTCAAGTCCCCACTCGGAGTCAGCTCAGATCCTGAATGAAGCCAGGGTCTTACTCTGTTCTCTGCAGCTGTGAGAGAACCTGAGTCTGGGAGACTTACAGGCAATGGAGACTTGTTTGGTCTACCATTCTGGAGTCTGTGAGATGCAGGGGCATGGTACCGGCATCAAGTGGGAGCCCGTGCATTGCTTCATAGCATAGCAGAAGGGCAGAGAACATGCGTGAGGCAGAGATGGGGAGAGAGACTGCAGTAAGCCAGACCCATGCCATGATAATGAACACTCTTGACAAGCATGGCATGAATCCTACCAGAAGCACCTAGAACCGAATCTCCTCCTAACAGTCCCTGTCTTAGTGTAGGTTTTTATTGCTGTGAAGAGACACCATGACCGCAGCAACTCTTTTTTTTTTTTTTTGGTTTTTTTGAGACAGGGTTTCTCTGTGGCTTTGGAGCCTGTCCTGGAACTAGCTCTGTAGACCAGGCTGGTCTCGAACTCACAGAGATTCGCCTGCCTCTGCCTCCCGAGTGATGGGATTAAAGGCGTGCGCCACCATCGCCCGGCGACCGCAGCAACTCTTATAAAGAAAATGTTTAATTGGGGCGGCTCGCTTACAGTTTCAGAGGCTCAGTCCATTACCTTCATGACGGGATCATAGCGGCGTGCAGGCAGATGTGATGCTGGGGCTGAGAGCGCTACATCTTGCAGGCAACAGGAAGACAAGTGAAAGTCACACTGAGGGAAGTTTGGGCAAAAGAGACTCAAAGCCTGCCCCCACAGCCCCACTCCCCACCCCATCCCATACACTTCCCTCCACAAGGTCACACCTCCTAATAGTGCCACTCCCTTTGGGGACCATTTTCGTTCCAAACTCCACTGTCCTACCTCACACCTCACACTCTGTCATTTTGCTTTGGTTTGGGTGTTGTTGGGTGGTGGTGGTGGTTTTCTAAAACAGCATCTGGCGCTGTAGCCCATGTTAGCCTCAAACGCAGCGCTCCTCCTGCCTCAGTCTCCCGACTACTGGGGAGTACAGGTGTGTGCTACCGTGCCTGGCCTGAGGTCCCACTTCTTAAAACTGCTGGAGTGGTGATGAAATTACAGTGTGGTGACTGGGGTCTGTTCCTGAGTGGAGTGCTCACCTAACCTGTGTGAAGCCTTGGGATCAATCCCCAGCACTGTAGAAACCAGGTTTATGGTGTGTGCCTGCAATCCCAGCACTCAGGAGTGGAAACAAAAATATCAGAAACTCAAAATCATCCTTGGTTCCATAGGGAGTTTGAGGCCAGCCCCGGCTAGGAGACCTCATCTCAGAAACATGAACCAGGAAGCTGCGAGACAGCTCAGCAGTGAAGAGCACTCTTCTTTCTGAAGGTTCACTTCCAGTACCAACATGGCAGGCAGCTCACAGCTGCTTGTCATTCCAGTTCCAGGGGATCCAGCATCCTCTCTGAACTCTGCACGTACCACCTACAAATGCACATACATATGTGTCCTCAAGTTGTCCTCTGAACAAAAAAGGGGGGCTCTCATGCATGCATACCCACTCACACACACACACACACAAATAAGTATAATGAAAAGTTTTTAATTGCCAGGCGTAGTGGTGCACGCCTTTAATCCCAGCGCTTGGGAGGCAAAGGCAAGTTGGATCTCTGTGAGTTCAAAGTCAGCCTGATCTACAGAGTGAGTTCCAGGACAGCCAGCGATACACGCAAAAAAAATAAAAAATAAAAAAATAAACCTTGTCTTAAAAAAAACAAAATAATTAAAATTAATAAAAGATAAATTGCAAGGTGAGTTCTATAGAAAACCTTCAAACTGTGGCACCTTCACCACTATGAATGCCTGTCTATTCTGATGTGAACACTGCATCTTTCCCAGAAGAGGAGAGGCTGAGAACAGTCTGTGACCACGAGAGGTGGCTCATGCCGATTTTTACATCCTGTGCAACGAACTCTGAAGTATTCTGAGGGCATGGCATCCTGAGGGCATTGTATCCTGAGGGCATGGCGGCCTGGGGGCATGGTGGATGCAGCCACAGCACTGCACAAACGCAGTGCACACTGCCCAGTGGTCAGCGCTTTGGCTTTGTGCACAGGCTCCAGTGTTCTGTGTCATTGGACAAAGTCCCTGACTTCTCTGTGACTCATTTTCCCCTCCTGTAACATCAGGATGATGACATCACCTATCTCAGTATGATGTTCACAGCATGAAGATGATGCCAAAAACTGCCTGTCGCACTAAGGGCCAAGCAAGTGTCATCTGGGGTTATGAGGTTAGAACGTCACAGACTGAGGGGAGGGTCCCAACACATCAGCAGGGGCAGCTGGCTTTCTGGAGCAGCTCCCTGTCTCGGTTCTTCCTCTCTTCTGGCTCAGGAAGGTATCTAGCTGTGTTAGCATTTCAGAGAAGATCTTCCAGGACATTGTTAGGGTCCAGTACCATCTGTAGGGATGACGGCACTGTAAACACTGCTTGCACCAGGTTCAAGAGCAGAAGACAAGCTCCCAACTCAGTCTTAATCCAGAGGTGCTTTGACCCCACTAACCTGCTTTGCCATGAGTGGAAAGGCTGCTGATATCCTTAGGTGACAGCTGAGCCACACCGGAGCCTGGGAATTAGCATGTCCCTTGTCTAGTCAGCCAAGCGTGGTGGCACACACCTGAAATCCCAGCTCTTGGGAGGTGGAGGAAAGAGGATCAGGAGCCTTATGTCATCTTTGGCTACACACTGAGTTCAAGACTAGCCTGTACTACTTGAGACCATGTCTCAAAAAGCCAAAAGGGAACTAGTTATGCAAGCCTGACAACCCAATTTCAATCCTTCCATTAAAAACAAACAAACAAAAACCAGATATGGATGGGGCCTGATGGGGCCTGTCTTTAGTCCTAGCACTTGGGAGGCAGAGGCAGGCTGATCGCTGAGTTCCAGGCTAGCCCTATTAGCTAGATCTTGTCTCAAAAATAAACAGATGTGGGATCTACAAGATGACGTACCAAGTAAAGACACTTGCCTGAATTTGATCCTGAGGACCATCCTACAGTAGAAGGAGAGAGCCCATTCCCTCAAACTGTCATCTGACCTTCACACCTGTGCTTTGGCGTGCATACAAACCCACACGCCCCTACACACAGCTGGGGTGGTGCATATCTGCAATTCCAGCACTCCTACCTGGAGACAGGAGGCAGAGACGGAGACTCTCCTGAAAGTCCAGTGGCCAACTAGACTCGACAGCACGGGAGCAGAAATGAGAAAGGCCGTGCATCAACAAGAAAGAAGCTAGAAGCAACTCCTGAAAGGTGCCCTTTAGCCTCCACAGTCTGAGAGTGCACACACAGGCACATGCTAAATAAAAATTTTAAAGAAGAGATAAGTCATTAACATTTTTAGTTAAATAAATAACCTAATCCCCTTTTCCTGTGCTCAGCTGTAAACCGGTGGTGGGGTTGTGGGACGGATCTTTTAAATCTCTTTTCACCTAATCTTTCCCCACTGTCCCCAGGACATTTTACCATAATCCCTCTTAAATTGTCAGGCCCGGGAATGGTGCCTGGAATTGCTGGCAAGTTTGACATGCTTCTGAAGCTGCTGTCTTCTTAGGGAATCAGGAGCCAGAATTTAATCCCTATTGGCCTTGAGGGATTTCCTTTGCATCACTTCATCAACACAAAGTTACCAGGCTCTCAGGTTTGGGAGAAGTCGGCTGCACATAAATGGATTAGAGGAGAATTACACCCACCTCATCCTTCCTGAATCTGAGATGGGTCAGTGACTGAGCTGGACAACAATGTGGTCCCAAAGCTTAAGTTACTAAACCAGCGCTGGAAGAAGGTAGGAGAGCCTATGCTGACAGGTCAGGGTGCCTCTTGGAAGCCGCAACCAGCACAGCACTGAGGGCTGGGGATGTAGCAGCTGATAGGGCCTGAGGCCCCGAGTTCACTCTCCAGCATCATGTTAAGAGCAGGCATGGTGACACACACCTGTGATCCCAGCACTTTGGAGAAGGATCAAGAATTCAAGGGTAGACTAGGTTACAGGAGACAAGAAACACCTAGAGTCTGTCTCACCTGAGTCAGAGTGGCTGTCATCCAGGAATCCCAACAAATGTTGGCAAGAAGGCGAGACAAAGGAATCCATATTCTCTGCTGGCAGAGATGTGAGCTAGCACAGCCATGGTGGAAATCAACATACAGAGCCTCCAGAAACTAAATACCCACAGCTCAGCGGGCAAAGGTGCTTTCTGCCAAGCCTGACGACCAGAGTTCTATTCCCAGGACCCACACAGGGGAAGGAGACGACTGACACCTGAAAGATGCCCTCTGACCTTCACATGTATACTGTGTGGTACACACGTGAGCACACATGCACATAAATGCACACACATAAAAAACTAAAAATAGGCATGCCTTTAATCCGGCCACTTGGAAGGCAGAAGCAGGAGGATCTCTGTGGGTTCAAGGCTAGCCTGGGTTACATAGTGATTTACAGGCTAGCCAGGGCTACATAGCTAGTCCCTGTAAAAGAACCAGTATTATCACAAGACACCCCAAGACCAAGTTCTCAACACAAAGGAGATTTATTTGCTCCAGAGAGACATAGGGCAGGGAATAAGAGACAAAGACAGGAGATAGAGGAGGAGGCAGAAAGGAAAAGGACAAGGAAGAAGGGGAAGGGGTATTTGCCCCAGAGGGATAAGGGACTGTCTCTGGATAGAACGGAGACAGATTTGGCCCATAGGCAAACTGAAGTTTATAAAGGAGAAGAGGGAAACCTTGTGTTAGGATGTGCTGGTTGATTTTGACTGGGTACATGAATTAGGTGAGCCAGCGGGGGCTTTTGATTGCGGGACTTCAATACTTTGAGAGCTGGACCTTGATAGTCAGCCTCCGGAGGAAGAGGTGGCCAATAAGAGAATAGACCCTTGGTAGCTAGCTTCAGGAATGTAATCTAATGGTTTTTAGAGGGAATCTGGAAAGGACAAGGCCTGCCACAGTCATGTTTGTCATCCTCCGGCCTACTAGAGCCCTTCACCCTGTCTCTGAAAACAAAATACAACAAAGTAAAATTAAATTAAGAAAAAAAAACCCAACAAAGTAGATCTACCATATAACTCACCATTCCTGGGTACGTACTCAAAGAACTAAGTCAGCACAGAGATATCTGACTGCCCATGTTACCACAGCACTGTTCTCAGGGGCCAAGACAGGAATCAGCCTAGATGCCCGCCAGCAAGTAATAAAGGAAACGTGGTGCCTGTATATGACCCGCCCAGCAGGTCCTAAGTTACTCCAGGGTCTTGAAGAGGCACTATCTGAAAGACATGGGGGGAGAGAGAAACGGACGCCAAGCAGTATTCCTTGTCAAGGCATCCCCTTTATTGAAGCAAGTTTCATGTCTTATATACTCCTCAGTGAGGAGCTAGGGCAGGGGGAAACTGAGGAAGGGGAAAGGGGGGGGAAGGAAAGGAGTGGCTCCGTAGCTAGGCAGCAAAGCTGGGCATTTGCTAGGTCAGTGGCTAGAGTACCTGCTGTTAGTGATAAGCAGCAAACAAAGAAGACACTCTGAGGTGCTGTCTGAAGCTTGAATCTCCAAGGTCAGCACACAATGTCTCAGTTAACTTTAAGTTTTCTGTCTCAAGATTTCCACCTCAAGGCCCTGTGAGATGTGAGAAAGGAGAAGCCTGAAATGGCTCCTGACATGTATACAGTTCTCTTCGGCCGTGAAGGAAGAATTATGCCGTTTGTAGAAATATGGACAGTACAAGAGATCATCACTTAAGAGAAATAAGCCAGACTGAAAAAGACAAACACTGCCTGCTTCTTCCATGGGTGGAATCTAGATTTAATATTATTATCCCCTTCCTGTGCTTTCTCACCGGCTCACAAGCTGACCATCCCCCGGCTTTATCAGAGGGCCCAGACTAAACCACAAGGCCAGGCTGTTCCACAAGAGGAGGAGCGGCAGAAGGAGGAGCTCCGCAGCTCCTGGGCTCACCCACAGCCCACTGGCCTGCCAAGCTGAGGCAGAATGTGTGTACAAGGGGAAACTGTCCCTGACAGTGGCAGGCAAGCGCCAGACTTCACTCAACCCCAGAAAGCTAAAACCAAAACAAAAAATACAAAAACAAAAAAAAAAAAAACCTGATGCTTTCCTTACTTAGTGTCAGTCTCACCCCGCCTCCAACACGCCATAAGCCTGCAGCAGCTGAAGTCTTGAGCAAAGGAAGACATCCCAAAAACGATGAGATGGGGCTTGTTGCTAATGTATAGCTTGGTCTTTTTTGTTTTGATTTTGTTTTTTGGGGTTTTTTTGTGGGGGGGCGGGGTTTCTCTGTGTGAGCTTCTGTGAGTCAGCGCCCATGGTAGGGAAGCCTCTTCAGTTGCTGCAGCTAACTTTGAGACACCCATGCTCCTCCGCACAAACCCTTGCCCACTCTTCTGTAAGGAACCCCAGTAAACTCACTGGCTCCACCAGGCTGGATCTGGAAGGAACTGTTCCTGCAGTCGGTTGTTGGTGGCCTGAGATAAACATATTTATTCTCATTCCCCCAGGAAACTACTGAATACACAAAGGACTACAGAACTCAGACAAGAACATGGACAGAGCTATCTCCAGCTGAGGAGGGCGTCCCTGGCTCAGCTGTCTGCCCAGCTTAAACAGCACCTTCAAAGGAAAAGCAGGCATTGAAACAGAACCTGCCATGGCAGTGGCACACTCCTGGCAGTTGGAGCAAAGAAAGTACTTTTGGAGGAAGGGGAAAATGCTGGCAGGCCTGGCTTAATGGCCGACTGCCTTTAGCAGCCCAAAGTAAAGAACACAGAGACATGGTCCCTCCACCTCCAAGCAGACCATTTAAAACCGCATCCCCGAGAAGAGCAGTCTCTCCAAACAGTGCTCACTGGGGTGGCTACTTCAGGCCTCACAGTCATTTGTGAAGAGCCATTTGCGGGCCCTGACTGTATGAGCTTTGAAGAATTGGCATGTCAGCCATCCAGGCTCTCTCTGAAATCTTGGGAGAAGCATCTGAGCTCAGACCACAGCCCAGGGACTACTGCAAGCCTCTGAGTGCCTTGGGATGTTGAGCATCTTAGTCATCTCTTGGCTTGGGGCTGCCCCACTCCAGCCTTGCTTCCTCCGTGTGTATTACCTGTCTCTTTTGGGCACAGTAGTCAGACTAGGTGTGCCGTCCACCAGCTCAACTCTAGGAGGCCCTCACATGGATTAATTATGTCTAAGAAACATCAGACACACAAATAATAACCCATTCTGAGGTTCTGCAAAGAACATGAATTTTGGGAGGGAGCACGATCCCACACTGGCCCTGAGAAGCATGGCTCAGGGAAGCTAGGGTTCAAGCACACACATTGCTCACTATGGACAGAAAGGGCTAGAACTACTCAAATCCCATTGGCACTTCTTAGACTTGCAATGCCTCCTGAGGTCAGGCGCCAGACCTTGCGTTAGTCACTGCCCTGGAGAAGAAACCCCAAGAAAAGCAACCTCTGAAACAAAGTGTGAAGACAGCAATACAAAATAAACCGTGCTTCCAAGTGACGTCATGGCCTTGGCCAGGAGGGTCCCAGGCACAGGACTTGCTTTAACATACTACACTTGACACCTAGAGATCGCGAGTTATCACTATGTGTGTGTGTGATGTGGGTGGGTATGTAAGCCATGGCGCACATGTGGAGGTCAGAGGACAACTTTCTGGGGTCGATTCTTTCCTTCCTGTCTTCCATGGGTTCAGGCATTAACTCAGGTCACACAGCAAGAGATTCTTTCTACCTGCTGAGCCATCTCACCAGTCATCCCGACATCCTAAAGGCCAGCTAAAGGAAAACTGGTTTCAAGAAGAAATCTCTGGTATGGGTGGAGACCTATCATGTCGAGATAGGTCCAGAGCCAGGCTGGTGACCTGTGCCTTTAATCTCATCACTTGGGGATTAAGCAGAAGTAAGAGAATCTAGACCAGTAAGTTTCTGCACCCCAATAAGCCTCTCCAATGACGCAGCAATCCAAATCAGACCAAATCAAACCGAATTAGAAAAAGCCCAGGTTTAATGAGTAAAAAAAAAAAAAATCCCAGGCCCCAAAGAGAAGACGGGGAAGAGAGACTGAATGGGGGGGGGGGGGATAAATACCCTATGGGAGTGGTCTTGAATATCTCTGGGGAGGAGCCTTGTTCAGCAGGCTGTCTGAGGTGAGGCAGGGTTTGAGGAGAGATGGGGAAGGGGGATTGAGGTGGAGCTCCCACCAGAACATTCTAGACTCTTTGGGATTATGAATGCCAGGGGTTGGGGTGGAGCTTTCACCAGAACATAGACCAGTCTATATAGAATTTCAAGCCAGCCTGCCTACAATAAAGAGACCCTGTCTCAAAACCAAAAATAAGCCAAGCTACCCAAAACACAAAAGAGGTAATCCAGTTAGATGGGTCACTCACCTGGCAATGGCTACCCCTCTGGGAGGCAGGACCACCTTAGAAAGGCCTGTTCACCTCTTCAGCACTAAGAGACACAATGTTACCTCTTTGATGAGCTAATGTACTTTTTAAAAAACACATCTAAAAGAAATTTCACTTTTTTAATTTTTAAAATTCCATATGTATAGGTGTTTTGCTGACATGTCTATCTGAGCACCACATGTATGCCTGGTGCCTGTGGAGGCTTGAAGTGGGTGTTAGATCCTCTGGAACTGGAGTTACAGCCTGTTGTGAGTAACCATGTGATTGCTGAGAGTCGAATCCCAGTCCTCTGGAAGAGCAGTCAGTACTCTTAACCACTGAGCCATCTCTCTAGCTCCACGAACCAAGATTCTTTCTTACAATGATGTTATTGTTGTTGTTTTCTTATTCCTAAGATAAACTCTCCTGTAGTCCTGACTGGTCTCAAACTGGCCAGGTAGCCAAGGATGACCCTGAACTTCTAATTGTCCTGCCTCCCTCTCCAGAATGCTGGGATTACGGCATAAACCACCATTTCCGCTTTGGAACCTAGAGCTTTGAGCAGAGTAAGCAAGCACTATACCAACTTACACATTCCCAGGCCCCATTCTTGAGTTTTTGATTCTTGTCTGAGTTTGACAGCATATAAAAATAAAAAGTTGCCTAGTGGTGGTGACTCCAGAGGCAGAGGCAGGAGGATCTCTGTGAGTTCGAGACCAACCTGGTCTAGAGAGCGAGTTTCAGGACAGCCAGAGCTGTCCCCTCTCTTGAAAAAAAAAACATAAACAAATACATATTAAAAGTTACCTATAGCCCTTCCAGCCTTACCCTCCCTCATGAAATCTGGAGGAGTAAAACAGGAAGGTATGTAGGCCTTTGGAATCTGGAAGCACCCACCACCTAGCCTGGAGTCACGTGGGGCGGGCCCACGTGACCGGAGCCCCGATCCAATATGGCGGCGCCCAGGAGGCGCGGGCTGCTCTTCCTGTTCTCGCTGCTCGGCTTGCTCGGAGTGGCGTGGTGCAGCCTGGGCTCGGGGTGAGTGCAGCTGCCGGGGCCGGCCTGCTGGGGTCCCCCATTCTGCGTGCTCTCGGGCACAGTCCCCCCGAGCTCACGATTGCCCCGTCCCCCGCAGGGTTTCCCTCGACGATGACCTGCTGCTGCCTTACCCACTCGCGCGCACACGTCCCTCGCGGGACTGCGCCCGGGTGCGCGCCGGCAGCCGCGAGCACGAGAGCTGGCCTCCGCCGCCCGCGACCCCTGGCGCGAGCCACCGCGCGGCCGTGCGCACTTTTGTGTCGCACTTCGGGGGCCGCGCGGTGGCCGGCCACCTGACACGGGTCGCCGCGCCTCTGAGCACTTTCTCGGTGCTGGAGCCTGGGGGACCCGGAGGCTGCGCCCAGAAGCGCCGCTCCACCGTGGAGGACACAGCCGTCCCGGCCGGTTGCCTCGTCGCCCAGAACGGTGGCTTCTTCCGCATGGGCACCGGCGAGTGCTTGGGGAACGTGGTGAGCGACGGGCAGCTGGTGAGCAGTTCCGGGGGGCTGCAGAACGCGCAGTTCGGGATCCGCCGCGACGGGACTTTGGTCACCGGGTGAGGAGGTGGGGAGCCCGGGGATGTCGCGGGCAGAGGGTCTCCGATGTGCATTAGAGCCATCCCTCCGTGCCCAGATTACCTAACCAAGCTTCCCATTATTCACCTAAAGAGTGGGGACGCCGACAGCGTCTTTGAAGTTTACTCGACTGAACGCTTGCTCCTGTGATCAGGCCGTGTGTTGGGTCCTGGGTAGGCGACCATGAGCCTGAACGCACAATTTGTGCCTCAGTGAACTTTCCCTAGGAATAGAGAAAACAAACATTTCATGTTCAGTGAAGCCATGGAACCAATTGGCAATAACATGGAGTTTATGGAGAAGTCCCAGACAGCTAGCTGGACGCCTTTTGCTATCCCGGATAGAAATCCTGGGTAGGCAAGGAGCTTGTCGAGTGACCTCTTTGTCGAGTGACCTCCTTGACAGTTTCTGTACCACTGAAATTTGACAGCAACCAGAAGTGGCAGCAGGCAGGCAGGAGTAGAAGATTGCACCATCTAGTGTCCAAGCTCTCTTACGAGATGAACAGTTTTTGCCAAGGCTGGAAAGTGGGCTTTCCCCGGTTCTTAGCAGCCCCTGGTTGCAGTTTTTGGCACTATTTCAAACAGCCCTGACTGAGGCCTTCAGAAACACGAGCAATTGGTGCGGTCTTTGCGTGACTGCCTCAAAATCTCTGTGGAGTGTTCTAGACCTCTGGTGCTGATATAAGGCTTGTCTGATTGATTGGCTGTTTGACTTTTGCTTAAGCAGCCAGGACAGCAGAGTCTAACAGCTGCCAATTAGTGAATGAATTAAGAAAATTACAGAAAAACCTGGAGTTGTTCCTGCCCATGAGTGAGCCTCCTGCCTTCCTGCTTCCAGGTACCTATCTGAGGAGGAGGTCCTGGACACCGTGAATCCATTCGTGCAGCTGCTGAGTGGAGTTGTGTGGCTCGTCCGCAATGGAAGCATCTACATCAACGAGAGCCAAGCCATCGAGTGTGATGAGACGCAGGAGACGGGTCAGGAAGGGAGGCAGCTGTAGTGCTTTCTTTCTTATTGTTGTTATGCTTTGATTTATTTCCTTAGTGTGTGCAGAGGAGGGGGGTGCGTGCCGTAGTGTGTGGGGGAAGGTCAGAGGACAACTCGTTCTCGCCCTCCATCGTGTGAGTCCTGAGTGTTGAACTCAGGCTGACAAGTGTAACGAGAGGCACCTTTACCCTCTGAGCCACCTTCCTGGTCCCAGCACCAGCTGTCTTGAGACCCGGGAACAGTGTGAGTAGTAGTTCAGTGTTCCTGAACATTTACTGAGCAGCTATGCAGTGTTTAGCGCTGTGGCGGGAGTCGTGGGACTTCAGTCTTCCTTAGGAGGGAAATATTCGGCAATAAGCTGGAAAGAGTTGGTAAGTGCTGAAAAAGACAGAAGGAGAAAGGGCCGGGTGGGGAACAGATGCACAGGATGAGAAAAGTGCTGCAGATCTGTGGGGATAGTGGCCTCCGCACAGCCTTGGAGCTTGTCATAAAGGCAGAACCATGAGCCCACAGCCCACTCAGGAACCACTGGTTAAGTCCCGACAGCCCAAGTGTGCAGGGTCTTCCTTGGTGACTCCAATAGATGCTCAAGTTTAAGAGCCATTTGGGTGTGGGTTGGTGAGTTGGCTTGGGCAGTAAAGTGTTTGCCTTGAAAGCATGAGAGCCTGAGTTCAGGTCCCAGAAAACACATAAAAAGTCAAGTGCCGGGGTGCATGCCTGCAGTCCCAGGGAGAGTGAGCTAGGAGGTGGAGATGGATGAGTCTCTGAATACCAGATAACCTAACCTACATGGTGAGACTCTGTCTCAAACAGAAAGTGCAAGGCATCGGAGGAGCAACACCCGAGGTTGTCCTCTGCCTCCCATAGGCATGTGCACATGCGTGCACACCTCCAGAGTGCTGGGGTGAGAGAGGATGCTTTGGTCCTGAGAGTCTCTGGCTGTTTCAGAGTGGGGAGTGGGGTGGGGGGGATGACTGAGGAGGCTGTCTTGGATCAAAAGAACAAGCTGTCAGGAGAACTCAGGGCAGAGGCATACAGTTCCTAGTCAGAGTGCAGAGTGCAAAGCCCTAAGGCAGACAGTAGCTGCTAGGTGAGGGGGAACCACAGAAACAAGACCAGGGCTTCATGCAAGACCTGTTGGTTTTGTTCTACCAACACGGAGGTTTCTACTGGAGAATGAGGTCACTTGAAGAGTCTCCTGTCTGTGTCATGGAGGCTCATGGAAGGTGGAGTTGGGATGTGCCTCAGTACTTGCCTTGCACACATAAGGTTCCTTCCCCCAGCGCCGTCAGAAGAGAGAAAGTTGAAGAGCACAGAGGGCCTCCTGGAGGTCTGGGTAACCAGCCGGGCCCCTTCTCCTCCAGGTTCTTTTAGCAAATTTGTGAACGTGATATCAGCCAGGACAGCTGTGGGTCATGACCGCAAGGGGCAGCTCGTACTCTTCCATGCAGATGGACAGACGGAGCAGCGTGGGTGAGTCCCAGGAATCCTCGGGGATGTCTGTGCTCAGTTTCTGGGCAGTGGGTGGGACAAGGCAGCTTGAGCCATTCTAGAAGCTTCACCTGCCCCGGTAGGCGTGATAGTATTTACCTGCTGACCTCAGCTACACACCCCGTCTGCACAGCATCAACCTATGGGAGATGGCGGAGTTCCTGCTGAAACAAGATGTGGTCAATGCCATCAACCTGGATGGAGGTGGCTCTGCCACCTTTGTGCTCAACGGGAGCCTGGCCAGTTACCCCTCGGATCACTGGTAAGAGCACCTCTGCCAGCTTGGAGAGAGTGGAAGCCATGGCCTACCTTCAGCTGTCTCAATCAGTCAATATGGAGACCCTGCTCTATGACAGGCGATAGGGTTTCTCTGTGTAACAATCCTGGCTGTCCTGGCATTCACTCCGTAAAGCAGGCTGACCTCGAACTCACAGAGATCCACCAGCCTCTGTCTCCTGAGTGCTGGAATTAAAGGAGTGTGCCACCACCGCCTGGCTGTGAGCCAAGATCTCTTTCCTCAGTGTGCTGTGGAAACCTGGGACAGTGGTCAGGATAGTGAAGTAGAAGCCGAGGCCATGGCTGGCCAGCATTGAGCGAGCCCTCCACCAGAAGGCACATTGTATGCAAGGTGGAAAGCCTGTAAATGGCCCAACAAGAGGCTGGAGCTACTGCTCAGCAGGAAAAAGATTTGCCTTGCAAGCAGAGGACCTGAGTTCAATTTCCAGAACCCACATTTAAAAGCCAGATGTGAGCAGCACATGCTTGCAGTCCTTGTGTTTGGAGGAGGAGACAGGTGACCCTGACACTCACGCCGGCCAGCCTAGCCTGCTTAGCAAGGTCCAGGCCAGAGAGATACCAACAAAATGAATAAAATAAATGCTGAGTACCTAAGGTTGTCCTGACTCCATATGCACACGCGTATGTGCATCCCCTAGTGTGTGTGTGAACGTACGCACACATACAGGAGCACAAGTGTCAAGATGGAGATGGAAGCAAGCTGGAGCAGCCATCATAGGCTGCAGCAGAGACTCAAGAGGCCAGCACCAAGGCCAAGACCTCTCCTCACAATGACTCCCCCACAGCCAGGACAACATGTGGCGCTGTCCCCGCCGTGTGTCCACCGTGGTATGTGTGCATGAACCCCACTGCCAGCCGCCCAACTGCAGTGGCCACGGGACCTGTGTGGATGGCCGCTGTGAATGCACCAGCCGCTTTTGGCGGGGTGCCGCCTGCAACGAGCTAGACTGTGGCCCCTCCAACTGCAGCCAGCATGGGCTGTGCACAGAGAGTGAGTGGGGAGCCCATAAGGAGGGTGGTGCTCTGGTGGGACCCCAGTTCTCTCACGCCAGGCCTGCCTCTGCCCTCACCTGGCCTCCATGGTCTTTTGCAGCTGGCTGCCACTGTGATGCCGGATGGACGGGATCGAACTGCAGTGAGGGTGAGTGCTCCAGTGGCCTGCAAAAGCTCCTGGAGAGGGTGGCCTTGCGACATGCAGCTGTTACAATGCCTTCCCCTCTGGCTTGGAAGTCGCCTTCAGAGCCCCTTCTCACTTCACATGCAAATCTCTTTATGTCCTCCCTGAATTTGCTGAAAAATTCCCACCAAGTAGGAGGCTGGATTTTAGCACTGTCTACTCAATTCCAAAGAACAACAGCAAAAAACAAGATGTGGTCAGGCCACAGCCCTGAAGGAGATCCACCAAAGTCCTTCACACCTTGAAGTCAGCCCCTGGTATTCCTAGGCGTGGGTGGTGTCACTCTGGGGTCAGCCTCAGCACACTTCCAGTCCCTGTCTCTTCCTTCTTTTATGGTCATCAGCTCTAGAGCCCCCCTTAAAGTCAGGTGATATGCTTGTTTTTATTTGAAATGGGGTCCTAATGCAGCCCAGGCTGTCCTCTGACTCACTACGTAGCCTAGGATGGCCCTGAACAGCTGCTTCCTGCTTCCACCTCCCACCATACCCAGCTTATAGGGTCCCATGCATATCAGGCAAACACTCTAGAAACTGAACCATAACCTTGACCTTTGAGAGCTGACTGCAAGGGTGAGGGGACATCTCTTTCAGCATGGCCCTGCATACATCCAGGAGCCAGGCTGTTAAATAACAGTAGACCCTGCTCTCTAAGGTGAAACCTGTCTGCCACCATTTCCTCTCCACAGAGTGTCCTCTGGGCTGGTATGGGCCAGGTTGCCAGAGTCCTTGCCAGTGTGATCACCAGTGTCCCTGCGACCCCCAGACAGGCAACTGCAGCGTCTCACAAGGTACAGGGCCTCCTGGAGTCCTTGGGGCAGGTCTGGGGTAGGCAGATCTTCCCCAAACCCTGCATCTTCCGTCTGGTGTCTTACAGCGAAGCAGTGTCTCCAGTCAACGGAGGCCACACCAAGGGCAGGAGAGCTGGCCTTTTTCACCAGGTAGGTATTTCAGCAGAGGCGAGCCCCCACACCCCATCCATGAGGCTTGGCATCTGTCCAGGCACCACCCACGCCCAGAGGTTGCAGATGATCCTCTACTTTGTGAGATCAAGGGTAGGCATGGGTGAAACTGGCATCCGTGAGTGCAAGGGAGAAGAACCCAGACCAGACTATGGGCTTGATCTCCCTGGCCATGGAGACTCAACTCAGAGTCTGAAGCCAGGCTGTAGAGATAGGATTCACCTCACTTTTGGATTTGTCCATGTGTTCAGGCTTTGTGTAGCTGTTTCTTCCTTTTAGCTGCTTCCTGGATCTCCAGCTCCATCCCCAGAGGGCTCATGGGAAGGATTGTGAGGCTTGGGATGTGGCTCAATTGGCAGATTATTTGACTAGCATGCCAGAAGCTCTGGGTCTAATCCCCAACCCTTTATAGGCCAGGTGTGCTGGCACATGCCTTTAATTCCAGCACTTGGGAGGTGGAGGCAGGAGAATAAAAAATCTAAGGTCATCAGGAGTCTAAGGCCAATCTGGGATGCATAAGACCCTAAATAAATAAACTGACTCATGAGCTGGGCCTTCTGGCATAAGCCTGTCATTCCAGCTACTCCGGGAGGCTGCAGTGGGAAGACAGTAAATTCAAGGCCAGCTTGAGCTACAGATCGAGTTCAAGACCAACCCTGGCGACTTAATGAGACCCTGTTACAACATAAAAAAGGGGGCTAAGGTAGTAGCTCAGTGGTAGAGCATTTGCCTAGCATGCACAAGGCTCTAGGTTCAACTCCCAGTACTTCAAAAAATACATTAGTGACATCTGAATGCAGCAAAGTTCACATTAGAAGTGTGTGAGCGTGTGCATGTGTGCGTGTGTGCACATTCTTAGTAGCTGTTCACCTTGTTTTTCATTGGCCTGAAACTCAAAGGTTAGGTTAGACTAGCTGGCTCAGGAGCTCCACCTCCCAAGCAGTGCAGAGACAGTGTATACCATTGATCCTGGCTTTTAAAAGTACCTTCTAGTGATCCAACTTGGCTCTTCATGTCTATAAGACAATCATAAGCTATTTCCCCAACTCCTGAAATGTTTTTAACGCCCTTAAAACATCAGAGAATGCCTCTCTTATTCCCTGCATGTGTCTGCAGTATGCCCCAGTTCCCACCCAAGCCCCTGGCCCCAACATTCCCCTAGTGGTTTCTGACTGCCCCAAGAATGCTCCTCAGCCATCCACTCGAGTGTCCCTTCTGTCCTAGGACCACGTGGCTGGTACTTACCCTCATCCTCGTTGTCCTGCTACTGATCAGCACTGTGGTCAATGTGAACTTGATCCTGGGCTCCAAGGCAGAGCGGAACCGACACCTCGACGGGGACTATGTATACCACCCGCTGCAGGAGATGAATGGGGAGCTGCTGGCTGTAGAGAAGGAACAGACAGAAGACACCTGCAACCCCTTCAAGGACTGACAGAGACCTGGGCTGCCAATGGCATGCCCCCAGATAACGCTGTCCCTGCTCCTCAGTTTTATGGGGAAGGATGTGAGGCCACTGGCATGGATGCTGCACGCTCCACTCCTTGCCTGGCCATGTCCCCACGCTGTGGCCCATGCCACCCCAGCAATACAGAGCTCTGGAGAGCCTGCACCTGCTTCCCCGCCTGCCTGTGTCTGCTGCCCAGAGACCTGCCTCCCACAGAGGTCTCACCACTGCCAAAGACTCCCAGGAGGCAACTAGCAAATGAAATTCTGTAGCCTAATCATAAGAGTGGCCAGCTCTCCTGGGCCACCTGCAGGGGGGAAAGACTTACCCCCGCACAGCCGCGGTGTGGCTCAGCCACAGTGTACTGCCTTTTATGTAGCCTCATTGCTGGACTGCCAACTAGAACTCTGCATCCTGTCACAGGAAGCTCCTCATAAGACGATGGGGAGGAAGGAAGTCGCCATGTTTACAGACTTTCTATTTTTGTTCTCCTGCTCCCTAAAGGAATTTTCTAATACTTGAATAAATTGGGATACTAAAATGAGCCACCAGGTCTGAGTCCTCATGGGGGTCTGAGCTACTCCCAGTGCCTTCTGTTAGCCAATGCTACACAAATGTGGCCAGGCACAAGGCCACCAGGGACCATGCTGAGCCCTGGTTCTGTGTTCCTGCGAGCTCCAATCAGTGTTGTTGCTGCAGGTGAGGTTACACTTTGAAAGCAAGGATTTGATTGGCCCTAAGCGTTTTCCAAAGATGGTTATCCTATTTTCTGTTGTGATGAAACATGATTCAGGCAACGGTTAAAGAAAGCATTTCATCTGACTTGTGATTTCAGAGTGGCAGAGTCCATGATGGTGGATTTTTTTTTTTTTGTCCCACTGCTCTTTTTCATTCTAGACCTGCATAAGAGTGATTGCTAAAACTAAACAGCAGAGTCAATAGTAGGCCATCCCGAAATCTCCAACAAGCCGGGCAGCCTCAGGTAAATTCTTTGGACAAGAGCAAATGTCATATTCTTTGCCAAAGTATTGCATTGTGTTCTCTGCCAGTTTCTTTTTTAAACATTCATTTTTTTATATTCATTTTACATTCCAACCAAGGTTCTCCCCCTTTCCCCCTCCACATCATTTCCTCCCTAGCCCACCCCCATCCATTCCTCCCAACAGGTAAAGGCTCCTATGGGGAGTCGATAGTTTGGCACATTAATTTGGAGCAGGACCAAGCCCCTCCTCTCTGCATTAAGTCTGAGTGTGGCACCCCTCATAGAGAGTGTCTCCCCAGTTTCTAATGCCACTCTTTTCTGAAGCCTCTTGTGCTAGGCCTTCATAGCCACGTTGCTTTTAGCATTGCTGTCCTCCAAACACCAACTAGGATCACCCATTAAGTCTTGTTTATAGCATTTAACTATTTTCCTAGTCCAAAGTCCAGAGTCTTCCACCTTCCTCCAAAACCGCATACGTGGTCAGATCTATCACAGAAAAAGCTCCTGGTACCCACTTTCTTCTTAGTTACCTTTCTATTACTGTAATAAAGCACATGACTCAGGCAACATATAAAGAGAAAGTGTTGCTGGGTGGTGGTGGCACACTCCTTTGATTCCAGCACTGGGGAGGCAGAGGCAGGTGGATCTCTGTAAGTTTGAGGCCAGCCTGGTCTACAAGAGCTCGTTCCAGGACAGGCTCCAAAACTACAGACAAACCCTGTCTCAAAGAACAACAAAAAGGGGGGGGGGGTGTTTAATTTGGCTTATGGTTTTAGAGGGCCAGAGTCCACGCTGTAAGAGGGAAGAAACAGTTGAGAGAGAGCATCTTGATCTGCAACTACCAGACCACCAAACAGAGAGGGAAAGAGGAAACGGGGAGAAAAACACTGAAATCCCATTAGGTTTGTTCTGTAACTTCAAAGATAGTCCCAGTGCTATACATCCTCCAAAGTCACGCCCACTAAACCTTCCCAAGCAGCTCCATCAGCTGGAAACCAAATATTAAAATATATGAGACAAGTGAATATTAGACATAAAGCAAAGGAGAACAAACCTACAATTTATAACCCCAGAGAAGCCAGGTAATAAGGAAGACCCTAAGAGAGACATACATGGATCCCACCAGGAAGGGGAAAAAGACAAGATCTCCTCAGTAAATTGGGAGCATGAGGGAAAGAGAGGAGGGTGAAAGGGGAGGGGGGAGGGGATAAGGAAGGGGGGCATGAGAGAATGGGGTTGTTGAGTTGGAGGAAGGATTGAGAGGGAGAACAAGGAAAGAGATATTTTGATAGAGGGAGCCATTATAGGGCTAGTAAGAAACCTGGCACTGGGGAAATTCCCAGGAATCCACAAGGATGACCCCAGCTAAGAATCTAAGCAGTAGTGGAGAGGGTCCTTGAACTGGCCTTCCCCTGTAATCAGGTTGATGACTACCTTATATACCTAAATATATGAGCCAATGGGGGCCATTTCTCACTGGTGGTAGTAGTCTGGTTTGGTTTTGTTTTGTCAAGACAGGATCTCCTGAAGCCTAGGCCAGCCTCTTACTTACTACATAGCTGAGAATGACCTTGAACTCCTGATCCTTCCACCTCTTCCTCCTCCTGAGTTCCAGAGTGCAGGCCCGAACCACCACAGCCAGTGTGTGGAATGCTAAGGATGGAGCCCAGAGTTTCATGCTTGCTAGGCAAGCACTGTCAACCGAGCCACACCCTCATCCATACAATTTAAGTTGATTGTCCATGTTTAAAGTTAGCACTCCAAATTCTTGGTTTCTCTTTAAAAGAGATCACACAGACACCCCTGCTGTCACTCAGGGTAGTGACTTGCTGTGACCAAGTAGTGACCTTCTTCCCTTGCCCTTGGTCTGGATGCCTTCCCCAACCTCCCAGTCCAGCAACAGCTACCCCAGTCTGTGACCTGCCTACCCAGTGTGCATCATAGCCTATCACTCCTGGCCCCTGAAGGGGCTTCAGGAAAGCCCAGAAGGTTCCTCATGAGTATGTGATACTATGTGCTTAGCATCTGGGAGAGAAGCAGGGCTTTCCAAGCATGTTTGTGTCCGTTATCTTTTCACTGTATGACTTCCTGGGAAGTTACGAACTGATATCTGTTTATGCCAGGTAGGCCAACATTGACAGAAAGGGTCTGTCATGTCATGCTCTGGAGCCCTGGTAAAATGTGTTAGCATTTAGGCATTACCTGCCCAGCCCCTTGGGAACCTTGCCAGTAAGCAGGCAGTACCTTGGCCCGCTCAGGGTCCTGACAATGTCACCCTACTTAGCCTGTTTATATAGTCTGTTTGTATATGTGCCAAGCCCCCTTTAAGGGGGGGCACTGCCCACCTTTCTCTCCCTCCTCTCTCTTCCAACAAGGTCATATCTGCACCTCCTCTCTTTCCCCTTCCTCATGTCTTCTTCTCTTCCTCTCTCTTATTCTCTCTTCCCCTCTCCCCAGCCGCCTCTCTCTCTCTCTCTCTCTCTCTCTCTCTCCTCTCTCTCTCTCTCTCTCTCTCTCTCTCTCTCTCTCTCTCTCTCTTCTCTCTCCTCTCTCCTCTCTTCCCACAAAGCTGCTCTATGCTCCCTTTCTCTCTCATTTCTCCCCCCATCCCAATAAAACTCTCCAGGTGAGCTGTCTGCATGGCGCATCAGTGGGGCCCCTTGGCTCCAACCTGCCAAGGCTGCTGCCTGCCATTTTATTACATTATAACAAAATGGCTTGAATAAACTAAGCCATGTGACCGCCCTGTGGCATGCAGAATATATTTTAATTTGTCAAAGAGTTCTGTCTTTTTCTACCCAATATCTAGTTCCCCTTTTAAATTTTGTTTTGTTGAGACAAGGTCTGTGTAAGGGTTGGAGGACCCCTCAGGGTCAATACAGGACGCATCCAGACATCAAATTCTCAGCACAAAGGAGATATATTACCCCAGTAGGACAAGCAAGGGCTGAGCTGCCTCTGGATTGGGCAAAGGCAGACAGCAGGCAGCAGGGGTTGTCTGTCAGAGTTGGTTTTTAAGGAGAAAGGGGGAAGTCTGTGCTAGGGTGAGTTGGTAAGACCTGATTGGGCAGGTGAGCAATGTAACCAAATAATGAATTTTGATGGCTGGACCTGAACGAGTCAGTGGCCAAATAAAAGAACAGACCCTGGGGACTAGCTTTAGGAATGTAATCTAATGGTTTTACAAGGGAGAGGAAAGGGTAAACCTGTCTGTGGTGTCTGTGGGCCTGTTTTGTTCTGGGTGGACTAGAAATAGCAATGCAGCCCAGGCTGTAATTGAATTCGCAAGGCTCCTCCTTCTTGGTGAACTACTAAGCCCGACTTTTTGTTTGTTAGTTTTTGAGACAATGTTCTCATATATAGCCCAGGCTGTCTTCAAACTCACAATCCTCTTCCTCAGCTTCCGGAGAGCTAGGATTACAGTTGTGTAGCACCATGCCTGGCTCAGGTCCGTTTCTTCTCATGACAGTCCTGTGTAGCTGACCCACCCCTGCAGGATCTAGGCAAGTAGTTTATGTAGGAGGTGGCCCCAGAAAGTGCTGGTATCCTGTATCAAGAGGACATTGGCACTGCCCAAGACCACTTTCTATATTTAAAAGCCTGGTATAGAAATTAAACCCATGTGCATGTGTCTATGGCTCATATTAGATTCTCAAAGGAGATCATATCTTGGGAAAAATCTGGAATTCAGGAAAGAGCTCAAGGGTTTCACATGATGTCTCCTGGGCAACATCTTGGTAGGTCCTGCAGGATCCGGAACAGGCGAGGAATACCCAGCCTTGGCTACCTCTGTCTCCCTGTCAACCCCCTCACCTCCTAGCCACTGTGGCTCCTGCCACCAAGGCCCTGCTCAAACTCCCACAGTGGCTGCTTCTGCCAAGATGGTGCCCTGATGTCCCAGAGGTAGCTCCCCAGGAGTAGCTCTGGGCCGCAGGGAGACTGGGGCAGGTTTTGCTCTCTCTTACCCAGACTCCCAGAGGAGGCCTCAGGGGAGGGCTGAGGTAGACGTCAGCAGGACCAGCAGCTCAGCCCTGAGCCCAGCCTGCGCCCTCTTGGGGGTTGTCTTCCTCTGGTGCACCTGTCTCTGTGGCTGCAGAGAAATCCACGGGAGAATGAATGAGTGAGCAGGAAATGAGCGATGAATGAGCGGCTGGATGCACACACTGGTAGCAGGTAAGCGCCGTCCTCCTTGCTGGGAGGCTGGGTAGCAGGTGAGCGCCGTCCTCCTTGCTGGGATGCTGTTGCTGAGTTCTAAGACATCACACAGAGGAACGTCCCAGCTCCATGATGTTCCACACAGTAACCAGCACCCAGCTCTTAGCTGTGAGCAGGAAAGGCCAAGCCTTTGGGTGGGGCCTTGCACTTTTGATCAGCTGTGGCTAGACCCTCAGAAAAATCAGCTGAGAAATGGTCTGAGTCTGGGGTTTTGTTTTTTGAAACAGGGTCTCTCACCTTGCAGCCCAAGCTGGCCTGGCACTCGCTACACAGACCAGGCTGGCCTCAAATGTGTGGAAATGCTCCTGCCTCCATCCCACAAGAGCTGGGATTACAGGTGTGCCCCACCACCTGTGGTTAGAGCTAAGAAATTCTGGAATTGGCCCGGAAGGCACAGGGTCCCTAGAAGCTGAAAGAGCTAGCCTATTCAACAACTACATGCTTCCTGTTAGTGAGAAACAGGATGTTATCAAGCAAACATCCTGTTTCTCACTAACAGGAAGATGTCGTTGTTGACTGGCTAGCTTTTCAGAGTTAAGGGAAATGTCCCGGGATTCCAGGATAGAAACACAGCCACTTCTTCAATTCCCCGGATCCCAACAGTTCTCTCCCTGAGTGTGCCAGGACTGGACTCCTGCGTACTGTGTGTGGAGGCCTTGCCGGTCACGTCCTCTGTCCCGCTGTGACTTGGTGAAGTAGGCACTGCCATCCCCATCTTACAGATGAGGTAACTGAGGCACAGAGAAGTCAAGTCACCTGCACAGGGTTTCACAGCAAGTGAAAGAAAGTCTGGGGTTTCAAGAAGTCATATTGGTATAGATCGCTCTGATCTGGCCACAGGGGGATAATGAACAAAGTGGAGGAAGAAACCCACACCATGTGTTGTCTATCCTGGGATAAGGGAAAGGGCACAAGCTTGGCAGGCCCTCCTGGGGGACATTTTGTGCATGTGTGTGATGCGTGTGCACATGTGAAAGCCGGAGATTGATGTCAGGTGCCTTCTACACATGTGTATAATGTATATGTGTGCATATGTAGAGGCTGAAGATGGCGTCTTTTGTGCATGTGTGATCCAGGTGCCTGCACATGTGGAGGAAGATGGCATCTTTTGTGCATGTGTGATCCAGGTGCCTGCACATGTGGAGGAAGGTGGCGTCTTTTGTGCATGTGTGATCCAGGTGTCTGCACATGTGGAGGAAGATGGCGTCTTTTGTGCATGTGTGATCCAGGTGTCTGCACATGTGGAGGAAGATGGCGTCTTTTGTGCATGTGTGATCCAGGTGTCTGCACATGTGGAGGCCAAAGACTGATATCAGGTGTCTTCAACATTTGCGCCCCACCTTACTCTTTGAGACAGGGTCTCTCCTTGAGCCCGGAGCTCACGAATCCCGCTATTGAGTGCCAGGCATCCTCCTGTTTCCACTCAGCACTGGGACTGCAGCTGTGCACCGCCGCATCTGGTTTTTTCCACGACTGCTCAGGTCTTCATGCTAGCACAGCAGCCCTTTGGCCAGCTGAGTCATCTCCCAAGCTCCCTCGGGCTATTTTTAATTGCTGGCTTTCCCGAGTGCCAGTGCAGGAGGACACAGTGGAAGCCACCACAGCCATCTGCGGGTGCTAGGACCCAGCTTTCCTTCAGAAGGACTTCTTATTCCCCAGTCCCTGCTAGTCTGTGTATGTGTATGACTTGAGCAGGGTCAGTCAGAATCTTTTGAGAGTTGGTAGTTAGGGACCCGTCTTTCTCTTAGACACTGAAAACCTTGTGAGTACAGGCTTGGAGCTGTCTGTCAGCAGAGAGAGAGGACAGGAGGCCAATGGGCAAAGAGATGAGGAGTCAAGAGGCCTACGTGCAGCTGAGAGCTCTGCTGAATCTAGCCATACCTGTGGTCAGACCCCTTTCCACCACCCCAAATAAAGGACCAAGGGGTTCCTCTTGTTTGATGACTTTGTTGGGGGACAGGAGAGGCACAGCCTTTCAGGACTCTGCTGCGCTCTGTTCTTCACTGTCTGGAGGGGAAATGTGCAAAGGCCGCCAGACAGTTTCTCCCCAAAGCACGTCTAGGGGAACACTTTGGTTTGAGAGTCAGGTAGAGCTCATTTAAAGATCACTGAGAGGGGCTGGGATGGAGGTGTGGCGGTAGAGCACTGGCCCAGCAGGTATGAAGCTCTGAGTTCAGCTCCCAGAACTGCAAACAATCCATGTAGAGGCACATACAGGTAATCCCAAAACTTTAGAGGCAGATGCAGAAGGACCAGGAGTTCGAGCTCATCCTTAGCCTGTGTAGAGTTCAAGGCCAGGACACAAGAAACCAAGTCAAAAAACAAAAACAAAAACAAAACAGTCACCACAGCAATGGGCCTAGCATGCGGCTGAGCGGCAGAGTGATTGCCTAGCATGAACAAGGCCTGGGTTTGAGCCTCAGCACTGCAACGACAGCAAATAATTAACAACAATGATAATCAAAATAATAAAGACCATTGAAAAGATCACCAGTTGCCCTTGGTGAGTTGGAGACAACTGGCTTTCAGTGTCTCACTGGAAGTTAGACACACACACACACACACACACACACACACACACACACACAAAATGCTTCAGTCCCGTGTCTCACTGCTATTCCTGAAGAGCAGAACAAGGAGGAATTCTGGCCAGGTTTTCCATCAGTGGAAGGTTCTCCCTTCAACGGTCCCTTTCCTACTGCTCTGAATTTGGGGCAGGTGCCAGCATGCAGTCTATACTTGCTCACCTGACCCCTTAGCCTGGGGAGCTGTAGAAGCTAGGCTGGCAGAAGAGCAATGAGGAACTTCTGGGCTAGATTGGCCTGAGACTGTGCACAGAGCTTCCGCTGGGCGGAACCCAGGGCAGTGGTTGTAGGGATGGAAACAGGGGTGGGTTAAGGAAAACCAGAAATCCTGACTTCTGTTTGCTGTGCTTCAAGTTTTAAGCCACACTGTAGGCAAAACACAAAAATGCCAAACAAAGGCAGCAACTAAGAAGAGGTCACCAAGCAGTGACCTCAACCTCTGTGGATCCAGAAAATGAAAAGAACAAGTCCTTGGTCTCCAAGAAGACCCACGAGTCTCCCATGGAAGATCTGGGAAAGTAGTATCAATCTCGGAGTTCCGGAGTCAGAGCAACTCCAGGACAGAGACAACCACCGCCACCCTCAGGGGATTCCCAGCACCATGCTGAGACCAGACCCAACCTGAACTAAGTCCTCCTTCGGAGAAAATGGGTTTTAGATTTTGTTTTTGTTGTTTTGTTTTGTTTGTTTTTGTTTGTTTGGTTGGTTTTTTGAGACAGGGTTTCTCTGTGTAGCTTTGGAGCCTGTCCTGGAACTCGCTCTGTAGACCAGGCTGGCCTCGAACTCATAGAGATCCGCCTGCCTCTGCCTCCCGAGTGCTGGGATTAAAAGTGTATATCACCACTACCCGGCAGGGTTTTAGTTTTTTGTTTTGTTTGTTTTTTTTTTTAATATCATAAAGGAACTGCACCTCAGGAAGAAGAGATTCTGGAGGGGAACAAGAGAGGCTGGAGTCACCCCCAACACCCCATCACTGCCTAGAACTAGGCAGAAGCCCTAGGCTCTCTATGTTCCTGAGTCAGGGTAAGGTGCGTCCATGGTGGGTTGTTTCCTGCAAGAAGCGGAGCCCTGACTCCCACCACAGCTCCCTGGACAGTGCTCAGCCACAAACAGCAAAACAACCAGGCACTAGGGCACCACCTCCCGGCGACCCATCCCCCAGTAGTCCTTCAGCCCACCTTGCCCTTCCCAGACCACGTGCTTGCCCCCAGCACTAGTCTGTAATCCAGGCTGGCCAATCACTACACTGTATTCTATCCCCCCCCCCCCCCCCCAAGTCACAGTGATTGGTCCAGATTGGCTATATGACCGCGCTGGCAATCAAGTGCCCTTCACACTCCCTGACAACTGTGATTGGCTCAGAGTGGACCCGGGCCCCAGCAAGCTAAGGAGAGTGGACTGGAACTTTGGGAAGGGACGTTCCTTTTTGCACTCTCCTGGGAGATAGCGGGGAGGGTGCCCAACAGTGATGATCCCATGGTAGAAAAGGCCTCCCAGAGGAAAGGGCCAACCTATTAGAAGCACAGTAAATGGTGAGAAGGGGCCCAGTCCTGGTCCCAGCCCTAGACTCCAGATCCAGGACATAGGAGATGGAGTATCCATGAGGTCTCAGCTTTTAAAAGAAAGTCTGTCTTGTCTGCTCACGCGCGCAGAGAAGCAAGGCTCCCTCAGCTCACAGGCAAAGAGGTGGATCTCTGCTGTGGGGGGTCCCCACACCCCAGCTGTGGCATCATCTGTATCCAGCATGGTCCCAGGTGTCTGGACTGACTCTCTTCTCAGCCTGGACACTGATACCAGAGGCACTCGGACTGCCAGCAGGTTCCCAGCCAGCTATCTGGACACCACTGAGCCACTGTGGGACTGGCCAGAGGAGGAGGAAGAGGTGGTGGCGCTGAGCTGAGAGAAACGGCTGGTGCAGGATTCAAGGCTGGACATGGAGCCCCTGGGGAAGAAGGGTGTGTACACCTTAAGTTATCTCCCAGGCAAAAGCTGTTAATACTGCAAATGAGGCCCCAGGGCTTCTTCCTCAAGACTGCTAACCACCACCAGGGGCTAACGGATGCAGAGGGGAAACTCAGTGATGCCAGCACAAGCAGAGAGGAGCAACCAGCTCCCTGCAACTTGTTCCCAGGGACCAGTCAGGCCGACTGCAGCCAGGAGCTACGCTGACTAGAATGGAGCAGAAAATCCCACAGCCTGGGAAATCTCAGTCCCAAGCTTGTTCTCTCCGGTTTTCTTCAGTCAAAACTAAGTACGGAGCTTGGCGGTGGTGGTGCACGCCATTAATCCCAGCACTCAGGAGACAGAGGCAGGCGGATCTCAGTGAGTTCGAGGTAGCCTGGTCTACAAAATGAGTTCCAGGACAGGCAGGACTGTTATACAAAGAAACCCTGTCTCAAATAACCACCACCAACAAAAAGAAACAAAACAAACAAAAAACAACTAAGTATGGTTGCACAAATCTGCAAACCCAGCACTCAAGAGTTGAAGGCAGGAGCATTTGAGGCCCAGGTCATCCTGGGCTACCAAGATGTACCTTCTGTCCAGTTAACCCCACTCCAGATAACAGATCAGATAGGGCCAGAAAAAAAAACTTTCTAGTTTCTTTTGGTTTTCTGAGATAGCTTCTTATTATGTAGCCAAGGCTGGACTCAAACTTGGGATCCTCCTGTCTTGGCCCACATATAGCTACACTCATTCTCTACAAGTAAAACTAAAGGGGATGGGCACAATTCCATTGGCAAAGTGCTTGCCTGGCATGCACGAATCTCTGGGCTCGATTCCCAGTACCACATAAAGCCAAGTGCAGAGGTGTACACACGTGATCCCAGCACTTGGCAGGCAAGAGGATCAGGAATTCAAGGTCTTTCTCAGCCACGTAGTGACCTCAAGGCCAACCTATATTCCGTGAGACCCTGACTCAAGACTAGTGAAAAATTAAAATTAAATGTGAAAAGGGGGGAGAAATTGAAGATTCTCCACATCCAGGCTGCCTGCTTCATCCACTTCTGAGTGCCTACTGTGGCATCTACAGGTGGCATCTTCAGTGCTTCCCCTTCAGCAGCACAAGGCAACTGGGAATCTCAGTGTGTGGGGGGGGGCGAGGGGTATCTTAATCATCCAAAATAGCAACCTGTAGACAGTTATCTGCAAGACATCGTTCTAGAATATTTTAGAGTAGTTACAAACTGAGGAATCTAGGGGTGAAGGGTCTTCCCTAGGCCTGGTGCACTGAGATCCTTGAAAGGGGTCTGCTTCTACAGAGGGTGAAGGGTCAGCATTTGAGAGAGGGCTACTGATGTCCACCCAAGAGAAGCCGACCCCAAGCCACTGCACCATCAGTCAGCAATCACAGAAGCAACCATGTCGCCAGAGCAGGAGGGAGCCCCAGGCTTCCCCTACCTAAAGTCTTGGGATGCCAGCACTTCACAGTAGTACAGCAGTTTGCTCTTGGGGCCAGGGCTGTGCAGAGCTGTCAGGACATCATCCACACCGGGGAGGCTGCAGGCCACACTCTCAGAGGGGCTGTGAATCTGCCACTGGAGCAGGTAGGTGCCAGGCCACTGAGTCACATGGGAACCCTGAAACACAGAACCCACAGTAAGCCCAGGTTCTCCTGGGGAAGAGATGGAAAATGGGTTCCCCTGGAAACAAGGTGGGGACAGGTTGGGGAGCTGCATTCCACTGGGCCCTCCTGAGGACAAGATGGGGAATTGGGTTCTCCTGGAGACGGGATGGGAGGTTGAGCCTTCATGGATTTTCTGTGCCAGCCTTGGGAAAGGAGACTCCTTCTATTTGGTCCTTTCCAATACCCCAGGAAATCCTATAAGCACTTTCCAAAGCCTCCTGTGGTGAGTGCCATATCCCAAGGACCAGCGCTTCCTGCTTACTGTAGGGGAGGAGATACTAGGGTGTCTGGGTTCAGGGCAGCAGATGGGTTTCTGGGACGCTCTCAGCTGATGAGTTCTACAATCCAAGGGCTTCTGAGAAGCCACTAGGGGGTGCTAGGGAGAATGTGTGGATGGACATGGAGGGGGATGTGGGAAGGTTGGAGGTGGGGCAGCTCTGAGGAAACACTGTGGAGGTGTTCAGTGGGATGGTGGGGAGCTGGCTGTGATCTGGTGATCTGCAAGGCTTCACAGAGGACTCTCACTGTGTGTGTGTGTGTGTGTGTGTGTGTGTGTGTGTGAGAGAGAGAGAGAGAGAGAGAGAGAGAGAGAGAAAGTGTGTGTGGGGGTCTGTGTGTGTCAGTGTATCTGTGTATGTGTCTATGTGAGTGTTTATGTGTTTTGGGTGGCTGGGTGTCTCTGTGTGCATATATGTGCATGTGTGTGTTTATGTGTAAATGTATATGTATGTGTGTATGTGTAAATGTGTGTGTACATGTGTGCATCTGAGAGAGAGAGAGAGAGAGAGAGAGAGAGAGAGAGAGAGAGAGAGAGAGAGAGAGAGAGAGAATGTGTGTGTGCAGGGGTATAACACTGCCTGTAACAGTGGCCTCATGGGGAGATTGTGGGAATGAGCATGGTAGCTCACAACCCAATTACACCTTTACGTTCTGACCCTAGACCCATGGATTCTCAGCTGACATGGAAACCTTCATGCCAGAATCATAGGAGGCAGGAGATGTGGACTCCCAGCCCTACATTCAAAACTTCGTAGTGGAGGTGTTTGGGAAGATTCTGAGGCCAGGGTCTTGGGGTGCTGAATCTGGCTGCTGACCTGGGGACCATTCCACTTCTGCAGGCTTCCTCTGGCTCCATAACTCAATCCCAGGCCCATGGCATCTCCTGCTTCTTTCTCTAGTGTAGTCCTTGCCATTCCTTCCACCTCGACATCCCCTCCACCTCTCTAGCCCTGACCACCCTGAAGGCCCTCTTCTGCAACGAACTCATATGGGAAAGTGGGACTTGGGGTTCCAAAGCCCCAATCCTTTACTCACCATGAGGTAATTACATGGGTTGAAAAGTGTCTCCCCAAATCCATGTCCACCCAGAACCTCAAAAAGACGACCTTATTTGGATGATTCTCCCTTTTTTCAGCTAAGGATTTAAGGTCAATCCCAAACACAACTACTGCTATCCTTACAGGAAAGAGGGGAGGAGACCTGAACAAAACAGGGGCACGGAGGGCAGAGCCAAAGAGGACAAGCCGGGGACCCACCAAAGGGGCAAGAAAGAATCCTTCCTCGAGCCTTTAGGAAACCCCTGCAGGCTCCTTGACTTTGGACCTGTGGCCTTCTAAATTTAGAGACAAGAAATTTTGTTTGATTTAAATGGCACCAGTGGTAACCATTTGGGGCCCCCATATGTATGCATGTGCTTGTGCCCTAGTGTGTGTCCACACTCGGCTTTTTTTCCACATGGGTTCTGAGGATCAAACCCAGGTCTTTGTGTTTACAAGAAAGACAAGCTCTTCACTGATTGAGCTATGGCCCCAGCCTCACTTAGGCCACTTAGGCCCTTTAATGATTTCTTTTCCTCGTGGGGGAAACTGCGGCTCCAAGACCTCTCCCTGGCTTCCAGCTGCCTCTTAGCTCAGTGCCCCATCCACCCTCCATGGAGCCCTCTGGAGTGAAGAAGGACCTCCTATTACACAGACACTGTGGGTCTCTCTCCCCAGTCACCCTGCAGGGTCTCAGAAGCTGGGAGCACATCCTCTTTGTCCACAGCTGCCTCCCCAGAGACCTGGCCTGGGAGGGACGCTTAATACCCCATGCTGAGTCAGTACCCAAAGCCCATGCCTACGCACCTGAATGCTCTGGCCTTCCCGGCAGATTAGGGGAGCCTCTACACGGCTGTAATCTGCCCCTAGGACCCAGTTCTTGTCGATCAGCTGCCCACTGACTCTAACCCCAGGCTCCTGGGGACCGAGCTTGGGTGCTTGCTTTACATGATACAGACTGAACACCACGTCTCCTCGGAGGATGTCAAAGTCCCAGGTGATGACTGACTCTCCTTCTGGAATCTCCATGGCAACCTGCATAAGGGGAGTAGAGGTGGAAGAGCCCCAGGGTCAGGGTGTTCTTCTCTGTTCATCTATCAGTCTTCCTATGGTCAGGATGAGCTGCTAAGGCCCCCATATACACTATTCCCTCCCTCCAGAACCCCACCTCTCCCTGAAAGGCCTGGTCACTTGGGGTGAACTGCAGGTGCCAGGGTTGTAAGGGCACCCAGGGATTCTGCAACCATCCCATGTCCCAAAGCTTCCTGGACAGAGCTGAGAGACTGAGAGACTGGAATCACCCCACAACCAATCTGAAGGAACATGATCCAAGACACCACCCCGCCCATGCCCTCACAGATCAGGTGGCACCTCGTGGGGGGTCCCACGGAACACACTGGCTGCATGGTAGGTCTCACTCCACTGCCGTAGCTGGTCAGCCTGCTCCTGCTCCTCTTCGGTCAGATACAGGGACTTGGGGACCAGGCCTCCTTCTGGAACGTTACACTGAGGAGAGGTTTCAAAGACTAAAATGGTTAGCAGGTCAGGGTTGCCTCATTCGGTGCCCTGTGAGCCCTGAAACAGCTTAGAAGAGTGACCCCTATCCTGTGACACCACCCTCTGGAGCCCTCAGAACCAATAGCAGGGTAAAACACATTCTTCTCATTTAAGGAAAGAGGGAAGATGGGGCCATAAAGGAGGACAGGCTGCTCTCCCAAGATCACACAAGGTGAACATGACTGACCTCGGCACAAAACTATGTTTGGGTCAAGTGTGATGGTTCATGCCTATAATTCCGGAATCAGGAAGGGCCATCCTGGACTAAATAGTGAGACCCTTCCCAAAAGCAAAACAAACAGGGTCTGGTGAGATGGTTCAGTGCCTAAGGGCACTTGTCGTCAAGTCTGAGCCTGAGTTCCATTTTTCAGAACGCACTCCTGCAGGCCTTTGTTCAAATTCCACATGCATGATGTGGTATTTGTGTGCCCACACACACACACACAAAATGAGAGAGAGAGAGAGAGAGACAGAGAGAGAGAGAGAGAGAGAGAGAGAGAGAGAGAGAGAGAGGCAGAGAGAGACACACACAGAGAGAGACAGAGAGACAGAGACAGAGAGACCCCCTCCTGGCCCTTTTCATGGTGTCTGGCTAGGTGTGGTTCCCTCTTCTGCAATACATTCTAAGTGGTGGCAGCATCTTTCCTTAAGCAGTGGGAACTGACCAGTGTGGACCTGTCTGTTTCCATAGATGTCTCCCAGACAAAGGTGCCCTGGAAGGCCAAGCCTCAGACCCCAAGCATAGACACACAAGTTTCCTTGTTTCACTTTGAAGACAAAAAGGGAGGATGGATAGCGGGTGGTCGCTGCCCATTGTCCTCCAGTAAGTCCTTGAGAGAGCCGTAGGTCGGTCACCCAAAAGAAATGGTACATCTGTGTCACGAGAACAGAGCAATCAAGTCAGACAAAGTTCCTAAACAAACCATTTCACTGACAAGCGTCTGTGCAGCATTTTGTGCTGGGGGACCAACAAGTGTGCCCACAGACGGCCATGGGAATGAGAGCACGACCAGGTTTGCCCTCCTGGGAGGCATAAGGGAGTCCGGACACTACTTTCCCTGAGCATCCCAGGTGGAGGGGCCATGGGTTGGGCCTGGCTCACTTACTACCTTTAAAAAGATGTTTATTTATTTAGTGTGTGTGTGTGTGTGTGTGTGTGTGTGTGAATTTATGCACATGGAACACATGTGGGGAAAGGCCAAAAGAGGGTATTGGGGGGTCTCCCATCACACTGTCTATTCATTTGAGACAGGGTCTCTCCCTGAACGCGGGACTCAATTCTCTTAGCAAGGCTAGAAACAAACAAGCCATCTCTGTCCTCCTGCATCTGCCTGCCCTGGATTTGTGCATTTGTGAATTCCTGCCTTCCTGTATGAGATCCTTAAATTGCATAGCAAGTGCTCTTTTTGAAATGTTTTAATATTTATTTCTATGTGTATGATGGATTTCTTTTTGTCAGCATGTTTATGCACCACATGCATGCAATGCCTATGGAGGCCAGGAGGGGGCACTAGATTGACTGACACTGGAGTTACAGCTGGTGTGAGCCACCATGTAGGTGCTGGGAATAAATTCAGGTCCTGAGGAAACGCAGCCAGTGCCCTTAGCTGATGAACCATCTCTTCAGCCTCAGCAAGTACTCTTAAATGCTGTACCACCTCTCCAGCCCTCACTGCCTTTAAAAGAGTCAAAGGAAGACCCCACCTCAAGAGATGTCACCTCTCTGGGGAAGCTTCTACAGCCAGGCCTATCCCCACTTAAAGCCAGCATCTCCCTTTGGCGAGAGGAAGGGGGGCGGGATCCCCTACGATGCTGCCTATCAGCTTCCTGGCCTCAGAAGTCTGGGTTCCCAGGATCCTGCCCCGCTCCTTTCTGGGACCCAGGACCACAGCTAGACTCACCACGCTCTCTCCTCCCAGGAAGTCAGGGATCACGTCCTTGTCCAGGTAGTCCACCAGGCCGCCAGGGCCCTGGTAATTGCTTCCACTGTAGATGAGGAACTTCCGCCTGGTGTTCTCATTGATGAAGGGGCTGACCTATGGGCGGGGCCAAAGTCATAGAGCGGAAAATCGAATCAGTCATTTTACTGGTTGGCTTTATTTCATTTTATTTCTGGTTTGGTTGTGTTTATTTGTTTTTACTTTATTTTTTGGTTTTGGTTTTTTTGCTTTGTTTTGAAAAGGCTCCTGACTTGATTTTTTTTTTTTTTGACACAGAATTAGACCTAGCTTTCCTGAAACTCTGATTAGCCTAGAACTCACAGAAATCCTGCCTCTGCTTCGTGATTCCTGGGATTGAAGGTGTACACCACTTCAGCTAGTCGTTTTTATCTTCTTAAAGTGAATGATTCAGGCTGCGGACATGGTTCAGTCAGCAAAGTGCTTCTCACACAAGCATGAGGGATTGAATTTGGATCTCCAGAACACACACGTAAAAAAAAAAAAAAAGCAGGGTTTGGTGGCACCCATTTGTCACCCAGTGCTTGGGCTTGGCCTGAATCCAGAATCCATGGGACTCTTTGGCCGGCTAACCTAACCTAATGAGTGAGCTCCATGTTCGCTGAGAGATCCTGTCTCAAAAACTTAGGTGGACCGCTCCGAGGAAGAACACCCAAGGTCGACCTCTGACTGCTGCATGAATGTACATACGTGCACATGCACCTGACACACGTGTGCACCCACGTGAATGTGAATAAACACTTATGCCCAAAAACATAAAATTAAAAAGTGCGGGATTCGGGCTACGGTGGCCCACGCCTTTAATCCCAGCACTCAGGAGGCAGAAGCGGGTGGATCTCTGTGAATACACGGAAAAACCTTGTCTCGAGAAACCAAAAAGGGAAAAAAAAAACATGATTCATAGGCTTTTGGTCCATTCGTCGTGTCATAAAACCCCTACCATAATCCAGTTATTTGTCCATCTCCAGAGAAGGAGCCTGACAACCTTGGATCTGCGTCATCTCTGCCCGATCATTCAGGGAGAGGATTCACCCACCGCGGCCCCCCTCTGGCTCATCATCTCACCAGCGTCCATAGCACCGGGAATACGCGGGGCGCACGCACGATGAGCAGCCGGCCCAGGGTCTCGGGATAGTTGTCCTCCACCACCTCGATCATCCGCAGCAGGGCCTTCACCCCCGGCCGCCACAGATGCCGCATGTTGAGGCCCTCGAGGTCCAGTAGGCAGGTCCAGGAGCTGTGACAGACACGGGACCTCGGGGCTCTACCTGGCTCTGCCACCTCCCAGGGCCTCCAGCACCGCCTTTCCCCTCCTCCCCCGCAGACCCCTGGAATGGAGCAAAGGGCTCAGAAAGGCAGGGCTGAAAGCAGGGACACGGGACACTTTCACAGTCCCTGTAGGTTACTCAGCCCAGGAATGGAAATGTGCTGGAGGAAGACGGGGACAATGGGTTCCTAAGAGGAGTCAGGTCCCCTCGGAGCTTAAGAAGCGAAGGAGCTAAGGGTGGAACCAGTCAAGAACAATTCAAATTATCTCAGCCAGAGTCACCATTTCTTCACCAGCAGGAGTCCTGCCTCAGCAGATCATTGCAAGAATTAGGGGATGGCACTGTCCCACAGCGCCTAGCCAGCTACCTGGCCACGCACATGCGCAGTCAGCGTTAGCTAACTTGCTTTGGGGATTTCGTCCCCAACTCGGGTTCTTGCCTGATGGGACGGCCAAACTGTCTCGTGTTCCCTTCGCATCTCTTCTGTCCTTCCTCGTTGACAGAAAGAACCTAGAAGGTGGGCACGGTACTGAGAACAGCTGGGTATGTTGCTCCGCCCCCAGGCCTCCAGACGCCACCGAAGGACCCACTCACGTGCTGCAGCAGCGCCTCCTCGCCTACTGCCTTCATCAGGCCTTTAGTGTCCATCTGGCCCAGGCGCAGGATGTACAGCGGGCGACCATCTTTGCGAGTGGGCGGAGCCCAACAAAGAGAAGAGACAGCTTTTAGGGGGAGTGTTGACATCAGGAACTGGCAAAACGATGGACAAGAACTTAACTGTCGTCTTAGGAGCAGAGTCATGCTGGGGGTTCTCGGAGTAGGCTTACTGTGCCTGCTTCTGACAGCACCTGGCCACCCTTTATGAAAACTGAACATAAAGACACATTCAAAAATGGAGGGGGGAGCCTAAGTAGGATGTGGGGACACCTGCACCATCTCGCCATCTTTTCTGCCTAAAACTGAAATCAGTCCCCCCCCCCCTTTTTTTTTCTTAAGGGTTGGGACTATTGCTCAGTGGAGCACTTGCTATGCAAGTGTGAAGACTTGAGTCCAATGTCCCCATGTGTTTGTTTGTTTTGTTTTTAAAGCAAGGCAGAGCCGTGAAGAGTGACCACACATGGTTAGTCCCAGCAGGGGGCAGAAACAGGTGGGTCTCTGCATGTAGTTGTAAACCCAACGCTGGGGAGTCAGAGACCTAAGGGTCCCGGGACTTCTCGCTGTCCAGCCTGCTATGTCTATCTAGTCATTGAGCTCCACACCCACACCAAACAATAAGGTTGTCGTCCTGGCTTGACATTCACGCATGCGCTGTGTGTGAGTTGTGCTCTGTGAAGCCACCTGAACCCTGAATTAAGGAAGGCTCAGCCACGGCTTCTGGGGATACAGAGTTGGGTCCCTTTGAGTGTTTTGCCACCTCTTTGGTTTCCTTATCACCAAATAGCCTTGCCTCCTGCATTCCTACCTAAGCACACTAATTTAAACCACGGATTGGACTCACCAACCTTGACCTCAAAACCAGCAGCACCATAATTCAGAGGCAGAAACTTGCTGAGAACAGCGTCTGCTATAGAAGGTCCTGCACGCAGGAACCAGTGCATCCACCCTGTGCTCTGAACTATCCCATCCTGGTTGGCTGTTCCCTCTTGTGGTTTTAAGGTTGGAACTCAGGGTCTCACGCAGGTGGGTGCCCTACGGCCAGGTCATATCTCCAGTTCTCTTCTCACATTGTGTTTTGAAATAGGGTCTCACTAAGTTCCCAGGCCAGGTTTTAATTCACTTTGTAGCCAACACATTCCTTAAACTTGCAATCTGCCTGCCTCAGCTGCTGAAGTAGCTGGGATGTCAGACCTGAACTACTAGGCAAACACTGCTAGCTTTTTTAAACAGCAAAATAAGCCACTCTCTCTCTCAAAAAAAAATACTGTTCTTTCAGAGGTCCAGAGTTCAGTTGCCAGCACCCACGGCAGAAAGCCACAACTGCCTGTAATTCCAGTTCCAATGGATCAAAGTCTTCTTCTGGTTTCTGTGGACACACACACACACACACACACACACACACACAAATAAATCTTTCCAAGACAAGAAAGTGTCACAAGAAAAGAACACTTGTTTAGAACAAGACAGCTACAAGAAGATACATGGGCTGGAGAGATGACTCAGTGGTTGGGAGTACTGGCTGCTCTTCCAGAGGACCTGGGGTTCAATTCCAGCACCCTCATAACAGCTCATGACTGTCTGTGGCTCCAGTTCCAGGAGATCCAATACCTTCTTCAGGTACACATATGCTGTACAGACATATTGGCAGACACAATACCCATGCATATAAAATAAAGTTTAAGAAAAAAAGAAGAAACACAGAACAGACTTGGCCAACCTCAACAGAGATCCTGTATGCCAGGTGACTCTGTTTATGCATGTGTGTGTGTGTGTGTGTGTGTGTGTGTGTGTGTGTGGTGGAGGGTGTGTGTATGAGTGTGAGTATGGTGTGTGTGTGTGTGTGTGTGTGTGTGTGTGTGTGTGTGTGAGTGTAGAGGCCAAAGGTCAACATCAGATTTCATTCTCCATATCTTTTAATTAGTTAATTTATTCTCCATCAAGATTTTTTTTGCTTTGTTTTTTTCAAGATAGAGCTTCTCTGTGTAGCTCTGGCTGTCCTGGAACTCACTCTGTAGACCAGGCTGACCACAAACTCAAAGATCCTCCTAACTCTGCCTCCTGAGTGCTGGGATTAACAGTGTGCGCCACCATCGCCCAGTGTCCATCATGGGTTTTTTTTGTGACAGGATCTCTTGTTAAACCTAGAACTCACCAGTTTGCCTAGAACGGCCAGTGAGCCTCAGATAGCCCTATCTCCACAGTGAGCCACAGCCCCCTCCACAGTGAGCCACAGATAGCCCTATCTCCACAGTGAGTCTCAGATAGCCCTATCTCCACAGTGAGTCTCAGATAGCCCTATCTCCACAGTGAGTCTCAGATAGCCCTATCTCCACAGTGAGTCTCAGATAGCCCTATCTCCACAGTGAGTCTCAGATAGCCCTATCTCCACAGTGAGCCTCAGATAGCCCTATCTCCACAGTGAGCCACAGATAGCCCTATCTCCACAGTAAGCCACAGATAGCCCTATCTCCACAGTGAGCCACAGATAGCCCTATCTCCACAGTGAGCCACAGATAGCCCTATCTCCACAGTGAGTCTCAGATAGCCCTATCTCCACAGTGAGTCTCAGATAGCCCTATCTCCACAGTGAGCCACAGCCCCCTCCGCAGTGAGCCACAGATAGCCCTATCTCCACAGTGAGCCTCAGATAGCCCTATCTCCACAGTGAGCCACAGATAGCCCTATCTCCACAGTGAGCCTCAGATAGCCCTATCTCCACAGTGAGCCTCAGATAGCCCTATCTCCACAGTGAGCCTCAGATAGCCCTATCTCCACAGTGAGCCTCAGATAGCCCTATCTCCACAGTGAGCCTCAGATAGCCCTATCTCCACAGTGAGCCACAGATAGCCCTATCTCCACAGTGAGCCACAGCCCCCTCCGCAGTGAGCCACAGATAGCCCTATCTCCACAGTGAGCCACAGATAGCCCTATCTCCACAGTGAGCCACAGATAGCCTCCTGTCTCCACATCCCTGAGACTACAAGCACATGTGACTGCACCTAGGTCTCTAGTGAGTGCTGGGGATCGAACTCAGGACCTCATCTTGCACAGGCAGCACTTTGTTGACTGAGCCATCTCCCCAGCCCCTCAGAGCACTGGAAATGTTTACCTTTCTGACCATATCCTGGAACAAACTACTAGTTTGGGGAATTTCAAAATAGCCAGTAGGAAGAGTTCACAAATATGGAAGCTATGAAGCTATGAATAAGGAGTCAACTACGTGTTAAGAAACCACCCCAGCCTGTTCTTCAGGAGAACCAAGCGTTTGCCATTATCAGCACATGCACCATTTTTCATGAAAGACCTTAAAGAACACAGCAGTCACTGGCTTCAGGGATATATACTTTTTAAATATGGAAAGGGTACCTACAGTAGGAAGAATAGTGTCCTCCAAGAACTTATGTCTACCAGAACCTTCAGATGGGACCTAAGTTGTAAACGGAACTGCAGATGTCAATTAAGGATCTCAAGATGACATCAGGATGGATGTGGGGTGGGTTCCTAAGGACCCAGGGCCCCTGTGAGGTGGGGAAGGACATGCAGAGATACCCACAGGGAAGGCCATGACAAGTGGGAGCAGCAATTAAGAACGATGCAGCCACGAACTCAGGGGCTATCAAATGCTGAAAGGGGAGGGGTAGGCCTCTCCCCTAGAGCTTCTTGACTCCGTTTGTTTATTTGCTTGTTTATGAATGACAGGATCTCTAGGCCCGCTGTCTTCTGATCTCATACTCCAGCCTCCAGAGCTGGCACCGGGTGTTCAGTACCAGTTTGCTTTGGCTGCTTATGTCAATCTATGCTATATTAACAAGAGTGTGACTTGCAATGGCCCTAGGGCAGAAACATCTTCCCAAGACCAAAATCTATGCTATTCCACCTTCTGCATAGCCGGGTAACATGTCACAAGTATCTCCAGATGCCCCAGAAATCTAAAAGGGAACGTGAGGTGTCAGCATGGGGTGTATCATGTAGAGTGTCCTCGGTGCTCACACACAGCTCAGATGTGCGACACACCTATGTCCTGGTAGTGCCAACCTCCGGCATAGAACTCCTGCAGGGGAGCAGGGGGCTGCCAGGTCTGCAGAAGGAGATCCACCTGGTGCTGCTTCCGCCAGCTCAGGGACTGGCACAACATGTCCCGGGCCTTGTCCAGGTGGAAGTCTCGTGCCCGCAGGAAGCGCAGGATGTGCTCATCTTTGGGGATCTGAGAGACAGAGAAGGGATAAGACCACAGAACGGTACTTCCAACCCTTCAGATGAAGCGGCAGAAATGACCCTCTTACCTCATCTGCAAAACAGCTGGGGAAAATAACCCAAAGCAAAGAGAAGTGGTAGGCGGAGGGGCTGTGGTGAACAGCTGCATACTGTGGCTGCCTAGCATCCCTCCCTGTTTGTCTTGGAAATAGCATCTTTCCTTGGGCTAACTCCTCTTCCACCCCCTTCTCTCCCGCCCCCCTTCTACTCCTCTTCCTTTCCCATTATAACATCGGTGCAAAACCAATCCTAGTACAAGCTGTCTTTTCTGGGATTCTTCCTTTGAGCCAGATTCTGCCCTAAGCATTTAATGTGGATCAGTGTTTGTGACCCACATGATATGAACAATGTCCCCATTTTACATTTGCAGACGGGTTATACCATAGGCCCACACTGAGCAACTCTCTTGTCTGGCCCCAGGGCTGGGGAGGGAAAGGTAGGTGATCCGTGCTAAGCAAGAAGTTCTGATTCAGTAGAGCTGACGACAGAGTCCTACTTGGGACTGAGGTATGTGGTGCACAGTGTGTGTAAAGGACTGACAGGACAGATGTGATCAAATGAATCAAAACATAAATCTTTAGGATCACTGATAGCATAAGCTTTTTTTTTTCTTTCCTCCCCAAGTCCTAGGCCGACTCCTGTCACTAAAGTGCATGTCCCATACCCACCTTGCCTTTGTGAGTCTCCTGTAACCAGCACCGGAGCTGGACCAGGCAACTCTCCTGCATAGGAGTGAGGTGCCCCAGGCACCTCTCTATGTAGTCTGCATCCAGCTTGTGCCCTGGAGAAAGGAAAATGGGGATTTCAGGGCAGGAGAAGTAAGAGACCACCCTCCATCTCTCTCTCTTTTCCTTGTTTTTTCTTGTTTGTTTGTTTTTTGTTTTTGTTTTGAGACAGGGTCTCACGTGCTCCAGGCTAGATTCAAATGCACTATATAACAGAGGCTATCTTTGAGCTCCTGATCTTTCCACCCACACCTCCCAAGTGCTAGGTACAGGTTTGTGTCACCGAATCTGGCATCTTCATTAGGGTTCCTACTGCTCTGATGAAATACTGTGACCAAAGCAACGTGGGGAGGACAGGGTTTGTTTGGCTTACACTTCCGTGCCACTGTTCACCATAGAAGTAAGTAAGGAGAATTCAAACAAGGCAGGAGCATAGAGGCAGAAGATGGTGCAGAGGCCACGGAAGGGAGCTGCTTACTGGCTGGATATTGCTTATCCTGGCTTGCTCAGCCTGCTTTCTCATAGAACTAAGGACCATCAGACTGGAGTGGCCCCGCCCACAATGGGCTAGGTCCTCTCCCATCAATCACTAAGGGTCCTCCCCCATCAATCACTAATTTAAAAAATTCCCAATAGCCAGATCCTTTCAGGTGATCCTGGCTGTGTCAAGCTGACATAAAACTAGCAAGCACATGGTGGTGTTGGGTCTTTACCACATGGCCTACACTCTGTGGCCCTCTCTGCTTGGCAGCTGCCTGAGCTCTGAAGTGTGGTTCTTAGCCAGGCTGTGGAGACAGCCGTAAGAGCTCCAAAATCATCTCTCTAAATGGTTATCTAGATAGTTTTGAAACCTGGACGTTACCACGGGCAGGGATTCCCCCCTCCGTCTCGGTGTGGAGGTGATTCTCGCTCTCTGAGTTGAGGTTCTGACTGTTGACACCCCAGTCTTTACATTTGTTTTTAACATCGTATTATGAGCACTTTCTATACCAGTAAAGACTGACTTGTCCCTAGACATGGTGGTGCACCCCTATAAATTCAGCACTTGGGAGGTAGAGACAGGAGGGTTGAGAACAATTTGTCTGAGATACATGAGATAATATCTCAAAATAAATTTACCTCAAAATCAAATAAATAAAGCCAGGCATGGTACTAGGTCTATACTCAGGAAGCAGAGGCAAGTTGATCTCTATGGGTCTGAGGCCAGCCTGGTCTACATAGCAAGTTTCAGGTCAGCCAGAAACACATGATAAGACCCTGTCTCTAAAAATTAAAATAAAATAAAATGACGTTGTACTATGTATATAGTACATATATTTTTTCATTCCTTGAGTACAAAGATATGTCACATTACTTGTAATTAAAACACACATGTGTGCACATATACACACCTACACACATACACACCTAAGACAGGCATAGTGATATACACCTGAAATCCCAACACTAGAGAGGAGAAGGAAGGGGGTTCGGGGGAGTTCGTGGACATCCTCAACTCCACAGCAAATTTAGGGCCAGCCTGGGCTATTTGAGACCCTGTTTTAAAACAAAGAACTAGGGGGTTGGTGAGATGACTCATTAGGTAAAGGCATTTGCTACCAAATCAGCTGACCTGAGTTCGATGCCCAAAACCCACATGGTGGAAGGAGAGAACTAATTCCCACAAGTTGTCCTCTGACCTCTACATATGAACTGTGGTCCACACACACGATATGATTTCATATACCATATGATTTGCAGTAAGTTCTAAAGTAGACTAAACTAGCCTGCACCATGCTTGTAAGTTCAAGGTCATCCTCGGCTGCGTACCAAATTCAGGACCAGCTCCTGTCTCAAACAATAATGATAATAACAAGCCAACGTTAGTAAGGCATAGAGCATTCCTACGGTACGATGAGGTGTTAGGGTGTGTGTGCTAACAGCGTTAGTGAGGGCCAGCAAAGTACAAAAGGATGCCTGGCATCCTCCCACCCGTTCCATATTTTCTAAGTGTGAATATGCATGTACACATGCGTGCGGAGGCGTGTGCCCTCATGTGCCATATGCAGAACTACTGAAGACTCTAGGGAGAGGGAACGAATCGTCATCCTTTGCTTTTGCGTGTGTCTGTATGTGCATGTGTGAATAACGGATGCATGTATATATATGAATATGTATGTGGAGGCCAATCTCAGGTATGGTTCCTCGGGTATCGCCTCCCTTGGCCTTGTTTGAGGGAGAATCTCTCACTGGTGTAGGCCTCTCCAGATAGGACCACTTCGTCTCGGCTGGCACGTCTCCAGCGGTAAGATCATGAGTGGGCGCACCGTGCCTGGTGGCTTTTTTAGTGGGGTCTGGGAGATGCAATTCATGCAAGGCAAGCACTTTATTGACTGAACCACTTCTGCAGCCCTCATCTTCCAGTTCGTTTAGATATTTTGCTACCATGATCTTGCATTACTCATGCAATTAAAAATATCCTCAAATCACCAGAGGTCAGTTCCTGGTCTAGAAATAGATCGACTCTGAGAAGCAAGGGAGGAGGCTGAGTGGGTGCCAGACTGTTTCCAACCCTGGCAACCTACAGCACCTTTTCCTCTTCTCGGGAGCCAGGCAGTGCGGTCGGCTTCCTAGAGCCACAGGTGAGGGCACGGACTTGGAGTCACCTACCATCCGCTGTGGCAATCTCAGGATCGGGGCCTGGGGCATCACTGGGGTCATCTGCCACCATGGAGCTGGGACACTGGTGCACAGCCTGGCTGCGGGCATCTTCCTCCCGGACTGGAGCAGGTGTCCAGCGGGGGATGTGAGATGTTCCCTGGGAAATGAGCTCACTCAGGTAGTGCTCAATCACCTCCTTCCCCTGGAAGCAACAGACCCAAAGATGTCACCAGGCAAGCAGTGCTGCGAGGTCACCACACTGGCTCTGAGGTACACGCTCTGACCATACATTCTCAGGTCCCAGTCCTGACATATGGCTATTGCACAGCTAAAACAGGGCCAAGAGGAGTGGAGATGAGCAAGACTAAGCACAGGACAAATGCAAATAGCTCAGTTTTATGTTGGTAATGTGTACCACCAGAAGAAAACTGTCCACCTGGTAAACAGGCCACTCTCTGACCTGGAGTCTAAGGCCATTGAAACAGTGACTTCGTAGTGTTGGGAGTGAAACCCAAGGTCTCCCACAGGCTAGGCAGGCGCTCTTCCACCCAACTACGCCTGCAGTCCCTCACTGGAGGATTCTAGGCAGTCACTCTACCATTAAGCCACACCCTCAGCCCCTCACTGGCAGACTTTAGGCTGAGTTTGCATCACTAAATCCTGACTCTGGCCTCAGTGAGACTTTTCTTCCCATGACCTGGTTCTGGGGATCAAAACCAGGGCCTCACATATGTTAGGCAAGTGCTCCATACTGAGCTGTGCCTCTGGCTGTTTATGTCACTAAGTTCCTAGGCTGGTCTTGAACTTGCTGCAGCACCTTGGAGCAGTGCTGGGACCACGTCAGGACACCTCCAGAACAAGCCAGTTCTTCCCACTTGTGACCTCACTGGTGTGGTCATGACCCCAGTGTTCATTTCAGAAATAAGAATCCAGGGCTGCTGTCCAGTGCCCCAGGAGCCGTTGGTGGCAGAGCAGGCCTGTGCACCGTCCTGGTGTGGCTAGCACAGCGTCACTCACCCTCTTGACGTTGGCCGTGTACTGCTTCATGGCGATCTTCTCCAAGGTGCTTTCAAAGCCGAAGAAGGACCGGACATCTAGGGAGGCGGACTGCTCGAAGCAAGTCCAGTCTTCATTCTCAGGATGGACCTGCAGATGGGAAGGGACCACGGCAGGGCCTCAGTACTGGGTGCTGGGTTCTCTTTCTCTTGTGGCCACCAGAGCCTGCCATGGACAGCGTTCCCCACCCAGACGATGATGCAAAGTCTATGTGCGGGGAGCAAAGAGCCCTTTCTCAAGCTGAGCATGGTGGTGCACACCTATAATCCCAGCACTAGGAGGCCGAGGAAAGAGAATTACAAGTTCCAGGCTAGCCTGGTATATCTACATAGTGAGTTCCAGGACAGCCAGGGCTATGTAAAGAGACCCTGTCTCAAAAAAAAAAAAAAGAAAGAAAGAAAGAAAGAAAGAAAGAAAGAAAGAAAGAACGAAATCACATACACAAAGAGAGATAAAATGGTGTATGTGTAATGTTCAGATCACTTAATCACTTATATGATACAAATTATCAATATGTGTTTAGATGTATTTCGATAGTTATTATGTCATATATTTATATACAAAGTCTTTAAATATCCCTAAAAGGTTAATATATTTATATATGTCAGCAATTAAAAGAAATCTTCGCTGGGTATGATGACACTCACCTATAATCCTAGCACTCAGGAGCCTGAGTCAGGAGAATGGCAAATTTCCAGGCTAGCCTGGGCTACATAGTGACATTCGGTCTTAAAAAAGGAGAAGGGAATAAAATCCACCCACGAGGGGCCAGGAGAATGTGGGGAGGGAAGACCGGAGGGACACACAGGGCCCAGCCCTGGGACAGCATCAGGGTCCCTGGTCAGCCAGGCGGACTCACTGTGTAGCGGCAGTTTTCCTTCACCGTCACTCGGCTGGCAAAGGTTTCATTGTGGGCATCGATCAACAGGGTTCTCTCTCTCCAGTTCAGCACGTTTCTCTGCACGAAGATCACGTGTTCCACACCAGCAATCTGAGAAGGAAGAGCCCAAGGAAGAGGCGCTAACCCGAAGGCCACCCGTTCTGATTCACACTCGCGCTCCCACACAGCCTGGGTCACCCCTCAGCTGGAAATTCAAGTTCCATCTACTGTCACCCTCTAGCCTGGCCTGTGTCATCCCCAGTCTAGAAACAGACACCCTGCTCCCTCTGCCATCCAGTCCAACAAGAGACACCCACCCTGGGGTGGGATGGCGCCTGCTCTTGCTACCGTCCACACTGGCTTAGGCCACACCCAACACAGAATTCGGGGCCCTTGTACAGACTTTCAGCCTTTCTCAAATAACTCCCACCCTGAAGACCCTCAAGTCTTAAGACTGCCACCACCATCAAGCCAAGAGTTCCCCCACCCACGCACCGCACCTGTGTGGTCCTTTGCCACCAGACAGTCTGGCCTGTCCCTCTCTCCAATCCCAGATACAGCACTATCACCCAGCCACCTCCACCATCCAGCTGTGGCCCAAACCCTGAAACCTGTACACCTCATTCTACATCCCAGGATCCTCACCTACCTCTGGTTCCCAGACCCTACGCCTGGGCCCTCCGGCTGCTACACCTCCCAAGATCTCAAGGCTCCAACGTCCCCATTCCACCGCAAATAGACTTATTTCACAGCCCGCACACCGAGACCCCAGCCCCAGGCCCACCTTCCGCAGCAGCCGCGGGGCATCCACACGCAGTCGGCAGCTCCGCTCCACAGTGTGCACAGCCCCATCGGCGCTTCTCCACTCGCCCAGGATTTCACTACCCAGGAAAACAGGGATGAGCGGGCAGGTGGGGAAGCGCTTCTCATAGGCCTGTGGACAGAGAGACAGTGAGTTCACGCTCCGTCCCTAGACAGAAGCGCCCAGTCACAGTGAGAACACGCACCTCTTGGCTCCTTTTCAGAGCAGTGATATACAGAAGCCCCATCAGGACAGATTGTTTGTTTGTTTGTTTATGTGACTTTAGGGATTGAACCGAACAGGGCCAGCACTCTAACACTGAGCTACATCCCCAGAGCTCTTTCCTTTCTGAGGCAGGGTCTCCCTAAGATGATCAGCTTGTCCTTGAACTCACTCTGCAGTCAAAAGCAGTCTCACAGCCTTCTCGGCCGGGATGACAGCCTGAGCTACTAGACCTAGTTCCTAGCTCAGCACTAAAAGGAAAAAAAAATCTATTTCTCAGAAAAGGTACCTGAGCCTTTCTAACTTGGGCCAGGCGGAATGGCTCCCACACAAAGATGGGTTTTCAGAAAAATGAAGGCTGTTCTGCCATCCACACGGCGTTCCTGGGAAGACACTACCAACACTTACGTGAGCACCCACAGGCTGGCTTCAAGAAACATGATCCTCAGGCAACCAGAGAAGCCTGGAATTTGATTTAGGACATGGGACTCCAGACATACGCATTAAGAAGAAATGTGTGTATGTTTGTCCAGAAAAAGTAATGAGAGTGAGGATTCTCCAAACAAGAGCTGTAATTTGGTGACCTATGACCCCATTACCACGACAAAAGCCTGCAGTCAATGTGGATGAGAACTAAGTGCTGAGTGTCAAACCAAGTTACACAACTGCCCTGCAGGTGCGAGAGAAAGAGATAGCGACACAGAGACAGAGAAAGAGAGAACCTGATAAAACGCAACACCCCTTCCTGATTAAAAAAAATAACAAAAAACAAAGATCAAAAAACATCAACAACAACAAAAAATGAAAATAACACCACCAATAAACTGCCAGCCAAGGAGGAAAAACCCATAGCTAACTTCATACTCAAGGGTGAAAGACTGAATACTCTGCCCAGCGAGTCAGAAATAAGTCTCAGGTGTGAGTTCTCCTCAGTTCTATTTAAAACCAAAGTTCAGGCTGGGGTCAGAAACTCAGTCTGAAAGGTCGTGAAGCTATTTCTATTTATAGACTACATTATCTTACATAAAAAGAAGCCTTGAAATAAATATCTCTCTCTCTCTCTCTCTCTCTCTCTCTCTCTCTCTCTCTCTCTCACACACACACACACACACACACACACACACACTCATTTACACACACACTCTCACACACACAGTATTAACACACTAATAATTAAGTTTGGTGAGGTCACAGGATACAAGCTCCATATATTAAGACAAATTTCAGGCTGGGAACTTAGCTCACTGATGGAGGGGATGTGGTTGGCCCTGGATTCTGCCCCCAGAATCACACAACAAAAATGGCAGGAATAAACTTGTGACCATGCTGGGTGGTGGTGGCCCACACATTTAATCCCAGTACTTAGGAGGCAGAAGCAGGTGGATCTCTGTGAGTTCAAGGCCAGCCTGGTCTACAGAACAAGTTCCAGACTGGTCTCCAAGCTACACAAAGAAACCGCGTCTCAGAAAAACAAACAAACTTGTGACCTTGAGTTAGGCAACACTTCCTTAGACGTGGTGTCAAAATAAAAAGAGAACTGGATTTTACTTGAGGCTTTGTGGCTTTAATAGACTCCGTCAGAAAAGTGAAAGGAGGGCTGGAGAAATGGCTCAGCAGTTAAGAGCACTTGCTAGTCTTACAGAGGACCCCCGTTCAATTCCCAGCACCCACATGGCAACTCACAGTCATCTACACTTCCAGTTCCAGGGGATCTGATGCTGTTTGACGTATTGGCCTGAGGCGCATAGACAAGCATGCAGGCAAAATAGTCATATACATAAAATAAAATTTAATAATCTAAAAAAATATAAGAAAGCAAAAATGGAAACAGCTCAGCGGTTAAGAGTGGTCAGTGCTTTCAAGAGGATCTGAATCCTGAATCAGGTTCCCAGTCCCCACAGTGGGTGACTGGCAACTGCCTCCAGTGGTCTCTTCTTGCCCTGAGGACACCTGCACACACACATGAATTTACTGAAATCTGTTTTAAAGAAGAAAGAAAGAATAGTTTGGCAAGTAAAGGCACTCCCCAACAAGACTGACAGCCCGAGTTTTATTCCCAAAACCTCCATGGAAGAGAGAATCAGCTCCCGCATACACGTCACAGGCATACACACAATAAATGGGGAAAGTTTAAATAAAGAATGAAAGAAAAGGAAAAAGGAATACACAAGGTTAAAATGAGTCAGGCATGGTTGCACACCTATAATCCCAGCACTCAGTAGGCAGAACCAGGAGAAACAACAAAAGTTCAAGGCCTTGTCTCATGCATGCTAAGTCTGCATTCTACCAGTGAGCTACATTCCCAGTCTTGTTATCAAGGGTTTTATGGTTTTCTTCTTTTTCCTTTTTTTTTTTTTTGAGAGAGAGAGAGAGAGAATCTCCCGTAACTTAGGTTGGCTTTGTGTGGAGGATGACCTTGAACTTCTACTCTACCTGCTGGGATGGTTAGTGTGCACCACCTGGCTAATATGGTATATTTACAGTGTGCGTGTGTGTGTGTGTGTGAGTGTGTGTGTGTGTGTGTGTGAGTGTGTGTGTGTGTGTGTGAGTGTGTGTGTGTGTGTGTGAGTGTGTGTGTGAGTGTGTGTGTGTGTGAGTGTGTGTGTGAGTGTGTGTGTGTGTGAGTGTGTGTGTGTGTGTGTGAGTGTGTGTGTGTGTGAGTGTGTGTGTGAGTGTGTGTGTGTGAGTGTGTGTGTGTGTGTGTGAGTGTGTGTGAGTGTGTGTGTGTGTGTGTGTGTGTGTGTGTGTGTGTGTGTGTGTGTGAGATCCCATGGAATGCTTGCTTCAGTCATGATGAGTGAGTCCCTACCTGGGTGCAAATTCTACCATGCATGAACTCTGTGGCTTTAGGAAGGACACTAAACCTCTCTGTGCCATTGTAAAGGGTCACTTTGAGAACTGAGTGACGGAGCGGCTAGAGAGGAGCAGTTGGGATCCTTCATTATGGCTGTTCAATATCTAGTTAGCTTCCACACCAATGAGCCCACCAAAGGAGTGTCCCTGAGACTGCTGTCGCTAAAACTGCTTCACACCCTGGTTGGGGGATTACTTCTTTCTGATTACTGAGGTCCCCCTGAGATGCAAAGCTGGTGAGGGTGACTAGAGAAGGCCCCCAAGCTATTAAGCGTTCAGAGATGGCAGCACCCTGCGCCATTATAGATGCTTCCAACCAGACTCGGCTCTTAGCCTGGCACAACCCACATGCCCAAACCTGAGACCAACACAGCAATAGTGGCAGCATCTGAGGACAGTAACCTCCTCTCCGTTTTCAGCCCCTGGGAGGAGACACCACCCTGACCCGGAAGGAGAAGGGGCCTCAGGACTCACAGAAAGGGGCTACAGGCCAGTGAGGAGGAGCAGACATGGTCCTGCGGAGTGCCAGGCAAACACGACACCCTGGGACTCCTGGCTTCTGGGACAACAGCATATTCTCCGTGGCAGGAATGAAGACATTCTAACTGGATGTCTGTGGCGGGGAGCCCATGAGGCCTGAACCCTATGCAGAGAACTACTATACAGGCAACTGAGGATGCTGAGGGCGGGGAAAATAGTCTTCCCCAGGGACCGGCACACCAACTGGTTATGGTTATTCAATGCCAATGGACAAGCCTGAAAGCATATACACCAGTCACATTATATAGACCGGCCAGGTTGGTTTTATATATTTAGGAATATACATGTATATACATATGTATAAACAATGAAAATAAAGGGTCATGAATTTGAAAGGGAGCAAGGATGGATCTATGAGAGGTTTGGAGGGAGAAAAGGAGAGTGGGAAAAGATGTGATTATATCATAATATCAAAAATGAAAACACTAAATTTTAAAAAAGAGAGACACTTGTACCCCTCCCTTTGACTAATGAAATGATGGTCTTCAAGAAATTAGAATTTTCCCAGGAGCCTCATGCTAGAAGGAGAAGACCGAAGCCTGGTGCCAATAAAAGGGAGAACTTGTCTCCCAGGAACAGACGTCGCAGTTCTGACAAGTTGTCAAACCACCTCGCAGGAGCGTCTAGAACCCAGACAGTGATGGCTGAGCACAGACCTCTTGCCTTCTACTTAAACCCAAACCTCATGTCAAGGCTCCAAAGATGGGCTGGGAGGGGTGGTCATTGTTGTGGAATAATCTTTTTGTACACCACGAAATGCGTCACTCTGATTGGTTTAATAAAAAGCTAAACAGCCAATAGCTAGGCAGGAGAGAGGATGCTCGGAAGAAGGTGGAGATGCAGAGCAAGCGGGACGGACAACACGGAGATGAGGTAATGAAACCATGAGGCAGAAAGTAAATTAATAGAAATGCGTTGATTTAAGTTATAAGAGCTGGTTAAAAACAAGCCTATGCTAAGCTGAGCTTTCATAATTAATAATCAGTCTCTGTGTTATTATTGGGGAGCTGACGGTCCCAATGAAAACCCCATCTAAAGGTCACTGGGCCTCTCTATTTGTTCTTCTTCCAGGAGTGACCACAGTGAAGAAATCCTTTCTCTGCTTTCCACTATTATTTCTCTGTTCAACAGGCTCATTGAAGATGAATAGCCGGAGCCTACCCGTTAGAGCTGCTGGGTCCAGCCTCTGGCTCCAACAGCCCAAAGTGACAGGCAGGGCTGCTGAGGGAGACACCTGAGAACTGTGTGTCCCACCACCAGAACAGGCGTTTCCCCTCTAAGCAGGGCTAGAGAGCAGATATTATAAGAGACTGCAGGGGCCCTCCGCAGCCACCTGCTCCCAGCGCGCCCAAACAAGACCCTTCTCTAGGCCTGAAACAAGGTAGTATCCAGAACACAGTGACCGCCCAGGGTGGTACGACAAGCCGATTCCTTCTCAGGCACCAAATGCAGGAAGGAGAGTGCGGCTGGCTTAGACTCCACCTCCCCTCTGAGTAGCTGCTGCAGAGGAGGACAGTTACCATCTCTGTCAGATCAGCTGGGCCTGCTTGCAGGAGCTGTCACTGCCCATTGGGCTGGGGTGCCTTTGATATTTTCTCATGGGAGGAGGGAGTGGAGAGGATCATTGGCCCAACCATGCCTTCTGCCATTTGTATGTGGTTCTGCCCGAAGTTCATGTGGGGTCTCAGGTGTGCTGAAGAATATGGTGTCTATAGTTTAACTGACAGAAGATCTCCAGCTCCAAGGCTGAGGGAGCCTTCATCCTCGCTGTGGTCACCTTCCAGTGCGATGTCTTCAGGGTCACACATACTCCTATAAGCAATCCCTCACTCATGCTCTGAAGTAAGCCCAATGAGCTCCCGGATTCCCATGTGGAACTTTGGTGGCATGGTACTTTGGTTCACCGTTGAGACCTTACTGGGGGGTAGATGTTGTTTATATCTCCCTTGGGGAAGGAATGTTAACAGCAACAGATGTGGCATCTGGGAAGTGGGCAGAAAGTGACCCCTGCACGAACTCAGGCAGAGCTGGTTTCTGCTGCCTCCTAACTAGGGGACTCGGGTAAGTCACTGGTCCTCCCAGAGCCTCCATTGATCCATCTCTAGAATGAGGTGGTTAAGTTCCTGTATCACCAGAGAGAGTGTCACTGAATGAGAGTCACACAGCAAGTCTGGCTGTGCTCCTCCGCCTGCGAGCTCTCTTCTGTCCCATCCTTGGAAGGATGTCTTTTTTTGACTACTTCGGAAGCCAGAGCTCACTGATTCTCTGACTCATTGATTCACCCCAGGTCACACAGAATGAAATGATGAATTTGGACTTGAATCCAGAGTACCCCCCTCCCCCAGGAACCCCTTGCTCAGCACTTGTTCCCGTGGGAGGCTCAGAAACAGAACCAGACATTGTGCTCCGGGCCTGTCCAGCCATATCTTTCCCTTTTCTGCCCTAAGTCTTTCAATTCCTGCAAGGCCATGGCCGCACCACCCCCTGTCTTGGACTACTGTCAAGTCCCTGCTGCTACCCTAGAGAAACAAGTGGACAAAAGAGCAATCCCTGGGCTCAGGGCGGCTCCATCAGGACAGTGCTTGCCTTATATCTTATAAGCACAAGGGTTGACTTTAGTTCCTAAGAACCCATATAAAAGATGCTGGGCAAGGTGGTATATGTTTGCAATCCTAGAGATGAAGAGATGGGAGGTGGAGACAGGTGGATCCCTGGGGCTCACTGGACAACCAGCCTAGCTCCTATTGGGTGAGTTCTTCTCTAATGAGAGACTTTGCCTCAAAAAATGAGATGGGCAGCACCTAAGGAGCAAGAGATTGACCTCTGGCCTTTACATATGTAACTGTAAGTGTGCAAAGACTCTCTGTCTCTCTGTGTCTGTCTGTGTGTGTATGTCTCTCTCTCTCTCTCTCTCTCTCTCTCTCTCTCTCTCACACACACACACACACACACAGACACACACAAACCTCACATTCCTTATTTGGCCTCCAGGTCCATCAGCCCCCCTCCCACTCAGCCCCTAACCCTGCCCCAGCCTTGCTAGCTCTGAACTGCATCCAGCTTGTCCTGCCACAGGACCTTGCGCCAGTTGTCTCCAGGCCTGAGAAGCTCATCTATTGCATGACTGAGAGAGTGGGAGGTATGAGTCACCAGGACTTTCTGGAGGGAGCTACCCTTCTTCCAGGGATTCATCCCGGGCACCTCCCCCCGTAGCTGCCTCCTCTCCATCCTTTTGTCCCATTCATTTCCTCGACAGCTCTTATCAACACGCCTAGTGATAGATGTGTGTGTGTGTGCGAGTATGTGTGTGTGTGTGTGGTGATACTTCATTTGTATTTCAATACATAAACCTTCCTGAATTCAGAGAGTAAAAGAGCCACACTGGCCAGCCTTACAGACCAGACAGATGTGACACACACCTTTAATCCCGGTAGCCACACTAGTTTGCCATAGAAATCAGGCAGTAGGGGTGCACGCCTTTAATCCCAGCACTAGCGAGGAATATAAGACAGGAGAAGGCAACTCTCACACAGTCTCATTCTGAGATTCCTGGAGGCAGGATCGCCATTTTGGACTGAGGTCAAGATGAGACTCAGTGACTGACTGTTTTGCTTTTCAGACCTTCAAGTTGAACCCTAATTCCTGTCTCTGGCTTCTCACAGAAGTCCTCAGCCCCATCCCTGGCTCCATCCCCTACACACAAATGGCAATGCAATCAGGGAACTCATATCACCATGTCAAGGCCCGAGAAACACCTGAATGGCATCCAGGGAGAGAGGACAGGCCGCAGACTCAGCACCACAGTCAATGGATAGCCTGCTTCCCATGGGGAGAATTCCATCTGGAAACCTCAGATAACAAGTTTTGGGGATGCTGACTAGCAGCAGGTGGTTCTCTACAACTGTAAAAGAAAGGGGCCCATCTTCACCCAGAGGCCCCCAGAGCTCCAGTGCAATGGGGGAGATAAACAACCCAAAGCTACTTGTCAGTGTCGAGGACAGTGGTCACCAAGGAACGCTGGGCACCGCTGTTCCTCTTTCAGAGAGCGTAAAACACCCATGCAGAGCGCAACAGTGTGGAAGCCTGGTGTCCCCGTCACATTTCTATGATACCCCCCTTCCGCAGATGCGTAAGTGGAGGCCAGGGAAGTCAGGGGACTAGCCTGGCGAGAGGGCGCTCCACCACTGAGCCACTCCTTCCTGCCTGTCATATTTCACGTTCTCATCCTAAAGCCGGGAAAACAGGATACTGCTCCAACTGCAGAGAGATAAGTCACTCCTTCCTTACCCCACACCAGGAACAGGAGGGCCCTTGCCTTTGCACAGGAGAATGTTCTAGAATGTGGTCACTGCCCAGAAAATCTTGCTTGAGTTCCTAGTGTTGAGTCCCAAGAAAGGATGTGTACAGTGCAGCTGTCGGCTGTTGCTGTGGCAACAGGAACAGTGAGCACTGAGGGTCAAGATGGAACATTCCAGGCATTTCACATTACCCCTTCCAACAATCCGAGGAAGTAGGCAGGAATCATGTGGGTACAGAGAACCCAAAGTTCAGAGAGACTGAGCTGTTTGCCCACAATCACACAGCTTGTGAGGAGAGAAGCTGACATTTGACCTCTGGCCGCTAAAGCATGGGTTCCTGGTTCCTGCATTGTGTTTCCCCTCAAACCAAATGGTCCCCCGTGTGCACACACGCACGCACACACAAACACACCACATAAACACAAACACATACACGCCACAAACACACATGGGGGGTGGTATACACTCATGTTTTAGACCATGTTCAGTGCAGTCCTGACACTCCCATCGCATGGCTTCTTGGATAGACTCAGTTGTGTGGGAGTGTGTCTGCCCTCCCAGCTCAGCCCATGCAAGAGCCTGTCTGAGGGTTCTTTGAGCTAGCCCTGTATCCCCTTCCTGTGCTGCACTCAGAAAAGGAACAGAAGTTTAAATGCTGGCTCAGTGCATGACAACTCCACCCTGAAGGTGACAGGGTGGTTGAGCACTGTTCCCACCAGTGGGTCACAGGGCCTGCCTATGCTGCAACCGCTCACACAACCTCGGTCCCTGCCAGGCACCTCAGCCACCAGCTCATGTCCCCATACTTGGCCTGGACACGCGCGAAGGAAGCCTGCGCCTGTTCAGACCAAATAGGCATGTGGTGTGGCCTTCTGGGGGTCACAGGGTGACAGGAGCATCAAGTTACAGCCTCTTTGCCAGGTGGCAGTGGAGGGAGGGTGTTGAACAGCCGGGCTTGCCTGCTCGACAAAAGAGCAGGTCCAAGGCCCAGAGCCTGTCCAGGCAAGGCCACACCGTATGGGACCCCATTCTGCAGAATGAGACCGACACTCTTAGTGGGTAGAGAAGGAAGACTGGAGTCTGGCAGTCCTGCATTCCTGGCTGGATGCCCACCTCCAGGCAACAGAATTCTGATACAACTTCCCCCACCCAAACTATGGCTTGAATCTTTAACAGCCTCCTCTCCCACAAAAGACACATTTTTGAGTGAGTTTCACTTGGTCCCCAGTGAAACATGACTGAGAGACGATGAAGTCTATAGAAGCTGATGCCCGGGCAGGACATCAGGTAAGGTTTCCCACTGTTCTTCCAGGGGATCTGAGTTTGGTTCGCAGCACTCATGTTAGGTGCTTCTCAACTGCCTGGAACTCAAGTTCTGAGGGAGCCAATGCCTCTGGCTCCATGGGCACCCACACCTACCTGTATATACACACATCATGCACACACATACACGGGGGGGGATTATGGACTAGGAGTGCAGGGTCAGTGAGATGGCTCAGCAGGTGGAGGTGCTTGCTGCTAAGTGACCTGAGATTGACCCCTCCCCAAAGTGCCCATAAAGTAGAAGAAAAAAACAGAATCAGACAGACGTTGTCTTCTGACTTCACACGTGCGCCATGGCATGAACACTACGCCCCCCCATAACATAAACAAAGTGCAAACATTAATAAAACTCGGATGGAGCTGAGTGGAATGAAACCATGCACAAAGGGACAACGCAGTGTGACTCCTTCCCTTCGAGACACCTAGGACGGTTTAGCTTGTGGACCAAGCAATGCGGAGGGTCTCCAGAGTCCACGGCAGTGGTGGAGCGAGAGGTGTTTTGCAGGTAGTCTCAGCTGGGCGGTGAGAGGCCTCTGGGGGTGCCAGTTGCCCAGCAATGCATTTGTCCCTAGTGTCACTGACGGTAGAGATAAAGCAGTTGCCATGGTGGGGCTTTGTTTTGTTGCTGTTGTTTATGGAGCTGAAGCTGGAAACCACTTGGCACGTGCTCTGCCATGGCACGGCAGCCCAGCCTGCAGCAGTGAACTTGGTGTGTACTGCACTGTGAGCGGCAAGCACATGCTTCAGACAGCATGTCTCAGCACCAGGAACGCTTGGTCTCTGCACCAACATCTCTATGTCTATGCTGTTGATTACCCAAGCAGATAGCACACAGCTACCACCCCAGCACCTAGAAGCTGGGTCAGGAACTCAAGACCATTCTTAGCTGTGTATTGCATTATTGGCTGCATGTTGCATTTGAGCCTTGACTATGTGAGAGTTTGAGGGGAGGGAGACAAAATACCTTAAAAGTGTCGGAGAGGGGGCTGGAGAGATGGTTTGGCTGTTAAGAATATTGGCTGCTCTCACAGATGACCAATATTTGGTTCCCAGCTCCCCCATAGTAGCTCACAACCATCTATAATTCTAGTTACAAGAGATTTAACACCCTCTTCTGACCTCTTTGGGCACCAGGCATGCATGTGGTAAACACACACACACACTATGCAGTTAAAACACTCATACATAAATTAGTAATTTTAATCTAAAAAATGTGGGATTTTTTTGTTTTTGTTTTTTTAATGCCAGACATGGTAGCACAGGACATAATCTCAGATCTCAGGAAACAGAGGCAGGAGAATAGACATAAGTCCAAAGTCATCCTGGTATCATGATATCCATAAGGGTTCCAGGCCAGCCAAGAGCTACAGAGCAAGACTCTGTCTCAAGAGATAACCTTTAATCCCAGCCCTCAGGAGGCAGAGACAAGTGGATCTCTCTAAAAGTGAGGCCAGCCTGGTCTACACAGAGATACCCTGCCTCGAACAAACAAACAATAAAGATAAATAATCAGGAACTGGGGAGATGGCTCAATGGGTAAGAAAGTGCAAGCATGAGAATCTGAGCTTGAATCCCAACACCCAGCACGGTTACTACAGAGAAAAGAGGATCGCTGGTGCTTACTAGCTCTAAATTGAGAGACCTGCCAAGGTGGAGAATAATGGACACACGTGTACAGACAGACACCATACCATACATACAAAGAAAACTTGACCACCAGATAGACATGGTATCACCTTCCAGAAAGTTCTTTAATAAAAAAAAAGACCCTTAAAAACAACTAAACAAGTCAACAATCAGTGATCTAGTGCCTTTGGGAGCTAATGCATGCAGAAAGGAATGATGGCCAAGAACCTCCTCATGTCCTGCAGGCTTCTGACATCAGGAGACTCTGCTGGGCAGTTGATAGGGATTGCCCAAATCAGGGTTCACCACCAAGGCAGAATTGCTTCCCTTCATCAGTTAGCAAACAGATCAAATGATGCCCCAGGGAACTCATTTAATCTCACTTAAATAAGGCCCCAGCTGCTTTATTAAAAGGCTGTCCACAGCAACCAGTTCATGGGAACTGCTTTTGGCCCGTGCTGCAAGAGGATCCGGCTCCTTATTAATGATCCATTTGCTCAATTACACGCTGTGTATCAATACGGCATGGGCAAGGTTTAAATATTTTAACACGAAATTGCAGGGGGATGGAATGACGTCTCCACAACCTGTGGGAAATCTACTGCTTACAAAATTCCACTTCACGCTGTCTCTCCTCCTTACATTCGCAAAATCAAAGGGGATTTGGAACCCAAGACAACCTGGGACAGTGGCCACACAAGAAAGGACAAGGTCATTTCTGAAGCCTCATGGCCAAGGGTTTGATCATGGTTTTACCAAGTGTCACGACGTAAGCTCACTCTACGGAGTGAGGCTCTCTAAATTTTGGTCCCAGTTCTGCTGTGTGCTGGTGCCACTAACACAGGACAAAATGACACCAAAAGTTAAAAAAACATAGTGTTAGGTTTGTATGGGGGCGGGGGCTCAAAAGCACACAGACAGATTCCTGAAGAATGAGGAATCTACTACAAGGGTTATGAACTCTGTGGACAGCCAAAGTGGTAACAATATGATGAACGTTCTGTAGAGTTCGGGCTGCAGCTCCAGAGACAGGCAGCATGGTGGAGTCCCAGCAGAGGAGGGAGCTTCTTCTGGGTTCAGGTCAAGCCAGCAGCTAGGCTCTCTGCTTCCTGGGCAGGAGCAGGGTGGGGAGAGAGTGAGGAACAGAATGTGTGCCCTTTGTGTAGGTGCACTTCCCAAGTGAGATTATGGACATATCCCAGGAGGGTGCCCATTGGTATCTGCGAAGGGGCTTGGCAGTGGGATTCTAACACTACATTCTCCCACACAGGAAGGGGGAAAAGTCTCTCACCCTGGAGTCTGATGTTTGTTTCATAGGACTTGGGTCAAGAAACTTCAATGCAGCTCATAAAGCCAAAATCTCATTCAGAGAGAGTCGTGTCTTGTTAAAGATATCTCAAATGAGAATGTCAAAAGCAACAAGCTGGGGCTGGAGAAATGGCTCAGTGGTTAAGAGCATTGCCTGCTCTTCTAAAGGTCTTGAGTTCAATTCCCAGTAACCACGTGGTGGCTCACAACCATCTGTAATGAGGTCTGATGCCCTCTTCTGGCCTGCAGACATACACAAAGACAGAACATTGTATACATAATAAATAAATAAATATTTAAAAAAAAAAAAGCAACAAGCTGTAGCTACTTAGAGTGTGGGTACCAAGCATGAAGCCTTAAGTTTCATCCCCAGCCCCACATTTCAAATAAAGATGGGTGCCTTGCTCTGTCTCACATGAAGCAGGAGCTAGGCTGCCTCAAAACTTCCCCTTTGGGGCTGGAGAGATGGCTCAGAGGTTAAGAGCATTGCCTGCTCTTCCAAAGGTCCTGGGTTCAATTCCCAGCAACCACATGGTGGCTCACAACCATCTGTAATGAGGTCTGGTGCCCTCTTCTGGCCTGCAGGCATACACGCAGACAGAGTATTGTATACATAATAAATAAATATTTTTTAAAAAACTTCCCCTTTTTCCTTCTGTTTAAAACTATATCAGAAGCCGGGCACCTTTAATCCCAGCACTTGGGAGGCAGAAGCAGGCGGATCTCTGTGAGTTTCAGGACAGCCTGGTCTACAAGAGCTAGTTCTAGGACAGGCTCCAAAGCTACACAGAGAAACCCTTTCTCAAAAATAAAATCAGATCATTCTATTATAGTATTATTCAATGTGTAAATTACCTAGTCATAAAATAAAAACTTTAAGGGGCTAGAGAGGTGTTCAGCAGTTAAAAAGCATGTACTGCTCTTCTAGGAGACCCCAGCACCATTCACAGCACCCATGTCAGGAAGCTTACAACCACCTGGAACTCCAGCTCCAGGGAGGTTGATGTCTCTGGACTCCACCGACACCTGTGCACATGTGTACCTGCTTACCCATGGACACACATGCATACACATAATTTAAACTACAATAATCTTTTATAAGTCATTACTGGATGCTGTAGTGAGATTTTAATCACAGCACTTACGAAGCAGAGGTAGGCAGAAGATCTCCGTGAGTCTGAGGTTAGCCTGGCTTACCTAGCAAGTTCTGGGCCAAGTCAAGTCTATATAGTAAGACCCTGTCCCCCAACGTTCCCCAAGAAAAGTACTGAAAAGTGTTTTTAATAAAATAAAGGTGTAGAATGATTAAGGAAACATGGTACCTGGCAGCAACCTCTGGCCTTCTCATAAACATGCGTGTTCATGTATACATCCACACTGTATGTACATATACCACACACATACATAAACACACAGCAGTCCCTTCCTTTTTCTCTTTTCTTTTTCCTTTAAAGGTCTCACTATATAGCCAAAGCTGGACTTGAATCTGCAATCTTCCTGCCCTAGCTGGCCAAATGCATGAGCCACCACACCTAGCTTAAAATGTCCAAACTCTCTTTGTGCATGCATGCATGTGTGCATGTGGGCATGTGTGTGTGTGTGTGTGTGGTGTGTGTGTGTGCGCGCGTGTGTGTGAATAGGTGTGTGTGTGGACATCAGAAGTTGATGCCGGTGTCTTCCTCCATTAATCTCCATTTAATTTTGAGGCAGAATTGTTCACTTAGCCTGGAGCTCCGTGCATCTCTACTAGGCTGACTGACCAGTGAGTTTTGGAGATCTGCCTGTTTCCGTACCCCCTCCTGAGGGTTAGAGGTGCACACTATTGCACCCAGCTTTTATATGAATGCAGGGGAGTCCTAACTCAGCTCCCCATAGTTACACAGCAAGTTCTTTTGCCCACTGAGTCATCTCCCTGGCTCAAATCTTTTAAAACAGTCTCCACACTTAGGAGGCTGAAACAGGAGTGTTGCTGTGAGTTCCAGGTCTGCCTGAGCAACAGTCTGAGTGAGATCCTACCTCAAAATAAACTCAATCAATTGGACCAATGGTTCAGTGGGTAAAGGTGCCTAAAGCCCTGAGTTCAATTCCCAAAACTCACATAGTAAAAAAAAAAAAAAACAGCAAAGCAAAAACAAGCAAACAAAAAACCTAAATTGTCCTCTCTGACTTCCACATAAATTCCCATTCTCAGTATCTTTCTCTTTTTAAAATAGTGTAATAAAGTGTTTTAGAAATCTTTCTGGAGAGATGGCTCAGTGGTTAAAAGCACTTACTGCTCTTCCAGAGGACCAGGGTTCAGTTACCAGTTCCCACATCGGGTGGCTCACTGTACCCTGTGACTCCAGTTCCAACATGCTCTGGCCTCGGTGGGCACCTACATGCATAAGATGCATGTAAATTCATGCAGACATACATACATACATACACATAATATATGATATAATCTTTCATGTCATGTCATAAATATATGAATTAATCTTTAAAATATCTTAGAAATTAGTCATAAAATCAATTGTTTTTCAGTTTCTGCTGGTGGGCATTTAAAGCATGAAAGGGTGATTTCAGTGTCCCATATACTTCTGTTAAACAGACACCAACCGGCCAGCAGCTCCCCAGATGCCTGGAGGCAGCTGAGTTCATCCCCAGTGGTCCAACCTGGAACCCACGCTGAGAGCGAGTGTCAGCTGAGGAACAAAGAGGGGCATTAAGGGCAGAAAAACCCCTTTGTGCCTCCAGAGCCACAAGTTCCGCTTAGTTATGTAGCTATTTGAGGGACAATAGTGTTTTGTCAACGTTAGCAAAGTGTCTTTGTCTGTGGAGAAGCTGCAGATCTGGATACAGACAAGAACAGGACGGAAGAAGAGAGGCCATGGCTGTGACCACCTTCTAGAGAACTCTTTGAAAACCACTCGATGCAATTTGCTGTTTATTTGTTTGTTTGCTTTGGTTTTAGAGACAGAGTCTCTATGCAGCCCTGGCTGTCCTGGTACCCTCCGTGTAGACCAGGCTGGCTTCAAACTCACAGAGATCATCCTGCCTCAGACTCCCAAGTGCTGGAAATTCACTATTTGAAGACCTTCCTATTTTTTTTTAAATCGGGGGCAGAGGAGGCTTGAGATAGTGTCACACGTGGCTCAGGCTACCTTGTAGCTCACAATGATTTTGGTCTCCTGAGCCTCTTGTCTCTGTCATTCTCTTATCTACTGCTAGGGTAGGCATGTACCAACCACATCGGATTGTGAATTTTTTTATAACCTAGGCATGATAAACTGAGTTTACATTTATAAGGCTCACACAGCAGATCATTTTCCGCCCTGGTTTCAGAACAACCCCAGAAGGTGAGGACAGGCTCTCTCTTTGACTCAGTGAGTGAGTGGGTTCAGAAGCTTACAAAGCGTGAGTTGCCAGGAACGGTAGGGACTTAGAGTCACCACCGCTACCCCTCAGAGATGTCTTGAAATGCTTAAATTACATTATTAAATTAAAATACCCTGCGGTGGTGGCATGTGCCTTTAATCCTAGCACTCGGAGGCAGAGGCAGGCAGATCTCTGAGTTTGTGGTCAGCCTGGTCTACAGAGCTAGTACCAGGGCAGGCTCCAAAGCTACACATACAAACCTTGTCTCAAAAAACCAAAATAATAATAATAGCAATAATAATAATACTTGTTTTTATTTGGGAGGCTGTGCATGTGGAGTTCAGAGAACAGCTTGCGGGAGCCTGTTCTCTTCTTCCAGCATTTGGACTCCAGGGATGGAACTCCGGTCCTCGGGTCTGAAGGTAGGTACCTTTACCCAATGGGTCATCTCAGCAGACTTTTCTCCTTTACATGGCATCTTCAAGTAGCCCAGGCTAGCCTCAAGCTCATGGCAAGATGAGGTTAAGCTAGCCTCCTGCCTCTAAACTTCTGTGCTGGGGTTATAGTTGAGCACCACCATATGAAATTATGAGGTGCTGTGCATTGAGATCAGGGCTTTGTTCATGCTGGGAGAGCACGCCTCCAGTTGAGATACAGCCTCTCAGGTGGTGGTGGCGCATGTCTTTAATCCCAGCACTTGGGAGGCAGAGGCAGGCGGATCTCTGTGAGTTCGAGGCCAGCCTGGTCTACAAGAGATACAGCCTCTCGTCTGGTATTTTTCATCTGCTTGGTATGGAGTGAGCTCTGTGCTGGGATGGACACACACACACACACAGTCAATCACCATGACAACCTTATGCCAAAGTGGGCCATGAAACAATGTGGATCGTGCTTCAGACCAAAGTAACCGAGTCTCACCCTCTGGAGTCACAGCCCCATGGCAAAGAGGGGAACCAGCCTTACAGCCTGCCTGGACAAGAGGACAAGTCACAGTAAGAGCCAGAATTCAAGGTGCATTTCCTCTTCATCAGAGCCTGCTGTAGGAACTTCCAGATGTCCACGGCCATCACCATGATTTGGAAAGCCAGGGATGCCCACTTTAAAGATGGGCAGCAGAGGGTTGATTGGTAGGAAAGTAACCCACATTGCCAGCCTCCCACCCTGGGAACCAGTCGTGTGTAATGATGCCTCCTGTGGACCTCCATGGTTTATCTGACTAGGAAAACAGAAGCATGTGGGCTCACAGAGGTGGACCAAACAGGAAACCTGTGCATATCCACCAGCTGAGAGGGGATCTTACAAAGAAGGCTGGGGTTAGCAGTAGGGGTGGGGTGCAGCAGACTGGTGTTTAGGACACTTTGGCACTCATTCATATGATGAATGACTATAGTCTACTACTATATTGGGCCACATTCATAGCTGTCCTGGGACACATTAAGCCCATGGGTCACAGGTTGGACACACTTGCAAGACATTTCAGTATAATTATTTATAAAACCTTGTCTTCTCTCTCTGTGTGTCTGTGTGTGTGTCTCCCCCCTTTTCTCTCTCTGTGTGAGTATGTGTGTGTGTGCCTTCCCCCCTTTCTGTGTGTGTGTGTGTGTGTGTGTGTGTGCACGCATGCATGCGCTAGCTTGGCAAGCATTCACCTCTGTACTTTGCTTTCAGCTCTAAATCTTGTGTGATAACAGGGAGTGCCATATGTCACAGGTACCTACTATGTGTCAATCATGTGGCTTCCGGGATACCAGTCACTTCTGTTACTCTCCACCATAAGCCTGTTGCACTGCCCCCATTTCTCCAAGGAGATACTGAAGCTTCAGGAGGCAGAGTGATGAAACCCAGAGAAGGAATCCAAGGCATGCCCCAGCTCTGGCCTCAGTGCAAAGATCTGGTCCAGGAGGCCAAGGATCTGGGCTCAGTCCTAGCCAACCAACTGCCTCCTTGTAAGACACTCAGACGTATTGTATCTACATCCTCAGACTGGGAGGCTACATCTTCATCCCCTATTTTTGTTTCTATGTAACCCAGGAGGACTTTGAATTTCCGATTATCCTGTTTCAGCCTCTCAAATGCTGGGATTGCAGGCACATACCACCACACTAGATCTTGTATTCTATCTGCTAGGCAGTGTTCCAAGAGTCATGACAGATGGAAGGGGGTGGCCAGGCAAAGAAGTCAGGGCAGCGGAATAGTTTAGCAATTCTTTCCCATTCCATAGTCTGAAATGCCCCCTCTCCATCCCACCATAGCTGACCTCCAGCCACAAGAGGGACCGAGAACCAGGGGTCACTCACCGCCATGACCAGCTCGAATGGATACTTGTACACTCGGACAGGAGACTGGTATTTTTGCACCATGTTCAAACTCAGACACCACCAGGACAGGGTGAGCACAGAGCCTGGGAACAAAACGTTACTAGTGAGGCGGATATGATTGCCAGCGGCTCCTGGCCAGGTACCACCCCTCTGAGAACAAGCACGACATCTCCCCATCCCCACTCTTCCAGAGTCCTCCATAGGTACCCTCAAAGCCACCCACTCAAACAGGCACATGCATTTCAACTCTTCCATTCCCACGATTGTCCTCACATAGTCTCACCATGGCTTGCCGTGCATATCCTGCCCTATTGCCCACCCACCACCCCCAGTTTTTTTGTGCCTGCCGGTTCATGTTCCTGCGGAATACCCTGATACATGCACCCTTCTGTACATTTCCCCTGCACTCCATGCCCACACAGAACAGACCTTGTACACGCAGCACAGAACTTTGCACAGACACTCTGCTCTCTGTAGCAACTACACGCACACACACACACGCACACACACACAATATTCCCCAGGTGCATACAGTGCTCACCCACACAAAGCTATTCAAACATTCTATGCAAGCACGCGCAGGCCCCACAGTCCCGCTCACCCTTGGAGCTGCTGGAGGCACAGCACAGTGCCCTGGCACCTGCTTGATCAGGGAGCTGAGCTCGCCAGAGTCCCAGCAGACACCTTTCCGGGAGCACAGAGCCTTGGAGCTCAACAGCCTCAGCCTGGCACCAGCCTCTTGCTCATTCCTACATACACGGTGGCTGGCCCGCAAAAGAAGGACCAGAGAGGTGACAAATGTGTCCAGCCTGGAGAGCTCCAGGACCCGGGACAGCGGGAGAACTTAGCTTGACTTGGCCCCGCCCCTAGAGGTTTATCTTGCTCCCTGATTGGTCTGGTACCAACCCACACTGGCCGTACTCTGCCCGCTGTCTTATACCTTGCCCCTCGTTTTTACCCTTCCCTCGCTTGGTCACGCCTTCAGCCCCGCCCTTTCTTCCAATTGGCCACAGCTCGAGAAAGCCCTGCCCATACTGAACGCGTCCACAGTCATCCAGACTCAGCAAAGGTTCCGCCCCTACCCAATCTCCGCCCCCATGAAGACCCAGCCCCCAAGCCCTGCACCCCTTCACCTGAACCTGCCCGTAGGTACAGTTCAGCGCAGCCTCGCTCTGTGTAACCTCTCCTTCATCCACCGGGATGAACTTTTTGTTGTTGTTTGGTTTGTTTTGAGGCCGACCTGTCCATCCCCGAAATCGAGGCTAGACTGCCTCAAGTGCGGGGATTACAGACGTGCGCCACCACGCCCCGGCTGATAGCTGGCCTTGAGCTCAGCTCCTCCACCTAGTCGCTTCTGAGGCAGCAGTGGTCCAGACCATCCTTTCCGGAAGCATTGTTTAAAGCATTGTTTATTCACCATTCACACCTTTGCAGAGCGCCCACTGTCAGGCCCTCGGGTATTAAATAAATTCGGCAGGCTGGAGAGATGGCTCAGCAGTTAAAATATGTACTGCTTCTCCAGAGTAGCGGAGTTAGAGTCCCAGCACCCAAGTCAAGCGCTTGCAACGTCCTGTAAGCCCACCTCTGGGGACAACCAGCTCCTCTGACCTCTGTAGGCACCTGCTCTCACGTGCACATACCTACACATACACATACGTAATTTAATTTAAAATAACAAAAATAAAAGTTAAGAATAGAGTAATATTTGTTATTTGATAATTTAGACATGGTGAAAAGTGCCGAGAAGGAGATAACCGGGAAAGGAGTGCACGGGGTGACTCTGGGAGGGAGGTATTAGCCTATTCTTCTAATTTTACCCGCATCCAAACCCTGCCAGTCTTCCCAGGGTGCACAGGGACCAATCTCACTCCCGTCAGCCCTCCCGTTTCCCAACCTGCTGTTTCACCTTGCAAGAGCAAAGGAGATGGTCCCGGTACCGCTGCCATCCTTTTGTTGTGACTGCCCAGGGAGCGGCAAGATCTTACCAGGACCTAGCAGACAGCGTGTGCTAAGTGCTATCTAGGTTAAAAAGTACAGAAATAGGAGTCAAAATTTCCAGACTTACCACAAGGTGGCAGCAAAAGATAACCCAATTTGCCGCAGGGTATGGCTCAGCACCAGGTGTCTTATCCTTGCTGGACTCGCTGAGAGGACCTTGTTCTCTGCCCCGGGATCAGCAAGGCACAGTGACACTGTCATCTGGTGTTTTCCAACATCACAGTTAAATCACAACCTCCTCACTGGACTGAGCTCCCAAGGTCCCAATGAGGAGCAGAAGGAGGGAGAACATGAGCAAAGAAGTCGGGACCACGAGGGGTGTACCCACCCACTGAGACAGTGGAGCTGATCTACTGGGAGCTCACCAAGGCCAGCTGGACTGTTACTGAAAAAGCATGGGTTAAAACTGGAATCTCTGAACATGGCGAACAATGAGGGTTGATGAGACGCCAAGGACAATGGCACGGGGTTTTGATCCTACTTAATGTGCTGGCTTGGTGGGAACCTAGCCAGTTTGGAGGTTCACCTTCCTAGATATGGACGGAGGGGGGAGGACCTAGGACTTACCACAGGGCAGGGAACCCTGACTGCTCTTTGGACTGGAGAGGGAGGGGGAGAGGAGTGAGGGGAGGGGGAGAAGGGTGGGAGGAGGGGGAGAAGTGTGGGAGGAGGGGGAGGGAAATGGGAGGCTGGGAGGAGGTGGAAATTTGTTTTTTTTTATTCTCCTTTTATCAATAAAAAAAAATCACAACCTCCTTTGCTCCAAACCTTAAGGGGAGATGTGATTGCACTAGGAGAAATAGTGGGTGACGTGTTGGGTGCAGGGAATTCTGAGGAAAGGGGGTGCGTGTGTGGACCAAGCTCCCTCCTGCCCCAGACCAATGAACGTGAATTAATATCACCACCTCCACCCACCCACAACCTCTTCGTGGCTCAGTTCTGCTAATTATCTCTACCGCTTCATTTGTACGAACCCGTCCAGATCTCTTCTAAAGACTCTCAAACACGAATGCACTCAATCCCCAAGCCAGCTGCTGTAGTGAGGGACTGGCGTGGAACTCGAGGGAGGTGGTGGAGGCAGAGCACTGTGGTTTATTAAATGCCATCAAATGGTCTACACAAGATGGCTGGTTGTACGTTCTCTAAGTTTCACCTCAACTGAAACAAAAACGGGGGAGCTGGAGAGTTGGTGGTGTTCGCCTGGCTCCCATGAAGTTCTGAATTTCACCCTCCGTACCACATGTACCCCGTCTGTACTATCAGCACTCAGATATGAAAACAAGAGGACCAGAAGTTCAAGGTCATCCTCACTATGCGGCAAGTTTGAGACCAGCATGGGTTACATGAGGGCCCGACTCAAAAAAGAAACAGGGGCTGGAGCGATGGCTCGGTGGTTAAGAGGACCCAAGTTCAATTCTCAGCACCTACACTGGGTGGCTCATGCCTGACTTTAACTCCAGCATTAGGATCCCCAACGTCCTTTTCTGACTTCCAAGGTACCTGCACATATGGCATACACTCACACAACCAGGAACAAGCAAATAAACCAAAAACAAGTCATAATAAGTATAAATAATAAACCAGTAACTTGGGTGTAGGGGAATGGCTCAGTGGATAACAGTGCTTGCTAAGAACGTGTGAACAGTGGGAGGGGACGACTCAGCCCACACATGAATTCCAGGCAGGTGTGGCAGCCCACCTGCAACCTCAGCATGCGTGCAGAAGATGGAGATCCATGGAGTGCTTTGGATTCAAGTGAGAGGCCCCACCTCAAAATGTAAGGTGGAGAGGCAAGTGGATCTCTTGAGTGTGAGGCCAGCCTGGGCTACAGAGTGAATTCCAGAATAGCCAAGGCTACATAGAGAAATCCTGTGTCTTTGTTAGGGTTACTATTGCCGTAATGAAACACAATGACCAAAAGTAACTTGAAGAGGAAAGGTTTTATTTGGCTTACATTTCCATCACTGTTCATCATCAAAGGAAGTCAGGACAGGAACTCACACAAGGATACTGCTTGTTCATCATGGCTTGCCCAGCCTGCTTTCCTGCTTGCTTTCTTTCTTTCTTTCTTTCTTTCTTTCTTTCTTTCTTTCTTTCTTATTTTTGAGACAGGGTTTCTCTGAGTAACAGCCCTAGCTGTCCTGGAACTAGCTCTTGTAGACCAGGTTCCAGGTTCCAGGTTGGCCTCGAACTCACAGAGATCCACCTACCTCTGCCTCCCAAGTGCTGGGATTAAAGGCATGGGCTGTCACTGTCTGGCTCACTCTGCTTATATAGAACCATCCTAGGGATAGTACCACTCACAATAGGCTGGGCCCTCCCCCATCAATCACTCACTAAGAAAATGCTCTACAGGCTTGCCCACAGCCACATCTTAGGGAGGCATTTTCTCATTTGAGGCTGCCTTCTCTCTGATGACTCCAGCTTGTGTCAGGTTGACATAAAACACCCTTGTCTCAAAACCAAAACAAAAGAAAGAAAGGAAGAAGATACCTAGCTTCCACATATGTTCACACACACAAGCATCTACATCCTCAGGCACACGCATGCGCACACATACACACAGTTAAATAAAATACATATAGCATGAGTGTGTCTATTGTAAGCATCTTACTGTGCAGTCCAGCAGACCTCAGTGCATTCACAAGGCTGTGTAACCAACCTGACAGTCCTGGGAGGGGCTTCACAACACCACCCCTCCCAGAAAGCCTACACCCATGAAGCAGTCTCTGTCTCAGTCTGCCCAGCTCCTGCTTCTGAAAGCTTTCATCTGCCCCCGACGGCCTAGAATCTAGGATTCTAGGTTGTATTCTTTTTTGTTGTTTTGTTTGTTTCTTTTTGTTTTTTGAGACAGGTTTTCTCTGTGTAGCCCTGGCTGTCCTGAAACTAGCTCTGTAGACCAGGCTGACCTCAAACTCACAGAGATCGCCTGCCTCTGCCCCCTGAGTCCTATGATTAAAGGTGTGTGCCACCACCACCTGGCAAAATTGTGTTCTTTCTCCAATTCTCAGCACACAGCCCAGGGCCTCCTGGTTGGGGGCCATCTAGGGCCACCCAGGTCACAGTCAGGGCTCCTGAGCACAGTTGCTCAGGTTCTAACAATGCCACACAGGGTTCCTGGTGCCTTTGCAGCCTTGATGGACAGGAGCGTAGTCTAGAGGGGCTGACCCAGGGGCTGACCCAGGGGCCTGCACTGTGGTTCCCTGTCCACTCCGATCCCCAGCCTGTCCCAAATCTTTTCATTTCCATAAAGGCTTCTGGACTCCACCCCAAGTCACCTGTGAGCCAAAGGTCACAGAAAGGCGAGAAGACTTTAAACAGTGGAGGATCCTCAGCTTGGAGTGGCCCAGCAGGCAGTGTGGATGCTTTCACAGATCCACCCTAGTGAATTCGGGCTCTCTGCTCACAGAGGCGTGGCCATACTGTTTCCTCTTTCATTTTATTTTGCATTAAATTTTATTTTTATTTTAAATTCTCTGTGTGTGCGTCCATGTATGGTATGTGAACAGGAGGACCGACACTGGCAGAGCCAGAGACATTGGATGCCCTGGAGCTGGAATTAGAGGCAGTAGTGAGCCACCCAACATGGTGCTGGGAATTGAACTCTGGTCCTCTGTAAGAGCAGCAAGCAAGCTTAAATGCTGAGCCATCACTATAGCGATTATATCTGTCTTTTTTTGTTGTTGTTGACAGTCTCTTACACAGCCAAGGCTGGCCTTGAACTTACCACGCTTCTATCTAATCATCCTCTCAACTCAGTCCCCTGAGATCTGAGATTTTAAGTGTGAACTACCACAGCTTTGGTCAAGAATTTTGTTTGTTTGTTTTATCCAGAGTCGGGGACAGATCCTAGGGCCTCCTCTCTGCAGGCTGCTGGGCAGCAGTGTCCCCACCCTTCCTTCCTTTCTGTGACTGAGTCACACTCCTCCGTGGACAGGGCACATTTCAGTCATCTGCGGAACAGCATCTGGGCTGACAGTGTGGCCGTCACAGGTGGATAAGAAGCATGTGAGCAATGGGGAGATAATCCGGACAAACAGCCGGCCAGACAGGCCACAGCACCCAGGAGCCTTCATGGGTTCTGAACCTGGGCACACTCCCTCCGAATCTCTTGGTTGTTTCTTGTTTGGTTGATTGGAGGATTTTGAGGCAGAGTCTAACTCTGTAGCCCAGGATGCAGCCTAATCAACCTCCTGCTGACTCACTAGATCATCCAGGCTGGCCTCAAACCTAGCTGCGTCAACCTCTTGTGTGCTGGGGTCTCAGGCGTGACCCACAGCTCTTTGTTTTCTGTTGTTCTTTATCAGGACTTACCACACAGCCCAAGCTAGCCTCAGTCTCCTGAGCCTCCAATAAGAGGTGTGCACCATCATGCCCAGCTCTTGGGTTTTGAATACATCTCAAAAAGGGCAGAGACAAGGTTTCATTTGGAAGTCTGAGAGGTGTCACCTATTGGGCCCTGGGTGGTCACTGTATACCCTTTAGGTGATTGTATTTAGAGGGTATCTGTGATGGGAATCAAGGCCAGGAAAGGAGGCCCTCCTTGGTCCTTATTCCCTGCCTTCACCAAGATCCTTTCCTCTGCTTGCCTCCAGAGGTCTTGGTGGTCCAGGCACAGGATCCCTGCAGGCTAGCGAAGGAGCCTCTGCAGGCTGTCCGGCCAAGCGCTCCCCAAATAACCACGCAGAGGCCTAAAAATATTAATTATAAATGATTGGCAACAGCTCGTTTTTAGCTAGCTCTTACAACTTTGATTGTCCCACTTCTATTAATCTATGTGCTGCCTCAAGGCTCATGTCCATACTTCCCACCCTGTTCGCTCTGAGTCTCATGGTAACTCCGCAGACTCTGCCCTTCTCCCCACCATTCTCTCTGTCCCGAAAATCCTGCCTAACTATCGGCCAGTCAGCTTTTTATTAACAATGAAAGAAACACATCTTCACAGTGAACAGAAGGATTATGCCACAGCAAACCTCCATGCTAGCTCCTGGATTGCTGTCTCAGGCACAAACGTGTGGCTTGAAACCCAACACAAATTCCCATCTCACAATCCTGGAGCTGAAATGAGCCCCACTGGGCTATAGGTGAGTGTCAGCCAACCCATCCTTCTGCAGGCTCCGAAGGGAGATGGTTTCTGGCCTCACTGGGGCACCAGGCCATGTGCAGAGAGGGACTTCCTGAGGGAAGAGAGCCAACAAATAGGGCCCTAAATAGTGTGGCCATGCTAAGGCCAAGGGAAAGCTGGGTACCTGTCACTGCACCCAAAAACACAGAAACAAGACTCTGCTTACCCTGGAGCCACCTGCTCCATGATCCTACAGTGAAGCATGGAACCTGTTGAGAGGACTTGGTAGGGGAGAGGATCCTGCTACTTCCCTGCCCCTCCTTACCACACCCTGAGCTCTCCAGGAAGTGAGAGAGACTGTCTCTCAAGATCAGCTGGGGAGGGGAGGGATCTGGGCACTGATTTGAGTCTCTGTGTCCCCAGTTACTGGGCAAAGATGCAACACTGGTTCAGTGAGAGAGAGCCAGGTGGAGGGAGAGCCAGGTGGAGGGAGAGCCAGGTGGAGGGAGAGCGAGGCAGGTGTTGGGCATGGTAGTTGCCGGGAAGCAAACGGCACAACTGTTTGTTCAGAGAGAGACAGGAGCCAGTTCTGCAGCACAGCAGACTTCTCTGAGCACTTCATAGGGGCAGTAAAAAGCAGAGTGAGGGTAGACCTCAGTCGGGGGGGGGAGCAGACAGAGACTACAGAGGTGCAAAGGCCCTGTAGCAGGAGTGTGTTCCCAGGAGAGTGAGAAGACTAGACGCACAGATCTTCCTCGTCATTCAGCCTCTGGCTGCTGGGCTTAGAATAGACCAGTGAACCAGTGAGGGGGAAGGAGGGCTGTGGAGGAGAGAGGAGGAGGAGGTGTATGGAGGAGGGAGGGAGGGCTGGGAGCACACAGAGTCTCCCTCAGTGCTGGGAATGAGGACCCAGTAGGTGAGGGGTGACGCCTTGGATCTGAAGCTCAGGTAAATGCCGCAGGTGACAAGGGTCCCAAAGATGACTTTCGTGGATGAAGGGGAAGCTGAGAGAACCTGCCGCCAGAGGAAGGAGAATCCCATTTCTGCACAGGGTCACTCGCACAGGGCAGACAGGAGCCTGTGACAGGGTCCGGTCAGAGGGGTCCTCACCACCCTGTGCGAGTCTCTCCACAGGCTTGTCAGGTCAGAGTGCCATATCCACAGAGCAGACTCCAGGGTCATCTGTCCTCAGCCTGAAGGGCTGCAGCCCAGCCCCACCAACCGACTGGCCCTAGAGCTGATCAATATGACAGCTCCCAACACATAGCTGGCCAAGCTGACAGGAATAGAAAGAAGCCTTTGACACTCCCACACAAGCCAAACAAACGGCCAAACTGTCAGGCCCCCAGTTAGACCTGGTGGCACACACTTGTAATGGCAGCTACTCTAGAGGTTGAAGCAGGGGGGTAAAAGTTCAAGGCCAGTATGAACTACAGAGTAAGTTCACAGCCAGGCTGGACAACTTAGTAAGACCCTATCTGAAAACATAAATAAATAAATTTATTTATTATTTTGTTTTTGGTTTTTTTTGAGACACGTGGCTCTGGTTATCCTGGAAGTTACTAGTAGACCAGGTGGCCTTGAACTCACAGAGATTCACCTGCTCCTGCCTCCCAAGGGCTGGAATTAAAGGCATGAGCCATTGTGCCTAGCTATAAATAAAATTTTTAAAAGGTTGGGCATGTAGCTCAGAAAAACGCTTGCATTCATGCAATCTCGTGCTCAAACCTCAGAAATGGAAAGAAAAATCCCAGCAGGGAGCAGCTGGCAGCTCCAGATTCGTCCCAGCATCCTCAGGCTGGGGAAGCTCCTGGATAGGGCTCCTCCCACGCGTAGCAGGGCCGGGCCCTTTGATGAGGATCCCAATGACCAGCCCGCAAGCCAGGACGGGGCGGGGGCCCTGGGCAGAGAGGAGGGAACTCTGTCCAGAGCTGGGATTGATTCATCAGTCTGGGCTCTTGGCCCAGACCTGGGATTAAGCCCTGAATCTGATCCAAGACTAGCTGCGAGAGCAGCCAATGGGCGCTTGGCACCGGGTCCCAGGCTGGAATGTTTGAGCTCAGCAGAGAGGGGACAAAAGTCAAAGTAGACCTAATGGGTAGACGGTAGCAGGGAGGAGAGAGGTTGTTCTAGGCGCATCGGCTTCCACTGCATCACAGGCCTTCCTTCCTCGTGACGTCACACCTCCCACGCGCCAGCCACCTGCACACCTTCCAGTTGCAGAGGTGGCTCACTTATCCGAGCTCCCTAACTGGTTGGCGCTTGAGCTTTTTCTTTCTTTCTTTTCTTTTTCTAGGGCAGGGAGCGGCTGGGGAAAGGGCTCAGCGTGTAAGGTATCTGCCATAGGTGAGGACCTGATTTACAGCACATACGTAAAAGTTGAGGCTGGAGCTGGACTTGGCTTAGCAGCCACGAACATTTGCCACTCTTGCAGTGGATGCAGGTTCATTTCCCAGTACCCATGAGGCAACTCAAAACTGGTTTTGACTCCTGTTCCAGAATTCTAATGCCCTCTTTTGCACCAGGCACACATGCGGTGCCCGTAAACACATACAGCCAAACAGTCATTTACATAAACTAAAAATAAGTACAATATATTTATTTTATTTTTATTTATTTGTTGGCACTTTTATTTTTATTTAATTTATTTATTGCCCGCCGCTTTTTGTTTTTTGTGATAGGGTCTCTCACTCTGACCTGGGCCTTGCTGACTTGGCCAGGCTAGGTAACCAAAGAGCTGCCAGGGATCTGCCAGTCTCTATCTCCCAGCAATGAAACTACAATGAGCTCTACCAGCCCCATTTAAACAATATATTGAGCCAGGTGGAGGTGACACATGGCTTTAATCCCAGAGGCAGGTTGATATCCAAGTTTGATTCGATGCTAGCCTAGTCTACAGAGTTCCAGCACAGCCAGGGCTACACAGAGAAACCCTGTCTCAAAAAGCAAAACAAAACAAACAAACCAACAACAACAACAAACAGAAAGCAACCAATGTAGAGAGTGCCGAGGAACACCTACCCAAGGTTGACTCCACATGCTCGTGTGTGCAGGGCACCCATGGATAAATATGCACCCAAACACACAGATACACAAATGCATGGACACAGCGAGGAAAGGGACAATGTGGCTGCCTGCTTTCCATTCCACCATCTTCCCAGTGGGAAGGGCTCCTCAAACAGGATGGATCTTGTAACCCCTGGGCTGGATGGACAGAAGGTGCTATGTAAATGGATCATTGCCCATGAAGGAAGCACAAGGGGCCATGGGTCCACCTCTTTCTTTGGCAAGTAATGCAGGAGGACATGAGGACCTTGTACCTATAAGTGAGGGTCTTCTCTTCCCAACACCCTCAGCCTTAGGTCTGACCACTTTCCCCACAGTGTTTCCAGTCCCCCCCAAGTAGCATCTTTGTACACATAGCTCTTTCCTGTGCTGGGCTGCTCTTTGGGGACCTTGAACTTACCCCATCTCTATCCTCTCCCTGCTTCTCCACAGCAAAGCCCTCTGAGGGCTCCACCCTGATATCACGTACCGAGGAGTCGGAACTTGACTTGTCAAATAATATCTGCTCAATAAGTATTGGGTGATGTGATGGGCTGGGGATGTGGCGCAGCTGACCGAGTAATTACCTAGCACGCACAAACCCCTGGCTGCCATCCCTAGCACCACACAAACCAGGTACTCTTGTAATTCCAGTACTTAGGAGGTGGAGGCAGGAGGATTGGAAATCCAAGGTCATCCTCAGCTCTATCTGACCTCTTCTCTAACTCTTGGCTGGAGCTCTGGGGGTCTTCCCTGGGACCACATTCATTCACAGTGAGAAGACTGAACATAATCTTTGTCCAGCAAGTGGTTAGTGCTGGCAACAGTGGGGATGAGGGGGCTGGTCCAGCACATGGTCCTGAGCCTCCAGGAGATGCCTTGAGAGGCATGTCATGATCATCAGCTACAGCTGAAAGGCACAGAGCGGAAGTAGCTCCTCCATCGTTTCCGTCAGGGTTGGCAGCCGGGCGCTCGAGTCAAGGCGCATCAGAACGCCGCTGTGAGAATGTACTTTTCATTACCTGACATTGTCTTGCCTCTTCACTGAGTTTATGGAGTTAGTATCCGGATGCTCCCATTTTGCAGGTGTGAAAACTGGGATTCAGAGAATTGAAGATACTTGCTCAGGGTCACACCACAAGGAGATGAAAGAACTCAGACTCGACAGTTCAGTTCCCAAATTCTTCTCATTTAGCAGAGGGCAAATCATCTCCCCACCAGAGGTCACAGATCTGGGAGCAGGGCTAACCTGGCTTTTGAGCCCAGATGGGCTTCATACTGTATCTGGTTTAATTTCTAGGTCTGTGCCTTGTAGCCTGACTATCACTTGGAATTCTGGGCATTGGAGGGAACAAGGCCCTGACCTTCTGACCCGACCAGACCCAGGGTCATTCACACCCTAGACACTGGCCCAAGAATGCAGCTGCACTGGTCTGGTATGCATGAGCCTAGCAGGGCTCACAAGGGGAGGAGCGGGCAGCAGGCAGGAAGAAGCAGCTGGGCGTGGACAGGAGGCAAGGCAGCCTGTCCTGCAGGGATGCTGCGCCTGGCAGAGCTTGTTCAGCCCCACCTAGAGCCACCCCGCCCTGGCAGGGTGACCTCCTTGCAGAGAAACCCTCATGGTGAGTGAGAGAGAACCAGGGGTGGTCCTGGAGTGAGATTTCTGATCTTCAGAGTCGTCCCTTTGTGACTAGGCCATGTAGGGAGAAGGCCAGGGCCCTAGGGTTCAGAGCAATCACCATTCAACCATAGTGGGAGTTGTCTCCATATTTTGGCAACATACACAACTGTACAGGTGCATACCTGAGTCTAGGGAGGGTAGCAGAGAGTCATGGGAACCTGTCTTCCAGCAGTGACCTCTGGGCAGGGCTACCCATCAGGCAGGAGGAGGCTGACAGGGGCCCCAGAGGGTGAGAGCCTGAGGTGAATACTCTAGGGGTGACTCAGGAGCAAGAAGGCTCAATGAGTCATCCTGGACCCTCTTCTGTGCCTGCTTCCAGAGCTCAGCTTCCCCTCTTGCCAAGGGGAAACTATGGGGAGCTCCAGGGAGGGGGGAACAGCTCGGGGTTAGGTATGAGTCAGCCCATGTGAGCTGAAGGGCCAGCTTGACTTTCCATTCAAAGAATTGTCCTGCAAGAAAAGTAAATATGTTACACAATACAGGGCAAAGCTAGGCCAGCCCCCTCCTGCCCTCTGGGAGTGCGGGGAGGAGAGAGACCTCAATACCTAGGGCTCTGAACACAAGCATCCCTTTGCATGGACTGCTCCCTACATAGGAGGTAAAGAGTGGTTAAGCCCCTGTTGCGATCACACAGCCAGGGTTCAAACCCAGGCTGGCTTTGAACTGTGTTTTTCAGATAGTCCCCTAACTGCTTGCTTCTGTGTCCCAGAGCAGTGCTCTTCTTGCTGGTTATCTCACTGGGTAGAGCGTGGTGCTGATAAGATGCAGTTTCTTGGGTTCTCTAAAGACCCATTCAGTCATAATCTTAGGGAGAGAAACCTGAAATTGGACGTGGGGCCTCCCGCATGCCCGGCAAAGAGTAGACCACGGAGCTCCGCCCACCACCAGCTCTTTTTAGTCTGTGTTTGGAGACAGGGTCCTGCTAAGTCACTCAGGATAGCCTTGAACTCATTCTGGAGCCAAGGTGGGCCTTGAACTTTTAGTGGACCTGCCTCAGCCTCTGCTGAAGTGACAGGCCTATGCCTGACTGGAATCTCTATCATAAGTGTTCCCCAGGTGAAGGCAGAGCCAGGTAGGAGATGCGAGAGGAACAATATATGAGAGGATGGACCTGGGCCTCCACCCTGGGAGGACAAGGCCTCATCCTGGTCCTGTGAGCATGGCCCTCTGCTCCCCGGCTGAGAGAATGCTGCTCTTCCTGTTTCAAACTGGTTCAAAGTGAGTGCCCAGTGTGCATTCCTCTCCAACTTCTGGGGAAATGCTAAGCACAAAGAGGGCGTGGGTGACCCTTGCAACAAAGGAGTCCCTCCTTCCAGCTTTGGAAAGCGACAGGTGTGAGAGGCCAAGGGTCACTGGTTGCTGAGCACTGGCTGGCCCGGCAGGTGCCTCCTCCATGAGGTTTGACCATCCTGGAACAAGTATCCACCCAGCCCCAGTGCTGGCCTCCCACCCCCGCCACAGCAGAGGGGATGAGTCACTTGGCAGGAGGCAGCTTGGCAATGCCGAACTAACCCCATCTGGCCCCCAGAGGATGTATGAGTGAGGCCAGATCCCCCACCCCATCCTGCCTGCCCAGAGATGTGCGTGGGATATGTATACACACGTGCACACACACCCATGCATATACACACAGCTGCACCGGCCCTGGGCAGGCTGTTTTAGAATGTAGAGTAAGAAGGTGGGTGAGGGCCAAGTGGAATTCCTCCCTTAATCTGTTAATTCCCTCCAACACTCCTGGACTCGGCCCAGCTGAGTCAGTGGGCACCAGGCCCAGTTGCCCTGAGCTTGGGAGTGGAAACTGTGGTGGGTAGAAAGAGGGGTGTCCAGATTTGGGGCACATGCAGCTGGCAGATGGGGCCACAGACCAGTCAGGCACTGTGACTCTCAGTATGGCTTCCCTTCCCAAGAGAAAAAGCCAGGATACCAGGTCCCTCCTGAGCAGGGAGTCCCGCGGGCTTCACTTCACAGGGAGCGCTCAGGAGAATTGATCACCAGAGATGAGACCCTGAGTAAGATGCTATCAATGTTGTTGTTGTTACTCTGCAGTGCTCCAGGCTTATGAGCCTGGTGCTCCCTGTGCACCGCCTTCCCCAAACCACTTCACATCCACCCACTCATCCACCCAGGAATTGTTGAGTGTTTGGGGAAATCTGGAGTTTTATTCAGAGCTCTGTACCTGGCATCCAAGGAGCTGATTTTGTCCCTAGTTTTGTTGAGTTCTCTAATCACAAACAGTCTGTGTTAGGGACTCACTATGAAGGGTCTCATCCCATGACAGTCACTCTGCTTTGATCCACTTCTCAGATGGAGAAAACTGAGGCCCAGAGAGGCAAAAGGGTCTTGCTCATTGTTCCCCACAGCTGAAAAGAGACCAAGTAAAGATTCAAACACTGGTCTGTCCTGGCTGCCTCCCCTCCTTCCCCACTGAAGACTTGTTCACTATCGGGGGACTCAAGGCTAACAATTTCTCATGGGTCCTTCCAGAAGTTTTCCATGTATACAAAAGCATATTGTACAAGTATTCCCACCTACCAGCTCTCTGCACTCCTTGCCTCAACCTCTAGAGTTCAAAAACTCTGTTTTTAAAATTATGTGTATGAGTGGGTGCATGCATGGGCGTGTGCAAAGTGTGTGCAGGTGACAGCAGATACCTGTGGAGCCCAAAAGAAGACAGCAGATCTGCGGTGCTGGGAACTAACAGGGCTCCTCTGCATGGGCAGTGTGTTCTCTTAGCTGCTGAGCCAGACTCCCCTCCCCCACCCCAGCACCAACCTCCTGATTTTAAACCCGTAGATCTGAGACTGGAGACAGACAGCTGAACTTGAATCCAAGTCTCTTGCTGCCATGATCAAGGCCCTTTCCACCGACTTGAACTCGAAGCCCTTCGGCTGTCTGTGAAGTCTCTCCGGAGTGCATCTTCCCAGATGAGCTCCCACCCCACTCTCTACCCCCACCCCCCTGCTCCCCACCCCCCTGCTCCCCGCCCCAGGGTGGCACTGAGCACTCCCGGGTGTCTCTTCCACTCTCACTCCTACCCAGGCTCAGTTTTCCATCAGTCAACACAAACAGAGATGCGTCCCTTGCTGCGGGCTGTGAGCTCGTGGGATGCGGGTCCAGCTAGGAATGGGAGAAAGCTCCGTGTTTCCACCAGCCTTCTGTCCCCAATCCTGTCTCACCCCAGGACATGCTGGCAGGATTGTGCAACGTTGCTATGCTCAGCCAGAACTAAGCAGCTTTTATGACCCACCATGAAGTCTCTATCATATACCAGGGCCCGGGGTTATGAAAGTTTCAAGGGATTTTTATGTCCTCCCCAGTTGGCCTGGGTGACAGTAGTGGCCAAGCTTCGTGCTTGTTTGGGCTGGCACTGTGTGCCGAGCTCTTTTGTGACTTAGCTTCAGAAATTCCCTACAGCCTTTACGGATGTGGATCGTTATCATCCTTTGACAAAGGGAGAAACTGAGGCAGAGGGCAATAAGTAAAACCTGGCACTGAGAAATCTTGACTGGCCATAGGTGTCCAGAGAATCTGAATTCAGTACCATGCCGTAGGTGGTAGCTTTAGCCCTTACCACTCACGTTGCCCCCACCTTGAATGTGATTTGTTGACCATTCAGGGCGCAAGGACCCCACCACCACCTTCAGTCTCCCACATCTGTCTGAGGTTCCAGCTGGGGAGTCATCAAAAAGAGGAGTGTCTTGGTGTCTTGGTAAGCCCAGGTAAGCCCTTCAGCCAGAGGGCGCGCCAGGCCCGACGTGCATGATGGGCGCGGCCTCGTGTGCCGGCGCAGGTGGACTGGGAGTCCCGGTTCTGGCTATTGGCTGCGCAGACTCTGCTGCACCAGGCGGCGGGGGCGGTGTCCGGCAGGGACCTAGGGAGCGCGCCTGAAGCCCCGCCTGCAAGGTAAGCGCCACCTTCCTGGGGAGCGGCTGGCAAACGAGTGGCGGTCGATCGCCCCGCCCTGTCCCAGTAGTGACCCAGAGTCGCGGCCCTCCTCACTAGGGGCTCCGCGCGCCGCCGCCACCGCCGCTGCCTTTCCCCTGAGCCCGCCGCCAGCTTTCGGTGCGCGCCGGGCCTGTCGCTGCGTCCCAGGTCCCTCCGTCCCAAGCGCCACCATGCACTCGCTCTTCAGGAAGAAAAACAAAGGCAAATACAGCCCAACGGTGCAAACCCGGAGGTGAGGGGGCACCCTGGGCTGGGATGCGCGAGACTCAGAGCTGAGCCAGGAGTTGGAGATGCGTGGAAACGCCAGGCGGAGGTCCCTCTGGAGCTGGGAAGTTCTGCTCTGGCGGGATGGGACCGGTGAAGGAAACACAAGGAACTCTATTAGAGTCCCAGGATGCGCTACTTGGAGGCCTAGATGGGGGGTGCTTGAGTAGGGAGGGAGTACAGAGCACTGACTGTACCCCAAGCTGTAGAGTTGCCCTGAGCCTGGAATCTCGGTTGTGAAGCTTTGTGTGGCCACCCTGGAACTCTAGGAAAATAAGCTGGGTGTAGGGTGCTCCCCCGAGGGACTTGTAGACCGAGCAGGTGCGGCTGGAGTTGGACTGCGAGAGACGGTGGCTCCAAGGGTGGCTCACCTGTCCTAATTCTCCGCGGCTGCACCTGCCTACTTGCGCTGGAGCACTCAAAGGCCGCGGTGGGTGCAGGGGCCGCGGGAGTCCAGATTTAGTCACTCCCAGGCTCTCCGGAGTCCCCGCTCAGCCCGGCTGGGTGGGGACGGGCCTCTTTCTCACAGCACGATTTCTGAGGGGTGTGGCTCCTGGCTTCCCCACCCCCCTAGCCCCGAAACTGGCCGCGTCTGCTATCCCTGGGTTCCCAGGGCCGCCCGAGAAGCGAATGACATGTCTTGATGCGTCTGGATGGAGAAGCAGCCCACGTCGGTTTTGATAAGCCTAATGTATTCATTCGCTTAATAACCGGTTTAGGGGAGACTGGTGGAGTTGCTGAGATTGAGGGAGGGGGTGGAACTCGTGCCTCAGCCTTGAAACCTCCCTAGGGGAAGTGGGGGGTGGTCCTCCCCCAAAGAACTTCAGGCAGATGAGAAGAGACAGATGTCACAGCTCACCTGGCTGAGAGATTCCTCCTCCACTGGCCCAAGAGCAGTTCCGCCCCCCTCCCCAAACTCCAGATGGAGGCAAGAGATTCCACTCTGGGCCCGGAGCTTCCCCATTGGCTGTCTCTGCTGTTCAATCCAGACTACTTATGAGACAGGTGCCCTGGGCACCGCAGCCTGAAGTGTGGCCTTCAAGATCTTGTGCTTTCAAAAGCTCTGCTGCCCCATTGTCCCACGGACAGGGCTGTTGAAGCTCAGTCATTTCTTCCTTTGTTCAGAGGTCCCCTCCCCTCTTCTGCCCTCCCCTCATCAACCCTGTCTTTCACAACCCTGGAGACTGGGCAAGGCCCTTCGTACTGTTCCTCTGTGTCTGATCCAGCTGGCTGTCAGTCCCAGCTAGAGTCCCATCCAGTCCCTGTGCTCCTCTCTTGAGTATTGCACAATCAGATACTCCGTGTCAGTCCCACAAGGGTCAGGCCCCTATGGTCCTCAACAGAAGAGTCACACATCCCAGGAGCTGGGCCAGGTCCCACCCCACACTCCCAGCCCTCCAGCCCGGAAGGCCTGGGCTTGGACTAACAGCAAAGCCAAGAGATCAGGGAAGGGAGGAAGGAAGAGCTCCATCTTCTCCAGCTGCAGGGACTCTGGGGGCACTGAGGTTTAAGTACGGGAGTCCTGCCCTCCTGCTGACCAAGGCAACCCACTTTGTCCTTGGCTAGTAGATTTGGCATGGGTCTCAGCTCAGAAGTCTCTTGCTCCAGGACAGGGTGAAGCCTCCTTTGGGCTCCCAACTCAGGATGCCCTCTGTTTGTTCTCACCCTTGCTGGAGGGCTAGTTCCTGACAAAACTGTGGTAGGCCCACCTTATACCTACTCAATTTCTTTTTCTTTCTTTTTTTCTTCCTTTCTTCCATTCTCCCTTCCTCCCTCTCTCCCTCTCCCCTCTCTTTCTTCTTTTTTTTTTTTTTGATTTTTTTTGAGACAGGCACTTGCTGTGTAGTTCAGGTTTACCTGAAAACCCCTGTGAAGCCCAGCCTGGCCTTGAACTCCATCCTCCTGCCTCAGTATCCCCATAACTGGGATTACAAGAATTTCTGTAGCAGTGGCTGGTGTCCAGCCAGCCCTGTAGCAGGCACAATGATGATGGCGTGGTGGTGATGGTGTGTGTCCCCTTGTTGTTCTAAACTTTAGATGCTAGCCATGGGGAACACCCACTAAGTTTTCCCTCACTCCGTTCTCTGTGGCTTCTCTGTCGCTCTTGCAGGGAGAGTGTAGTCCTCGGGGAAGGAATTCGGGTCCAGGGAACAGAAGGCTTGCTGCTCATCCTGGTCTTGATATGCTGGTGGGAAGCTCTGAGCCTCAGTTTTCCTGCCTGCAAAGTATGGGATGATCAGCATTTCACCTGTGGAGGGCTGGAGGAAAAAAATTCCCAGCATATCAGAAGTACCAAAGCAAGAGTTGTAAGCATTTTCCCAAGCTCAGGGGACCCAGCAGCCCTGAGGAACTTTACACCCAGGCATCGAAGGACTTGGACAGTACAAGTCCCTGTCAGGGGACAGAGAGGCACTCTCCCTGTTTGTCTGCCTTTTAGCAGCTGACAGGGGTTGAGGGGTGCTAGGCAGGGTGTGAACCCCGCTGCTCCTGTCGCCCTGGTTCCTAATGACAGGTGTAGAAGTTGGTGTTCACACCTGATCTAATGACAGGGTCAGGTTTAGTGGTGCAGGTCACCAAGGACAGCAGCTAGACTAACAGGGAGGTACTGGAGGGCACGTGCTCCCTTTCTCCAGACTGGACAGCTTAGTGGGGATTCTTGACCTTTCTGAGATACCTTCTCGCCTGGGATGGGGATAGCAGAATGTCTGCTTGTGAATATTGGCTAAAGATTAAATGAAATGACCCGGAGTAAAGGGTGAGAGCCATAGGGAGTGTCAGCATAAGGTGATGATGATGATGATGATGGTGATGATGGTGATGATGGTGGTGGTGGTGATGGTGATGATGGTGATGATGATGGTGGTGATGATGATGATGGTGGCGGTGGTGGTACAAAGGCAGGGTCTTTGTGGCCGGGGCTGTAGATCAGTTGGTAAAATGCTTGTCTACCGTGCATGAAGCCCTGAGTTTGAGTCTCAGACCTGTACAAAAACAAGCTTGATGCCTGTCATCCGAGCACTTGGGACGTGAAGGCAGGAGGGTCAGAAGTGCAAGGTCATCTCTGTTAATGTAGAGGGATTGAAGGCAGCCTAAGCTGCAGGGGAGCCCTGTTTGAAAACAAATGTATGAATGCAGGGGATGTGCCTGCCCTCTACCCAGGAACAAACCGTGCTATTCCCAGGGGGTGGAGCAAAGCTCAGGGAGACCTAGACAACTCCCTGCACTCAGTTGCTGGCGTCACTGTGGGAGATAAGATGAGGTTAAGCTTAAACACAGGTATGACCTTGTGACTGTTGGATTAATGGGGCCAGGAGGACAGAGCATCGTTTTGGCCAGACCAGGTCTGCAACCCACCCACTCTGTGTTTTGGAATTGTGTAAGTGAGGTTGTCAGGTTGAAGTGCATCCAGGTCGGGGCGGGGGGGGGGGCTTCCTGGGAAAGATGTCTAAGTGGAGCAGTTAAGATCATCTGGCTTTGGGGTCAGGCTGAATCCACAGACAAAAACTTGAGCAGTCTCTGTGAGTTCCAGGCCAGCCTGATCAACATAGGGAGATTTTGTCTAAAAAATTAAATAGAACTGATCTCACATGTCCACCTCCAATCATGTGCCCCTCCAACCCCGCCTGACCCTCATAACTTCTCCCAGAGACTGACAGCACCTCCTGGCCCTGTTGAGTCTTTCAAGAAGGCTGTGTTTGTTACTCATTGCTGGGACGAAAGCAGCTTAAGGAGGGGAGGGTTTACCTTAGCTCACTGTTCTAGGATACAGTCTGTCACAGTGGGGAAGTACTGGTGGCAGGTGTGAGGCAGCTGGTCCCCCTGCGCCCTCAGTGTGCAGAAAGAGATGGAGCCGATGAAGTTTGTTTTCAAAATGAGTCTAGATCTTATCACGTTGGCAGTCCAAAATACCAGCACTAATGGCTGTGGCCACGTGGGAGGATCCTGTGTGTAGAGAGGGGCGGGCAAGAAGCATGTCTTGAGGGCACCCTGACCATTTTGGTGGCAAAGAGCAGTGTTTGATGTCCACTAGGCGTGAGTTCAAGCCCCAGTCAGCTGGGCCTTTCCTGAGCTGTGTGACCTTGAGGAATCACATCTCTGAATGATGAGAGTGATGATACAGACACCACTCGGACCAGCTTCTGAGTGGACCAGCAAATCGACTGTGTGATAGGCCTACCTATGGGACAGTCTCAGGGCAAGTAGCCATTACAGACTGCTGAGTTTTGGGAACCCGTGCCTAGAAGCCTGCCAGGCAGCAGACTCAAGGCCATGCGTGTACCTGCTGATGAATGACAGCCGGAAGGAGAATGATTCAGGAGAGGGCCTGTCAGCTAAGTGTGCCGCCCTCCAGGTACCTGGGTGTCTTGGACAGAGTCAGCTGCCCATGACTCCCTTGCACCTGACCAGGGCCTCATGGCTGGGATATGGTCATATGTCATTCTGACTGCATGCCCACAGAGGGACTGGGTCCCACTTCGCAGAGGTGGACAATGAAACTGAATGTTACCATCCTGGACTCACAAGTGGCCTACGCTGGGGCCTGAGGAGGAATCCCACCCCTGTACTTGAGGCTGGGGGCAGCCCAGTCCAGGGACTCTCAAGCCAGATGGCAGGGTGTTGACTCCAGCTTTGCAGACTGCTACTTACTATGCCCTCCCGTTGTTCTTAGGGATGGCATTGGAGAAGGTGATTTAGGCAGGGTCTCCACTTCCTATGTAGCCCACAGTAACCTTGAACTCACTATATATCCCAGGCTGGCTTCAAACTCATTCTGTAGCCCAGGCTGACCCCAATTAACTGTGTGACCCAGATTAGTTTTGAACTCACGGCAGTTTTCCTGCCTAGCTCCCTTGTGCTGGGATTGCCCTTGGGAGCCTCCACATCCTGGTCCAGCCTCTCTCTGCAGGTGATGTTGGCAGATCTGGGACAGAGCTGGGCTCAGCCCCTGGGCAGCACTGCTAATGAAGATGGTGGGCAGGCATTGTCAGCAACCAACCTTCCAACCTTGCGAGGAAGAGGGGAGGAGTTTTGGGGAAACACAGTTCAGTCAACACCCTAAGTGTTAGTTAACACCCAAAGCTGAGGGGATGGGGATCAGGCACTCCCAGGGTACGGCAATCCCCTATAGGCAATGTGGGACTTCTCTGGCACTGCCTGTGCCCTCCTGCCTGCCTCAGCCTGTCCAGGCAGCAGAAAAGGAAACTAGCCTCCGGGCTTTGTTCTTTCTGCTTTTGTAGTCCCAGCCTCCTAAACCCGAGCAGCCTCCTGCTACCCAATTCTCCCTTAAATGGTTCCTCACTCCTGCGGCCTCCAGAACTCAGAGAACCCGCTAGGGCCCTTGGATGGCTGCAGATGCCCTTTGGCATTCCTGCTCTAACCCATGCCACCCTGCACAGCGTGAGTGCCTATCCTGTCTCCAGCTCCTCCTAGCCAACCATAAGGCCTTTGCTGAGGCTGTGCCCCCTGCCGAAAGTGCACTCTCCCCTTCTCTGTGGCGTCTTCTCCCTGATTTACTTTGGTTCCCAGGGGAGCACCACCCCCAAGCCTCTCTACTGGGATACAGCCATCCTCCCAGTCCATTGTCTCACCAAGTCAGTGTTATCTCAGGGTCATTTGGGTTTGTGTGGTAACCCACTGGACCAGGAGTGAAAGAAGGGTGCAGCCATCAAATCAGAGGCTAGGGGATGGAGAAGGTAAGTAGATGAAGGTGGAGTTCTCTCTGGAAAAGGGAATACCTAGAGGTCGAGCAGTCTCTGGGCTAGGGAGAAGGCAGAGTAAACAAGAGGTCACAAGGAAGAGCGCTGGGTACGACATGAAGGGGAGTTGGGGGCATCTAAGCATAGCCAAGGGCCAGCAGGAGATGGACTGATAAAGACAGCTTCAGAGGGGCTTCCACAAGGCGCATTGTCTCCTCGTGGGGTTGTCCTGAGCAGGCAAAGCAAGTGGGTGAAAGGTGAGTAGGTTTTTTTAAACCGCACAAACAGCAGTCAGGTGTGGTGGTGCAGGCCTAGAATCCCAGCGCTAGGGAGGCTGAGGCAGGAAGATGGTGACTTCAGGGACAATCGGGGTCACATAGTGAAACCTTATTTCAAAACAAAACAAAAGCAACTAACAACAACAATTAAAAAGAAAAAAACGCAAAGCAATTTTGTTGGTAACTTACGTTTGGATGTAGACAAACAGATGTATTAAAAATATAAATGGGGGGGGGCTGGAGAGATGGCTCAGCGGTTAAGAGCATTGCCTGCTCTTCCAAAGGTCCTGAGTTCAATTCCCAGCAACCACATGGTGGCTCACAACCATCTGTAATGAGGTCTGGTGTCCTCTTCTGGCCTGCAGGCAGAAGCATACAAAATAAATAAATAAATATTTAAAAAAATATTTAAATCTGGTTGGCTAGAGAGATGGCTCAGCAGTTAAGAATGTGTGTTGCTCTTACAGAAGACCTGGGTTCAGATCTTAATACCACCCGGTGATTCAGAACCTTATGCAACTCCAGGCCCAGGGCGTCCAGAGTCCTTTTCTAACCACCTCACGCACCAGGCACACTGTGGTGTATAGATTACAGGCAGGCAAACACCCATAAAATAATAAATATGTAAAAATAAAAAATAAATGTATATATTCCCGAGATGGGGGGTCTAGAAAAGTAATATAAATGACTGTTTATTTCTTTTTAAAGAAAACCAGAAATGATATGGCCATGGAAGGACACCCACTTAGTCCTGGTGGCAGATGTGGGGTGACCACTGCCTTTTGGTACTATTCTGCTAGCTCAACTGAGTCATGATGATTTACCCCTCAGAGTGACATCCTAATGCCCAGAGGCACCTTGGTTATCTTGAGCCAGATAATAAATACCATAGGAATCTTCAAGACCAGCTTCATGACCCAAAGCAACTTGACCTCTGTTGGTAATGAGAACCAGACACCCAGAGGCCAGCAGGTGGGCGGCCTTCCCTGGGCAGAAACAGTTCAGGCCTTAAAAATAGAGCAGGAATTACCACCCCAGCAACCCACTCAGTGTAGGATTTACTTCCCCAAGATTAATAACTGGGTGTGGGGGGAATTTATTGCATAATTACTACAGAAGTTTCTAGTAGGGAAAGTATCAGTCAATTGGCTAATCAATCTGGCATTTATTAATTACCCCCTGCATGTGGCTTTCTCTTAAGATTTTCTTCCGGTGGAGACTGGAATTTTCTCTCATCCATGTTACTCAGCTTTAAAAGTTGCTGTCCATTAGTTCCTTGTTCTCAGCCCTGGCTGTGTTTCAAAACACCCTGAGGAAGTCTACCAGGATATATCTTATCTCAGACTAATGAAGTCTGACCCTTCCTGAGAAGTTCCCTCTGTTCTTGGGCTGTGTAATCAGGAGTAACCACAGTAGTGATGTTGATGTCATACTCTGTCCTGGCTTTAGATCATACTGTGTAGATCATGCTTCCCCTCTCGGTGGCTGCTTCCTGGAACGTCACCTTCCGATCCTTTATGCTTGTCTTTTTTATCAGTTTCAGGTATGTCTTAAACTGTTTTACAAGTCAGGCCTGGTGGTGCATACCTTTTGTTTTATTTTTGAGACAGGGTTTCTCTGTGTAATCCTGGCTGTCCTGAAACTCACTCTGTAGACCAGGCTGGCGTGGAATGCACAGAGATCCGCCTGCCTCTGCCTCCCGAGTGCTGGAATTAAAGGCATGCGCCACCACCAGCAGTGGTGTACACCTTTAATCCCAATACTTGAGAGGTAGAGACAGGTGAATTTCTGTGAGTTCCAGGCCAGCCTGGGAAGGATAGCCATCTGTCTTTGGACAGACAGGGTCTCATGTAGCCCAAGCTGGTCTTTAACTTGTCATGTAACTAAGGATCACCATGGACTCCTGATCCTCTTTCTTTCTTTTCCCAAATACTGTGATTGAAAGAATGAGCCATCATGCCTGAGTTATGAGGTGCTGAGGATTGAATCCATGCTTTGTGCGTGATAGGCAAGCACTCTGCTAACTTGAACTAGATCCCCAGTCCCTTAATTAGTGAATTTAAGTCATTTACATCTATTGTAATAACCAATGTGTTTGGATCCACTCTGTGTTGCTGTTTACAGTGCTTCGCCTTTTTATTTCTTTGTTCTTTACTCATTTTTATTGGATTGAGCTATATTTTCCACAATTAATTTAGATCATAAGAGTACCTGTAATCCTAGCACTCAGGAGGCTGAAACAGGAGGATTGCAAGTACAATACCAGCCTGGTCTGCAAAGTAAGATTCTGTTTTTACAAACAAACAAAAACAAAAAACAAAAACAAGTTGGATTGTGAGGTCCGAATGGGAATAATGAGGCTAGGTAATCATCCAAATTATAATCACTGGGGTGTTTTCTTAGCCCTCCTATTAACCTATAAAGTTTAGAACAATAAAGATTTACTCATCTTTAGGGTGGGCCCATCTGTAACCCTTAATTCAAGGGCTTGCATAAGTTTGGGGCTTTGGATATAGGCATTAAATGAACCAGGCATTTTATGGCCTGTCTACAGCTCATATCTCCAGGGGCTTGGGTCAAAGTCCAGTCTCCAGGGCCTGTGACAGGGGAAGGGAGATGGAAGGAGTCGGGGAGCAGGAGTGAAATGTATTGAGCTGTTATTGAATGTCTACGGAGTACCCGCTGGGCTACTGCAGTTCTTAGTGTAGACATTTACTGACTAGTCTAGGTAAATAGAAAGACTGTCTCAAATAAAATTAATAATAATAATAACTGCATTAAAAAAACACCACAAAGCAATTCCATTGGCCCCTCTTGGAAAGAGACATGCAGATGTGTCAGGTGAATCACTGAGGCCCCCACCACACCAGCCGGCTCTGAAGCTCAGCCTTCCACCTCCATGGAAGCCAATGACACCCATCTTGGCAGGCGGCCCGAGGGTCAGAGAGGGAGCCTGTTTCATCACTGGGTGGGGTGTGTGTCCCAGGTTCCTGTGAAGCTGGTTCCTGGCACTTGAAAGTCCTGTTTAGAGGGACAGGTGGGGAGTCCCTTGTGGTCACATCTGAAAGAATGACTCAGCCTCAGTTTGCCACCACTGATTGTTACCTTGCCTGTTACCTGGGATTAATTGTCCTGACAAAGATGCCGACAAGATGTCAATTACTGTGTCACTTCTGATAGCGAACGCCTTACCCTTTTGTCCCTGGTGTCTCTTGTCACTTTGTCTGGGATATGGTGGATGTGGTTTAGTATTGATGTCCCCCTTGGATTGGGGAGGTTGTTTTGGAGCCCAGCTACTTAGATTCAGATCCTGATACTACAGTTTCTTAGCTGTGTGACCTTGGACAGGTTTCTAAAGTCTGCTGAGCCTCAGATAACTTCCTCTGGAAAAAGGTGTAGGGGTGTAGGACTGTGGGACTGTAGGACTGTGGGACTGTAGGACTGTGGGACTGTAGGACTGTGAGACTGTAGGACTGTGGGACTGTGGGACTGTTGGACTGTAGAACTGTGGGACTGTTGGACTGTAGGACTGTGGGACTGTAGAACTGTGGGACTGTAGGACTGTGGGACTGTTGGACTGTAGGACTGTGGGACTGTAGAACTGTGGGACTGTAGAACTGTGGGACTGTAGGACTGTGGGACTGTGGGACTGTAGAACTGTGGGACTGTAGGACTGTGGGACTGTAGAACTGTGGGACTGTAGAACTGTGGGACTGTAGGACTGTGGGACTGTAGGACTGTGGAACTGTAGGACTGTGGGACTGTAGGACTGTAGGACTGTGAGACTGTAGAACTGTGGGACTGTGGGACTGTTGGACTGTAGGACTGTAGAACTGTGGGACTGTAGAACTGTGGGACTGTAGGACTGTGGGACTGTGGGACTGTAGGACTGTAGGACTGTGGGACTGTAGGACTGTGGGACTGTAGGACTGTAGGACTGTGAGACTGTAGGACTGTGAGACTGTAGGACTGTAGGACTGTGGGACTGTAGGACTGTGGGACTGTGGGACTGTAGGACTGTAGGACTATAGGACTGTGGGACTGTAGGACTGTAGGACTGTGGGACTGTAGAACTGTGGGACTGTAGGACTGTGGGACTGTAGGACTGTGGGACTGTAGGACTGTGAGACTGTAGGACTGTGGGACTGTAGGACTGTAGGACTGTGGGACTGTAGGACTGTGGGACTGTGGGACTGTAGGACTGTAGGACTGTGGGACTGTAGAACTGTAGGACTGTGGGACTGTAGAACTGTGGGACTGTAGGACTGTAGAACTGTAGGACTGTGGGACTGTAGGACTGTGGGACTGTAGGACTGTGAGACTGTAGGACTGTAGGACTGTGAGACTGTAGGACTGTGGGACTGTGAGACTGTAGGATTGTAGGACTGTGGGACTGTAGGACTGTGGGACTGTAGAACTGTGGGACTGTAGGACTGTGGGACTGTAGGACTGTAGAACTGTAGGACTGTGGGACTGTAGGACTGTAGGACTGTAGGACTGTGGGACTGTAGGACTGTGGGACTGTGGGACTGTGAGACTGTAGGACTGTAGGACTGTAGGACTGTGAGACTGTAGGACTGTGGGACTGTAGGACTGTGGGACTGTAGGACTGTAGGACTGTGAGACTGTAGGACTGTGGGACTGTGAGACTGTAGGACTGTGGGACTGTCGGACTGTGGGACTGTGAGACTGTGGGAGTGTAGGACTGTAGAAGGTGTAAGAGGTGTAGGACTGTGGGACTGTGGGACTGTGAGACTGTAGGACTGTAGGACTGTAGGACTGTGAGACTGTAGGACTGTGGGACTGTCGGACTGTGGGACTGTGAGACTGTGGGAGTGTAGGACTGTAGGAGGTGTAAGAGGTGTAGGACTGTAGGACTGTGGGACTGTGAGACTGTAGGACTGTGGGACTGTGAGACTGTAGGACTGTGGGACTGTGAGACTGTAGGACTGTAGGATTGTGGGACTGTGAGACTGTAGGACTGTGGGACTGTGGGACTGTAGGTGTGTGAGACTGTAGGACTGTGGGACTGTAGGAGTGTAGGATGTTTAAGTGCAGGACTGTGGGACTGTGGGACTGTAGGTGTGTGAGACTGTAGGACTATAGGACTGTAGGAGTGTGGGACTGTAGGAAGTGTAAATGTGGGAGGTATAGGAGTGGCTGATGTTCCTTAATGTACCTGCTCAGTGCAGCGATGCTGATGAGCCCCAAACATCTTCAAGGCCTGGAACTGAGGGCCATTGAAAAGTAGTGTGTGACAGTGCACCCTGTAGTCTAGCCATAGGGAGGCTGAGGCAGGAGGCTCGTCAGCTGAAGGCCATAATGAACAAAACAAGAACAAAAGCAACACACACACACATACACATGCACACACCTAATAAAACCAACCGCCAAAGAGGGTTGAGGAGATGGCTCAGTCAGGACAATGTTTGTCTTACAAGTGTCAGTACCTGAGTTCAACCCCTGAAACACGTGTGCTGTGAAGCATCTGTAGTCCCAGTGATGGAAACAGCGGGTTCCTGGAAGCGTGCTGGCCAGCTAGCATGCATCACTTCGTAAGGTCCCAGGCTATGAATGAGCCTGTTTCAAATACTGTTAGAAGGCAGCTGAGCAGTGGCAGCTGAGGTTGTCCTCCCACCTTCCCATGAGCAGACAGACATACTCACGCCCACACGCATGCCCACTCTTCTCCAACAACACACTACACACATGCACATACAAACAAACAAATAAATAAAATGTAATAAAATAAAAAAGAAAGAGAAAGCCCAGCCCCAGTAACTCTATAGTGCTACCCTTCTCAGATCCTCAGATTGTAATAAATGAAAATTATAACACATGAAAAGACTGGTCATGCTTCCAGCACCTAGCGCGTGCTCTGTTTAACTCTTGACATTCTAGCTATGTTCAGAGTCACTATGTAGAAGACCAGATTGGGGGCTCTACCACACCCAAGTCAGCCTTTAGAAGACCCGAAGCCCCAGGAGCCAGTGAGCCCATCCCTGGTTCCAGAGGCCGGTAGAACCCGGAATGCCAAGTGGGACCTAGAATGTGCTGTGGCTGGGCTGGGAGGAGGCTCTGGGGAGGTGAGCAGTTCCGGGGAACTGTGCACTCTCACGTTCCAGGCATTCCTGCTCAGATGGTTCCTGCTTCCCCACCTGCACACACCCAACACTCATCAAGACCGAATTAACCCCAAAAGGGAGGAACTGAGACAGGACCAAGGGGTGGTGCTTGGGAACTGATTCAGGCCTGGAGAGTCAGGTGCCTATGCCAAGAACAGAGAGCCAAGGAGAGGCAGAGGAGCAAAGACAAGCTGGGCAGGCAGGGACCTGGGGTAAGGGGCGCGGCATAGACCTGGCCTCTCCAGGGTCACTAGGAAGCAACGGACTCTCAGCATGTCTGCTCTGGGGAGAAAGCTGTTTTCTTAGTCTGGGGACAAACCAAGCCCCCTGCCCTGTGTGCTGGGGCCTTGTCGCTGCAGCTCATGTCCAGCTCCATCTTCATACACTGACCCTCTACAGTCAGACCGGGGCTTGGCTAAGCAAGGCTGAAGCCCTGGATTTGGGGGTTCAGGTTGTCAAGGAGGTGGAGGCAAAGACCTGGCCCCAGTGTGTGTGTGTGTGTGTGTGTGTGTGTGTGTGTGTGTAGAGCAGGTACCTGGAAGCAAATACTGACTTTATTAGGTATCTATAGGTACCAGACCCTGAGTGAGACAGATGGATGCTCTCAGCACTTGCTTGCTTCATCCTACACAGAGGCCCTAGAACCTCCTGGAGTCATATCCCCATCATCCAAGTCACATGACTTCCTTGTCAGACTTGGGAGACTTCATATGAAAGAATATGAGCAGCCCCTGGTGGTGCAGGCCTTCAAGCCTAGCAATTCCCATGCCCCAGAGAAGGCTCAGAGAAGCTAAGTCACTGACAATGCACTAAAATGGGAAGCATCTGACTGGTTTATGTGCTTGACAGACAGCTCTGCTCCCCGCCCCTGCTGTGGTAAAGGACCAGTGACCCTGCATAAAATAACAGTTGGTCAGGGGTCCAGCAGGACATGAGTCAGGGTCTCTCAGACATCTGTGTCCCGTCTTAGAGCATTTGTGCTTGGGTGTGCCGTGGATGTCCCTGTTCCTAGCTCCTCTGATGGATGTCTGTGCTGGGACTGACAGGATTAGGCGCTGTCCTAGCCGTGCTGTGAAATCACACAGCATGGAGCTCAGATTCCAGTTTCTCACTTGGCGGTCACTATCACTGCATCCCCAGCATAGAGCAGGCCAGGTTGTAGCCGCTGAACTTCTAACAGCCCGTGACTCCCTGCCCTGCCCCCTACGTTGCTCTGCTCCAGATACACCCTAGGGATACAAAGAGATACCTGTTCCTGTTCCTGTCCCCAGAAAGCTCTCGTCAGGTCCTCATGTTCTCAGACCCAGCCCTGGTCATGTCTATTTGTCCCCATTGTCTTTGTCGTCGGGCTACTATTGCTGCGACGAAACACCACGACCAAAACAACTTGGGGAGGAAAGGGTTTATTTGCCTTACACTTCTACATCTTACTCCTTCACGAAGAAAGTCAGGGAAAGGTGTGCGCCTCCACCGCCTGGCTCAGCCTGCTTTCTTACAGAACCCAGGACTGCCAGTCCAGGGATGCCACCTCCTGCAGTGGGCTGGCCCTCCCCCATCAATTAAGAAAATGCTGGGCAGGCTTCTCTGCAGCCTGATCTTATGGAGGCATTTTCTTTTTTGTTTGTTTGTTTTTGTTTTTTTTCTTTCTTTTTCTTTGTCCCCCAGATTGGTTTATTTAACTTAATAACACGGATGGAGGCATTTTCTTAATTGAGGTTCCCTCCTCTCTCGTGACTTCACTAGCCAGGCTCCAAGGAGGCACTAGCAGCCTGGCCTCACTTCGTCCGGGGAGAGGAGAGAGGGACATGAGAGGACCCCACTGGACTTGAAGACCTTCTCAGCTGGCAGTACCAACCCACAAGTCAGGCCTGGGTTGACATTTCTGGGGCCGGCAAAGTCCTAGAAGCCATCTCGGTCCTGCTCCTTAACATTCAGTGGAGTCTGAGCCAAGACTATGAGGTAGCATTTCTCAGGCCTCAGCATGAGCCTCCCTGTACCAGAAGACAGTCTGATGTCACTGTCTTCCCAGCACCAGCACCCCCCACCCCCACCCCACCCCTACCCCCTGTAGCTGTCAAGGAAGTTCCTCTGTCTTTGTCTTTTGTGGCCTTGGCCCACCTAGGCCTGTGTGTTGACTGAATTGTGGGATGGAGATCATGGAGTCACTGGGCCAGAGTCCCAGCAGTGACATGGTGTTGGCTTTGGTAACAGGTATCAGAACCCCTGCTAAGTCCCATCTTGGCCTTGTGAACCTGGCTTACAGGACCAGCATGGCAGAAATCAAGCCCTGTCCCCGAGAGGAGGGTCCACCTGAAAAGCCACACACAGCATGGTGGCAGTTCAGCGTCAGTTCCATTTTTAATGGCAACTCTAGAGGGAGAGACAGTGCAGAGAATCTGTGACCCCAGGGGAATTATTACTGCTGAGGGGCCAGGCCACCCACGTGCATTCCAGAAGCATGTTGGGTGCTCCCTGTGTGGTCAGACAGACAGTGGTACCCTACTGCCTTTAGATGCTGCTCTGAACCCCCAGCTCAGTCCTTGTGCCCCCAAAATGATACAGAATGTTTTGAAACTTAGTTCGGATGTCAGATGCAACTTTTACCTAGGCAGCAGGATGTGTCGATCTCATAGTAGGGATGATGAGAAGAGTCATGGGATAAATAGTTCACTGGGCATAGTGATGCAGGTCTGTCATCACAGCTACAGGGGAAACTGAAGCGGGGAATCAAAAGTTTAAGCCTTGCCTGAGTGCAGAGTGACTTTAAGGTCAGCCGGTACAACTTTGACCCTATCTCCGAAAAACTGAAAAGAAGGTTGGGGCTGTAGCTCAGGGGTAGAGCACTTGCCTAGGTTGTATGAGGCCCTGGGTTCAATCCTCAGTACAAAAGGAACAGGCCCATTGTTGGCTGGTGCGCCCAGGATCTGAGCCCTGTCTGGTTCTAGACACAGGTCTTTCCCCTCCATAGCTGTGACCCTGGGTGGTGCCTTTACTTCCGAAGTTGCCTGGGCAGTGGGCAGATAGAGTTGATGGCTTCTGAGACACCTTAAAATGACAGTGTGCACAGCTCTGCTAACTGCTGGGCATGGAAGTGAGGCTGGGCATGGGGATAGGCGGTTGGGAGTGCTTCAGCTTCCCTGTTCCAACCAGGTGGTTGCCAACTCTGGGCAGGACATCTTAGAAGAGGGTGGAGGAAAGGACCGTATCTCAGCCTCCATCGAGGCCATCAAGAGTGGATGCCCAGTGTGGTTCATTGGTAAGATTAAAAGCCCAACCTGCCAGGCCTGTTCCTGTGTCCCGCCCTGTGGGTCCCACCCCCACATTCCTGTGCTGCTGGCATGGAACTCCACAGCTCTCACTGGAACACACGTGGCCCTCGCTCTCTTACTCAGACCCCAAACCCGAGCAAAAGCACAGAATGTTCCAGCCTCCACTCTGTAAAAGCAGGATAAATAAAGCTGGCATGGAGAGAGGGCTCAGCCGTTGAGAGCACTGACTACTCTTCCAGGGGACCTGGGTTGGATTCCCAGCACAACCTAGAAGCTCACATCAGTCTATAACTCCAGTTCCAGAGGATGGAATGCCCTCTTCTGCCCTCCTTGGGCACTGCACACACATGGTACATAGACATACATATAGGCAAACACACACATAAAAAATTTCAAAAAACAATTACAATAAATAATGCCGCTTATTTCAGAGGACAGCAGGATCCCTGAGCAGTGTCATAAGTACCAGGCCACTCACCACTGGGCTGGTGACAGTCAGACCCTGCAAGCATTCACTGGCATTTTCCAGGTGGCTGGGGTTGCCTGCCCCTAAGAAGCTAAGCTAGTTCAAAGACAGGCTGGGGTATTCAGCCATTTGGGTTCAGCTCCTATATCTGCCTTTTGCTGTCATGGCTGCTGCCACTGCTGGCCACTGACCTCTTAGGGCCACTGATGGCTCCTCCAGCTTCTGCTACTCAGCCTGGCCTCACCTCTCAGCCCCAAAGGTCACTGAAGCTTGTGACAGCAAAAGATGGCATGCACAGCTCCAGGGCTGGAGGGCTGGCTTTGATCAGTGAGTGGTTGTCCAGAAGTGTCACTGCAGAGTGTTCTAGTCGGCTGGTGGTGGCATGAGGGCAATTCCTCTGGCTATTTGACTGGCAGAATTTTTGTTCAAGGCAGCCGGGGCAGCAAGCCAGAGTCCAACAGCTTCCTACTGGGGAGTCACATGGCACCATTCCCCCAAACCTTTGCTTATTTACGGGGAAAATGAATACTAGCCATGCTGACAATATAAATTTAACTTACTATTATCACTAACCCTGATATTTACAAATTTTGACAATGGTTAACATGAGCCGGGTGCCCCAGGTAGAAAGGGGTACCTTCACCTGTCTCAGCCCCAGCCCTCAGGTGGAAGGATCCCTTGGTCCCAAGGGTTTAAAGTCAAACCCGGACAACAGAGACCCTGTCTCACCCCCCCACCATGTATTCACAACCACTGTAAACAGACTTTTGTTTATGTTGCAGGGATGGAGCCCTGGGTCTCCTGCGCTGAGCTGTACCCCGGACTCACTCTAACTATTCCTGTTAGTTATCTGGTGTTGACTTTTCCTACGATAGTCTCACACTGTAGAGTTTCCTATGTAGCCCAGGCTGGCCTTGAGGCCTCTGGAAATACGTGTGTGCCACTATGCCCAGCTGGCCAGTCTCTTTAGCAAGGGTTTTATGAGACAAAGTGTGCCTAACTCTGCAATTCACTTGCTGAGTGGATGCAGCTCATGAGGTTTAGTGTGTTCAGGATATGTACAACCAACGGCACAAGTAACTTAGAACAATTTATCCCTCCCAACCCCCGGTGCCACTGCCCCCACCCTTAGCGTTCCTGAACCCTCTCCCAGCTCACCTAATCTGCTTCCTACTCCTGGGGACCCCCGCCCCCACTCTGACATGTCTCACCAATGTGTCCTTCACAGCTGGCACCTGGCCCTGAGGGTCATGTTCACAGGGTCATCTTTATCATAGCAGGTGTCTGAGCACGACTTGCATGGTTGAGCCATACAGATGGGCCCCGTGTAACTTACCCCCTCATTGGTTGATAGATATTTGAGTTGTCTCTAGTTCTCACCTGTTATGGAAACGTTGGGCAGACAGAAGCCGTATTAGCTCTCTTAGGTTTAGATCCAGGAGCAAGAACACATTGGGTTGAATGGTGAGCCTGCATTCAGCTACTGGTTTATTTACTTGTTTGTTTTGGGATAAGATCTCTCAGTGTAGCTCCGAATGTCCTGGAACCTGATATGTAGACCAAGCTAGTCTTGAACTCATAGAAATCTACCTACCTCTGCCTTCCAAGTTCTGGGATTAAGAGCATGTGCCACCATACCCAGCTTATTTACTTACTTGTGTATTTTTATTTATATTTTTTTTTATTATTTGTGAGGCAGGGCCTCATGTAGCCCAGCCTGGTCTCCAGTTTGCTACAAATCAGAGGGTGACCTTGAACTCCTGATCCTCCTGCCTCCGCCTCTTGAGTGTTGGGATCACAGGTGTGAGCTACCACACTTGACTTTATTCTGTGGGGTGTGCGCGCAGGTACAGTCACAGGAGGCCATCTAGAGTTCTCCATCACTCTCTGCCTTGTTTCATCCAGACAGTCTGTCTCTCTCTCTCTCCCCACCCCTCGGCAAGCATCAGCAATCCCCGTCTCTGCCTTTATCGGTGCTAGGGCTGCAGAGGTGTGTGGTCATGCCAGCTTTTGCATGGGCACTGAGAGCCGAACTCTGATCATTACTGGGCCATCTTGCCACTCCATCCTTTTATCCCCCTTTGAAGACAGGGTGGCCTCAAACTCATTACGTAACCTTAAACTTGTGCTGCTGCAGCCCTGCCTCCTGAGTGCTGGGTCACACTTTATGGATCCGGTTTTTTCCACCACTCCCACACCATCTGACATCCCAGGCTGGGCTGGGCGATTTCTCCACGTCCGTGTTAGCAGCTGACACTGTTTTTCACTATTCTTTACTATTATTACAATCATTTCATACTGGGTAAAAGTGTGGCAGTTTTAAGCACATGGCATCTTAAAACAATCTTTTAAGTATGTACTGTGTGCTCTAAGGGCCCCAAGATTGTCAAATAGAGACATTAAGGGTCTGGACTCTGGGCACCACCTCAATTGGATTCCTGGTCCTGCCATGTAATTACTGTGTGACTCAGGGAAGGTTACCTAACCTCTCTGGTCCTTATTTTCCACATCTATAAAGTTGGGATAATAATATGGTTCTCCATCATGCTAATTACACGGCTCCAAGAAGATAACGTCAGGAGGGAGTAGGAATCTGTTGTGCAGAAAGTCGGTATTGGTGCCTGTTGTTATCGTGATGCATGTTTCTGCCCTGTGTTGGGTCACATGGCTTTCGCAACATCCATCTGGGTAGCAGTCAGTAGCTCCGGGGAGAACTGCTGCTCTCTGCTCACAGGCTGTGTGACTCCAGGAGAGTGTTTGACGTCTCTGAGTCCTGTTTTTCTCATCTGCAAAGTTCTCAACAAGCCTTCCTAAGTCTCGGGATGAGGATGATGCAGAGGTCACTCAGCCAGTGCCAGACGAACAAGATGCCTTTGTGTTCATCCTTACTCAGCAGACAGAGAAACCGAGACACAATTCCTGCTTGAAACTGCCCAAGCTCCAGCTGGCCCCTCTTGGTTCCCACTCTCTATGCCCCATCCTGTGTGCTGAACTCTGCTGGAACAGTGACCAGCCTGTAGCAATGCTGGCTGAGCACATGACACATTCCCTGGTGGAGGCTGGAGGTCCTAACAGTGGTGGCATTCCACAAGTGACCAGCCTGGGGCAATGCTGGCTGAGCACGTGACACATCCCCTGAGGAGAGGCTGGGAGGTCCTAACAGTGGCTCACAGGGGCAGGAGCAGGTCATGGAGCCTTGAGTCTCCAGCTGCAGCAGGTGGGCTGCCTGTTGGTAACGAGAGCGGTAGGCAGGGGATTCGGTCTCCTACAGTCGGCCCAGCTGAGGAACAGGAGAGCAGGGTGGGCCCTGACCTCTCCTTTCTGGGAAGCTCAGTGTATTCCTCTAGCCTGGCTTCTGCATGAATTCCCCCATTCTGCTCCCTCTTGGCTCACCCCTCAGACACCAGTGTCTGTTGCTGGGCTTCTCGGAGTCTGATATTGGCTTGGGACTTGTCTGGGTGGAGGAGGCGTCCTAACTGCCTAAACTGGCAGGTCCTGAGTGGCACACAGAATGAGGACTTTCTGTAGGAAATCATCTTCCTCGGGTGATTCTACAGAAGTGTGGCCTGAGTCTGGTTCTCCATGAGTCTCCACAGGGCAGGCCCTAGGGCAAAGTCGAGGAGGTGAGCAGGTGCACTCAGAGCTTCTAGTTCCTATTGTCATTTGTACCCCCGGATTGTTTACCTTATTAGTAACCACTGGTGGGTATCCAGGTCCCCAGGAGACCTGAAAAACTAACAGCAATAGTATACAGAGCCCCGGGCTCTGGAGACCTGGACTCCAAAGTTTGGAGCAGTGCATAACATCCTCATCCCCCCCCCAACTAGGAGGGTCACTTTGAGGATCTAGCACCTCACTTCCCCCCAGCCTAACCCAAAGGAGGCACCCAGGACCCACCTTTCTCTGTAGCCTCTCTTTATATACATCCTGGCCAAGACCCCGAACTTGTCCACATCTTTCAAAGCCCACCTATACAATGGAATTTTAGGCTGTTGTGGAAAGGGGTAAACTTTTCGCCAAGATTGTGGCTGGGATGGACCTCGTAAATGCTGAGAGAAGCCAGACATGAAGGGCCACAGAAAAAATGGCCAGCATAAAATGCATACAGGTAGAGTAGTGATTGCAAGGAAGGGAGAGAGGTGGGAAGCAGTTGTTAACGGGCATGAGGTTTTAGGGGGGTGACAGCTGTGAAACTCTAAATGTACTAAAACCCACTGTGTGTATTGTCACTGGGTGAGCCAATGTGGTATGAATTAGTCTCCAAGAATATACTGAACGTGGCCCAGTGGTTATCAGTCACCCAGTCAGGTCCTTCTGCTCTGCTGAAATTGTGGGTGGGGAAGGAGCTGTGCAAGGGTGGGGCTTTAGCATTAACACTGTTCTGGATGCTATCCCCAGGTGATTGACAGCAGTTAGCTGTGATGGCAGGTAGGGGCATCAACAGAGGCAGCCAGCTAGAGTCTCCACTCTTGGGCAGGCCTCAGGTACCTGCAAGTGTTACTGTTCTCTTTTCATTTGGGTTTTAACCATCTGGAGATAGAACCTAGAGCCAGGTTATTGCCAGGGTGGGCGCTCCACTCCTGACCTGCTCCTCGGCCCTTTTTAAAATTATTATTTATTTATTTATTTATTTACTTTTCCTCGGCCCTCTTTTTGATTTTTATTCTGAGGCAGGTTCTCACTATGTTGCCCAAGCCAGCCTTGAACTTACTTTGTAACCCCCTCAGACCTTGAATGTGTGATCCTCCTGCCTCAGCTTCCCAAGTAGATGGGATGACTGGCCTGTATCACCAGGCTTAGCTGTATACCAACCCAGGCAGGTCTGGGCCACTAGGACTCTCAACCCTTCAAAGTGTCCCAGCTCTCAGACAAGTCTAAGAAACCTGGCCAGATGATGGTTTAATCCTCACCCTCAGAAGGCAGAGAGAGGCAGATCTCTGAGTTTGAGGTCAACCTGGTCTCAGAGCGAGTTCCAGGACAGTCAGGGCTACACAGAGAAACCCTGTCTTGAAAAACAAATGAAAGAAAGAAAGAAAGAAAGAAAGAAAGAAAGAAAGAAAGAAAGAAAGAAAGGAAGGAAGGAAGGAAGAAAGAAAGAGAAAGAAAGGAAGGAAACAAGAATTCCTCAGCCCCTGACAGCCTAGCAATACCTGTCTCTGTGGCCCCATCGTAGCCACCACCATAGTTCCTTTTGCCATTGTTAACCACTATCCCGTGGCTTAACCCCACCACCTGCTTTTGGGGCTGCTGGGGTCCTCACTTTTGTATTGATACCTAACCGAGTGTTTCAGGGGAGGCAGCATAGAAGAGAACTGTCCAGCCAACTCCCCAACTGAGGTAGCGCCTGCTTATGTATATAAAAGAGGTGCCTGCACCAGTGACAGCACAGCCTGAATGTAAATGAAGGCTCCTATTTGCACCAATCACAGAACACCTGCATGCAAATGAAGGTTCCTATTTGTAGCCATCACTGCACTTTCTCTTAACACCAATCACAGCAGTCCTTCTGATAGAACGCCAGGGAAGTGCTCTTGCTCTGGTTTGGGTAGGAATAGTTGTAGGGTCATCTTGCTTTCACCAAGGTTTGTTGCAACAAAAAGTCTGATGCAAAACTGTTTCAAACAGTTCTGACTCCAGCTGCCTTCAGGAGCCGTGACAACCAGCTGTGGCTGTTGTGTAGTCTATTCAAGATGTCCATGGAGTGCGCAGAAATCACAGAGCTGGCATAGGGCAGTTCTGCTATCGATCTGACCCACGGTCTTTTTGCACAAGGCAGCCAAGGCAACAAGGGGGGGCATTCTCAATGGCTTTGCTCATTTGCTGGACCATGCACATCAGCGGCATCTACAATAAGAACCCAAGGGACCATCATTAATATGCATAGTGATTTTTACAGACTTCAATGGTGTTTTAAGGGTTAAGTGCTCCAACCTGCCAAGTGCCACAAGAAGAGCTGGGTTCCCCTCTTATATGTCTCAGTTCCAGTATGTATGGCTTGAGCCAGGAGTGGAAGTCAGCCAAGACAAAGAGGCCAACTCCAGAGGGGGGAAAAAAACATAAACAAAAGATTCATGCTTTGACAACTTGACCGAATAGAAACTCTAAATCCAATAAACAAAGTGAGGTTTGGTACTCCTGCCCCATGCACTGTTTATGGTGTTAGTAGCTTTATCCTGTGAGGACAAGCTAGCTCCTGGAAGTCTGACTGAGTTGGCAGGTCCTGCTTGGGGCCTAGGGTGGGCCAGCCCGGGAGGCCGGAAGCTAGGGGCTTGCACTGTGCTCCATCTCCCTGTTCTTTCCATCCTCAGCATCTCCAACAAGGAACTCTCAGATCTGATTGAGCAGCTGCAGAAGAATGCGGACCAGGTGGAGAGGAACATTGTGGACACCGAGGCCAAGATGCAGAGTGTGAGTACCCAGCTCTCCCCATCAGGGCCTTCTGCATCTTGGTCTTCACCTAGTGACGACAGCCCCAGGGTCACCCACATCCAGAAGTCTTTGTGGTTGCTCCAAGAAGTACAGCTCTTGGCATCTAGAGAGTGAGGAACCTGCGGTATTCATTCAGCCTAGCTGTGCGGAGACACCTCTCCAGCCCAGGGCCTAGAGGATGCTGAGTTCCTACTCTGGGTCTTACACAGACAGAAATTAGGAGGAAAAACAAGAGAGGTGAATTGGTAACCTAGTAACACAGTAGAGGGGTTGTTTGGCTTATACTGTTTTCAAGGACTAGGCAGAGCTTCTGGAGTGACAGGGCTTTTCCTGGGCAGAGCCTTCCCCAGAGTAAAGTTTCCCTGTAGGCGGAGCTTCCCCTGGGTGGAGCTTCTGGGTCTGGAGAAGAACTCTTGGGGTTTAACCTGGGGTAGGATCACTTACTGGCTGAATGATGTCTCCACTGTCTGATTCCCTCTCAAAGGGTAGCAGCGCTCACCCAGTCAGGAAACCCAGGCGGTACAGCCTGGGGCTCCACAGGGAAACCAGGGCTGTTCTCCCTGGACACCTCCAAGGCCACAGTCTGCAGCCTTCTTTGCTGGGAAATTCTTTCTCCCTTCTCCCCCCTCCCCCTCCCAGAACCCCAGTGCTAGGGAGGAAATCCAGGGCATTGGGCATGCTAGGAGCTCTCTTCTGGCCTCCTGGCTGAGGTGCTAAAAGAACTGGGAGTAGTCAGTGACAGCTGGCCCAGGAGTGGCTGCTGCATGTAGGACTGCTGGGCTGGACAAAGGAAGTAAGTAGAGAAACCGGGTTACATTTGAATTTCAGAGTACTTCTCCCTGAGTGTCAGCGGGTCCTGGTGCTGCTCAGGGCTCACTAATACTCTAGTGTGATTGTTGTTTATTTGGAATTCAAGCGTATCGAAGAGCTGTGTTTCATCTGGTTTCTTAGTCACCAGGTGACTAAGAGCCTGCCCTGAGCAGTGGGGGACTGAGGGTGGGGAGGTCATGGTCTGTGAGGCCCCACTATTGTCTCTAGCCTCTGTTGTGGCTGCTCCTGCTCCCACAACCACCGCTGACAGACAACGTGTACGGTCCCAGGGCCCTTCTACAGACAGCTCAGAGTGCCCAGAGGATAGGGTGGGGGTGGCAGGTGGCAAGTAGGGACACTGGGGTCAAGAAGCCAGGGGGTCAGTCCTGGCCCAGGATGGCCCTGCAGGAGCTCAGGAATGGGGCCACCTTCCCCCTGCCTGGGGTCCTTGAGCTCTCCTCCCCAGCCTATATCCCCCACCACTCAGAATGCCTGTCCGCTCTCAAGATGCCTCTATGATTTTTTTTTTTTTTTGCTATCCTCTCTCCTGGGGCCCTGCAATGGTGTTTTGTTTGTTTTATTTTCCTAAATGAAAATCATCTTGTTGGGGTGTGTCTGTTTTTCCTCACAACCAGAATAGCATGTTCTCATTACTAACATTTTAGGACAGATAAACAATATAATGAGGGACATTGACTTCCCATAGACTCCATCCACAGAGGTAGCGCTCTCTCTCTCTCTCTCTCTCTCTCTCTCTCTCTCTCTCTCTCTCTCTCTCTCTCTCTCTCTCTCTCGTGTGTGTGTGTGAGTGTGTGTGTGTGTGTGTGTGTGTGTGTGTGGTGTGTGTGTGTTGGGGGAGGTCCCTTTGGGTTTGCCTGGGGAATGACTCAGACTCGGATTGACAACAGTCTGCCCGTGTATGTGGCGCTTGAGATGGAGCCCGTGCAGTGTGCACATTAGGCAGGCGCTACAGCACTGAGCGACACCCCAACCCGGAGTCGCTTCTTAATCTCAGCAGAACACAGTTGAAAAAAACAGCAGACGCTCTTTGTTTTGTTTTGGACCTTTTGGGGGGGGGAGCAGGGTTTCTCTGTGTAGTCCTGGCTGTCCTGGAACTCACTCTGTAGAACAGGCTGGACTCAAGCTCAGAGACCCCCCTGCCTCTGTCCTGAGTGCTGGGAGTAAAGGCGTGCACCACCATAGCCCAGGCAGCAGCTACTTTTTGAAGAGACATGAGCCAAACCATCTCCTTCCTCTGGGCTTTTCTCTCTCTCCCTTCCCCCTCCTTCCTCCCTTCCCTGTTTGCAGAAGGCATCATCATTTGTCCATTGTACTGCCCAAACATTTTCCTGCACTTTTCGTTTTTCTAATTGGTGAGAGTTGCTTCAGGCAGTTCAGTGCAATGTTAGCGTCATTCCCACTCCCCAGGAGCACCCTGAGGTAGCCATGCCCTGTTCTCTCTTCCCCAACCCCTGCCCCAACCTCTCCCCTCCTCTGTCTCTGTGTCACATGATCTGCAGATCCCTGTGACAGAGCTATCCAGTGAGGCATCCTGTGCACACAAGCCTGAAGGATGGAGCATGTCCCTCTGTAGCTCCTCCACCAAAACTGCCCGGCGCCCACACAGATCACCTGCCCGGGGCCCACACGGATCTCCTCGCTCTCTCACCTGTCCGTCAGTGGGCCAGTCGTGCCGTGGCCCTGGCAGTCCTTCTGATCTGAAGGACTGTTTTTATCAAGGTGTAACTAGCAGAAAGAGCCCGGAAGGGGCTCCCATCAGTGAACTCACCCTGTGAATCTGCTTTGGTAGATAGTCACCTAGGCAGGATAGGATACCTAGGTAGGAGTTTTTTAGAAAGTCTTTGGCGCTTGCCCTCTAGAGGCGACCTCTCCCTAACCGGTCTCATTGTCCGTTAGTCTGACTGACCTGAGCCCTTTGTCAGCCTCCCCCGTCCCCTGTCTCCTCATCTCGGCCAGACGTATTCCACCCACATCATCTGTAGCACTCGGTGAAGATTTACGGACTTTTCTTTTGACGAATTAATCTTTGACACTGTGGCTGCCCAGGGTGGCCTTGGGTCTGTCAGTGATTGAGAGGATGAAGTTCCACCCAAGCCAGGACAATTGTTGTGTTGCCTGCCCCAGGTCAGGAGTGCCATTGGCCTTTGACTCCACAGCCTCAGCTCCAAGTCACTCTCAGCTCCCTTTCCGCTCTGACTCCCCAGATAGCCAGGGGTGGGAAGCCTGGATACCATCTCCTCATCCACAGGGAGCTGAGCTCTCCTGTACCTGACACTGTGGCATCTCTGGAACCACACCTCCTTTTGCCATTTCTTTTTCTGCTTTTATTTTTACTTTTCCAGTCCTCAGGATGGAACCCAAGTCCCCACCTGCTAAGCACACACTCTGCCGCTGGGCTGCACCTCCATGTCCTCAACTTTGCTTTCTTCCTCTTCCTCCTCCTCCTCCTTTTAGACCGTCTCACGTCTCATGTAGCCCAGGCTGGCTTTGAACTGACTATGTAACTGAGTCTGGCTCTTTTTCCTTCCCTCCCTTCCTTTGTTTGTTTGTTGGTGTTTTTTTTTAAAACACATGCATTAATTTAGTGTGTGTTTGTGTGTGTGCGAGTGCGTGCTCACATCATGGCACATGTATGACGATCACAAGACAACTTGTAGGAGCTCATTCTGTCTACCATGCAGGTCCTGGGATGAACTCAGTTCATCAGACCGAGTGGCAGATGCCCTACCCACTGGACGACCCTATCAATTCCCTTTCCTAATTGTGTTTTTGTTATATGTATCTGGGTGTTTGCCTGAATCTATGTCTGTGCATGACATTCATGTGACATTCATACCTAGCTCCCACAGAGGCCCGAAGAGGCCTTGGATCCCCTGGAACTGAACTCCCAGATCGGGAGCTGCTGTTTGGGTGCTGGGACTGGAACCCAGGTCCTCTGCAAGAGCAGCAGTGTCCTTAACCACAGAGCTATCTTGCCAGCTCCATTTTCCTTTTTTTGTTTTGTTTTGAAATAAGTTCCTGCTATAAAGGGTTGGCTGACCTTGAATGTGATTCTCCTGCCTCAGCCTCTCCAGGGCCAAAGTCACTTTCATACACACACCCTTTCTTTTCACTTTAAAGAGTGTGGCCTGCTTTGCACCTTACAAGGTACGCGCGGTCCTAGTGCGCCATCCAGTTTTCTCTAGGGCAGCATGATGCTCAATGTCAGCGTCTCTCTGCTGTTTCTTTTCATGCTCTTCCCTAGTCCGGGGCCAGGTACCTGCCCTTCTGCCTCCTGCCCTTAAGTTGGCCTGTTGGGGAGTCTTTACCTCAATGGAATCCCACACCCCTGGTCACTCTGTTTGTTTCTCTCCAGTCTCACCTCCCGGGTGGGATCACCTCTCTCTGGGTGGGATCACCTCTCTCCAGGTGGGATCACCTCTCTCCAGGTGGGATCCCCTCTCTCCGGGTGGGATCCCCTCTCCCTGGGTGGGATCACCTCTCTCCGGGTGGGATCACCTCTCTCCGGGTGGGATCACCTCTCTCCAGGTGGGATCCCCTCTCTCCGGGTGGGATCACCTCTCCCTGGGTGGGATCACCTCTCTCCAGGTGGGATCCCCTCTCTCCGGGTGGGATCCCCTCTCCCTGGGTGGGATCACCTCTCTCCGGGTGGGATCACCTCTCTCCGGGTGGGATCACCTCTCTCCAGGTGGGATCCCCTCTCTCCGGGTGGGATCACCTCTCCCTGGGTGGGATCACCTCTCTCCAGGTGGGATCCCCTCTCTCCGGGTGGGATCACCTCTCCCTGGGTGGGATCACCTCTCTCCGGGTGGGATCCCCTCTCTCCGGGTGGGATCACCTCTCCCTGGGTGGGATCACCTCTCTCCGGATGGGATCCCCTCTCTCCGGGTGGGATCACCTCTCCCTGGGTGGGATCCCCTCTCTCCGGTGGATCACCTCTCTCTGGGTGGGATCACCTCTCTCCAGGTGGGATCCCCTCTCTCCGGGTAGGATCACCTCTCTCCAGGTGGGATCCCCTCTCTCCGGGTGGGATCACCTCTCCCTGGGTGGGATCACCTCTCTCCGGGTGGGATCCCCTCTCCCTGGGTGGGATCCCCTCTCTCCGGGTGGGATCACCTCTCCCTGGGTGGGATCACCTCTCCCTGGGTGGGATCACCTCTCTCTGGGTGGGATCACCTCTCCCTGGGTGGGATCACCTCTCCCTGGGTGGGATCCCCTCTCTCCGGTGGATCACCTCTCTCTGGGTGGGATCACCTCTCTCCAGGTGGGATCCCCTCTCTCCGGGTAGGATCACCTCTCTCCAGGTGGGATCCCCTCTCTCCGGGTGGGATCACCTCTCCCTGGGTGGGATCACCTCTCTCCGGGTGGGATCCCCTCTCTCTGGGTGGGATCCCCTCTCCCTGGGTGGGATCCCCTCTCTCCGGGTGGGATCACCTCTCCCTGGGTGGGATCACCTCTCCCTGGGTGGGATCACCTCTCTCTGGGTGGGATCACCTATCTCCGGGTGGGATCACCTCTCTCTGGGTGGGATTACCTCTCTCCAGGTGGGATCCCCTCTCTCCGGGTGGGATCCCCTCTCCCTGGGTGGGATCACCTCTGCCCCTGAGCTGCATGCCCAACCTGCTTTCTCTCTTTCAGTCTTTGTGGTGCCAAGACAGAATGCAGATTCTTGCGCCTGTTAGGCAACCACCTGCACACTGAACTGCTTCCCAGCCTAAACTTTCCTCTTCTGAAAACAGATAGAGACGAGGTCCCCCAAACCAACCAGCAGCAGGCCATGCTGCTGCGGGTGCCCCAGTGTTGCCTATCCTGCCCACAGTTCACTCGTTGCCCTCCTGACCTCTACTGAACTCAGCCTTAGAGATTCAAAACACTGGCCGGCTTCATGGCGGCTGCAGTACACAGACTGTATGTAGATACGCTGTCCTGGGCTGGAGAGATGGCTCGGTGGTTAGGAGCACTTCCGTGGGGCTGGAGAGATGGCTCGGTGGTTAGGAGCACTTCCGTGGGGCTGGAGAGATGGCTCGGTGGTTAGGAGCACTTCCCTGGGGCTGGAGAGATGCTGGGTGGTTAAGAGCACTTACCATTCATTCAGAGGGCCAGCTGCCTGTAAGCCTAGCTCCAGGGGATCTGACGCCCTCTACTGGCCCCTGTGATTACCCAGTGTGTGCAGGCACTCATAGACACACATAACAAATACAAAATAATTCCTTTTACAAAGAAAGAACCCCCATCCTGTCACTAGCTGTTTTCTCTAGACAGAGATTCTAGACTCACAGGGAAGCTATCATCTCTAAGTATCTACCACCCACTCTTCCTCCCCAGCACAGAACAGCCCAGTTCACCCCTTCAGGTGCTGTCATGCACTCCCCTCTATTCCCGCTCACACCCTAATGCTGACAGCCTGCTGCATGGCTCCTGAAAACCTCAACTCAGGCATAAAAGGAACCATGTGACTGACTCTTCCTTGGAGACCTTCTGCGCTCTGAGTCGTGTGATTGGCTCTTCCTTGGAGACCTTCTATGCTCTGGGTTGTGTGACTGGCTCTTTCTTGGAGTTCCGTGCTCTGGTGTCCATAGATCACGTGACCAGCCCCCATCTGCTCAGGTTTTCCTCTCAGCCCTGCCTCCAGCCAAGTGGCCTCTCACTGGTGCCTAGATCATGGCTTGCTCTCTGTCTTTCCTCAGGACTTTGCATAGGCTCTTCCTTCTGCCTAGAACATACTTTCCTTCTGTCCTTCAGCCTAGATTATGTCAGCACCTCAGAGGGGCTTCCCTGAGCTAGAGCTAACATAGCTTCCCTTATTCCGTCTCTGGTGTCTGCGAGGTTTCTGTCAGCCTGCCTTGTAGAGGATTCCCAGCTTGGGCTATGAAAAGCAGGTGGCAGAGCCATGCCTAGGTACCAGTGGGACCATTCACCCCTGTGTGTCAGTGCCCAGCTGTGTTTGTTGAGTGCCAGTCCGGACAAGGCCAGAGGAGCCCCTCAGGCCCTGTGCTATCACTACCGACTCCTTTCTTTTCCTTCTCAGGACTTGGCCCGGCTACAAGAGGGGCAGCCCCCTGAGCATCGGGACGTGGCCCTGCAGAAGGTGTCTGACTCAGAGAAGCTGCTGTACGTGCTGGAGGCGGATGCGGCCATTGCCAAGCACATGAAGCATCCACAGGGGGACATGATCGCTGAGGAGTAAGTCCCCTCTGTGTGGTCCCCAGGGGGCCTGCTAGGCTGGGATCCAGGCAGGAGGGCTGGTGCTCTCTAGCTCCCAGGACCACTCTGTGTTGTAGGGTGTCACAATGTAGGTGGACACCCAGCATGTGTACCAGAGGCCTTAAGTTAAACTTACCAAGAAGGCCTTAGCTGGAGGCTGAGGCTTTGGGAATAGATGTGCTCACTGCTTCAGGACTCTATAGTCTTTGTGTCTCCTGAGCTTACGGTCCACACTGCAGCTCAACACAGATGAACCAGCGCCCACCCCGTAGCATTGTGGGTCTTTCCGTGCCTCTTGCCCCCTGTGCGTGTGCGACACAGCCCTGCCCATGCCTGTGCTGGGCATGTGCTCCAGGGAACAGTGCTCTTGCCCGTTTCTTCCAAACCCTTCTCTAGTTGCCCTTCAGAAGAAAGGGAGGGAAGGTTCTGGAAAGCAGACAGAATGAACAACAGGATTCAGAGGTAGTGTGGTGCCCAAGGCTGCTGTCCCCCTCTCCGGGTCACTGATCTGAAGCCCGTGCTGAGACCCAAGGCCCCTCTAGGGCTTACATCATGATCATCTGAGCAAGTCCCACTAACATGGTAACTTATCCCCCCCCCCCCCCCCCCAGCATCCGCCAGCTGAAAGAGCGCGTGACCAACCTACGGGGAAAACACAAGCAGATGTACAGCCTGGCAGTGAAGGAGGCCGACCCGAGGGTCAACTGGGCTGCACTGGTGGATGAGAAGCTGGTATGGCCTGGAGCAGGGTCAGCTCACAGTATCGCGGCCCTGCTGAGTAGAGGTCACCATTATGCAGTCTCCTGAAATGGCATGACGAGAAGATTAGGGCTCAGAGAGGGACAGTGCCTAGCCTGGAGTCACATAGTCAGACTTCAGTCCCCGCCAGCTGTGCCTCTCATGCCTGGCCGTTGGTATCCAGCAGCTATGGGGGAAGACTGGAGAGGCTCATCTCCTCCACGGCAAAGCTTGTGGCAGCCACATCCGGGTGTCTTTGTGGCATGTCTACTGTTAGTAGTGTGTCTACCTGTAACATGAAAACAGTGACCAGGGTCCCACAGGTCACTGCGAGATTAAGGCCATGAGCATCAGCAGTGGTCCACATAGATCCCTGCCACCTCTTGCTCCAGAAAAAAGTTTGGGAAAAGGCACTCACCGACTGGGGTCAAAAGCCCAGGCTCCTGTGGGGTAGGCCAAAGTCTGCCCCTAGCCCACATCTTCTTCCTGGTGTCTCTCCATGGACCTTCCAGGACAAGCTGAGCAGCCAGGGCTTTGGGACTGACCTTCCTCTGGTGGACAGCCAGGTAGAACAACACAACATCTTTCACAATGAAGTCAAAGCCATTGGACCCCACCTGGCCAAGGACAAGGTGTGTATGTGATGGAGTCTTGGGGACGTGGGGCGGAGAGGGGAAAGTTTGGTCTAACCTCATTCCTTGGTTCTCCCCACAGGAACAGAACAGTGAACTCCAGGCAAAGTATCAGAAGTTGCTGGTGAGAAGCCCTGGGGGATGGGAGAGGACACGGGTAGGGGGCTTATGGGCTGGGAGCTTGGGACACCATGATCTTCTGAAGGTGACGCCGTATACTCATACTCCAGTGTCGCCATAGCAGTCTGTGAGGAGCCCAGGCTCTGTGCATTCTGGGAGAGCACTCTATCAATGGAGCTACACTGAGCCCTTACTCAATTCTTTGTGCAGCATTGCTACCTGACAAGAAGATGTCATGTACTTTCTAGAGCATGGTCCAGGCATGTGTGTGCACATGTGCCCACATGTATGAGTGTGTGTATGTGTGTGTGCTCTTTTTTTTTTTTTATTTTCGAGACAGGGTTTCTCCGTAGCTTTTTGGTTCCTGTCCTGGAACTAGCTCTTGTAGACCAGGCTGGCCTCGAACTCCCAGAGATCCACCTGCCTCTGCCTCCCAAGTGCTGGGATTAAAGGCGTGCGCCACCACCGCCTAGCCTCTTTTTTGTTGTTTTGTTTTGTTTTTGAGACAGTGTTTTTCTGTGTAGCCCTGGCTGTCTTAGAACCCACTTTGTAGACCAGGCTGGCCTCAAACTCACAGAAATCCGCCTGCCTCTGCTTCCTGAGTGCGCTACCTCCACCTGGCATCACTGTTCTTGTTCTACAGGATGAATTACAAGCCTCCCAGTTTTCCCTAACCCTTCTCGCCCCCAGAGGCTTCAGATGCTCCTCTGAACATAATCATAAGGAGCTGAGATGAGCTTGGTTTGTAGAGAGCTCGCCTAGCAGGCCCAAAGCCCTGGGTTCCAGCCCCAGCACCAAATGAAATCTGGTCGTGCACCCCTGGCGTCCTAGCACCTGAAAGGAGAGGCAGGAGGATCCGAGTTTAGGAGCTCCGTGACAAGCTTGAGGCCAGCCTAAACTACATGAGTCCCTGCCTCAAGTCAATAAATAAATAATAAGCCGGGCGGTGGTGGCGCACGCCTTTAATCCCAGCCCTTGGGAGGCAGAGGCAGGCGGATCTTTGTGAGTTCGAGACCAGCCTGGTCTACAAGAGCTAGTTCCAGGACAGGCTCCAAAACCACAGAGAAACCCTGTCTCGAAAAACCAAAAAAAAAAAAAAAAAAAAAAAAAAAAAAAAAAAAAAAAAAAAAAAAATAATAAATATTTATAAAAAGCAAATGTTGAAGGTATGACTGCTGTCTGTTGAGTGCCAGCTATGTGGCAGTCCCTACGCCCTAGGGGTGAGCACGTTACAGATGGCAAACCGAAGTTCCAAGGACACATCAGTCCCAAGGATGTCTTTCCCTTTGTTCACTGCTCTGTACCCTGGGCCCAAAACCGCGCTCCACATCTCCTTGGTGCTCCACAAACACTTGTGAATGAATGCTTTCAGGGGGCCATTCTGCCTGGCTGGGGAATGGCAAAGCTGGGCCCCAGAAGAGGTGAGCAGGGAAGCCGAGCCAGGCCCCAGTGCTGTCTTCACCTCACACTTGTCCCACAGGCAGCCTCGCAGGCACGGCAGCAGCACCTGAGCTCCTTGCAGGACTACATGCAACGCTGCACCAACGAGCTGTACTGGCTGGACCAGCAGGCCAAGGGCCGCTTGCAGTATGACTGGAGCGACCGCAACCTCGACTACCCCAGCCGCCGGCGCCAGTACGAGGTGAGCGAGCTCAAGGCCAGGAGCAGCTCTGGAGGGGGACACAGGGCTGCCAAGCCAGGTGCTGACCCCACCTCCTTCCTGGCAGAATTTCATCAACCGGAACCTAGAGGCCAAGGAAGAAAGGATCAACAAATTGCACACTGAGGGTGACCAACTGCTGGCAGCGGAGCACCCAGGAAGGAACTCCATTGAGGTGTGTGTGCCCCAAGAAAGGGTGCTCACCCTAGGGGCTCCTCTGCTCGAGCTGGGGGCTTCTAACTGCACCCCATAACCATTGAGCCGCCTTTGCCTTGGTCCTCTTCTAAGCTCTGCCCGGGCTCCCCACTTCTGCCTGGATGTGGCCTGGCTTTGTTTTCTGAGGTTCCCACGCGGACTGTCACATAGGATGGTACATGTGCTCACAGATCTGGAGGCTGAACTGTGAACCCCAGGTGTGGCCAGTGCCTCGCTCCTCAGAAGCTCCTCCATCTCTTCCATCCAAGGCTGGTCCTCTCGTCTTCCTCCAGGAACTGTACCTCTCCTACCTCTGCTGCCAACTTCTTGCTTTTTCTTCTGCCTGTCTGTCCTTTTTGATTTCCTTCTGTTGAGGCAGTCTCCCTATGTAGGCCAGGCTGACCTCAAACTCACTCTGTCTGTGTCTCTTTCTGTCTGTCTCCTCTTTCCTCTCCCTTTCTCTCTCTTTCCCCATGCTCCTCTCTCTCTGTCTCTCTGTCTCTGTCTCTGTCTCTCTCTCTTTCTCATCTCACTGTGTAGCCCTGGCAGACCTTAGACCCATAGAGATCACCTACCTCTGCCTCCCAAGTGCTGGGATTAAAGGTGTGTGCCGCATGCCTAGCCTGGGCTGTAACTCTGGATCCTCATGCCTTCCTCGCCCTCCTGAGTCCTGACCACTAAACCAGTCATTTCCCTTCCTTTTAAAGGATCTAATTCTGCCATGATTTCACCCTGCAATCTTCAGTCAGCCCAGTCTTTTCCAGTGGTCCAAGTGGAGAGAGCCTAGGAGGCGCTCAGTCCGCTCTGGGCAACCAGAGCAGAAGCTTTGTTCTTTTACAGTGTTGGGCATAGGACCCCAGGTCTTGGAACCTGTTAGGCAAGCATTCCTATTACTGAACTTGTTCTTAGTTTATTGTGGAATTTATTTTTTGAGATTGAGCTTACTGGGCTACACTTACTATATCGCCAAGGACAGCAGGATGACCTTGAACTTCTGAGCCCCACCAGGACTACCTTTCCTAGTGTTTATGTGGTTCTGGGAATGGAACCTGGGACCTTGTGTATGCTGGGCGGTACCCTGCGATGGAGCTACAGCCCTATTGGTGGGACTTTGAGTAGACACAGTCCCCAACTTGCTTGTACATGGTAACCCTCCTTGGCGTCTCAGTATGTCCCCCTGCCTTTGTCCCACCTGAACAGGAGCTGACTAGCTTTTGGGAGGGGCTTCACCTAGGCTTCATCACCCTTTCTCTACCCTCCCCACCTGGATTCCTACCAGCCCTTCCCCTGGCCTCCCAGACCGCAGCAATGGGTCTCTCCTTTCCCTGGCAGGCACACATGGAGGCCGTGCATGCAGAGTGGAAGCAGTACCTGAACCTGCTCATCTGTGAGGAGAGCCACCTGAAGTACATGGAGGACTACCACCAGGTACCTGCCTGATTGCAGGCACGGGAGAGGGTTCAGGAGATACTGGGTGCACTACCACCAGGTACCTGCCTGACTCCAGGAGAGAGTTTGGGAGATACTGGGTGCCTCTTGAATACAGATGGAGGTCAGAGCACAGCTTTCCGTGAGTGAGTTCTTGTGCCTCTGCCGAGGGATCAGGGAACTGAACTCATATCATCTTGCCAATGCTATGAGCACTTTTACTTACCAAGTGATCTAACTAGACCAAGGGTTTTTTTTTTTTTAACATAGGATTCCACGTAGCCCAGGCTAACCATTTATATGTGACAGAGGATGAACTTGATTCCCAGTCCTCCTGCCCCACTGCACCTGTAGGGTTTAATTTTCTGAGTTACACAAAACATAAAACTTGCCATTTTAGCCCCCTTTCAAGAAAACTAACATTTCTACCCCCACCTTTTTGAGACAAGTTCTCAGTATATAGCCCAGACTGTCCTTGAATTCAAACTCTCAGCAATTCTCCTGCATCAGCCTCTTGGGTAAGCACTTTGCCATTTGTTACATTCACAACACAGGACAACCTCTGTTTCCTCAACTTTCTGTCAGCCAATGAGAAACTGAGTACCAGCGCCCCCTTCCTTCCCCCACCCTGATGACCTCTGACCCACTCACTGCCCATCTCTGGATTTGCCTAGTATTAGCCAGGGTGGGCATAAGGGATACAGAAACCCCGTCTTTTGTCCTTCTGTGCCTGGCTTTTCTCACTAAGCACAGTGTCCTGGTACTCACCTTGGCGTGGTTGGTTTCTGCACTTGGTTCCTTCTTATGGCCAAGCAGCCGCCTGTTGTCTGGATGGGCACCTCTTTACACACCCATCTATCCAGAGAAATTGGCACTTTCATGGGAATGTGTGTTTCTAATAAGAGCTGTAGGTGGTTTTCATGATGAAGGATCTTTCTCACTCTTCCCTAGGACTAGGGATGGAACCCGGGGCCTCACACTTACCAGGCAAGGGTTCTGTCTCTGAGCTATATCCCCAGCCTTCCTTTTACCTTTTGTTTGGAGATAGTCTTACTATTTGGCAAACTTGAATTCACTGTAGCCCAGGCAAACTTGAACTTGTGATCCTCCTGCCTCAGCCTCATGAGTAGCTAGGGTGACAGTGCCACCAAGCATGTTTGATTTGAGGTCTTAAGATTGAATTTGAACTCAGCAGACTCTACATGACTCTGGTGGGAGTGTCTGAGCCACACAGGATTTCACAAAGATCCGAAAGTCCTACTCAAGGCAGCAGTCCAAGTGTTCAGACCAGGGAACAGCTAAAAATAAATGAGTCAAGAGTTGACAGACCAAAGAATGGGCAAGGGAACTTTCTACAACTCGAAGAGAAGGTAGCTGGCCAGGCTTAGAATTAAAGTATGGTAAGGTGCTGCTTAACAGTACAGATGGCTTCTGGGAAATGTGTGGCCGGGTGATCTTGTTAGTGCGCAAACCCATGGAGTATGCTTATGCCAGTGGTTCCACTGGGTCAGGTGTTTGTAAAAAGTACCTGTCATATGGAGGGTACTCCCCTGAAGGTTTGCACGTGACTGTATTGTTAGGGTGTTCTTAGCACACACAGAAACCTGAACTTGGGGCTGGAGAGATGGCTCAGTGGTTAAGAGCATTGACTCTTCTTCCAGAGGACTTGAGTTCAATTCCCAGCAACCACATGGTGGCTCACAGCCATCTGTAATGAGATCTGGCATCCTCTTCTGGCCTGCAGGCATACATGGAGGCAGAATGCTGTATACATAATAAATAAATAAAATCTAAAAAAAGAAGAAGAAACCTGAACTTACTGGCATCTAAAGAAATACAATATAGAAGTAGGGTGTTGGGGAGACCCTGGGGAGCCAGGCTGAAGAGGGATTATCCCATGGCTCAAACAGGTCACATCTTAGATTTAGAGTGAGTGGGAGGCTCAGGCCCACCTAGGAGATAAGCATGAAGCTGTGGCCAGAAGTCGAGGTACTTGTGGCAGGTTTCCATCTGTGATGTACCCTTGGGCCTCCCCCAGTTTCACAAGGACATCAAGGATGCTCAGGAGCTGCTACACAAGGTGGACTCAGACTTGAACCAGAAATACAACCCCGACTTCAAGGACCGGTACCAGATAGAGCTGCTGCTGCGGGAACTGGATGTGAGTGACAGCCTGGGACCCCACACCTCCCCTTCTCTGGACCTGAGCAGATCCCACCCAGTGCCTGCTTCATCCTCTTCCTGGGACATAGAGGCCCGCCTTACCTGGCCCTGTGCTGCTCTTCCAGGACCAGGAGAAGGCTCTGGACAAGTATGAGGATGTGGTGCGGGGGCTGCAGAGGCGAGGGCAGCAGGTGGTGCCGCTCAAATACCGCCGTGAAACACCGCTCAAGCCCATTCCTGTGGAGGCCCTCTGTGACTTCGAGGGTGACCAGGTCAGTCACTAGCTGGAACCCTAGGTTACCTGGACCTGGACAGCACACTCAGGAGTAGCTAGCTGTACCTGAGACCTCAAACAACCATCTCCCATGGCTGTCACTCTCTGTCCACCCTTTCACCTGGGGTAAATATGCTCCATGTGCTCTTTCCCTGTCCACACCGCCCTGCCGTCTTCTCACCAGCTTGACCACCCTAGCCATCCTAGCTGGAGTCCTGGGGAAGCTCCTCATTGGTCCACTTTGTAACGTGAGCCACCTCTAACCTATCCCTCTGGCTGAGGGACTGCCAACTTCTCGCTGGCCAGATCTCCACCGTATTGTCCATCTGGAGACTGGACTATAGGAGAGGTGTCCCACTCAGACTAGGGGTAGGAAGGGATGGTTCCCCAGAGTGAAACTGGGGAGCTGGGATGTAGCTCTGTGAGTAGAACACTGATTTAGCATGCATGAGGCCCTGGAGTCCTCTGCATTGCAGAAACCAGCCATGGATGATGCACAGACTTTGTAAGCACAGTACTCCAGCAGTAGAGGCAGGAGGCTCCAAAGTTCAAAGCATCCTCGGCTACATAGTGAATCTGAAGCTAGCCAAGGTTTCACGAGACCTTGTCGCACAAGCAAACAAACTGAAGGGTACATCAACAGTGTACCCTTTAGCTGGCTCCATTTCACTCTGTGGCCTGAGGAAGAGGCAGAATAAGACTGAGGCAGGGGAGACTGGGCTTTCAGGCCTGAGGTGAATCTTAATGGCTGGGTCTGTCCCACCAGCAGGGCCTGATCTCTCGGGGCTATAGCTACACTTTGCAGAAGAACAATGGGGAGAACTGGGAGCTGACAGATAGCACCGGGAAGAAGCTGAGTGCCCCAGCTGTCTGCTTCATCATTCCCCCCACCGACCCTGAGGCCTTGGCTCTTGTTGACAGGTACAGGAGGGCGCGAGGGTGGACCCACACCTGGGCTCTGCAGGCCTCCTCCATTCCAACCCCGGGCATTCTCTCAGTGGACAGTAGGGTGTGACTTATACCTTGTTGTTTTATCTTTGGCACAGTGACTGTGCCTTCATCTACTGTTAGTTCAGCCAGCAATTGTGACTCCACAGCTACTGGCCTGCTTCCCTGGCTGCTCAGGCCACAGCCTGGTGGGAATTCTGTTCCCACAGGCACTGGCTGTTACTGCCATTAAAGGTAGCTTTAACTAAGTCTCTATCATTTTGTTTATAAGTAAGACTTGAGATTCAAAGGCTAGGATGAAAACCTGCTAGCTCAGAGAGGTTGAGTAGCAACTAGCTAACCTTCTCTCCTTGTTGGCATCTCTGAAGGAGAACATCCTTCTGCTCCACCAAAACAAAAAAACCTGCCCACTCCAGATTCCTCCCTGCTACTCTGGTGCATCTCTCTATCCTTCCAGATGCCTTTTTGTTTGTTTGTTTTTGTTTTGTTTTGTTTTGAGACAGCATTTTTTTGTAGCTTTGGAGCCTGTCCTGGAACTAGCTCTTGTAGACCAGGCTGGCCTCGAACTCACAGAGATCTGTCTGCCTCTGCCTCCCGAGTGCTGGGATTAAAGGCATGCGCCATCACCGCCCAGCTCCAGAGCCCTCTGATGCTCTATGATTACTTTCTGTCAACTAGTTGCTAACTCAGCCTCCTGACCCAAGGTTAATTTTATTTAACTAACACAAATGCAAACTCGGGGTTCACAGTGGGATCGAATATCCCCCAACAACCCTTCTCATCCTGGCCTCCCTTAAAGGTTCCAGGAAAAGTGGTAGCTTAGGCTGGCTTACTGAACTGGAAGTCTGGCTGAGGGCCAGTACAGCAAGCACTTTGTCTTCACACCTCTGGGCCTTTGCAAGTCTTAAACATCCTGCCCGCAGCACCTGTGTGCTGTGTTACTGATTCTGGTTCTCATTTTGCAGACTTAGTAGGTAGGGTTCCTACCTTTCCTTCCTGGAAAGCTCTTTCAACATTTTATTTTGCTAATATCTGTGTTTTGACCTTCCTGGGCCCTGGCCCCTTGATGTCAGTATTTGGTAGTAAATCATTCAGTCACTTGAGAATTCTTTGCTCAATGAGTAGACTCAGGGGAATGCCTTTATTTACACATCTCCCAGACATTCGTCAAGCACCTCTGTGCATGGCCCCCTTAGAGGTCACATGTTAGAGAACACTAGTGAACAGATGGTTTTAGGTAGCTGGGCTTGCAACGAAAGGTGAAGCAGGGGAAAGGACAAAGGCAGAAGAGGTTCTCCCAAACCTTGTCGCAGTGGCTCGCATGGTACTTTTATTACATTACTTATGGGGGATGGGGGTGCATGTGCATGCGACAGCACATGTATGAAGGTGAGGAGACAACTTGCTGGAGTTGGTTCTCACTTTGCACCATGTAGGTTTTGGGGATCAGAGTCAGGTCATCTTGCTCGGTGGCAAGCGCCTTTACCCACTGAGCCGTCTTGTCGGCCCCACATAGTCCTTTTGACTTTTCAAAACCCTCCAGGGAGCTGCTTGGCTCCCATGGGCTGTTGTCCAATCCAAGCTGGGGACCCGGAAGGAGGGTGGTGTGTATGAGGTCTGGGTTCCCAGTACATTCTTGTCCTCACAGTCTGGGCAGCCAGTACCGGAGTGTGCGGCAGAAGGCAGCTGGGAGCAAGCACACACTCCAGCAGCGGCATGAGGTGCTAAGGACAGAGAACCCTGGAGGTGGGTACTGGGGCTTCCTGCAAGGGGAGGAGGGGCCTCCTGCAAGGGGTCAGGGACATGGAAGAGGGGCGGGACTAGACTCCATGCTGTGCATGGGTGACAGGGATCAGCTAGAGGGTTGAGAGAGGGAGGGCAGGCCAACCCACAGTCCCAACTGGTTCTTGGGGCCTCGTACTCCTGCCATACCAGGTTTGTCTTCTCTCCAACAGATGCCTCTGATCTGCAAGGGCGGCAGCTGCTGGCTGGCTTGGACAAAGTGGCCAGTGACCTGGACCGACAGGAGAAGGCCATCACAGCGATCCTACGGCCACCGCTTGAGCAGGGACGGGCAATAGAGGATAGTACTGAGCGGGCCAAGGACCTCAAGGTATTACCAGGCTGGGGCTCAGGTTGGGCCCTGGACCCTCTGGGGCTCCTGCTCAAGGTTCTACCTCTAAGGCATCTTAAGACTTTCAAAGCAGATGCTGGATAGTTATGGTGACTAGGCAGCAAGGAGCAGGCTCCAAGTAGATGTCCTGACCTGGTACTTGACCATGCCCCTAGATGTGACCTGGTACTGCTTCCAAATGGCTTTGCAGCCTGAGATCATGGCCATAATGACGATAGCAGGAACTGGGATCCTAACAGGTACCTGCTGAGTGAGGCTGTGAGCAAGGGGTATTGTGGGCTGTGGAACCGAAGGCCCAGTTCACTTCTGCTTCCTCTGAGATAAACTTCTGAATCCAGGCCAGGGTTTCTAAAGCCACCTGGTCCTCATTCGAGTACTGCAGCTACCATGCAAGAAGCAGGTGTCTCCACATACCACCAGCTGCCTTCACGGCCTTCTGCCTGACAACTCTTTGTGGTAGGGTCTGTCACCTAGAGACAGGTAAGGGTTCAGAAAAATCCAGTGGTCTCTGGTGCAGGCACAGGGGCACAGGCCCACAGTGTCCCTTCCCAAACTCTTTGGAGTCATTGCATGGGTAATTCACAGTATCTGCCCGGCAGGTCGTCTAAGATCCCGTGGACTCTTCCGGAGGGTGGTGCAGAGTATCGAGTGTCCAGTGACACCCTGCTTGTTGTCTGAGTCACTGTCTTTAAAGTTCACTAGCACCAGATGCTCGTTCAAAACATAGACCCAGGAGCTGAGAAGATCTCTGTCAGCAGGGTGCTTGCCTTCTTAACTCACATGCAAGAATGAGGACCTAGATTCAGTCCCTGCCACTCACATAAAAAGCTAGGCATTGTGGGATACTCTTGTAGTTGCACTGCCGAGGAGGTAGGGTCAGGAGGATCTGGAGGTTTGCTGATGGGCCAGCCTCATTGACAAGCCCCAGATCCTAGTAAAAGACCCTGTGTCAAAGTCAAACACTAAGAAACAAGGTACAAGAGAGGCCCATTTTATAAAGCGCCCGCACAAGCATGAGGACCTGAGTTCAGATCCCCAGCACCTGCGTTAAAAGAAAAAAATCCCAGCATGGTTGCACTTGTCCGCAATTCTGACTTTGGGTGAAGTCTGCTCACTAGTAAGTCTACCAAATCAGTACACACTGTTCTCAGTAAGAGAACCCTGTCTCAGAAGACAAGAGGTTCTAGAAAGAACTGGCATTAGCCTCTGGCCTCCACATGCACACTAGTACCACCGCACTCTAACCCACTCTCCTCTCTCTCCCTCAGTCTGCCCCCCCCCTTCTGTCAAAACAAGGTAAAAGGCTTCCAAGGAACACCTGAGGGTAACCTGTGGTTTCTCATACATGCACACACACCCACACATGAGTGTGCACATCCACACACAAAAACAAACAAAACCACAGAGCTGGTGATTGAGCCCCAGATGGACACCCCAGGGAGGTTGGCCTTCTCATCCATTTATACTGCCCCAGGGCAAGTCCTTGGGGGAAGAGAGCTGCTGGACTGTGGTTGACCTGGGCAGTCTTGATCCCATAGAACATCAGCAGTGAGCTTCTACAGATTGAGCCAGAGAAGACACAGCGCACAGCCGAGTGTGAGGCCTTCGTGCAGGCCCTCCCGGGCAGTGGCACTACCCCCTTGCTGAGGACCCGGATGGAAGACACCAACCAGAAATATGAACGACTGGTTCAGCTGCTAGATGCAGCCCAGAAGAAGTATGTGGCAGGTGGACAGGAGGGTGGTCACGGTGGGGTCAAGGGGCCACCTGCTCCCTACACATATGGCGGTGACCTGTATCCTTAGGGTGGATGTGGCCAACCACTTGGAGAAGAGTCTTCAGCGGGGCAGGGAACTGTTGGCCTCACATGAGAACCAGCTGATCCAGGATGACACAATGCCTGAAAGTGGCCACATGTTGGATAACAAGAGGCAAGAGCTGGAGGTAAACCCAGGATCTTGGGACCATGGAGTCCTTTCTTTGGGCTCAGGACAACTGCCTCCGTCACCAGATGAGGGTGAAGGTCCTGAAGGTTCAGAGCATCTGGTGTGTCAAGCTGGGAGTTACAAACATAGGTAGTAACATGGCTGTTCCTAGGATCACATCTGTGCATCCTGGAAGGTTTTATTTATTATATTTTGTATGCGAGAGTATTTTGCCTGCATATATATCTGTGCACCAATACCTGATGCCCACATAAGCCAGAAGAGGGCATTGGATCTCCCTGGGACTAGAGTTAACAACAGATGGTTATGAGCTACCCATGTGGGTGCTGGGAATTGAACCTGGGCTCTCTGGAATAGCAACCAGTGCTCTTAACCACTGATTCATCTCTCTAGCCCCCAGCCCAGGGAGGGAGGTGCGGATAAGGCCAGTATTTCACATTGGCAGTTCTGCAGAAAACCGGTTTCGGAAGCTCTGGTGAGCATATGTAGCATCCTGGCCATGCAGCTTGTGGGCAGGTCCACAGTCACTGACACCAGTGGCCTTGGACACAGGCTTGCCTGCCTGAGTGGCTGCAGGCCTTCTCTGTCCCCTTTTCATGACCAGCCTTGGAGCAGAGAGACTGGGCTGAGTGTGGACCTCATGGCTGGAGGAGGGCAGGCACATATGCCACCCCTTCAACAGTTTGCAGAAGGTGACTTTCAGAGTGTTAGTTTATTGTCATGAAAAAGGATGTTGCAAAAGTGGCCCAGACTTTATAAGTGTGGAGGCTGAGCCATTCTCCCTGGTCCTAAGCCTGAACCTCCTCCCAAAGCAGGGGGCCCCAGTGCTCTAGTGATGCTGCCAGGCTCTTTAGGGAGCTCTTAGGGAGCTGCTGTCTCTTTGCCCATCTGGCAGGCCATGGCTTCTGAGCTGCAGGCTGAGAAGTCCCTCCTGGGTGAGGTGGAACAGAACCTGCAGGTGGCCAAGCAGTGCTCCAACTCACTGGCCACTCGCTTCCAAGAGCACTGCCCTGACCTGGAGCGCCAGGAGGCTGAGGTCCACAAGCTGAACCAGCGTTTCAACAACCTCAGCCAGCAGGTGGAACGCAGGTGAGGGGTACCACAGACAAGTGGGCTGGAACAAGGGCCTGGCTTAGCCAGCCTGCCTTGAGATCCTAGACTGGGGATCCTCTGGAGTCACCCAAGACCATTCTTCATTTTGTTTGTTTTAAAGTTTTTATGATTTGTTTATCTTTATTTTGTGTGCATTGGTGTGAAGGTGTCAGATCCCCTGGAACTGAATTTTCAGACAGTTGTGAGCTGCCATGTGGGTGCTGGGAATTAAACCTGGGTCCTCTGGAAGAGTAGTCAGTGCTCCTAACCTCGGAGCCAATTTCTCTAGCCCCTTGTTTGTTTTTTATATGTGTTTGTATGTGTGTGTAGTGTGTACATGCCCATAAGCATGTTTTTATGTGTTTGGGTATGTTTGCTCAAGTGGATGCTGGAAGACAGTATTAATAATCATCCTTGATCATTTTTCTACCTTATTCACTGAGGCAGGCTTTCTCCATCAGACCCAGAATTCACCAATATAGCGAGATTCACACTGGTCGCCTTGCTCTGGGGATCTAAAGCTGAAGTTACAGCTAAGTCACATGCCTACCCAGAATTCACATGGGTTCTGAGGCTCCAAATTCCAGTCCTCACGTATGCACGGCATTTGACTTTTCACCGATGAATCATCTCCCCAGCCCGGGTACCCTCTTTTTAAAAATAAAGTGACACACACAAAGTAAGAAAGTCAGTGCAATGTCCCCAGCTAAACCATCAACAACATGTGTGCGTGTATATGAGTGTGGTGTGTGTGTGTGTGTGTGTGATCTGTGTATGTGTGTGATTATACATGCCATGGGATGTGTGGAGGTCAGAGGATCATTTTGAATGTCAGTCCTTACTTTCTACCTTGTTTACAGGGTCTCTGTTCACCATTGTTATCATAAGTCAGGTTAGCTGAGTCAAGCTAGCTGCCTGGGAGCTTCCTGTGCTTCTGCACCCACCTCCTCCCACCTGCACTCACTCCCTCCCACCTCCCTCCATTGCTACTATATACTGGCTTTTGCTTGGAGTCTGGAGAGCTGAACCTAGGTGATCAGGCTTGCACCACTGAAGTACCTCCCTAGCCGCACCCATCTTTGCATGTCTCTCCAGGCAGGTGGATGTGGCAGCATCAGTGTGGGCTGTTGCTTGTCTTTCTTCTGTCAGTGCTGTCTCCTCTACTTCTGCTTGTGTGCTAAAGTGGATGTTCCTAGTAAGTCTGTCTGAGGTTGATCATTTCAAAGAACTTGGTGTTCCAGAACTTTCTCTCCTGTGTTCCTTTCCCTTGGCTTCCTTTATGCAGCTTACACTGGATTTAATGTACCTGTCTCTTCTTCTCTTTCTTTTATATTTTATTTTATTTAAATAACATTTTCCCCAATTTTTTTTTACATACTGACTGCAGTTTCCCTTCCCTTCTCGTCTCCCACTTCCTCCCACCCTCCCATCCAATCCTCCTCTGTCTCCATTCTTCTTTACTTAAGGTGGAAACTTAGACTTGTTGTCTCAAGGTGGTTCCCTTCCCTCATGGAAGCATTTAACACTGTATAAGTTCTGCTTTTGCTGCACCCCAGCAATGCTGAAATTTTCATCTCAAGGGGATTAGAGGATTTCCCAGCCTCCACCATGACCTCCCTTTGCTCAAGGGATACACATTGGGCACCTGTGCCTGTTAGGATGCAGCTCCTAACCCTCCCATTAATAATCCAGGCTTAACCATTCACTTTTTCCAAGCTCAGTTACAGCTGGCCTGTCTACTCTTTTAAAACTCAGAGTGGCTAAGAAGATAGCCTCAGTCAGAATAGTCCTTGTCACACAATCACGAGGACATGAGTTTTCTCCCCAGCACATATGTAAAGGGAGGCATGGTGGCACAGATTTGTAATCCTAGAGTTGGGGCAGTAGAAACAGGTGGGCCCCCTTGGAGCTCACTGACCAGTCAATCTGACTTATTTACCTACACACATACAAACCAAGAAAGAGCCCCCAAACAGAGGGATCAGTGAGGCTTTTGCCTCCTATGTCGACCTGATTGGCTTTGTCTCCTCAGGATCCAGAGCCTGCAGAGTGCCAGGGCTGCCTACAATGAGTACCGCCGTGGTTATGACCAAGTGCTCCAGTTCTTGGCTAACACCCCCAGCTACCAGCCTCAGGAGACAGACAGCCTCAGCCAGGTGGAGACCAAGCTGAAGAACCAGAAGGTAATATGGCTGCTTCTACTTTGCAATGTTTGGGAGGATCAGAGGCCCTCAATCCCAATGGGGCAAGAAAAAGGACTAGGCCACAGCTTTCAGTGTCACCTCCCAAGCACCACATGTCTCTGTCACCTCTTCCCTCTCAGTGCCCTTCACAGGGCTTGACCCAACAGACACTCATGTGGAACCCTGTAGGGAAGATCTCATTATCAAGGTTGGGCTTCCTGCCTCTTCAGTGCCATAAAGACCTCAGAAACCCAGTGGCCGGGGCTAAGTGACTTAGTCAGAAAAGTACTTGCCATGCAAACACGAGGAGCTGATTTGATGCCCAGAACCCACTTAAAAAGCCAGGCATGGCTAAGCATGTCTATAAGGAGGAAAGGGGGACAATGAATCCCAGAAACTCACTGGCCTGTAAGCATAGCCCAATTGATTGAGTTCCAGGCTCAGTGAGAGATCCAGTCTCAAAAAATAAGTAGAGCGCAATAGAGGAAGACACATGATGTAGACCTCTAGCCTCCACATGTGCACACACAGAAATAGACAGACAGACAGATGACAGACAGACAGACAGACAGACAGACAGACAGACAGGGATCGAGAGAAACAGAAACCCGATGGCTGACATTCAACTTGCTGTCCTTTCCTGGGCTTCTGTTTCCTCATTCTCAAACAAGTTCCTCAGGCGTGGCTCCCAAGCTCACTGGAGGATTACATGCTCTGTCAGAGCACTGCCTGGCATTCCAGAGCACAAGAAACACCTGTTCCCTGGCACAGATAAGCATCTTCGTGGCTCTTGCTCCAGGCCTTGGCATTGCCCTTTGTGGTGAACACATGTATACAAGAAAGTCATCACTACACTTGGAACTATAGCATGTTGACTTTAGGGTCTATGGATTCAGACTGTTGATGGGTGTGTGTGGGTATGTGTGTGCGTGCACATACATGTTTTCCAGTATCTTTTGTTTTACAGAACTTGCTTGATGAGCTAGCAAGCAGGGAAGAAGAGGTGCAGAAGGTATATATGGATTCCCAGCAGTACCAGCAAGCTGTGAAGGTGAGTCATGAACCCTGTTAGAGCACACAGGAGGGGCTTTTGATTAAGAGATCAGAGAAACCTGGGTGGGTTTCTGGGAAGATGGGCAGTAGCCATGTGTAGGTCCAGCCCTTTGACAAAATAGTATGGCACCAGGCACCCATTATCATCAGTTATACTCTTTGAAACAGTAAACTCTTTGGGGTATTTACCCTAAAGCAAAGCAAAACAACAGAATAATGTACTCCAAACAGAATCATGTGATAGCTCTAATAACAGGAAAACAAGGTAGCAAAGCCTTATGCAGAAACATCTGTGTGAATGATCAAGCCTACTTGATGGGAAGCATCCAGGTCTGTGGTGGAGGAAAGCAGGAGAGGTTCAGGAAGCAGTGCTCACTGAAGCAGCAGCATCTGGCCTCTGGACCTGTTGGAAGGCCTCAAAAGTCGCTCAGTTTGTGTCTCTACAGTAGTGGGAATTGCAGGGCATATTTTCTCGTATGCATGTCACTGAGTGAAGTAGCAGCTTACCATCACCGTCTTAGTAGCTCTCAGGACCTCCTGGCAGCCAGCTCAGGTGCAGATTTGAGGAAGATGTGAAGGCTTAAAACCAGCTCCTGGCCAAGGGCAGGTCAGAGTCCTTAGAGGGAGCATAAATCATTGTAGCTTCTTCTTTGCTGCCATTAGCTGACCACTGCACTGTCTCTCTTTTACCCAGGACTACGAGCTTGAAGCAGAGAAGCTGAGGTCCCTGCTGGACTTGGAGAATGGACGGAGCAGCCATTTGAACAAGAGAGCCAGGCTGCAGTCTCCTGCTGCCAGGGTGAAGGAAGAGGTGAGTTGAGTAGCGACTGCCAAAGGCTCTCTGGATGCAGGCCTCTGTGATACCCACAGACGAGGAGAAAGAACTTGCTTTGGGGCCGTGATATCAATATCACTAAGAGGCAGTCTGGAAGGGGTTCTAGCCCAGTGCCAGACACATGGAAGCTCCCATCTTGCTTCCCTGTACAAGTCTGTAGTGGAGAACAGTAAAGACCACAACACGTGTGAACAGAGTATTTGGAAAGATTTGCCTGTTGGCTTGCCTGCTAACTGCTCTCCTATAATTTCTCTGTAGGAAGCTGCTCTTGCTGCCAAGTTCACGGAGGTCAATGCCATCAACAGACAGAGGCTGCAGAACTTGGAGTTTGCACTGAATCTCCTGAGACAGGTAATTCATCTTAGAACATTTCCGATTGTTCTACAAGGTGATAAAGACTCCCCTGCCTCAGAGACAAGGCTATGAATGAAGAGTGTCCTCTGTTGACACTTCTGAGAAGGACCAATGCAAATACTGGTCTGAGCCAGTCTTCTACACTAGCATTGGATAACTTCCATACCAATTCAGAAGACATTTCCTGAAGACCTAGCAAAGGTTTCTTTGATTTTTTATGAGTGTTTTGCCTGCATGTATGTATGTGTACCATGTGTGTGCCTGGTACTCAAGGAGGTCAGAAGAAGACATTGCATCCCCCAGAACTGGAGTTTCAGATGGTTGTGAGCCACCACGTGAGTGCTGAGAATTGAACCAGGGTCCTCTGTTAAGAACTCTAGCCTGCAGTTATTTTTAATGGCATAGTTATGTTTATGTGGATTCACACATGTACAGGTGCTCTTGTGTGAGGAGGGCAAAGGACAACTGAAGTGTCATCCTGAGAAATGCCATCTCCCTCCTGTGAGACAAGGTTTCCTATCAGCTTGGAACTTATCAATTAGGCCAGGCTAGCCGGCCAGCAAGTCCCAGGGAGCTTCCAGTCTCCACCTCCCCGGAACTGGGGTTACAAGTGCACCCACACTTAGAGCACCACACCCAACATTTTCTTATCAGTGCTGGGGACAGAACTCAAGTCCTTCCAAGGACTTGATCCTTCTAGCTCCAAAAGTTACCTTTTAGGACTCGATGACATTTATGATAGGATTACCTGACATCAAGAAACTAGAAGTAATTCGATACTCCTCGGCAGTGTGCTGATTTAAACTGTGATGTGGCACCTTGAGCCAAGATGGTGCTCTGCCCCTCCAGTCAGTAACGGCAGAACAGACTACTGTTTGTATAGAAAAAGTAAGTGTGGGGCTGGAGAGATGGCTCAGTGGTTAAGACCTCTTCCAAAGGTCCTGAGTTTGATTCCCAGCAACCACATGACTCACAACCATCTGTAATGAGATCTGATGCCCTCTTCTGGCCTGCAGGCATACACACAAGCAGAACACTATACATAATTAATAAAGAAATATACATTGAAAATGTCTCCAAGGACAATAGACATCCCCTAGGGACAGGGCAGAGGTGGGAGACCGGGATCAATTCAAACTCCTCTGTGCCTGCAAAATTTTGCCCTATTCAATTTTTTTTTTTTTTTTTTTTTTTTTTTTTTTTTGGTTTTTCGAGACAGGGTTTCTCTGTGGCTTTGGAGCCTGTCCTGGAACTAGCTCTGTAGACCAGGCTGGTCTCGAACTCACAGAGATCCGCCTACCTCTGCCTCCCGAGTACTGGGATTAAAGGCGTGCGCCACCATCGCCCGGCCCCTATTCAATTTTTAAGAGTAAAAGTTACACTAGTAGAGTCCCCAGAAGATCACAGGACTAGCCCAACCTGTTCTAGGTGAACGGACCTGCCTGTTTCTAACCATATATTCATTGCCTTTTCTACCATAGCAGCCAGAAGCAGGAGTGACCCATGAGACCCTGCAAGGGGACAAGCTGGGCTCCAGCACAGAGGAAACATGGAAGATTAAGAAGGAATTGGAGGAGGAGATGGAGCGAAGGCAACAGCTGGAAAATGAGGTCAAGAGTGCCCAGAAGGAAATCCAGAGTCTGAAGGATCAGGGGCCTCAGGAGTCATTGGTGAGGAAGGAGGTGCTGAAGAAGGTGCCAGACCCCACCCTGGAAGAGAACTTCCAGCAGCTGCAGCAGACCCTGGCTGATGAACAACACAAGAACCAGCTGTTGCAGGAGGAGCTGGGAGCACTACAGCTCCGGCTGAAGTCCCTAGAGCAGGAGACCAGGGATGGGGGACAAGAATATGTGGTCAAGGAGGTCTTGCGCATTGAGCCAGACAGAGCCCAGGAGGATGAGGTACTGCAGCTTCGGGAAGAGCTGGAGGCACTGCGACGGCAGAAAGGTGCCCGCGAGGCTGAGGTGCTCCTTCTACAGCAGCGTGTGGCAGCCCTGACTGCTGAGAAGAGCAGGGTGCAGGAGAAGGTCACTGAGAGGGAGGTGGTAAAGCTGCAGAATGACCCTCAGCTGGAAGCAGAATACCGGAGGCTGCAGGAGCAGCATGATCAGGAGGGTACACTCAGGGAGAAGCAGGAAGAGGAGCTGAGTTTCCTGCAGGCTAAGCTTAGGAGACTGGAAAAAGAACGGGCCATGGCAGAAGGCAAGATCACCGTCAAGGAGGTGCTCAAGGTAGAAAAAGATGCGGCCACAGAGAGGGAGGTCAATGACCTCACCCGCCAATATGAGGATGAGGCTGCCAAGGCACGTACTGGCCAGCGGGAGAAGACAGAGCTTCTTAGAAAGATATGGGCACTGGAAGAGGAGAATGCCAAAGTGGTGGTACAGGAGAAGGTCCGGGAGATCGTGCGGCCAGACCCCAAGGCAGAAAGTGAAGTGGCTAACCTCCGCCTGGAGCTGGTAGAGCAGGAGCGCAAATTTAGGGGTGCTGAGGAGCAGCTGAAGAGCTACCAAAGTGAGCTAGAGGCCTTACGGAAGCGTGGACCACAGGTGGAAGTCAAAGAAGTGACCAAAGAGGTCATTAAATACACGACGGACCCAGAGACCGAGCAGGAGCTCCAGCGGCTAAGGGAAGAGATCATGGACAAGACCAGGCTAATAGAAAGGTGTGACCTGGAGATCTACCAGTTGAAGCAGGAGATCCAGGCCCTGAAGGACACCAAGCCACAGGTGCAGACTAGAGAGGTAGTCCAGGAGATCCTGCAGTTCCAAGAAGACCCCCAAACCAAGAAGGAGGTAGAGTCTCTGCGCATAAAGCTGTTGGAAGAACAGAAGAAACAGGTGGACCTAGAAGGGGAACGGGTATCCCAGGAAGGGAAGATCCGACGCAAAGAGGAAGAGCTGGCACAGGGCAAGGAAAGGGTTGTACGCCAGGAGGTGGTACAGTATGAAGATGAACCAGACTTAAGAGCTGAGGTGACTGCCTTCACAGACAGCATTGATGCCGAGCTGCGGCAGATTGACAAGCTGCGTGTGGAGCTGCGGCGGCTACAGCACTGCCGAGCAGAGCTGGAGCGGCAGTTGGAGGAACTGGAGCGTGAGCGGCAGGCACGCAGGGCAGCTGAGCTGGAGGTGCAGAGGCTTCAGCAGCGGCTGGCTGCACTGGAGCAGGAGGAGGCCAAGGCAGGTGAGAAGGTAACCCACACACAGAAGGTGGTGCTGCAGCAGGACCCACAGCAAACCAGGGAGCATGCCCTGCTCCGAGCCCAGCTGGAGGAAGAGCGGCACCGGAGGCAGTTACTGGAGGGCGAGCTTGAACCCCTTCGTAGAAAGCTGGCTACCCTGGAGAAGACAGAGATCAAGGAAAAGGTGGTCTTCTCTGAGAGCGTTCAGGTGGAAAAGGGTGACACTGAACAAGAGATCCAGCGGCTCAAGAAGAGCCTGGAAGAGGAGACCCGGAGCAAGAGGGAGCTAGATGTAGAGATGACCAGGCTGGAAGCCAAGTTATCTGAGTTAGAATTCTATAATTCTAAATCATCCAAGGAACTGGATTTCCTCAGAGAAGAAAACCACAAGCTGCAGCTAGAGCGCCAAAGCCTACAGCTGGAGACCCGGAGACTCCAATCAGAGATTGAGATGGCAACAACAGAAACTCGAGATCTAAGGAACATCACCACAGTGGATTCTGGAAGCCACCTCAACTCTAGGCTGTGGTCCCTAGAGAAGGAACTGGACGACCTCAAGAAAATGTCCAAGGACAAGGATCTGGAGATTGATGAACTGCAGAGGCGCCTGGGCTCTGTGGCCGTCAAGAGAGAGCAGAGGGAGAACCACCTGAGGCGCTCCATAGTGGTCATTGACCCTGACACAGGCCGCGAGCTGTCCCCAGAGGAGGCCCACAGAGCTGGGCTCATCGACTGGAACATGTTTGTGAAGCTCAGAAGCCAGGAGTGCGACTGGGAGGAGATATCAGTGAAAGGCCCTAATGGGGAGTCATCAGTGATCCATGACAGGAAGTCTGGCAAGAAGTTCTCTATTGAGGATGCTTTGCAAAGTGGAAGGCTAACCCCTGCTCAGTACGACCGCTACATCAACAAGGATATGTCCATTCAGGAGCTGGCAGTCTTGGTTTCTGGGCAGAAGTAGGTCCAACTCTTCTGCCTGGCTTTCCTTGGAGGGGGGTGGTTGGCTTGCAACCTCCTGGGGGTCTTCCACTCCCCAGTCCTCATGCAGGCCTCTGAGCTAGGTGTTATCCACACTGTATCACGCTGATTACAGTGCAGCTATTGTAGTACCAGCACAGACACCGACTGGATAGGCAACTCTCAGCTCAGCACTATTCAGTCTGGTGAGTGACTTGTCCCACATCAATAACCTTGATATTCTCTTCTCTCCCTTTCCTATATGTTCCCATCATTGGTGCTTATAGCTGGAAACTATAGCACGAGGAAATATTGTAGACACATTCACCAAAACAGCATGGGCTTTAGCATGTCATATACACAGTGACATAGAGGGCAGAAGGCCTCCTTTCTGACTCTTTTCACTCAAGACTGGGTCATCGGGGCTGTTGACCTTCCTTCTCACCATTTCAACTTTCTGGCTGGGATCAAACTATCAGCAGTGCCCGCTCAGTAATAGTGACTCTTCCCATGAAGACAGACTGAAAATGTGTTCAGAATCCACAATGCCTGGCTCTTGGTGCTAGAAAGCTAGAAAAATGTGCCAGAAAGACAGGTATCAACAACTGTTTCCTACTTCTGAAGTGAAAAGATCTTAGTAATGGAAGATGTGCTACCCTTACTTTCAGTGCCTTACAAGTCCTCATTATCTCACTGGCATTTAGATATATGAAGGTTGACTGTTCATCAAATTTCTGCTTCTCTGTATCTCAAGTATTATGTAAGAAAATGGGAAGTGATAGTGAACTTTATTTGTAGCATGAAAATAAAAATCTGGTGGCTGCTTCTAACTCCAAGCAAGTATGATTCCTTTACAGGAGGCTGACTTGGCTCTCAGTCACAAATGGGCATTCCATACACACCAGGGCTCCTATGCATGGAAGAATCACTTGCAAAAGAATGAGGAAAGACAGTTTGGAAACCTCAAAACAATTTATTGAGTTGCTTTATACAAGATTAACAATTTCCACACCACCCCTAACACCAACATAGTTGCTGCACAAAAGCCACAGCCCCTCTCACACCTAAGAAACGGCCACGCCTGGTTAAGTGCTCAGAGCCTTGCACCCACCAAAGAAGCCCTTGCATCCCACTGAGCGCTCTCTACCCCCACCCTCTGCTGTAGCCAGGCCGCAGGTCTCCCCAGCCATGGCTGTTTAAGTCACTCACTCTTTCATTACCACAAATAAAGCATAAACAAGGAAAAGAAATCTCATAAACTCCCCATCAAAGAAAACATTTCCCTGAGGCAAGAGGCATTGCTAGATTCCTAAAGATGAGGGCATCCTGCTCTAGCTGCACACGCAGTGGCACATGGGGAGGAGGGAGCACCAAAGGGGTGGGGTGCTGGGGCCCGTTGTTTGACGGGCAGAGGAGCCTGGAGAGTTCCCACTGCTCAGCTTTGCTGGCGGCCTCAGCTCGGCTTAGAGCTCAGCTATACAAATCTCTTCTTTGGCTCTTTTTGCTACTACCTAAGACTATTCTGTAAACAAACTGGAAATCCAAGTTGCAAAAAATATATGTAATAAAAGGATAAGGAATCCACATGGCCCAATGTGAGAACAATTGGTTCTTCCATACAAAAGGAATCAGAACAGAGGCCAGACCAAAGAACTGACAAAGGTCTTGCTCCCAAAAAGGTGGAAAGGTGACCACCTTCACAGAAAAGGAGAGCTACTGAGTTCCACACCCTTGAGGCAGGAACCAAAAGCACACCGGACTCACCCTGGGTGCACATTGAGTGCTGATCACCTTCCTAAGTGTTGTCTGGCTAGGCAATCAGCCAGACCCACTGTGTGGTAGATTTATAAGATAGGCAAGGGCCCTCCAAGTCCATATAAAATAGATACTGGGTGGGTGTGATAGCCTAGTGATGGAAGCTCTGTAGTCACTATCTTTGTCCTCTGTCGACTCTCCAGACTCTCTGCACATCCCCCTAAGACCACACAGAAGCTCACTGTCCAGAGAGCACCAGTACCCCAGACCTGTTTTCTGTGGCAGAGGCTTCAGAGAGGCCTGTCCTGCAGCTCTGCCAGAGAGATTTCTAAGAATAAGACAGAGTGGAATGTCTACCTGTGGCTTGGAACCCCTGGGCTCAAGACACAGAGGACTGATGGGCTCCCTGCAGCCCATCTGCATAAACTCTAGAAAAACAAAACAGAGCTGTAGCTCTATGGGAACCTGGGATTTGGGGGCTCAGATGACTTTCAAGTCAGGACAGCACAGATTATGATGTGCAGTCATAAAAAAACCCAATTAAATAAAACTGTCTTAAATACAGACTAGCTTTAAAAAAAGGTCTTCATCTCAGATCCACTCAGTGGGCTGAATGGATAGATTCTAGTTGTCATAGTCTGCTCCACCAAAAAGGCACTGGAATTAAGTCTTCCTATAATGTGATGTGTGAAGAGCAGTCCCATTCTATCCAATGCATTCAATGGTAATGATGAAAACAGCCCAAGATAGGTGTCTTTAAAAATCCTACTACAATTGTTGAATCTATAAAGATCTTTTTCTCTATAAGAGCTTCATTGTCATGTTCTAAGGAGAAACTGGCCCCTACAAGAGCACACATTAGGTGTTCTTAGTATTTTGCAAGATTTCCCACCTGTGGCTCTGGCCTGGGTCTTGTCCTCTTGAGCACACAGCCTGAGGATGGGAGAGAATCACAACCATCCAGGGATTCTACTGTGGCCAGGAGTCCCTGATCAGTAGGGAGCTCTGAGATACACCAAATACCAGGACTTGGGCAGATCTAGATAACCCAGTAGCCAACAAATCTGCCACAAGAGCTCACGCACACCATGTTTCCCAACACAGTCTAGGCACACTTCTCAGCCCAGAGCTGCCCCTTGATGTCGTCCAGCGACAAAGCTACGAGGCCCCGAGCACCAGGTCGGTAAGTGCTTTGTGAGCAGCACAAGCTGCCCCTTGGTTGAAGGCCCATCAGAAGTGCTAAAGAAGTGCTCCATCTCAAACTCGTTCCTGCTCCAGAATAAAAGCAGAGGGCAGGAAGAGCACAGCAAATGTCTGTTATCAGAGACCTACATGTTGGGCTTCCTCCTAGTCCTATGTCATTTGATTCTATCCTCCAAAGTGGTCACAATTTCCTCGGTACAACAGGCCCTTTCCCATGAAGCTGTGAAGCATCTGGAAAATAAGCAAAAACAGAATATTCTTTAAACACTCCAATTCCTTTATGACATAAACAACTTCACAAGGAAAGTAAGCAGCAAATGTCCCCAAACAGTGGCTGTGTGCATTGCCTCTTGTAGCATCCTGCATCATGCATGAGCACTAGCACTGTGCAGGCAGGGGGCCATGGAGTACTGTCTACAGAACAGGCACTCTGCAACATGACAAGGACAGCTGCAAGGCCTGATGACCACACAGAATCCAGACAAATATCCACCCTCTTGCCATCAAAATGCACTCAGGTACCAGAAGGACAAAGACAAAAGCATCAGCATCAAGTCCACGTGGGAGAAAGGGAAAGCAGAGCAGAAACAAGTTTCAGCTCCTGGCTAACCCATTTTGCGTGACTGTTCTTCTGCTTGCCTCCAGTGCTTTTTCTTTTACTCTTCGTGGTACTGGTAATGATCTCAGGGCTTTATATATGCTAGGCAAGTGCTCAGTCATGAACTACATCCCCAACCATTCAGACAGCTTTGGAAGACAGGGGGTGGGGTGAGGTGGGGGGTTGGAGGGAACACGATAGGAAAATAGTATAAGAAATGTTTTTCTTTCCCTTTCTATCAGTTTCCCTCCTCCCCCTGTTGACTGAAAACTCCACAGACCCAGAGTCTGTTTCCAGTGGTTCTTCAATCACTTTGTTTCTCTCAAAGAAAGCCATTTCAAAGCAGGTGGAAGTGGCACCATCTCACTTTCACATCACACAGGCTCTGGAGCTAGGGAGGTACCCACACTGCACTTAATCCGAGTAGCAGACACCAATGTAGAAAGTCCTCAGATGTGACTGCTTCTTCAGAGAACAGGAATGACTACTGACCCTGACTTTGCTCCTCAAAGGGTTTCCCACTGTGGAGACCTACAAACTTGCCCTCATCCTAACAAGACCTCCAGCATTCACTACGGAGTTCTCAGCTTTAAGACATTGGTACAAAAACCACACAAGCAGATCACAAAGCAGACAAGGAGCTGGGAGCCCTGACTGTCCATGAGCTGGTCAAAGGCACACATAGCCCTAGAGTCTGCATCTGACATAGCCCTACACAAATCCCCATGTTCCCTAAGCTCAGTCCTGCTCTCCCCAGTACAGCCCTGTGTCCTGTTTGGAACAGGTCTAAAGTGCTAAGAACACTAGGTCAAAATCAGGTTCCCATTGGGCTCCTAAGCCAAAATCCCATGAGGTATCTATATGCAAGAATCTAGGAGAGAGTGAGGCCAGTCCACTTATTACAAGATACCTGCCTGTGGTAACTATTCCCCATTCTCATGCTCTCAAGCTGGTAGCACATGTACCCAGGGCTCTTAGAGCTGCCTACTTTCAGAAGCACCATTCTGTCAGGAGATACTGGCTTTATTCCTGGTGCACTTCCAAATCTGTTTTAAAGGAAGGTTACACCAGGGTGGATTGACAGTTGCTTCTCTTTCGGGTTCATACTAACTCTCTCACAGACATGTACTATGTTCTCCCCCTATTCTGTGGCTATTTAATCCTTTCAAATAGCATCTGCCACCTGACAATGCCTAGCAGGTGTATAGGATTTCATCATGAAGGCCCTGAAGTGCTTGGTTAGCTTTGGTGGACAAGAGCCACCATTACCTTTCTTCTTTTTAAATGCAAGTTAAGGGTTGGAACACTTCTGTTTCATGATTGGGCTCTACCATATACTGCTGTCACGCAGGCTAAGTCATGCCCAGTGGCCATTCCAATAGGAAATCAGGAAAAGCCTCTGGTAGGATAGGCTTATATTATTCTGGAACCCAAAGCCAAAGAGCCAGAGCCTCAAAAGACAAAGCAAAATACAAAACAGTGATGATGAAGCAGGGATGGCTAAAAGTGCTGACAGCAAAGCACCAAGGGTGGAGGGGTATGGTGCACAAGGCTCATGGCACACTGCCCATCTGGCATTTACCTGGCAGACTCTGTGGGACATGGGTGGACACAGCAGCATGTGGGAGAGGCGCTGTGTGAGGTGGGCTGGAGTGCAAGCCAGCCAGAAGACCTGAGAGAAAACAGGAGGGGAGAGAACAAAACACACACATTGAAGACAGAACAGAAAAGCAGCTTGGGAGATCCAGAGCCCCAGGTAACCTGTGGGCCAGTCTGGAACAAAACAGCTACTCCAGGTACTAAGCAGCTTCCCTGGAGAAGGGGCACTCCCACAGTCATACCAAACACATACAAGACCCAACATGGCACACAACATAGGAACAGCAGCAGGAGATAAGAACTTACTGTGGCTGAGGCCATGGTGGAAGGTCCCAGGGGCAGGGCCTGTAACAATGGCATCCTTAGAGACCCCTGCTTTGGCAGAGGAGTCTGAACTGAAGGAGAGCACATGAAGTGGAAATTGGGTTATAATTCCCAGTGAGTTTGAGTTCATAGCCCCCGGAAGCTTGGGGTTGCTGGACTTATAGGTTGAAGGCAGCAGGCTTAAGGGAGCGGTGTTGGACAGCAGCACTGCCCCTCCGGTTCCTTTCTGGGGAGGAAACACACACACAGTAAGACCTCACCTGTGAGAGTCCCTACTACTCAGCACTCAAAAGAGGAATGAGGAAGTGTCTATAAGCCAGCATCTAGAGGCTTCCAGGGTACACAGACAATTTTAAAAATTGTAAATATGGCCAGGAGGTGGTGGCGCCACCTTTAATCCCAGCATTTGGGAGGAAGATCTCTGAGTTCAAGGCCAGTCTAGTCTACAAGAGCTAGTTCCAGGACAGCTAGGGCTGTTACACAGAGAAACCCTGTCTCGAAAAATTCCCCCCCACCCAAAAATCCAAAAGTAAATATGTTTCTTTTGTGAAGCATGTAAGTAATATACCATATATGAGCCCAACAGTGGTGGCGCATGTCTTTAATCTCAGCGCTCAGGAGGCAGAGGCAGGCGGATCTCTGTGAGTTTGAGGTCAGCCTAGTCTATGGCATGAGTTCCAGGACAGCTAAGGCTACACAGAGAAACCCTGTCTCAAAACAAACAAACAAACAAACAAAAAATATAGTTTATAAAATATATACTATATATAGATCTCTATAATGCATACAAACTCATAGATATACAAATATAAAATAAACAAATTTATATACACTCATATTTTAAATTTATTATATAAACCTATGTAATACATACATGGGCAGGGATGGCTCAGTGAGGACCTTTGTGGTTTTTGTTTGTTGGTTTGTTTTTTTGGTTTTTCAAGACAGGGTTTGTCTGTATAGCCCTGGTTGTCCTAGAACTGAGAACTCAGAGGTCTACCTGCCTCTGCTCCCAAGTGTTGGAATAAAAGGCATGCGCCGCCACTGTCCAGCTGTTGCAGTTTTTAAAATTCGGCTATGCTTCTAGAGGGCCTGGGTTGGACTTCCAGCACCTCTTATGGTGGCTCACAATGGTCTTAACTACAGTTTCAACAGATCCAACACCCTCTTCTGGCCTCTGTGGGCACCAGTCATGCACATGGTACACATGCAGACAAGACAATCATACTCATACATACACACACACACACACACACACACACACACACACACACACACACACACATTAAAACAAACAAACAAACCCAGAAGTTATCTAGAGGAGCCTAGGATCCCACCCAAAGCCTTCATAAGTATAAACAGTGTGGCAAGATTCTCATTCAAAAAGATCCAACTGAAAATAGTCCCCCCACATATTCATGTTCACATGAAAGTGAACACTACTGTCCCATCATAGGACTTTTAAAGTTAACTGGAAAAGGAAGCTTCATTGCAGCACTATGGTAGAACGTGGCTGGTAAAATCTAACTGCACTAGATCATAATTAAATTTTCAATGAGACTAGCTAGTACATATTCATGAACCCTGACACCACAGTAAGTTAAAAGATAAACCAAAAGAAGTCCTGTTTAGCTGGGCATGGTGGCACACACCTTTAATACCAGTACTCAGAAGGCAAAGGCAGGTGTGTGCGTTTTCATTTAATGGGCTGAGTTACAGCTTATCCATTATATGCCCTTATCTTACTTATAGACCCTTCAATAAGATCATGCATGGATCGTCACAAAAAGCGTAAGTCTTTATTAAGATTTTCACTATGGCTGCAAACCTCAATCAAAGGGCTTATAGGAAACAGGAAGTCCTTGTTCAATTTTTGAGACAGAGTCTCATAATAGGCCCACACTGGTCTATTATGTAGCTGATCCTGCTGACTCTACAAATATGCACCACTGCTGGGCAGTGGTGGTACATGCTTTTAATCTCAGCACTCGGGAGGCAGAGGCAGGCGGATCTCTGTGAGTTCAGGGCCAGCCTGGTCTACAGAGCTAGTTCCAGGACAGGCTCCAAAGCTACAGAGAAACCCGGTCTCAAAAAAACCAAAAACCAAACCAAGAAAAAAAAAAAAACCAACGAGTATGTAGCACCATGCCCAGTTAGTGTGGTGCTGGGGACCACATCCAGGGCTTCATGTTAGTCACGCATTCTACCAACTGAGCTATAGCCCTGTCCTATAATGTATTGTCAAGGCAACATTAAGTGAATGGTTTCCCTTTTTCCTTTTTTTCCTAGCAGTAGTGAGGATTGAATGTAAGACTTTGTGCATGTACTGTGATCTAGAGCCTCAGCTCTGAGGCCCTAGTCTAAATCCCCAGAACCCATATAAAACTGGGTGTAGTGACATGAGTCTGTAATTCAGTACACCTACAAGATGAGAAGCTTTATAAACTCAAGGACCAGCTAGCCTGATATAGCAGTGAACAACAAAGAGATCCTGTCTCAAACAAGACAGAAGGTGAAGTCTGAACTCAACACACACACACACCATGTTACATATGTGTTCCCACTCATACAAACATGTGTGCATACACCATTTTTTTTCTTTTCTCCTGGAAACTAATGTGTACAGTCACTATTCAGAGAGGCAGGGAGAATCAAGATCTTGATGAACTGACCTATCTACACCTTTTTTCTTTTGGTTTTACAACACAGGGTTTATCTGTGTAGCCCTGGCTATCCTGGAACTCGCTCTATAAACCAGGCTAGCATCAAACTCACAAGAGATCTGCCTGGGATTAAAGACATGCACCACCACCATCTGGCTTATGTGTTTTTTTAACTGCTGAGCCATCTCTCCAGACCCCTTTTCAATTTAAGACAGGGTCTCATGTATTCAGACTGGTCTCAAACTAGATATGTAACCAAAACTGGCTTTGAACTCCTGATTATCCTGTTTTTATCTTTGGGTTTACAGATGTGCAACACAACCCTGGCCAGACTTCTAAATTTATATACACACCTCACAACACACCTTCCCTGCTAGGTCAAACCACTTTTGACTTACAGAGTTCTTATTTTCCCCCCATTTTATTTATTTATTATGTATACAACATTCTGCCTCCATGTGTGCCTACAGGCCAGAAGAGGCACCAGATCTCATTACAGATGGTTGTGAGCCACCATGTGGTTGCTGGGAATTGAACTTGGGATCTCTGGAAGAGCAAATCACTGAGCCATCTCTCCAGCCCTTACGGAGTTCTTTTAAGTCTATTAGAGAACTGCAACCAGAAGGTACTGCCAGTTTGTGCTAAGGCTAAACATTTCCTGCCTGCCACCTAATAGCTGAAGGTACCGTTATTTAGAGGGCAGAGCAGGTTCTGGCGCACACTCTACTCCTCGCAGGCTCAATCTCTCCAGGAACCCAATGCCAACAGATATTCCCTTTCTTTTCCCCTTCCAGTTCCCCTACTAAAAAAACATTCAGGTAATATCAGTCCTCCAACCACCAGTAAAAGTGAGACTAAACAGGAAATCCAGTACTCTCTCTAGTATCTAATCTCACTTACTGTCCCCTACCTGACTTTCTGTTTCAGACTACATTTGCAGACCAGGGCAAGGCAAGCAGCACTGTCCCTAAATACCCTCAGTAAGGGTAGGTTACAATGCTGGGATACTCACTGGCAAGGAGGTAGACGATGTCACACTACTAACTGCAGCAGGCTTCAGGGAGGAGGTCAGTAACTTTGCCACTCCCTGGGTCCCACCACCAGAATCTCCATTTGGACCTCCAGGAGGAGCCACCAGGGTCAGCTTCTGAGAAACAGGTGTTTTTTTCACAGCTGAAGGTGGGGCAGCTCGGCTTGAAGGCTGTCCCGCTGAGGGAGACTGCACACCAGGTAGCAAGGTCCCAGAAACAGAGCTCTGTACTTGGGCTCCTCCAGGAGACGGACTACTAGTAGAAGCCCCATGTTTAGAGACTGAGCCAGCAAAGAGGTTATTCTTATAAGATGGTCCCACAGTGCTGGCTGGATGCTGCTTTGCTGGATGGCTCAGGGTAGTGGAGGATGAGGCTGTGTTCTTATGAGAGCTGCTGCTGGAGGCTGGTGAACTTCCAGAGGAGGTTGGCATAGTGGCATGGAAGGCCTGGCCTTTGGTTGCTGTCTTTACCACCTGCAGGAGGGAACGATGACACTGTGGAGAGGCAGGCTTTGGGCCTTGCAGCTTGTTGACAAAGGGGGTTGGGGGTGTGAAGCTTTTCTGCTGTTGAGTGCCTGCATGAAAGACTTTGACTTGGGAGCTAGGCATGGGAGCTGCTGCCTGGGCTCCATGAGACGTCCGTGGCAAACTGTGGTGCTTTGCTTTGGACTGGTGCAATTCAGACATACCCTTGCTGAGGGTAGCTTGGCAGGACAGCTCTTTGTAGCCAGAACTCTCTGGCTTTTTCTCCTGAGAGGACTGCCCCAGTGCTAGAGCCTGTTCAGCCAGAAAATTGAGAGGTGACTGCAGAGCATTAGTGGGTGGTGGTGCAGAAGAGCCAGGCTTTGCAAAATTCCGTTTCTCTTCTGTACACAAAACACCAGCAACTTTTTCTGTTGGTGTTTTAGAGGGTGCAGGCAGTGTGAATTCAGAACTGCTGGCGGCTCTGTTGTTCAATACAGCCAGTTCTTTAGACACAGCTTCCACAGAAGAGGCTGGATTCTGGGCTAATTCTTCATCCAGTGAATCTTCCAGAGTGATAGGTACAGGGTCAGTGAGGCCACAAGCTGCCTGGGATGAAAGCTCCCTACTAGTTGCTACAATGCTCAGGCCTCCACCCTGATGTTCTGAGAGCAAAGTAGTGGGACCACCAAGCTGTCCTGATGAGATAGAAACTTTTTTGTCAGGCTTAGCAGATGATTCCTAAAGAAAAGCAGAGATGTTCATAGTTAGAAGTATTCAGAGATACCAATAGTGGCCTGTTACAAGGATGTCAACAAGAGAAATGGGTAATTATAAGACAAGTGATGGATGAGAGTAGGTACCATGTCTGCCTTGCCTCGTAATACTATCTGGCATGTGCTTGCCTTGTAGTACTATTTGGCATGTGCCTAGCTGGCAGAGGTTGATTTTAGGCTAACATGCTTTGCCACAAAGTATACCCATGCCCACAGTAAAATTTTTCTTCTTTTAGTTTCTGAATTAGTGTAAGACTTGCTCAGATACTCTGTTGGCTAGTGTTATATCAACTGTCTAGTGCAAGCTGGAGTCATTTTAGAAGAGGTAATCTCAGTTGAGAAACACTCACACAAGGCTGGCCTGTGGTGCATTTTCTTAACTGATGATTGATACAGAAGGACCCAGCTCACTATGGGCAGTTCCACTCCTGTGCTGGTAGTCCTGAGTGCTATACAAAAGCAGGCTGAGTAAGCAACACTCCTCTATGGCTTCTGTACCAGTTCTTGTCTCCAGGCTTCTGCCCTGCTTGAGTTCTTGTCCTAACTTCCCTGGATGATGAACTATAAGCTATAAGGCAAAATAAACCCTTTTCTCCCCAGGTTGCTGTTAGTCATGATGTTTTATCACAATAGAAAGCTAACCAAGACAATCTGCTGACATTCAAACTATCTTGAACGCTCCTGACTGAAATTAGACTAATGAGAATTACTTTCAACTAACTTACTTTTCCTCAATACCTGACTCATCAGCCATTTTCATGGTAACAGAAATGGGATCTATACTATTGCTCCTGCAACCCAGTATTTAACACAGTATGTTCTCACATATTGTAGGAACCTTTCAGATACTCAAGAATAAACAATTTAAACATCTGTTCTAACAATCACTTTAAGTAGGGCTAAGGGAACAGCAAACTCAACAGGTAAAAGTTAGGCAAGGACCAATGTTCCCTACTGAGAGGTTTCTGCAATCTCTAAGATGTTTTTCACATTTCTGTGCTCCATCCACTACTTCCCTGTTGTTCTCCCAGGTAACTAACAGAGCCACTTCTCCTTTCTCCTACTGTTACAAACTAACTGGCCACAGCAGGAACATACTGCCTCCCTAAGAGGTCTACTACACTGCTGAGCTTTCACATTTACAGTGACCCTGTCCTGTGCTTCTTTGGAGTTGCTTCAAACTCTACTGAGTCCAGCAGCAACTGGGCTGGCTGAGTACTGCCGTGAAAAACTGAGGGTAGAGAGAGAGGGTTAAAGGCTCTGCTTAGATGCCTGCCTTGTTCAAGAGTGCCATCTGAGTAACTATTCTCAGTGAAGCTTACCAAGCAGCCATGAGCAGTCAAGACATTTCCTGAGCATGGCTTCAGAAACGGCACATAGCCAAAGCAAGCTGACTCACCTTCACCTTGATTTTTGAGGGAGCTATTACTTTCTTCTTGGCCCTGTTTGAAGAAATAAACACAGAAATGGTTCAAAAGAGGTCCTCAAGAGGAGATTAAAATAGCAGTGTCCCAAGGAATAAAACACTGAGGTACTTACAGGAGTGACGTCAGGTGCCCATGGCCTCGCCGGCTCTCTTTAAATAGAGTCCTGAAAGAAAAAGGGCTAGGGTATCATATCTGCCTCAGCATGCCACAACTCTGCTTCTAGAGCTTCCCTGGAGGCCCTGATACTCAGTGGCACTTAATCTAGCTGACTAGAGAGCCACAAACCAGCTGACGGGCCTAATATGACCTCACTAACTCACCTAAAGCCAAGCATCTAGGCCCTACTAAGAAAGTCAGTGGCTGTGCTGCAACCTCTCAAAGCCACAAGTTCCCTAAGACAGCGGTATTTTTCTTACTGATATTCTAAATCCACCTAAGGAGACAATGTGAAGTAACACATATAGTATCTCTTTTTTTCCCTCAGAGAAACTTAACAAAATTTATCTTTATATAACATATTCTATAAGGAAAGAATAATAATTCCCAAGGTTCCATCATCTGTCTAAATCACTGATGAATCAATCACTGTCTTTATTTAACCTCCTATGCCCTACATAAAAAAGACATGCTCCATTCATAGGTGGCAACACACATAAAGGAGCTTCTGAGACAGAAGCCCAACACTAGGCTCCCACATGGAATTAGCACTGCATCCTGTGAATATACGAGGAAGTCCCCACGATGACTTCGATCAGCCTCTGGTACAGCCATTGCATCAAAACAATGAAGTTCATACTGTGACGAAATGAGAATACAGCCAATCCTCTGACTAAAGTAGGACAAGCACACTACAAGTAAGATCTCTCTTCTAAGGATAAGAAGACTCCTTTATAGATCCCATTATGTCCCTAGGTACTCCAGTGACATCAGAACTGAATCAACAAGACAGTGACTTCTGAGGGAAGGGATCACTGTCAGCCTAGACTAGTCTGTCTCACCTGGCCTGCATCCAGCCTTTGGGCCACAAAGGCTTGACCTCAGCATCCAAAAAAGCTTTCACACAGTCTTCCCAGGCCTGAGCCTTGCTGTTCCTCTCCAGATCACGGCTCTCCAGTTTGATCTTCACCACCTGGCACAGAAGCTCCCTGAGAAGCAGAGAGAGATCAGTAACTTCCCACCACCCCAAATGCTGTTTCACAGTTGTCACTGTGTGCTTTCAGCAACCCATGAAAGTAATTAATCCTAACCTTCATTAGCAATATGGGGACAGGCTCAGACACTGGTCTCACAAACCCTCCAATGACGCAAGGTCCCAGTTTGTGCACACCTGATTTCATCATTCCACTGGAATTTCTTCCGGGGTCCCATTATCCTCCGGCCCCCCTTTTCTTCATCTTCTTCCTCATCAGAACAAATTCGTTCTCTCTGCTCCTTGTCTTTCTCTTCCTCCAGCATCCTACAGAGGGAACAGAAGGAACCTTGAGGTCCTCCTGCCCACCAGCTTCCCCCTCCCTTCTACAATATTCTCCTTGATTTAAGATCAGAAAATGCTGAAATGCCTAGAATTGTGTTGGAAATGTAATACTGAGAAGTGTAAAAAGAAGAGACAGTGACCCAGAGAGATGGCTCAGTGGTTAAGAGCATGTACTGCTCTTACAGAGGATGCAAATTCAGTTCCCAGCACCCCAGTTCACAACCATCTGTAACTACAGCTCCAGGGTATCTGACTGTTTCTGGATGCCGTAGGCACATGCACGTTTCTACACACACACTCGCACAAATAATTTTAAGAGGGGGTAGAAGATATAGGAAAATAATGACACCCAAGTGAGATGGGACACACTTACTTAGCAACCTTTGCTTGTGTGTGTGCTTGGCATTCATCCTGGTACTTGGCCACCTGCTCAGGCATGGCCCTACCAATGGCATCCTTGAGTTTCTGGAGTGGTTCCTTTAGGCGCCCACCCTGCAAAGAAAGGACAAAGTCCAGGTTTGACTCATGCACCACTCTCACACTAAGGACCCACAAGAGGCTATCAAAAGGAGACAATGCAGCATATATGATTCCTGTGTGGACGCTGCCACCCACCTGTTCATAGAGGTGAAGTTTCCGAGCACGCTTGACCAAAGCATCCTTGCTGCAGGGCAGGAATGAAGCCAGATAAGCAAACACCCCAGAACGGATTTGGCTAGTCAGCTCCCGGGTTTGCACCTCTATGCTAAAGAACAAAACACAGTAATTAATGGCATGTAGCTTGATGCAAGTTTCATCTTCCTTAGGTGGCAGTCTGGAGAAGAAAGGTAGGCACCAAAAGCAGTCTGAACCTTATCTTGATGGTTAATATAACCACATAGCCACAGCAACAAAATCTCCAACAACAACATAAGGAAAAACTCTCAAGCTTAATGAATTTGGCTAGGAAAAGAGGGTCAAAGCTCTTAGGTCAAGGATAAGATCAAGTCAAAGGTAGCCAAAAGAACAAAGCCAAGAAGTAGATGGTGGTGGCACATGTCTTTAATCCCAGCACTTGGAAAGTTTGAGGCCAGTTTGGTATACAGAGTATGTTCCAGTGCAGCCAAGGCTACATAGAGAGACCCTGTTTCAAAAAGAGAGAAGGGGGGTGGGGTATGAGCATTAAAAAAAACACACACAAAAGCTTTAAAAGTGAAAGTAATTGCCATGAAATACTTTCCAGCAGGATTGATTGATTGATTTTGTGTGCGATATTCTGTCTTTGTGTGTTTGCAGACCAGAAGAGGGCAGCAGAGCAGACCTCATTACAGATGGTTGTGAGCCACCATGTGGTTGCCAGGAATTGAACTCATGACCTTTGGAAGAGCAGGCAATGCTCTTAACCACTGAGCCATCTCTCCAGCCCCCTCCAGCAATATTTTGAAGATTTCTTTTTGTTTCTTGTTTTTTCCCTGTTCTTGTTTTTGTTTGTTTGTTTCTGTTTTGTTTTAAAGAAAGGGTTTCTTTGTGAAATAGTCCTGGCTGTCCTAGAACTCACTCTGCAGACTCAAACTCAAAGACGGCTCAAATTCACAGAGATCCACATGCCTCTGCCTCCCAAGTGCTGGAATTAAAGGCATATGCCACCACCACCCAGTGACTGGTTCTTCTTTTATGCAGGATTTTTTGCCTGAACATATATGTGTTTATCATGTGCATGCCTGGTACCCATTAAAGTCAGAAGAGGGCACTGGATCCCATGAACCTGGAGTTAAGGAGCCAGTTGTTAAGGACAGTTGTGAGTCACCATGAGGGTGCTAGGAACCAAACCCAGGTCTTCTACAAGAGCAATGGCACATTCTCTTATCCACTAAATCATCTCTCCAGCCTTCTCCAGCATGTTTTTATGTTTCAGTTACTAGTTCTACCCATGATCATGAGATCAGGAAAATCTGTACCTCTCTAGTTTCTCCATCTGGACAAACAGGAAAAGCCTGAGCTTTCTGTATATGGTACATTCAAGTGGGTTCTTTATTGACACAAAATTTTGACCTGACCTTCAGGTGCTCTTTGAGGCCCTGTGCTTCCTGAGCCAAAAGGTCCATCCACATCCTATTCAGCGGGCATTTATGGAAACATTCTCAAGCCTTGATAACTGTTCTTACATTGAAAAAAAAAATCCTCTGTTGGCATGACAGAGATTTTGTTTAGATTTGTATACTTGTTGTCCTTTCTATCCAGTCCACACAGCAAAGTACCCAGACGTTTGGGGATCTGGGGACGATGGGATGAAATGCACTGGGAGCACAAGTAAAAACAAGAATGAACCCTTAGAGGCACCCCATGTAGAACAAACCTGAGGTTACCAGATTGTCATTCTTCTGGATTATCTCTTTTCATCTCATACTTGACAAGAAATCCTCTTCCAATAGACCATGACAATATATATATATTATAGCATTTTATAATGTCTATAAAGCCTATCATTATGGAGACAGGGATCTAGTGTCCCTGTTTCATTCTAAATAGGAACAGAGACAAACAGATACTCACTCTAGCAGGATGCCATTAATATCTTGAGTGAAAAACTTCTGTTTGCTCTCTCCCTCAGCAGCTCTGGCAGCCTGATTCACAGGAGACAGTAACAAATATTAGTGTCCTTTCCCCATTCACAATTTCCCTCAAACACTCACTAGCAGGCACAGAATCACTGTTCCCAAAGAGCACCTGCCAGCAAAACACTTCCCACCATCTTCCTGACTATAACCCAGCCCCAGATTAAAAATCATAAAACTGATGCAATACCTGTGGGCAAGTTTCTTGGGACTTACAATACTAATCACGGAACAAAAAGCAGTGATCTTGAGGAATCTAGTCAGAGGCCAACTCAACTAGTAACCCTGCATCTGTGTCCAGACGCTTACCAACTACACTGTAAACTGGAATTTCTACACTGTCAGTGGTAGAAAATCAACTAAGACCTTAAGCAAACCTACAAGATTTAAAGCAGTAGTTCTCAATCTTCCTAATGCTGTGACCCTTTAATACAGTTCATGTTGCGGTGACCCAACCATTAAATTATTTTTGTTGCTAAAAAAAAAAACCTCATAACTGTAATTTTACTACTGTTATGATTTGTAATGTAAATATCTGTGTTTTCCAATGGTCTTAGGCAACCCTCAAGGGGTCTCAACCCACAAGTTGAAAACCACTGATTTAAAGGCTTTTTTTTTATGTATCAGAAATTATGGAAAGTAGTAAAAAAAATACTGTGTACTCCAGCCATATCTAGTACCCAGAGATAAGTCTCCTACTAGAAAAGAAATTATTGTGTAATTTTAGTACTTAAGGATATCCATTGAAAACCTGTAATATACTTAACAGTATCTCACACCCAGACTCCTGAAATAATACATGATACTGAAGATGACACTTGGGAACAAGCCTAGGGATCCCTCAAGTGATTCTCTCTTGGCTGTACATGGAAGTTACCTAGGCAGCTTTCCCTACCCAAGGCCAATAACCACAATCTTGGGAATTGGGTCTGAGGAATGTATGTTCTTGAGAAGTGGCTCTCTCAAAATAACACTTGGTGACTTGAGAACCACTGACCTAAGCCAAAGAAATACTGACCTGAGACATTTAAGGCAGAACACACTTTCTGAAATAAGACTTTAAATAAATTGGGGACAAGGTGACTGTGGAATAGATATATAAATCTTAAATCTTCTGCCTTCCTCTAATTGCAGTCTCTGGGTCTCCCTGACTATGTCGTTAGGTCTTTTACCCGATCCCCACCAGAAACAGGTTTCAAAAGCTGAAACTGACCTTTAATTCCTGATCTTCATGCCTCCACCTCCCAAGAGCTAAGATCAGCACCAAAATAGAATTTTCCCCAAAATGTCATTCTCCCTTGTGGGTGATAGGAATAGAGGCATAAGCTACTATGTATGGCTAAGGACGTGCAATTTCTTATACTTTCAAAAGCATTCACAATTCTACCTTGGTGTGTGACAAGAGGAGCATGTCAAGTGTCCTTCTCAATCACTCTCTGCTTTATTCCTTTGAGGTAAGGTCTCTCTCTGAACCTGGAATTCAATCTTTTTAGCTAAACTTTTAGCCAGCAAGCCCACTGATTCTTCTGTTCCACCCCACCTGAGAGCACTAAGTGTAGTTACAGGTACATGCTAGACCACACTTAGCTTTGTTATATAAATTCTAGAATCCAAAACTCAGGTCCTCATGGTTGTACAACTAACTAGTACTCTTAACCACTGAGCCATCCCTCTGGCTCCTAGCCTTGAACTCTTGATTCTATCCTCTACTTCAAGAACTGCAATTAAAGTACCATACCAGGCTATAAATTTATTTTATTAAGCCGTTTCTCTAGTACTCCAGTACTTTCTACCTGTATAACCCTTTAAAAACTTTCTTTCTGAAGCCTCTATACTGCTTAGGCTGTATTTGAGGATTTGGTTTTATAATAAATTACTTTGGTGCTACATTTTTAAATAAATCCAAATTAAAGACCATCGGAGGTTGGGCTTAGTGCCACATACCCATAATCCCAGTTGCTCTGGAGGTTGAAGCAGGATTACAAATTTGAGATAAGGCTGAGTAACTCAGTAAAGTAACCACAATCAAGCCAGGTGGTGGTGGCACACGCCTTTAATCCCAGCACTCGGGAGCCAGAGGCAGGCGGATCTCTGTAAGTTCGAGGCCAGCCTGGTCTACAAGAGCTAGTTCCAGGACAGGAACCAAAAAGCTTCGGGGAAACCCTGTCTTGAAAATACAAAAAAAAAAGATAACCACAATCTACAGAAGGTCTTGATAGGGAAGTCCAGCTAGCTAATGTGCTAATGTGCTGGCTGAATACAGCCACAAGTGTGAACTCCGACAAAATCAGAAAAGAACCAGTTAGCCAGTCTAGTCAAGAGCAAAATGAGGCTAAGCATTCCTTTTCAAATTTAAGCAATGGAAATGGGCATGTATCTCATCTAAAGGCAAGATTTAAAACTAAACTTATTTTTGAAAAGAGAGGAAAATGAAATTAGGGAAGTAAAAAATAAAGCAAGAAATACTTAAACTGCTACCAACAATTATACACAGCAAATTTAACTTTGGAGTTGAGACAGGGTCTTATGCAGCTCAGGCTAATCTTGAACTTCCTTTGTTGTCAAGGAATTACCTTGAACAACCATTCTCCTGCTACCACCTCCCAACTATTGGGATTATAGGTGAGTGTAAACCATGCCCAGCATTCTAATTTTTAAAACGCTGTGTTCATTTCAAGATCTAGCACAGAACTCTTTATTAAGGATACAAATAGCTGAATGTGGCTTTTGCAATTTTATATAATGTTCTGTGTCCAAATAAATTCTTCTCTGGAAAGATTTCCTTTCCAATAAATTGTAAAAAAGGACTAGGCATTCAGACACCCATGCACACATACGAAGGACTCCAGGCGCAGCAAAATCTGTAATGCCAAGGAGCCATTACCACTTGCCAAATAGCATGCCTACCTAGAGAGGCTTTCTTATACCACAGTCTAACACTGTTTCAGGCTGTGGCTTTATTATCACTAAACCTTCCCCCCCCAAAAAAGCGAAATAATAGGTTAATACTCTGATCACAATCTACTATGGGAGGAGGGCATACCTAAGATTTTATTTTGAATTTTCTGTAAAATAAACAACAGTCTATTGCTTAGTCCTATTTAATTTAGTTAATAAAACTTTGAGGGACTATAAAACAAAGTGCTTACAAATTTTTAACATGAATTTTGAGAAGCAATTTTTAAACACAAATTTTGAGCAATAGATTATTATGCTCAAACATGCCAAGTGCAGATTTAACTGCTCTCCCTTCAATATCATATTAAGATATACTGAGTGTCTGGCATGACACAATTCATTAAAGCATTATATTCAAGAAGAATACATGTCCAATAGTACACATGGGCCAATAAAGAGGAATCATAGATGTAAATAAGATATTTTGTTTGCTTTGTATATTGTGTTTAAATATCTTCTCTAAGCGAGAAGAGCATTTCTAGATGAAGCTGATGTTTTACACTAATTGAAAATGCTATGAGTCACTAGTTCAAAATGTACAGCTGTTGAGCACAATTGCTCCTGGAACTAAAGTTCAAATCATAGTGCCTAGATGGAAATGTTGTTTTAACAAAGGTAATGATATCAAAATTAATGATCCACAGTTAGATTACAGCTACATTACTGAATTGATAGTTCTTACCACTTAGGGATCAACTCCAAATATTGGAGGAAAATAGCAGCACAGCTATCCCATGCTAAAGATTGTTTGCTGTTGTCTGGGACAGGAAAAGTGCTCACAATGTTAAGCTCCCACATGCCACCATGCAGGTACACCTGAACACTCTTGATGATACCCAACACAAGGGAGCAAGTAAAACCAAGTAGCAGTTAAGCATGTTCTATGTTTATACATGTGTTTACAAACCAATGAGTTTTTCAAAATCTTTGGAAGAGTTAAAAAATGACATTCTACCTTAGCTGCCTGCTGCCAACATCAGGGCTGACAACCACAAAAGCAAAGGTGAATTGTGGGAAAGAAACTAATAGGCAGAAAATAAAACAAGAGAAAACAACTCCCCAAAGTAAAATTTCTAGAAGTGAAGGAATTAAGAGAGGCGGGGGGGAAAAAATGAAGTCTGATGTGCAAAGCTTACATCAGCTCCTTCTTGGATGAAATAAGAACTTGGGAACTTTACACTTCCATTTCCCAACTCACTAAGGGTCTGTTTGGGAGCAAACTTCACAAGGTGTAGAGCTAATGCCAATCTACCCAAATAGCTTCCAGGAAAGCTCAGCCATACTGTGTTTCCATACCTGAGCCAGCTCCTTAACACGCTTCTCCAGGGGTGTTGGCAGGCCTTCAGGGAAGGAAGAGGGCTGCCTGAATTCCTGATCCAATCCCACTCCAAGGGAATCACTTCCATCATCCATATCTTGGAAAGGGCTTCCTTCTGGAGACTCACTGAGCAGCTGCTCCAAGTCCAAGTCTGTCAGGGAGTCCATGGCAGTGGCAGCTTGGAGCAAGTCATTATCAGAAGTGGAGCCAAAGAGTGAGAGCAATGGGTCAGAAGTGCCCTCCAATTCTCTCAGGCTCTGAGCATCTATTGATGAAACAGCTACAGGCTTATGCTCCTCCTCCCTCTTTTTCTGAGCCTCTTTCTCTTTCTGAAATTTCTTCAGCATCTCTTTAACACTTAACCCAGAGTACTTCTTCTTCTTTTTCTCCTTACTGGCATTGAGGGCTGTGAAGCTGCAAGCAAGAGGGAAACTGATTACTCAGCTTGCAGGACTCTCTCCACGAGAAATGTTATCCTTTTAAAGGGTAGCCTTTATCCCTGCTCCCAGGAAAGAATCTCCACAAAAGCCTCTGTTCTGTCAGTCCACTCTGTTATCATGCCTCCATCCTCATGGCAGAGAGAACTCATTTTTGCCAGACCAAAGCTTGAGTATGAATACAGATTAGCAACACGGTGTCATATAATGTAAATATCCAGTGAGTTAAGAACCACTGCCAGGCTGAAATAAAAGGTAGAAAAAAAAGGGAGGAGCAAGAAAAGTATTTCAGGGAAGAAAGCATGAGAAGCAGAGAAAGAACAGTAGTAACTTGAAGGCAGCTGGGCCGACCAAGGAGGAATCACGACCATAGACATAACAGCTAAGACAGAAGAACTGGGACAGAGAGGAGTTCTAAGAGAACAAGGAACATCAACAACCATATGGTGACAGAAATAGCTGCCGACATTGACAGAAGAACACAGGCACATAGGCTACCTGACACACAGAGATGAGAATGGCTGATTATACCCAGAACAGCCCTGCTGGAGGAGACAGAAAAAGAAGGTCAGGCCCTTTAGCCTATTTTGAAGCTGGGGAAAAGGAAGAGGGCAAGTCAGCTCTCAAGTGTCACGCCCTCATCTGGCCCTCACAGGCCAGACTTTATCCTAGCGAAAAGCTGCTGCCTCTTACCCGGCTTTGGAAAACTTGGACTTTTTTGATTTCTTCTCCTTATCATAGGTGTCATCTTTTTTCTTCTTCTTTATCTTTTCACCACCTTCTTTCAACTTCCGCTTCTGAAAATTAAAGACAAGGTACAATTATACAACTCCCTAAGTTAGAGAACAAGTACACTAAACAGCACTGGCCTTGCTCCAGGTAGGATACATCTTCAGACTCATTTTATTTCCTTTATGAACATAAAAGGCTTCTGTTTCAAAGCAGTCCCTGGGACATGAACCTATAGATCCCACCAACGGTGTTCAGTAAACACCCAGATGGAAACTCCATGGTGGCTGTTCTGAAGACAGATTTAAAATTTAAAACAACAACAACAACAAAAAAAAAAACACTTATTTATTTGTTTTATGTATATGAGTGCTCTATCTGCATGTATGTCTTTATGCCAGAAGAGGGCATCAGACCCCACTAAAATGGCTGTGAACCACCATGTGGTTGCTGGGAATTGAACTTAGGACCTCTGGAAGAAGAGTCAATATTCTTAACTGCTGAGACACCTCTCCAGCCCCCTGAAGACAGATTCAGAATAGGCTGTAGGTGGGTCCTCTCATTTTAAATAACAGGCAGTGGTAGACAGACCCTAAAATATGCTCAATCTAAGGCTGACTATTTTCAGTGGGTGACAGTCCTAGAACTAAAGTTCTCTCCAAGTCCACAGTGGAGAAGCCATTAAGAATGGCATACAGTTCACTAGCTCACACCCTCACGACTCTACCCTCTCTGAGACGTATCTGGAAACATGACGCTGCTGAGTCTACTGGAACATCTTGAGACATGGATAAAATGACTGAGGCCTGACCAGTATTCCCATACTCACATCATGTTGAGACAACTCTACCTTTCCACCAGTCTACTCAGCCTTCCTAAGACTAGACTCACCAACTGATCTCACAGTCACATCAAAAGGTATTTCTGAAATCCAAAAGGAAGAATAGCCCAACCTTTGGAGATTTCTTCTTCTTTTCCTTAATGAAGTCATCCTCAGATTCTGAAGCTTGTCTAAACTGCAAGGTTCCCGAGTTAATGTAAAATCCTCCATACTTTGTTGTCAAAGAAGCAGGAACAAGTTCATCATACTAAGGGAGAGAAACATACCATCAGCTCCCATTTCTGGTTCTATAGTACAAGTTACAAAGCACATCTTGTACCTTGCAACTAGAATTTTCTGTCACTCTTCAAACACCATGCTAAGACATCCTCTCCTCAATCACTAATGTGCAAGCTACTGGGTATTTTAGAAAGAAAAGATTGTGATTTTCACATGAAAAAAACAAAGCCTGGGTCCAGGAAGTCCCTACCTCTTAAGTTCAAGACTCGTTGTACTAAGAGGACAAACTGACATGTCACAACCCTGCCCCACTGTCAGTACCACACATTCAGTAACTACTTACCGCCTCAGAGTTATCGATGAAAGAATCTGATTCATCATAACCATACCCCATATCAATCAAATCCTGTATTCGGTCTTTCCTACGTTTCTTTCCACCCTGAAATTTAAAAGCAAGGGGTCACATGCTTTTGGTAAGTACAATAAATGTTGCCTTGACTCTCAACAGCTAGTGATTAAAGGTTGAAAAGCACTGAAAACATATACTACCCTTAACCTATATCTCCTGTCTGTCTTTGTGTCTCTGTCTCTCTCTCCCTCTCTCACCTCACACACACCCCAAACCCCATCTCTAAAGACCTTTGGAAACAGGGCAGATTTATATCTGCATAAGTGGCCTAAGACAGAAGAATGAAATAAATGGATTCTCTTGCTCTGTAACAAACACATTCTCTAAGGCCTTATTTGCCCATTTAACTCACACATTTCTCCTGCCAGATGAGAGTTCTGAACCTTAATGCATTTGGTTAATAGCTATAATCTATTTCCTCTGAGTCCTACATCTATTTCCAGATCACTTCTGACTACATGATAATCCACTAAATGAACATGAAAATGCCTGGAGACTACTCTCACTAATGAAGTTGTTGTCTTGCCCAACACAGAAATCTTACATATTTTTCTTCAAATTTCCGTGCAAGGGCCTCCACCTTATGCCTTTCTTTTTCTTCATCGTTGAAAGGATCCAAGACATCCTTTTTCTGGAAAGAGATCATTCCACAAAAAATAAATCACACACACATACAAAGCCATAGTCCTGGTTAAAGAACCAAGACTGTAATAAAAAAAAAAAGTTATTATTTAGAAATAGCAAGATAGAATGCATGCTGCATCACATCATGTTTTGTTTAAAAAACAAAATTGCAGTAAGTGTATTAGTTCATTGTAATCTTAGTTCCTAGAAAGGCTGAGGCACAAGTGATGTAGGAGGTACTTGGGTTTGTGTGTTGTTTTCATTGGTTAATGAATAAAGAAACTGCCTTGGCCTAGCTGATAGGGCAGAACTTAGGTCTGTAGAGAAGACAGAACTCAATTTCTGGGAGGAAGAGAGCAGAGTAGGAGAGAGACACCATGGAGTGGCCAGAGTCAGACATGCTGAATCTTTCCCGGTAAGCCACTGGAATGTGGCAATATACAGATCAACAAAAATGGGTTAAATTAAGATACAAAAGTTAGCCAATAGAGGCTAGAGACAATGGGCCAAGCAGTGATTTAATTAATACAATTTCTGTGTAGTTATTTCAGGTGTAAGCTAGCCAGGCGGCTGGGACAAACAGCAGGCCTCTCCTTATAACACACAAGGACCTCAATTTCAAAGCCAGCCTGAATATAGAGTGAGGTTAAGGATAACCTAAACAATGCATTGAGGGCTTGTCTTAAACTAAAAGAAAAAAGGGCTAAGGGCCTAGTTTAGTGTTATTGCCCTTGCATGATCAAGGCCTTACGCTCAATCCAAGAACCATATACATTAAAGAGAGAGGAAGAAAAAATATGTAATTTCAACAAAACTTAGTATCTACAATGGCCTAACAAAGAGGCTTCAAACAGAGCAAAGGGCCTTTACTAGAGATGTTCAATGTCTACAAATCTGGGCTCAATAAAGTTGATTCTTTCTGCAACAATTTATTTTAGGTACTTGAAAGCATTTTGAGATCCCTTTAACAGTCAAGGTTCAAAAAGGTTAAAAATGATGTCTTAGGAGCTAGCTCAGGGATTAAGAGCACTGACTTCTCTTTAAATGACTTTGATTCAACTCCCAGGATCCACATGGCTGCTCACAGTCATGTCTAACTCCAGTCTCAGGGGATCTAAGACCCTCTTCTGGCCTGTGATAGCACAGGCACACATACAGACAAAACATCCACATACATTAAATAAATAGATAAAAAGATTGTAGTGTTTTTTTTTCCCCCTTTTTCCTTTTGCTTTTTGAGACAGGGTTTCTCTGTTGTAGCCCTGAATCTTACTCTGTAGACCAGACTGGCCTAGAACTCAGAAATCTGCTTGCCTCTGCCTCCCAGGTGCTGAGGTTAAAGGTGTGCCCCACCATACCCAGAAACAGATTAAAAAAAAAAAAGTTTAAAAAGTGCTTTCTTTGGCAGTATATATACTAAAATTGAAACAACACACCGAAGATGGCTCCTGTTGTAATGACACACAAATTCACGAAGCATTTCATATTAAGAAAAGGATATTTTAAAAAAGGTTAAAAATCCACTGAATATAATACAAATTCTTGACAAGCATTCTGTCTTTAGAAAAGTGTATTAGGTTTGAGAAGTTAGTCCACTGATAGTCTTTACCTAGTAAGCACAACACATTGAAGAAAAGGAAAGAAGAACCAAAACAATAAAATAATAATCATCATCAAACGAAAACTTAAAGGAACTCAAAAAGTGGTCTAAACAGTACTTCTTAAGTGAAACACTGATTCAAGGAATTGCTACCCTTAGAAACATACCTTCAAGGGCCCACTGTCATAACCCTCTTGTTTGCCAACCTCGATAATCATTCCAAATATTTTCATCTTGTCTTCTAAAGTTTATTTTTACTCCATAAGCTTACTCATGCATTTTTTTAATCAAGTAAATTTTTCATAGCGGATATATGCTCTTGAACAAGGAATTTTAATATTAATAGAGATTAATAGGCTAAAACTTAAGAGTATAAATAAAAGACTGAAAAATTAATGTTTGCTTCAAAATAAGTCTCTACTCTAGGCCAGGCATGGAGCTACGTGCCTGTAATCTCAGTACTTGGAAAAGAGAAGCAAAAGAATAGTTTTAGGCCAGCTTACTACATAGCAAGGCTCAATTTCCAACCTCATACAAACAAAAAAGAAAAAAATAATTCCTTTATTCCAAACCTTTCAGTCTACTAAAACCCACCTACCCAAAAGATCAGTTATGTGATTTACAGTGTACCTATATACTGGAATATTGTTGTACATACAAAATATAAACATTTAAATAGTAATAAATGATTTTTTAAAATTTTTTACCTTTATTTTATATGTATAAGTGTTTTGTTTGAATGTATATTTTGTATAGTATGTGCATACCTGGTGTCCAAAGAGGTCAGAAGAGGACATCAGATCCCCCAGAACTAGAGTTACAAGTGGTTGTGAGACACCATGTAGTTAACAGAAACAGAACCCAGGTCCTATATAGAAAAGCAGTCAGTGCTCTTAACCACTGAGCCATCTCTTCAAACCTACATAGGCTGTTTTTAAAAACAGGTGCTTATTTGTATCTTCTAATATTTCTACAATGATCACATACAACTTAGGTGGCTAAAATAACATTAGAAATCCCATTTTTGAGTACTACTCAATTCAACATGAACACTCCAAAGCCAAGCCAACACACCATTCAATTACTATTTCTGGACCAAAGGTTTACCTCTGTCCAAACACAGCATCCTGGCCATTATTAAGCTCACCCAAAGCCCTCTGGAGCTTACAACTCATCATATTTTAACTTCTGCTACCTGTTCTCCTAGGATTTTCTTAAAATACCTATGAGACTGTAAATTCCTGTTAAGCAAGGATAGTCCTTCCCACTTTTATATGGTCCTCACCATGCAGCAGCACTTCACATTGTGAAGAATATGTGCTAACTGAGCCAACACACAAATGTATCAGATTATGCTAAGAGTGGTAATGGTGTTGAGGACCTCATGCACACTATACTCTTAACAAGACAGATCCACACTCAGGATCCTGATTCAGGAGTTGTAAAACTGAAGTATAGGAGTGATTCCCTTGAAACTTTATCCAAATTTCTCTGTGTATTTCCATGTATTTTTCTGCAATATTGAAAATACGGAGCTTCTCTACCCCAGCTGCCAAAACAAAAAGCGAAACAAAACAAAAAAAGGTAAGCAAGAGCACTGGAGTTCTAACTTCAGTTGTTCTACCCATTTGGTTTGAGCCCATAGATAAATATGTTAACCTACTCCTACTAACGTCTCCTAAGGAAGGGGACATTAACCTTACATTGAAAAAGGAACTCTGAACAGATTTTAAATTATTTTTCTCATCCTGTTTACTGGCCCTTATACAGCATGATGGCCCTTTCAGATGACCCTTGGTATAAACACACTGACTTTATTCTATCAGTAAGATACCAATCAAGACAGCAAACAGTTTGGGCTGGAGAGATGGCTAATAGCTAAGACTATTTGCAGAGGACCTGTGGTACCCTTCCCAGCACCCACATAGTAGCTCACAACCCACTGGAACTGGAACTGTCCAGAGGATCCAACGCCCTCCTCTAGCTTCAATATGCAACACACACATGTAGAGCAAACACTCATATACATAAAAGCAAATAATGGAGCTGGAGAAATGGCTTAGTGGTTGGTAGTGCTGTCTGCTCTTGTAGAGGACCTGGGTTCAATTCCCAGCACCCACATGATGGGCTCACCATTATCTGTAACTTCAGTTCCAGGGGTTCTGACACCTTCTAGTTTCTACAGGTACCAGGTACACATACAGTACACATATATAGGTATAGGAAAAATATTCATAGCTTTAAAAAGAATAACTAAAACATATTTTTGGTCAAGTATGGTAGCATATGGCTTAATCTCAGCACCTGGAAGGTGAAGGAAGAAGGCTCAAGAATTCAAGAGCATCTTGTTATATGATAAATTAAGAAGCTGGCCTGGGATACACGAGATCCTGTCTCAAACAAAAAAACATAACCCTATACATTTTTATTTAAGAAAAGTGAGGAATGCTTCTAACTAGACATGCTTCCTCCAAACATCCCTAAAATGAGTCAGGCTAAGTGAGTACTTGACACTCAGATACTATGCTAGAGACTTTATCAACATAACCTTACTCAACTCTCAGACACTGAGCCAGTTGCTACCTTCCGTCATCCTTGTTCTAGTAAAGGCTATTCTAGAGACCAACTTCCATTAAGTATGATCTTACCTTCTTCTCCTAGTCTAACACAGTACACTAGTATATGCTTAAAATGCATCTACCTCCTACTTATGATATATGACTATATACATAAAACACAAAGATATGCAAAACTGGTCTTGACAGCAGTTGCCTATGGGGAGACAGTGTTCTTTGAGGCAAGAAGAAATGTTTCTAGTATCCTGAATAAAGTCCTATTTTGTGAATCATGTCATGTACAGATTGCATGGCTGTGCTGAGTTTGTGAAAATCCACAAACTTTATCATGTATGAATGACTCAACTAAAAATTATATTTTGATTTTGTAGTTGGTATAGTGATATAAGTATGTAATCCCACCACAGGAGGATCTTAAATTCAAGGTCATTCCAAGCTATAGAGTAGGACTATGTACTTCTTGGTTTTGTTTTTTTTTTTTTTTTGGTCAGCTTGACACAGCTAGAATATCCTTGGAAAAGTCTTCAACAGAGAAAATGTGTCCATCAGACTGAACTATAGGCAAGTCTGTGGGGGTATTTTCTTGACTAATGGATGATGTGGACATGACCCACTCTAGGTGGTGACATTCTTCCGCAGGTGGCCCTAGATTGTATAAGCAAGACAAAAGAAGCAAGCCAATAAGAAGTATTCTCCCATAATTCCTGCTTCTGTTCTTGCCTTAACTTCCCTTCATGAAGGACTATAGTGTAAGCTGTAAACTAAAATAATCTTTCCTCCTTCCCAAGTTGCTTTTAGTCTCTGTGTTTTTCACAACTATAAAGCAAACAAAGACACTGTTTCGAAACTACATAAAAACACACACACTTTTTAAAAATGTTAATGAGCTGGGTAATGACGGTGCATATTTTTCCCAGCTCTCCGGAGGCAGAGGCTGGCAGATCTGTGAGTTCAAGGCCAGCCTGGTCTACAGAGGAAGTTCCAAAACAAGCTTCAAAGCTACACAGAGAAACCCTGTCTTGAGAAACCAAAAAAAAAAAAGCAGAAGCAGACTTCTACACATCCAGAAAAGAAACTACTCAAGACACTCCTGGTCAAAAGAGATGAGCAGTGTGGGCCTCTTCCTATCCATCTTTCTACCACAGAGAGGGCAAAGTATGCACCACTGCAACCATCAAAAAGAATGATCCCACCTATGTCACATAAAAATGTTACCAAGCAGCAGTGGTACATGCCTTTAATCCCAATCTTTGGGATGCGGAAGCAGAGGCAGGCAGATCTCTGTGAGTTTGAGGTCAGCCTGGTCTACAGATTAAGTTCTGGAACAGCCAAGGCTACAGAGAAACCCTGTCTCAAAGCCCCCTCCCCCAAAAAAAGAAAAGAAAAAAGAAGTTAACATTAAAAAATGTGTTGCTTCTTTTATTTATATAACCAGTCATAACTCAAACTGGCCTTGGATGTGCCATACGGTTTTCTCTAGCATAAATCAGGAGAAAGATACTTAAAAGAATTCTTTTTCTACCCAGTTCCTGCTCTAGATGAGTGGTGATCTTGGAAGAGTCCAGGCCTCTCTAGCCTCATTTCCCTGAGATAAAGGCCCATGGGAACATATTGGCATCTTCATGTTAGGTCTGCAGCAACTCTGGGGTCTACTGGAATGTACCTTGTCTCCAGGATGAAGGCCTTTCACCTTCCCTCGGATGTTCTTCACCAGCTCTGGGTAGAAGAACTCTGGGCAGCGTTTGTGATCTGGTTCAAAGAGGGTGAGTGTAATCCGAACAGCAGCTGCAGCTGGCTCACAGTCTTGATGCTGTTCTGTTCCTCCAACCTCCTCTTTCCTGGACTTCTTCAAAAATGCAGGATTCAAAGAACTTGGGAGAGAGGTGAACTGGACCCTGTGGGGCTCCGACATGGCTACCAACAAGTCTTAGCAGATGTCACTGCATGATTTCTGTTAACATTGAAAAGAAGGGCCAGGTCAAACCAAAATAACAAAGGAAGACATTATCAAAATAACAAAACAGTTGTCAGTTACACAGAGTTAAAAAAAATTTCCTTGTCAAGAAGAATCCATTGATAAATTATAATCGTGTTAACTCATTTAAGCAAAAAGTGGTAAATATAAATTTTTTCCTTTTTTATAAATCATCCCGCATCACATAATTCAGGTTAAACCTTTTTTTTGCATGTGACCCTTCTCATTTCCTATGTACCTAGAAAGCTCTTTACAAACAGACCATAAGGAAGAAATCACCCCCTCAGTCTTTTATAGATACTAACTTCTAAACTAAGTTGAACTTAATGTCCTCTAAAGTCCGAGAACAGGCTCTAACTAATTTTTTCCCTAGTACCAATTACTGAGTAATCTTCCTTTTCCTGATGATTTCTCACAGACCAAAGCAGACCTTATATACTAAGGGTCCATGCTAAAAGCCACGTTACATGAATCAAATACTTGAGAGATTCTTTAACCAATACAGCTTTGTCTTGAAAACTCTTATACTTTTAGTATATGAAATTAAAGTTCATCTTTATTTTCTTTTTAAAATAGTAACTAACTGGGGGGCTGGAGAGATGGCTCAGCGGTTAAGAGTACTGGCTGTTCTTCCAATGGACCCGGGTTCAATTACCAGCACCACATGAGAGCTCACAATTGTTTGTAACTCCAAGATCTGACACCCTCACACATTCATACAAGCAGGCAAACATTAATGCACAAAAAATATTTGAAAAATAATGATAACTGGCTTTAACCTATTTCAGATCAATTTTAGAATCATTTGTGCAAGTTCCCTCCAAAATGTATTTTGCAAAATGAATCACAAATATGAATTCAGAATGATTTGTCTATCATATATGTAGAGATAGTAGACTATATTGGATATTAATTTCGTTCATTATCATAAAAAGATGATATAAGATCAGATAAGGGAGTAAAAACTATACAAATGAGTTAAAAAGTCATTCTAATCAGGCAGCAAAGACATAACCAGTAAAATAGACTGGCCTGTGCAAAACATTTACCAACATGCACTAGGATACTGGAAAAAAAAAGAAACCCCCCCCAAAAAAAAAGGAAACTTCCAAGGGCCTCAGGACATTGCAGAAAATTCACCTGGCTGTGAAAACAAACCTGAACCGAAAGTTAAAGGCTAACAGGCTCCCCACTGAGAGGAAGCACAATCTTACTGTAAGAAATGGATCAGCAAGTTACCTAATTGGATGAAGAAACTGGCAACCAGATCCTAGTCTTTCCTCTAGCCAAAATTTTTAAAATGTAGCCTCATCTTAGTCCAGGTTTTTAGAGGGCACAACTCAAATGCACATAGTCAGTAATAATATTCCTGTTAGCTAATTTGTACAAGTCTTAGCAGGGAGACAGGACTAGAGGAAGAGGTAAATCACCTATTAATTCTCACAAGTCAGATTTTGATTAAGTTTTATGATCATCACAACATGCTATTTTGTTCTGGGGCTAAACCATTAAAAACATTTAAGACAATCAGGTATATTAAAAGTCATGTTAAATTTATGCATTTAATTCCAAATGCTCAAGAAAATGCAATTAACTTCTAAAGTTTATAAAAGATTCTGAATCATTTATACAATCAAATTTATGAGTTATGATCTTGGAAAGAGCTTACTATAAGGCTTACAAGTTTACCTCTTTAGAAATATGAAGTAGCCAGGCAGTGGTGGCGCACACCTTTAATCCCAGCACTTGGAAGGGAAGGGCAGGTGGATCTCCACGAGTTTGAGGGCAGCTTGGTCTACAGATCAAGTTCCAGGACCAGCCAGGACTACACAGAGAAACCCTGTCTTGATGCCCTCCCCCCAAAGAGAAAGAAAGAAAAAAAGAAATATGAAGTATCTGAGAGAATTAAAAAAAATCAGTTTTTTTCTTAGTGTAGTTTAAATCACTTAAGAGAATTTAATTAATCTGGTTTACAAAGAGTTAACTGCTTAAGAAAGTTTGATCTGTGCTGTCTCAAACATTTGTCCAGGTCTTACTTTCATATGCATGCATGTGTGCACATGGATGAAAACTTACAGAAGTTGATTCTTTCATTTTATTGTGTGGGTTCCAGGGACTGAATGTAGGTCTTCAGGCTTGGAGGCAGGCACCCTTATCTGCTGAGCCATCTTGCAGACCCTCAAGTAATTTTTTTTGACATATAAATTCTTAAAATTTGTAAACAAAACATTAATGAAATTTTGTAAGTCTTAAAAACAGCTAAGATTGGGCTGGAGATAGAGCTCAGCAGAGTGCTTTCCTAGTATGCTGGAGGCCCTGGGTTCAATTCCCACAGTGAATTAAAATGGGAACAGCAATAGACACTTGTAATCTCAGCATAGTTGAGGTGGAAGCAGGAGGATCAAAAATTTAATACTCTTAGCTAACGAAGGAGTTGAAGGCCCCCTTGGATTATGTGAAACTCTGTCTCCAAATAAAATGGCAAAGAAGAAAGTAAACAAAAACACACCTAAAGATTAGAAGTTTCCAGGGTATTTTTTTGGTTTTGTTTTGAGACAGGGTTTCTCCATGTAGCTCAGACTGTGAAATTAGGCTCTTAAATACTCTGAATGATTTGAATATTAGAATGCCACGCAAAGGGGGCAAAAAAAAAAAAAAAAAAACCAAAAAACCAAGATTGTGCCTAGGGAGGTGGTAGCACATGCCTTTAATCCCAGTAGATGCAGGCAGATCTCTTAGTTAGAGGCCAGCCTGGTCTACAGAAAGAGTTCCAGGACAGCCAGGGCTACACTGAGAAACCATGCCTTGAAAACCCAGAAGAAGAAGAAAAAAAAAAACTCAGAGCATGCAAAAGTCACTGGATTCCTTTACATCTCTAGATATTCCCAGGGGATGTTTATGTTTTTGTTCTCATATTCTTCTTAACCATTTTACTTTTTAAACAGACTATTGACGAAAGAGACAAACTTGTATGCTAATTTAATCATTTTTTCCTTAAAGGCTTTCCTCTTTTTCTTGCAAAATGCAGTTTTATTTTATTTTATTTTATTTTTTTTTTGGTTTTTCGAGACAGGGTTTCTCTGTGGCTTTGGAGCCTGTCCTGGAACTAGCTCTTGTAGACCAGGCTGGCAAAATGCAGTTTTATTATCTACAGAAATGACAACTTTTCTTTCACATTTACTTTTGTTTCCTGCTTTATTTCATTAGCTAGAATTAGCTTTGGAGCCTGATCTGGAACTAGCTCTTGTAGACCAGGCTGGCCTCGAACTCACAAAGATCTGCTTGCCTCTGCCTACCGAGTGCTGGGATTAAAGGCCTGTGCCACCACTGCCCGGCTTTATTAGGTGATTTTATGAAACATTAAATACACTTAAAATGGTCAGCTTGTGTTTAAAATAACGGTGTAAATGACAGTCCCTACAATTAATCGGTGGTACTCCTGGGCAATTTGTTTCCAAAGAAAAATAGGCTGGGGTCAACCTAAGGCACCCACCCAGCTTCTCCATCCTACTGCCCCCAGAGCAATTTACAATCAAAGCCTCTACATGGGGGCCACTGCTTTAGGGAGATAGGTGGGCATGAACTCGACACCTTCCGAGCTAGCACTGACTCAAAAAAGTTAAGTCCACCCTAGAGTTAAGTTCACGGATTCCCAGCCGCCCGCTCTGAGAGTGAAACTCTCTTACTCAAAAGTCAGGCTTCAACCCCGTCAGCGGAAGTTTGGGGCAGCCGCCCTGCCCCTCGGCAGCTAACTGTTCCCAGTTCGCTGTCATCTGTCTTCCAGCTGTCACAACTTCTTGCAAAGTGTCACACTACTTACAAAGGCTAACGCGGGAGGCTGGACCGGACCGCGGCGCACACGGTTGTCCCCAGAGCCGACGCGGGCCGCAGACGTCCCCCCGTGGCGGTCCTCATGCCGGCCCGGGACCCCCGGGCTGCGGCGCGCTCAGCGGCCCGCTTCCGAGCGCTGCGTGCGGGCGCGCGGAGGGCCCGCACCGCGGCCCATGGCCGGGTCCCCAGCCCGTGCGAAGGGAGTCTCTCTACAAACCGCCGCTTTCTCTCGCCAGCCGGAGGAGGGGTGAGGGGGGGGAGCCGAGAAATACCAAGTCGACGTCCAAGAAAACAAGTCGGGCGACGCCGAGGACGCTTGGCGCGGACGGCGCTCCGGAAACCGACCGTCGATCGGGGCGCTCCTCAGCAGGCTGGAGCTCCCGCCCCGAGCGCGGGCTCGAGGGGAACCAGGGCCTCTCGGGCTCCCAGCTTGGACCAAGACGGGCTTCCAGGCCGCGCCGGGGTCAGTCAGGGCAGCACCCGAGCTCCAAGCCCCGTCTGCCCGGCACCTCAGGCTCAGGAACGGCCCGGGGCCCGCGCCCGACTAACGGCCGTAACGGAAGCGGCGAGAAAGACTTGAGATGAGTCCAGAGCCCCAGAAGCGAGGTGGGCAGCTCAGTCGGCTTCCTTTCGCGCTAGTCCGGCAGCGCAGCCTCCACCGCCGCTGCTTTGGACAGTGGACGCTTCGTTGTCACGAGCCGGAGGGAGGAGGGGGCAGGAGCCCGGACTCTCCGGGCTTCGACGCGCTGAGAGCGCGGCGCTTAAGTCACGTGCCTCCAAGCCGCCCAATGAGCGCCAGCGGCGCGGTGACGTCAGCGCATCCGCTTCGCGGATGACAGCAGGCCCCCGTCACGTGGTCAGGCCCACTCCAATGGGCGGTGCCGCGGCGACCTGAAGTTCCCGGCTGCCCGTGCGGTGGCGGTGGTTGGGTGGTAAGATGGCGGCTGTGAGTCTGCGGCTCGGCGACTTGGTGTGGTGAGTCCCGGCTGCCAGGGCTGAAGGAAAGACGGCGCGAAGCTGTTTTTCCTGGTTGCAGGGTTGGCGCCTGGCCCAGGAATTGCTTTATTATGCGCTCCTGGCAGCGGAGAGTGGGGAAGACAAGGTGCCGCCGTGCTGCGAACGACGCTTGGGCGGAAGGGGCTGTCCGGTCCCTGGGGGACCGAGGCCGAGGGTGGCCGCGGCGGTCCGGTCTCTCAACCCCGAGACCATCCCAGGGGAGGGCTACGGCTCTGGAACCCGGACGCTGGCTGCCACTGCAGAGAGTTCCATTGTCGCCCAGGTTCCCTAGTCCCGGGGTCTCTCCGGTGCTCCTCTCAAGGCAGGAGAGGCTGCCTCGCGGGGGACAGAGCCATCCGAACCCGCGTTCCGATGGGACAGACATGGGCTGGAGGCTCTGTTCCAGGTGGCGAAATCCGACTGCCCGGCCGAGGGAAGGGGGGGACTTCTCCTTTGCAAATGATGGCTAGGCGGTGACCAGTGCCTCTCGTTCTGTTCCTTGTGTCCCCGCGCAACAGCCAGCATCAAGACTGACCATTGTCTCCTTGGAGCTGTGTAGTTTCCCGACCTAGAGGAAGGTTTCCATGATCATTTGTCAAATGATCTTGTGGTGAATTAAACCAGACTTAGGGAAAGTCTCTTTAAGAAAGAACTGTTTCCAACCCTGTCACAAGGAGGGCCCAGACCAGTAACTCTTAATGGTTTTGTTATTCTTTATTCTTTCTCAGTGGAAGACTGCACGGACTGCAGGCACACGCACACACAGTTCTGTATTCATGTGTGAGGGTCCTGAGCCCAGCAGGGCAAGGCCCTTTAAGGACTCCAGTTTGCCTGCTTTTGTTCTGGCCCTTGAAAGTGCCAGCCTAGAGTTACAAGAGCATAAATTGCGTCTTGAGTGGGCTGAAGGAGCTGGACTGGCTTTTCCAGGGCAAGTTCTGACTCTGTATTATTTTCTCTAGGGGGAAACTGGGCCGGTATCCTCCCTGGCCGGGAAAGGTGAGTGTGTTGCTACTATTAAAAGAAGCCCTCTGAAGTTAAGGGTGTGGGAGAAATCTGAGTTTCTTCAGTCTCTAACACTGGCTTCAAATGGGCTCATTCAGATAACACTTGGTATTTTACCTCTAGTTATCAGTCGGTTTGAAAGGTATGTCATAAACCAGAGTGTTTAATGTACAGTCATCGTGTCTGTCTTCAGTCAGAGATGGGTGTGAAATTCGTTGTTGTTTTTTTATCTTGGAAATCAGTTGTAATCAGAATGTAACATTATGTTTAAATCTAAGAAGAAACAGATTCTGCAGGAAGAGGAAATTCTAAATGTAGGTTAGTGAAAAGCCAAAGTATTTTTGTCCCAACTAAGTTTAAATCTTCTTTCCCTGCTACCATATGTGCTGCTCCAGTGCATATCTGCAGAAGCTGACATTCCAGATTTTTCGAGAGGTGCTCCATCATAGCTTTCCAAATGTTCTGAGTTTTCAGTCTTGCTAGGAATCCAGGAAATGTCTGTAGACTCTTTCCAATATGGTGTTTCCTGTGCCTCAGTAGGTCCTTTATTTTCACCATTTCCTGTCTTAACTCTTCCTGCGCCAAAAGTATTTTGAAGAATGTTTTCTGTTTCTTCATTGATCACATATTACCTGGGGGTGGAGGTGATATTGCTGTTAGTTTTAACTGTTTGTATACCAGGAGCCATTGCATAAAAACTATCTACTAAACAGTACGCTGTGTTAGCCATGGGGAATCTTAGGGGACATTTGCACATTTCTTCATATCACCATAGAAGACTGCCAGATACAGGGCAAATAAAAGCCTTGATTTCTTTTGGAACATAGTTCTTTTTAAAAATCTTTATGGTTTTTTGTTTTATTTTGTTTTTCAGATCACTATTCTAGTAGACTGCTGGGTTCTCATACCTTTTTTCCCTTTTATCCTTCAGATTGTTAATCCACCCAAGGACTTGAAGAAACCACGTGGAAAGAAATGCTTCTTTGTGAAGTTTTTTGGAACAGAAGATCAGTGAGTAGTATGCCCTGAGAGTTCATAGTGCCTTTGGGCATTCCCCCGAGTCTGACCTGCTTTGGGAATATTCTAAGGCTCCTTAGTTCAGGCTTACTGCAGTGTGTGAAAAAATGGTACCTCTTTCTGAGTGCATGCCCAAATAATGGGTGGTATTCTTTCTTATCTGGCAAAAATTGTTCTGGGGCCAATAGTAATGTCCCTCAGGTAAGAACCAGAGTTCATAACTTTCTATATATTATAGACATATTAAAGTAGTTTCTTTTATCTTCACTTAATCACCAGTTCCTGTTTGCCTCTCTCATCAATTTTTTAAAAATTTTGTTGCCTTGTGGATGGAGCCTAGAGCTTTGCCCATGCTAGACAAGCCATTGAACACTGAACTACATGTCCAGCTGATTTTCTGTAGTCTGGTCTGTTTCTGAGTACACTGAAAGCTAAGATATTATTTGATAAAAGTACTTATTTCATCCTGTTCTCATTGTTAAGACAAAGTGACTTACTATGTAATTATAAAGCTTTATTTCCTAGTATGTGCTGAACTGAAAGAATCTAAAACCATTACTTTGAGGGTCTTTGACATTACATCAGTTTAAGAAATGACACAGAGGAAAGAATGTATATTAACTTGAATTTGCAGTGGTTTGTTTAACTTTCTCCTCAGTACAAGAGGATTTCCTGATTCTGGCTAGGTAACCTGATTTCTTTAGGCAGTTGTTTTCTCTATTTATAATTGTTAAAAGAAAAATGTTATTTTAAGTTTAAAAAAATGTGATTTTTCTGCTAAATCTGATACTGATGGCCAAAATATTAATTCCATAAAAACAACATATAATACTGTATATGAAAGTTTCTTATAGATTGCTTCACACATTCAGGAGTTTGTGTCAGAGTGCTCTACCAGGTTTCAGTTTACATAGTATGTTGACTTTCACAATACCGATATACCCTGCCCCCCATTTTTTTCATAAGCCAACTTACCAGCTTTGTGGTGGCAGTGTTTCAAGGAAGGTTACTCTGAGTTCTAAGAGTGAGCCTGTGGAAGAGGGAGTGTTCTTCAGTGCCATGAATTTAGATTGAACTATAGCTCAGTGGTAGAGCACTTGCCTATCATGTGCAAAATCTTGGGTTCAGTCTCCATCACCACCACTACCTCATCTGTCTCGGGAAGGAAGGAAAGTGTTATTGCCATAGACTCCTTAAAGAAGATTATCCTGATAGAAAAACAGGTATTGGTGATGTTGCATATGAGTCTACATTCAGTAGTGCTAGACACTGAAGGAATTCCTAGTGAATGTTGTAGTCCTCACCTTTTGAGAGCTTTGTAAGGGAAGGAGATTTAGTAGTTGAGCTGGGATAGTGTGCAGAGTAACCAAAGTAACTAAAAACTGTGATGGAAGAGGGCGAGGTCAGTCGGGAACAGCAAGGTCTAGGAAAGATGATGGGTAGCAAGATGGGAATCCAGTTGGAAAGCACGAATAGAGGTTTGGATAATCAATAATGAAAATGGCAATGTGGATCCTATTGAACTATGGGAAAGACGAGGCTTCTTGCCTGACATAACTGGTGCTAGGGAATCACAGGCAATATTATTAGCCACACTTTAAGATGACTAAATAAAAAATTAGGCATGTCTGAAAGAAATATGGGAACTCATTCAAATTATTTGAGGTCTGAAAGCCATTATTTGGTAAATTTTTTTCTAAAGCTAAAATCCTAGAAGGTTTCTCTATGTACACAAGATACTAGAACTAAGTAAGACACAGGAAATTGGAATTGCATGAACTTCAGTACTCAGTGATAAGGGCACGTGTTGAGTACATACATAATAACCCAGTGCCAGTAGTGATAATGTGATTTCTAAACAATAAGCTCTCTCGAGTAGGTACGTAACAATGGATACAAGGCAACAAGTAACTATAAATGACTTTAAGCCTCTTAGTTCCTTTGATGGATTTCCACTTTAAAATATTTTTTTAGAAGGGCTCAGGGTGAACCTAGTAGTGTAGTATGTGTTTAACATTCATGAGGCTCTGGGTTCAATGCCCAGTACTTCCTAAAAGATGAAACCCAGTGTAGGATTCAAGTACTTGATTATTTGTTTTGTGGACACTGGACAAATGAAATGGGTTTGCAGCACTCTTGTTAAGGACAGCTTCCTCAGTGCTCAGTGTTAAGGCTGGTTTATTAGGTCAGTGTACTATCTCTGGAGTGAGAGCTCCAGATTATTTGGTGCTTAAGTACTTGAGGAAATAACTTGGAATGTGTTGTCTGCCTAATGTGTATCAGATAACTGGTTCTACCTGCTCTCTGATCTAAGCAAACTATTTCACCTTTCTGAGCCATCATCCTCATATGAAATGCTTTGTGAGGAAAAGCAGCATCACTTCTAACATGAAAGAATATATTTTTTCACCTTAGCACTGTGGCTCTCCAGAAAACCTATGTGCAATTTAGTTGTTTCCCAGAAGACCAGATAGAGCTAGTCAAGATCCAGAGAAGGAAAGTGTCAGACAGGAGAATAGTGCTCTTTACTATGGGAAAGCAAATCCTGGAAAAAAAAAAAAAAAAACATGGTCAGGAGTTAGGAACTAGCTAGTGGCCTTCAAGAGTTCTGCAAGGGACACCTCAAATAGAATGCATGATTGTTCAGGAACAACACAATGATCCCTAGTTCGTGAAGTAGTCACTTTGAAGGTATTATAGACAAATGATAACTGAATATTTTAGAGATAAAAAACAGTTTCTAAAGGGCAAATATGTCTGTGACTATGGTGGAAGCTTTAAGACTGACATTAGGGTTGAGGGTAAGTGTGACCTGGCTCATCCTGTTTTGAAGACTTCATTGGTGACTGAACCCTGACCCAGTGAATGGAGCCCAACCCATGCTATTATATTCCTGAAAACATAGGATTCAGTCAGATGTACTTGGTTTCAAAATTGACACATGAATTAATGAAAAATGCATGTAATTAATTTTTATTTTAGCAAGGACCTTTATTGCAGAGTTGAGTAAAATTATTAATGTCTTATGATGGTCCTGGAGAGATGGCTCAGCAGTTAAGAGTATTTACTGCTTGCTTTTGCGGAGGACTGGATTTGGTTCCCAGCACCCACACCAGGTGTCTCTGACTTCCAAGGGCACTAATATGCACATAGTATACATTAACTCTCATGGCACACACACATGCACATAAATAAAAAGTAAAAATTTTCAGTGTGTGTGTATATATAAAATTTATGATCCTAAAGTTTTAGACATCTGGCTTTTTCTTTCCTTTCTTACCAAAACATCTAACAAATTATGTTCTTTTCTTAGGAAAAGAAGGCCCAACCTACCTCATCAGGCCTCTCTGTTGATGATAGGACTTAATGAGATAGAGTCAGCTCTCCAAGATGTACCTTTTCCCTTTCATAAATAAATGAGGGAAAAATAACTTCAGCATAGCTCTATTAACTATACCATATAACCACAGTTAAATATCAAGAATCAGTGTATGAGAATCTACCTTGGACAAATCTGTTCTTGGTTATGGCTCATCAAAGAAGAGATGAGGCTCAGAGTTTAAAATTTTGACCTGACATTAGAGAGGTGGTTCCATGATTTAGAGCACTTAACTGCTCTCCTGGAAGACCCTAGTTGGTTCCCTGCAACCATAGTACCTAATTCATAATTACCTATAACTCTAGTTCCAAAGGATCTGGCACCTTATGCTTTTTTCAGTGGTACCTGCACACATATGACATGCATGCACATGTGCGTATGCACACACTTGTGCATGCAAATACAAATAAATAAAAATAAATCTTTAAAAAATTTTTTGATCAAGGCTTGGAGAGATGACTCATGGTTATGAGCACTGGCTGCTCTTCTAGAGGACCTGGGTTCAGTTTCCAGCACCCACATGACAGCTCACACCTAACTGTAACTCTAGTTCCTAAGCTTCTGACACCCTCACACAGACGTACATGCGGGCAAAACACCATTGAACGTAAAAAATAAAAAGAAATTACATATTTAATCAGTGTATGTATTTTGATTAGTGGAAGCTGGCAAAGATGCAGATAAAGGTACTTGACTGCCAGTCCACATAATCTGAGCTCAGTCCTCAACAACCTTCTTGTAGAAGAAGAGAACTGACTCTGAAGTTGTTCTCTAACCTCTAAACATCGTGGTCTAGTACATGCCCGCATACACACTCACACTATTGAAATTTTGGTTTGCTCTCTAGCTGGAGATAGTGAAATGAGAAAGTGTTCATTTAGTTTGCAGGTACTCAGAGCCACCAGTTCATGAATACTACTGCAGGTAATGAAGTGATAGCTCAGTGGTTAATAGCAATGTCTTCTCTTCCAGAGGACCAAAGTTCAATTCCTAGAACCCACATGGGGCTCACAACAGTGTATAACTCCAGTTCCATATGATCCCATGCCCTCTTCTAGTCTCCATGAGCACTAGGCACGCACATGGTGCAGACATATATACATGTAAAGCACAGATACACAGCAAATTAAAATAAATAATGATGATAAATCAAGGAAAGGCCCTAAGGAATTTTCTTCTTTAAGAGAGTACTATAGGCCAACTGGGCAGCTTGTGACTAGAGACCTCAGTTTCCATGGCAATCTTTATGGCCAGTTCTCCCTCTGCTTTCAGGAAGTAGATAGGGATGGTGTTCTTACTCTTCTCATATGAGGACCAGGGATTGCAAATTTAAATGGTAAGATGTCCAGGATCCCAGACTCAGGAGCTTTTTAAATCAAGCCACATCAAAGGTGAGCCAGGCCTCACTGATATAAGGTGTAAAGAACTAAATGGTTGTTGATGAAGAACATACTGGGTGGAAATGTGTGAGCATACCTCTTTCTTTTCACCTGCTGTTGAGCTATCCACTTTCTATCTGATACCATTCATAGTTGAGGAGTGGAGCTAAGTGAGTAGTGATGTCCAATGTTCAACCTATCCCGTGCCAGGGCTGCATGGTAGCTGTCCTGAATAGAATGGATTAGATTCTTCTCCCCAGGAACAGGAACAGTCCAAACAGTGACTCCCACCATGACTGATGACAGTGTCGTAAGTGAACAGGTGTCATGTAGTAGAATTATAGAAACAGGCCCATAGAGGAATGGTGACTATTGCTTAATGGAGGCAGCACAAGTAGAAAGGCACTTGAGGACGTTACCATTGTCCTTGTTAGTTTCTGTTGCTGTGATTAAACACCACAACCAAAAACTATTTGAAGGGAAGGATTCTTTCAATATTATGCCTCTGGGTCACAGTCCTTGAGGGAAGTCAGGCAGGAACCATGGAAGAATGCTGCTTACTGACTTATTCAGCCAGTTATCATATACAGTCCAAGACCAACTTCCTAGTTGTGACATTGCCCACAGGGGCTGGGCCCTCCCCTGTCAACCATCAAGATATTTCCCCATGAGCTACAGTCCAATCTGATCTGAGTTCTCCCTCACTTAAGGCTCCCTCTTCTCAGGAGAAGGACCTAATCCGTGCTTGGTTGTGTCAAGTTGACAATAAAAACTAAGTACATCAAGTTCTAGAAACAAAGTTTTCTAAATTCATCTTAATTACAAGTCTTGGTGTTTTCTTTTGTTGGTGGTGGCAGTGATGGTGATACTTTGTTTTGTTGTTCTTGTTGTGGTTTTGAACTCCTGATCCTCTTTCCTACACTTCCTAAGTGCTAGAATCACAGGAATGCACAGCCATGATAGACTTGTTGGTGTCTCTAAGGTAAACTTTGCTGGAAGTGAACTCAGACATTTCTATATTGCCTTTGTTTGCCTATGTGTGTGTCTGTTTCCTGGTGCCTTCATTTCTAACTAGCTTAAAATTGGAGATGACACATGTCATCTTCGGCCTCTAAGGACTACTCACACATCCAGATAGAGAAGGAGACTGACCTGATATGGGCTTTCTGCTCCTGTGTCTTTTTGTATGTTGTCCCCATCCACTCCTGTTTTTATGTGCCTCCATTTCAAAGCTCCAGCCCAGATTCTTGTAAGGTTCTCATATCTGAGCAGTGACTAAGACACATGTGAGGTTGTCATAATGGTTTTTCACTTAAGGAGAAAGCAGCTCCAAAGTATGGGCATTTTTATTTAAGTGGAGTTATCTTGAGAATAACTTAGTGTCAGGTCTGTCTTCCATTTGAAGAGTTTGTAGAAAGTATGACAAGACACCAAGGAACATGCTGTCAGCCATGCCAGATGAATTCAAAGCAGCAGCCAGGTTGAGTTTCCCACTACAGCAGGCCTCTAAGCCAGGAGTCTATGGCAGCACCTACTGAGAGGCTGGAATGATCTATATAAAGGTCTTTAATTGAAATTTGGATTCTTGATAATGTTAATGGTTTTTAAAATGAATCTGAAAATAATGAAATTATTCCATTGTTGTTGTTGTTTTTTCCTTCAGCCATTTAGGTGGACTAGTTTCTCTCCCCCCACCCCTTTGTTTATTTGGTTGGTTGGTTGGCTGGTTGGTTAGGTTTTTTTTGTTGTTGTTGTTGTTGTTGTTGTTATTTGGATTTTTTTCCTTTTTTGGTTTTCTAGAACAAAGTTTCTTATGGAACTCACTCTGTAAACCAGGCTGTCTTCAAACTCAGAGAGCTGCCTGTCTCTGCCTCCCAAGTGCACCACCACAGCCCAAGGGACTAGTTTAGTTTTTGTTGTTTTTGTAGGTTTTAGTTTTTGTTGCTTTTGGTTTCATTTTGTTTTTGAGCCAGGTCAGCCATGGCTGCCCTGAACATCACAAGAGAACTGCCTGCAACCAACTCTCAGGTGCTGGGAGTAACATACTCAGCTCAGGTTGACTAGTTTTTTTTGGGTTTTACCATCCCAGAGATACAGAATCAAGATTTGTTTATTCCTCTTATGTAGCTAGTAGCATATTACAATACAGATAGTGCTCTTTCTTCTTTTTACATTTAAGAAATATCTGATTGGGTAACCTCATAGGTTTCCAGTTCTTATTTTCCAGCATTTACTACCAGAAACAATGTATAATTAACTCCCTTGTATATCAAAGTAAGACTTCATACTTTAGGCACAAACTGGATGAGTTTTATTATTTTTTAACTTCTTGATCTATGGCAAAGTGGTCTCAATAGGTACAACTTCTTCTAAGTCCTAGGAAAAGGTTGTGAGACAAATCACAAGTAAAGAAACAAAACAGCTGTATAAGGCTGAGTGTCTAGCTTATTGGTAGACCACATGACTAGCATGTGTAAGCCCTAGCTTCATATTAGCACCACTACCCCTATCATCCACCCTCAGAAAAGAGAACAGTCTTTATTTAAAATGCCGAGCTAGGACTGGAACTCAATAGAGTGTCTGCTTAACATGCGTAATGCTCTGGATTTGATCCTGATCACTCATTAATCAGACATGGTGATACACCCCTATAAACATAATTCCAGCACCTGAGAAGTCAAAATAAAAGGATCAAAGATTTAAGGATAAATTCATCCTTAGTTAAAAAAAAAATTCATCCTTAGTTACATATGGAGTTTGAGGCCAACCTGGGCTACCTGAGAACTTTCCTCCAAAAATTAAAGTTAGTGTGGTCATGAACGCCTTTAGTCCCAGCACTTGGGATACAGAGGCAGTCGGATCTTTGAGTTCCAGAAAAGCCAGGGCTACATACAGGCATGGTCTCAAAAAAAAAAATCAATAAATTGCCAGGCAGTGGTGGCACATGCCTTTAATCCCAGCACTCGGGAGGTAGAAGTGGGCAGATCTCTGTGAGTTTGAGTTCAGTCTGGTCTACAAGAGCTAGTTCCAGGACAGGCTCCAAAGCTACAGAGAGACCCTGTCTCAAAAAACCAAAAAAGAAAAAAAATCAATAAATGGATGAATTTAAGTTAATTTGAGGCTGGGCTGGTGATGTACACACCTTTAATTGAAGCATTTGAGAATCTAAGACAGGCAGATCTCTATGAATTTAAAGCTAGCCTAGACGACAGTGAAAACCAGTGGTCTAGTGAATACCAGGCTAGACCCTGCCCTCCCACTTATTTTTGTATTTTATTTATTGCAAATTTTTATTTTTTTAATGCTGAAGAGTTACCCAGCCAAGGGACTGGAGAGGTGGTTCAGTGGTTGAGTGTGCTGGCTGCTCTTCCAGAGGACCTGGTTTGATTCCCAGCATTCACACGCCAGCTCACAACCTTCTATAACTCCAGTTCTAGGGACACCACCTTCTGGCCTCCATGAGTAGTACTAGGCACACGGTATGTCAACATACATGTGGGCAAAACATCCATACACATGAACTAAAACAAGGTAAAATAGTTATCCAGCTGAGCATTTTATTTAGCGCCTTCCTACCCACTTGGCAAGCAGTTTTTCTAGCCCCTAAAAATGACTGAAAGATGCTATCATGGAAGCTATCATTTACTGGCACCAGTTTCATGCCAGCCTAGGCTGCTATGCTGTTCCTCCAGGATTAGAAGTCTCACTGAGATTCCAGCTAAAAGGCACCATAACCACTATAGAACACATTTTGTTTGGATGGCTGAAGTGATTTGAGTGTGGTTTGCTTTCTAGAGGTGATTCTTCTGGACTCTGGTGAGCTGGCATGTTATTGACTGTACTCTGATGGGGCAGGATGCCTCTCTGTCACTTGATCAATTTCCTGAGTAGATTAACATTGTCTCTTTTCTCCTCTCAAAGTCATATTTGTATTGTAACATCAAAATACATTTGAATATTTCAAAGATCATTGTATTGGGGATATTTTCATTATAGTTTCTCAAAGTCCTGTCAGGAAGGTGAGTGGGATTTTGTGTGTATTCTTTTTTCTTACAGAAATCAGAAATCTGTCTAAACCGTTTTGACTCAAAAAACTAGGGGCTAATTTATTGGCATTTCTTCCAGAGAAATCTTCACCTTTGCTTTTTCTCTGAATCAGGTTGGTGGGAGGAACAGGCATGGCAGTGACAAAAAGGAGTGAATGGGGTTATTGCTTGTGGCGCATCTAACCTAGTTTTACAGCTCTGGGAAAGATGGACAGTGTGGGTTTTGAGAACCTTGACTCTTTAGGCTGGTGTAGTCTCAGAACTGAGCCACCAGTTAGTACTACGGCTTTATCACCTTTACCTCTGTCCTTAGAATTTTATAAATACAGTGAGAGGTTGGGTTTGGGGTCCCTAGGGACATACTAGCCAGCATTAGGAGGTTCGTACCTTAGTCCATGTTTCCTCCCTGTGAATTGGATTCATGCCTCTCTTGTAAGGTTGCAAATTGTAGCTGAACTAGCCACTAAAAAACATCTCACTCCACTGCTGTTGTTGACCCTGTGTGCCAGAGACCAGTGTCTGTCCCTTTGTGGTTTTTGCCTTAGCCATAGATACCGTGCCTGCCCTAGTATGCTGTCTAAAACTTGTGGGCCAAGGTCTAAGGACTACCATATTTGTTCTTGACCCATCCTCACAACTGCTCACACAACACTCAGTGCAGAAGATGGAGATGGATAAAAAAACACTTGGGTCATAATGGGTTAATATTCTCTGGCTTTCTCTAAAGAATGAAACTTCAGCTATTGTAACCCAGTTTCTGTATCCTTAGCCTGGCCCACTTTTTCTGAAGGTTATTCTGTGAGATCCTATGAGTATTACAGGGGAAAACATATGTAAATTAACTGATAACTTGTCAGGTACAACTGATACCTGTAATGTGTTCTCATTTGTGCTTGAAATCAGAACAGCATTTGGAGAAGCCGCAGAAAGCCTACTACAGGAGGCTTGTTTATGTTCCATGACAGGCCAGATACTCCAGAATTAACAGCTGTTTTTGTTTTTGTTTTTTTACTTTAATGTTTTTTACATGACAGTTGAAATTAACAATTATAGGAGTTCATTTTGCCTTTCAAGAAGAATGTCATTTAAAGCCTCCATTTGTGACTGCTCCCCTCATCCCAGACCATATGTGTGTGTGGTTTAGCAGCAATGGATACCATCATTAAGGAATAAATTTAGGCTCACTGGCTACAAATATCTAAAGAACAGCAAACTTTATATGTTGCATTTGGGGTAGAGTTCTCAGTTGATAAGTAGTTCAATCCCCAGCACCACCTGTAATCCCAGCATTTGGGAGGTAGAGGCAAAAGAATCAAAGTTCATGCCCTCTTGTCTTTTTTTTTCTTAATGTAGGTGGGTGTTTTACCTGCTTATATGTCTGTGCAGCATGTATATGTATGTGTAGTGCCTATAGAGTCCAGATCCCCTCGGTGCTGGGAATTGAATCAGGGTCCTCTAGAAGAACATCAAGTGCTCTTAACCACTGAGCCATCTCTCCAAACTGAGTCCTTTCTTGTAGTATGGAGGTACAGTGGGCTGTGTCCCGCTTCCCGGCTAGCTTAACCCCCAAAATAACCACACAGAAATTGTATTAATTAGATTACTGCCTGGCCCATTATATCTAGCCTCTTCTTGGCTAATTCTTACATCTTGATTCAACCCATTTCTAATAATCTGTTTAGAACCACAAGGCCGTGCTTACTGGGAAAGATTCAGCATGTCTGACCTGGCAGCCTTATGGCGGGAGGCTCTCCCTGCCTTCTTCCTCCCAGAATTCTGTTCTGTCTACTCCACCCACCTAAGGGCTGCCCTATCAAAAGGCCAAGGCAACTTCTTTATTCAACCAATGAAAGTAACACAGAAACAGAAGAACCTCCTACACCACTTGCTTTTTATATGGATGGATGGATGGATGGATGGATGGATGGATGGATTGATAGATAGAAATATGTAGATATATAGTCCTGGTTACATTTCCTGACTCTAGGCTCTAGGTTGATGGACAGATTTTGTAAATCTGGTTCAAATAGTTGACTAAGTCACATGTGGTGGTTCATACCTGTAATTTTAGCATTCAAGAGGCAGAGGTAGGAGGAGTGCCAGGTCTACATGGTGAGTTCCAGGACAGAGAGCTATGTATTGAGAGCATGTCTCAAAAAAAGAGCAAACAAAAATAGTTGATTAGCAGCAGTTGTTTCTTTGTGTGAAAGTGTTGCCATGGTTTATAATGTTTGCAGGTATCCGTGGCCGTCATGCTACGCACTGTAAACAGCAGACTATCTACAGGCTTCTCCTGCAGTTGCAGGTGTGTGTGGTTGGGTATGGAAGGCTAGCAAATGAGAGTGAAAATAAAATGTATGACCATGATTTCACGTAAGGAAAGTTCTGACCTATTGTGTTTCTGTTTGTTTGAAGGAAATGTGTTTTAGGCTTAAGAGTTTGAGATGAATGGTGGTGAGGTTTATTCTTTTCCAATTTCCAACCAACACAAATGGATGTTCAAATCCTACCCTGGTGAGATCTCAGGACTGTGTTGGCATATGCAGTATGGATAAAACTCTTTCTGTGTTTATTTTCTACTAGTGCCTGGATCAAAGTAGAACAGCTAAAGCCTTATCATGCTCATAAAGAGGAAATGATAAAGATCAACAAGGGTAAACGGTTCCAGCAAGCTGTGGATGCTGTTGAAGAGTTCCTCAGGAGAGCCAAGGGGAAAGACCAGGTGAGAGAGACTTTAGCAGTTCCCCGCAACAGCAGCCCATGGTTCAGCGTGGTTACCAGCAGATGAAATGTGTCACAGACACTCTCCATTCCCATGAGATGCCCAGCAGGGGAACAACTGTGGTCCCAGAACTCTATGCCCATGGCTCACTTTTCTTAGGCTCACTTTTTTCTGAAGCATATTGCTTTTAGAAGGAGTAGCTCAACTCTGGAGTACCTTAGAGAGCTTAGGAACATAACCACCTCCTAGCGTTAGGGCTGTACAAGTGACATGATTTTCTTTTTTTAAACTATTTTTCCAGTGCAAATGGGTGAGCAAGAATCCTGTTTGTCAGGGTGGCTATGAGGACAATTCACAGAAGTACCTAGAGCACTGCATGGCCAGTGTTGGTAGTGGCTGTTGTAGTGGTCATCATTATTGTTGTTGAACTTTCAGACATCATCTCACACTTCTGCTGATGACAAGAATCGGCGTAATTCCAGTGAGGAGAGAAGTAGGCCAAACTCAGGTGATGAGAAACGCAAGCTTAGCCTGTCTGAAGGGAAGGTGAAGAAGAACTTGGGAGAAGGAAAGAAGAGGGTGACTTCAGGTTCTTCAGAGAGAGGCTCCAAATGCCTTAAAAGAGCCCAAGAGCAAAGTCCCCGGAAGCGGGGTCGGCCCCCAAAGGATGAGAAGGTTTGTCTTATCACTGTAGCTTCCCAAACTAGTGCTTTTTTGTGTGTGTGTAAAGTAGAGCCATGCTCATCCAGTGGGTGTGGAGTTCCTGCCATGTTTTATAAATGATGCGAAAACAAAATGCACAGACATAGAAGGAGCAGGAGGTGGAGGCAGAAGAGCAGTCTCTTGAGTTGCTTAGGTACACTGGCCTGGCCAGGGGTAAGGCTAGCAAGAAGGGAGGGAAAGCTTTGTAGAGGTGAGCATGTATCCCATGTGAGGCATGAATCTGGCATGAGTGTCCTGGCAGGTATAGGGACAGATAAGTTGACATTGGATCACAGAGGACCATACAGTAAATTCATGATAATGGAAGCTCCCAGAAAGCTATTTAAGCTGGTTGTTTGGATGGCATTGTGTGCCAAACTGGGCCTTAGTAACTGTGAGGACAGAAAAGACAGCTTGAAGCCAAATAAAAAGCCATAGTCACCCATGAGAAGGGATAGCATTTCCTGAAAGGAATGGGGCAGAGGCATGTCAGAGGAAGCCTTTCTATGATTTGGCAGCTGGTTATGTGGAGGGGTGTAGATGAAAAGGAAAGAGAAGGTAGCGCCAAACTTCACCCCTAGAACATAGTGCCCTTGCTTTCTTACATAATCAGGAGTCAAGAATTGGAGCTGAAGAAGAGAGAGACTGGTTCTTTTTTGCTTTTGGAGGGATTTGGGGTTTGCTGTTGTCATTGTTTATGAAACTAAAGGTAGAACTTGGAGCTTCATGCATGGTCAGCAAACACTCCACCACTAAGCTACATGCTAGCCTTTGGTTCTTTATTTTAGTATGATGCATTTGAAGCATGACCCAAACAGTATTAGAGCTGTAGACTTGGGAAGCCATCTTGAATGAAGAATAGCCTTATTCATGAGACTAGATGAGCTTGTCTTGGGAATATGAAGAGGGGTGCTCAAGAAGACAGGCTGTACTGCAAAGAGAATATTTGGTCAGGGCTAGTAAAGTTGAACGTGTGGCCAGATGAAACCAGGAAGAAATGGCGTATCTCTCACCTGTGTCTAACAAGTCTTGAATTTCAGGAAGTGAGTGGCCTGTGAATTGTGAGATGAACACTGATAATGCAGCCAGGATAAAAGTAGCAGAAGCCAGATGGCTGGCGAGTACTGGGTTATAAAACCTTGATGAAACACTACACACCAGAGCAAGACTGGCAGGTTCAGTCAGACACCAGTGAAACCATACAGAGCAACTAAAGCTGCCTTGAGTTTGCAAAAAGAACGGGAGAGCTCACTGCATCTTGGAGCTGGCCCAGTTATACCCATTCACAGGGTGCCTGCCCAACTGCTGCCAGGTTGTCTGATCTTCATGAGAGGGGCCAGAAATGCAGAATTGTATACAAAACACCCTAAATTTAAATGTTTGAATCTGATTCACATTTTAAAAACACTCAGCCTGGTCTGCCTCTGTGGGCCACTGATTGGAGAAGGTCCTTCACACTGTCCTGAGGCTAAGAGAGCAAGAGTCCCCCTATGACCATGATCAGGAGGTAGGGAGCTTCAGAGAACTGTAAGCCTCAGTGAGTAGGGGACTTTGCAAGGAATGTGACCTGATATGAGCTCCCAAAAGACATAATGTAGTTTTCAGTCAAGAAGAAATTGGAGTTGTCACGTTTTATACTGTCTTCCAAATTACACTGTCTTCAGGCAAGCTCCTCATAGATTCCTGAATTACCCTGGACAGAAACAGCTTCCTGTTAGATAAAGGGAAGTACAATGGAGAGGTTAGAACATGGGCCCTGGGTTTGGATTATATATAACCTGTGGCTTCCTGCAACTGATTGACTGTGGCCAAGTTCCTTTCCTTCATTTTCCTAGTCTGATGGAGCCTCATAGGTTTGTGAGAATTGAGTGAGTTCATGGGTGATGCTGAAGACCATACCTGAATAGTGATGGGTATCAGATCCAAATCCTGAGTGAGCTATTTCCAGGATAGGAGCCAGGTGTGCAGAGAACTGAGGTGGAAAGTTACTTCAGTCTAGCCCTCCCAGGATCCTACGCAAGCTTTCTTCTATCTCAAGGCTTTCTTCAAGCTGATAATGAGAAGCAGTTCACCCTTAACAACCGAGTAACTCATTTGGGTGGTAGTAACTTTTAACCAGGTTCAGTCTAGGAAAGCAACCTGCTCTTGACCCCTAGCTGGGTCCTTTCTGGGTGTTTTGGGGTTGGGCCTATGCTCAGTGCTTCAGAGAGTGTGCCCCGGTACTGGAGTGACAGTACATCTGACCTCATCTGTCCTGTAGCTTAGAGTGCAGGTGTGTTAACATAGCAGTTGTCATTTGGCTGGCAGTAAGCAGTAAAGCACAGGCTCCTAGCTGCAGAGGCCCAGGTGAGTGCCATTCTGTTGTGGTACAATCTTCTGTCCCCTAAGGATAACTGAAAAGGCCAACCTTGATCTCAGAGGTGTAAAATGCTTACCTTCAGACAAGACTGAATTTATGTCTAGACATCTGTTCAGATCTTGCCCGGAGGCTTGCTCCCATGTCTTGACTGGACTTTCCTTTCCTGCTTCTAAGCTAAAAACTAGAGCTTCATTCAGCCCAAGTTCAGTCAGTCCCATGATAGTCCTGAAATTTCACACTAACACCAAGAAGAGTGAATCAGGGATAGAGGTCTTTACTTTATGTTTGAACCAAGAGCTGTAAACTCCTTGTTCTCATTCTGGTGTCCCTGGAGCTCCACTGTCCCAACTTCATTGAATACAATCCTTTTTAAAAGACTTATTTAGAGGGCACCAGACCTCATTACAGATGGTTGTGAGCCACTATGTGGTTGCTGGGAATTGAACTCAGAACCTCTGGAAGAGTAGCCAGTGCTCTTAACCTCTGAGCCATCTCCCTACCCCCTTGTTGAATACAATTTAAAATTCACCAACCTTGTGTCAGGTGCCACGTAGTAATGTGATTGGAGGCTTCAATGTTAGCTCAAAAAGATTGTATCTGCCACTGCAGAACTATTTTGGGGCAGTGCTACAACATTCTGTCTATTACACAGATGTTTATTGGGCAACTTCATCGCAGACCACATGTCTAGGGAAAAACCTGAGAACTGTACAGACATGTCCCCTCTCAGGAAGAGATCCCCACCCCCACTTCTCTAAGGCATATTTAGGTTCATCTACATGCCAGCATGATTCCCAATGTGGAGTGGAAGGAGAACACACTTGTAAGAGCACCAACCCTAGGTCCAAATTACTGGAATTTGGATTGTTTTGTGTGGGTTTTTGTTTGTTCATTTGGTTAGTTGGTTGATTTTTTTTCTGGTTGGTTTTTTGTTTATTTGTTTGTTTTGGGTTTATGTCTATATTTTTAGATAGTTCTCACTATGTAGCTTTGGCTGGCCTGGACCTATGCAAACTCAGGGGGCTGGGATGAAAGGTGTGTGCCACTATTCCCATGAGTTTGAATTTTTAATCTGTCTCACAGTTAACCAAGTTGATCCCCTTGCTTTTCTTTTCTGTAAAAGGAAGGCAGTATTAGTTCTCCATTGTGAGTAATGGGGTTACATAAGACCATATATGTAAATTAGTACTAAGATGATTTCTGAAACCTTTGCTGTCATTGTAATCAACATCACCTTCAAATGGGAGAAGGTACTGAGAGGTCAAATAAAGCTACTTTGATGAAGGAACCTTTCCACGGTGTCCTAAAGTGAGCCTGTGACAGGTGGAAGACCATCCCCAGTAATACAGAAGTTCTGAGGTAGGTTTGAGTTTGGGGTGTTTGGGATGGGGGAATGGAGTGCTGGTAAACTAGAGAATGGCAAGGGAAGAGAAAAAATTAGTGGTGGTACACACCTTCAGTCCCAGCATTCGAAAGGCAGAGGCAGGTGTTATCTCTGTGAGTTTGAGGCCAACCTGGTCTACAGAGCAAGTTCCAGGACAGCCAGAGCTATTAAGCAAAGAAACTCTGTCTCAGGAGGGTAGGGGAGGAAGTGAAGAAGAGTGTGGAGTAAGGTGACTGACCATATAGCCCTTCCGGAAGGCTGCTATAGCAAACTTTAGCTTCCTTGTGAGACATGGGAAACTGGCTTCAGGCAAATAGGGGGGTCTGTGAGAGCTGGTGTGTGAAATCTAGTCTGCATGGAGCCAGAGAGGGAGCAAGAGATACATTGTTCAGCTGCCTGCTTACAGGGATGGTAGCATGTTGGCCATTTTGGTATGAGTGACAAGGGAGAAGGGTAGCTTTATAGTGACAAAGCAGTGATCACTGCCCTTTGAGTCAGTAGAGGAGGAGACCTGGCACCAGGAAGGTGGAATGTTTGTGGGCATGTGGGCATTCACCCTGGTATCCCACCTAGGTGGGTGAGATATGATTTATTATCACAGGGGTAGGAGGGGCCAGACCAGCTTAGTCCAAGGGAGTGGGGCCCACGCCATGCAGATGAAGAGCTACTCAATTGAAACCGTGCCAAAATGTATTCTGGCATTCATCATCACTTTCAGATCTGGGCGGGTCTCCTCAGCAGTACCATAGAGTTGTTCTTGTTTAAGACAAGGTAGATTCTCTCTGAAGCTACTGTTTTCTTAGTGATTATTACTTGCCATAAAGAATTTCCCTGTGACCTGCTGGCAGCTTCCTAATTAACCTTCATTCTTGTGACATAAGTGTATGTGTGGGTTTCATTACTACAGGACTGGAGAAGAAGGCTCACTTTGTGTTGGCAGGAAGCAGTTGCCCTTCTCCCACTTAGAACCGTGCCCAGGGGATTGGCTTGAACTTACACTTAGACCATAGCACTTGACAGGAGCTTAGTTTAGGGCTGAGTGTGGCCAAAAGGGAAGCAAAGTATCCTGATGGTTTCTCTGCTTTTCTCCTCTAGGACCTCACCATCCCTGAGTCGAGCACTGTGAAAGGGATGATGGCGGGACCAATGGCCGCATTTAAATGGCAGCCAACTGCGAGCGAGGTAAAGAATTTTCCTTCTGTTAGCACTGGGCCACAATGTCAGAACAAGCACACAGCAGATTTTCTGGCTTTGCTATGTCATCCTCTTTCCATTTCCACCCTTTCTGTTGTTTGGTTTTGTTTTATTGAATAGCAATACAGAGGTCTAGGAGGAAAACATTGCTCAGTGTTTTTGGTTTAATGTTTTAGGCAGTTTGCCTATTTAACATCATATATAGGATTATAGACCCACTATCATTCTTACTGTTTGGAGTAGAATTGTTTTTATATTTATTGTAAATATCCTCTCTTCCATTAATAATCTTTTTTCTCTGTTTTGTTGTACATGTGCCTCCCCCCACACCACCTTAGAGGAAGTAGTTTTTTGGGGGGAGGGTTGGGGAGAGGTTATTTTGTCTTATGACAGGGTCTCCCTAGGTAGTCCCTGCCTACGTCAAACTAGATATCCTTCCACCTCAGATACCGATGTTACATACTAGGATTATAGAAATGTAGCTGCTAAGCCCAATTAATGCAGTTCTTGATGTTTTGTAGCCTGGGGTCACACTGGCTTCCCTGTGCCTGCACCTTGTAGTAGGCATAGTTGTGAACAGTTGTGGAGTTCTATGGTCTTGGCCACTCTAATCAGAATTGATTCCAGGAAGCCAAGCCCTCCCTACAAGGGTCTGGCCTCAGACCCAAGGAGACCAGAGTTCTGAAACGAAGAGAGTCATGGAACTGTTGTGGCTTATGCAGCCAGACCAGCTGCATGCCTGGTGAATATTCAGTACTAAAATGCAGGAGGGCTTTATATATTTCCACAGAGTTTCTAGAGTGATTGGTCTTAAACTGCAGAAGCATCCGTCTTTTTTGCACTCGAATCCGTTTTTCCTTAACTAGAATGGCAGTTATGCTAACTCTGGCTTATGAAAGACCAGAATTAGGCCTGATGGCACAGGCTTGCAATCCTAGCAGAGGCTGAAGCAAGACGATCACAGGGTCATGGCCTGTCTGAGTAACCAAGTGAGCTGAAGGCCCAGCCTGAGTAACATGAATCCATTTTAGCTTAAAATAAAAGTGAAAAGAAACCAGGTGGTAGTAGCACCCACCTTTAATCCTAGGACTCAGGAGGCAGAGGTACGTAGATCTCTGTGAGTTCGAACTCAGCCTGGTCTACAAAGCAAGTTCCAGGACAGCCAGAGCTATAACACAGAGAAACCCTGTCTCGGGGGGGGGGGGGGGGAGATGAAAGAGTCAAAGACAGGTGAATCTATGTATTTGAGGCCAGAGCTATAAAGTGAGTGTCTTAACAAAAAAAAAAAATGTGGAAAGAGGGCTTAGAGGTAGAGCACCTGCCTAGCTTTGGCAAGGTCCTCTAGATTCAATCCCTAGTACAGAAAATAAAAAAACACTGCCAGGGTTGGGGATGGCACATGCCTTTAATCCAAATAAAGAGACAGAGGCAGGTATATCTCTGTATGTTTGAGGCCAGTGTAGTCTTACAGAACAAGTTCCAGGACAGCCAGGGCTACTCAGAGAAACCCTGTCTCAAAAAATAGAAGTTTCCCAACAGCTTTGAAGGAAATTTTGTTGAAGAAACCTTGCAGCAGGAGGGTGTCCCTCATCTTGGCAAGAGGAAGTGACTTTGGTAGAGGGTAGCTCATTTGATTTCCTTGTTTTCTGATTTCAGCCAGTCAAAGATGCCGATCCTCATTTCCATCATTTTCTGCTGAGCCAAACAGAGAAGGTGAGTGCTCACTTGGGGCGAACCTGTTTATGAGTGCTGTAGCAACAAGCTAAGTGACAGTGTGGGCCCATGAGGGAATCACATGCCAGTGAAATTAAAACTGAGAACAGTTTTTAGAACTCAGCCACTTGTACTGCTGAGATATCAGCTGTTGCCTTCAGAGTCTAAGGCGGAAGGAGCTAGACGTGAAGGCTGTCTCCATGAGGTTGCCCATGCTTCCTGGGTCCACATCCTGTGGTTCTGTGGTCAGGATAGCTTCCCAGCCCTGTGGCTATTGCAGGAAGCTTTACTAAAGTTTGTGAGACGGGGTTGGGCCAAACTCTGCAGGGATCCTATAGCAACGAGTGACTTTGGAGGTGGGCAGATTTGATTTCCAGCCCAGCTTTTACTGACCAGCTCCATAAGAAGATACATAAGTTGGCACCTAATACCCGGAGTCAGACAAAGACCTGCAAAGAGCTATGTGGAGTGTTGAAGGGTAATGAATGTTTCCCTCTGGATTTCTTAAAATTATACAACAAAGAAATATCTTGTGTTATTGTCTCACTTTAGGTATTAACCATTTAGGGGAATTACCATGTAGACCTATTGCACTGCACTTAATAAGCTGGCTTTTTCCTTCCTCCTTATTAGCCAGCTGTCTGTTACCAGGCAATCACAAAGAAGTTGAAAATATGTGAAGAGGTATGTAAGCTCTCTGCCTTTCAATTTTTATCTCACCTGTAGTCTCGCTGTGGTCAGTCTGCTAGATGATCATTTGTACTTCCTATCCCTAGGAAACTGGTTCCACCTCCATCCAGGCAGCAGACAGCACAGCGGTGAATGGCAGCATCACACCCACAGACAAAAAGTAAGACCTTGGATGATGAGGCCTCCTGGAGACTCCGGATTCTGTTCAGCTGGGGAAGCAGCACCAAGGGAACCCTGAAGGGCATGTCCAAGCCTGATAATAATTTGACAACAGTTTTATTTTTCAGAGGAAGTTGTCATCCCTACCCCACCTCCCATGGGGTCCTTCATTGAGACTAGACTCAGGTCTTGGCTCCCTAATTGTCAGTGAGTCTGAACAACTACTGTAGAAGATCTCTGAACCTCTCAAAAGATGGCTTGTAAAGCACTGCCTCAGGCCCCCATCCTGGATAGGGCTTTGTTGTAATAGGGGCGACGGCAGGGCTGCGTCCCCAGCACCCCGCCTGCACGGCTAGCTTTACCCGAAATAATTACACGGAAACTGTATTCTTTTAAACACCGCTTGGCTCATTTCTACCTAGCATCTCCTAGGCTAACTCTCCCACCTGGACTAGCCCATTTCTTATCATCTGTATAGCACCGGTCTTACCGGGAAGGTTCTAGCCTATGTCCATCCTGGGTCGGAGCTTCATAGCGTGCATCTTCCCTGGAGCGGGCAGCATGGTGTCTCTCCTGCGTCTGCTCCGGAGAGGAGAGCTGTCGAGTCTGACCTCACTTCCTCTTCCTCCCGGCATTCTGTTCTGTTTACTCCTCCCACCTATCTCCTAACCAATGAGAGCCAAGCAGCTTCTTTTATTTTAACCAATGACCTTCCTCCATCATTTCCCCTTTTTCGGTTTAAACAAAAAAAGGCTTTAACTTTAACATAGCAAAATTACATATAACAAAACAGTTATCAAGTAAAAGTTACATCAGAAACATTTATACATATAACAAAATTGACCGTAAATCTCTATCAATAAAGCAAAATCTATACTAATGCAAATTATTCATGTCTATATCAGGGCTTCTCAGCTGATAGTCTGTCTAGGGTGCAGCCCAAGAATTCACTTCTTTGCAAGTAGCAAAACTAACTGCTCTTGCTGCTGCTGCTAGTCTGGAGCCACTCTTGGAAATTTGGCTCAGTATATACATTTACCTTGCATGATGGGAGCTCTAAGATTAGCCCTGGCGAGAGGCAAGCAGGTTTTTGGAATAAAGCCCTTTGTATTAACTTACCCATTTCTCCCTCTGTCACCTCCCTGTCCTTCCCATGCAACCTTAGCTGCTTTCCACCTTGCCTACATGATGGGCCCCAAACCTTCCGGAGACTTGTCTTTGCAGCTTCACTGCTACTTCAGCTGAGCCGGTTGAGCCTGCAGTCATTTGATGGAAAGGGTTTCATTACTAAGGAAGTGTGTTTTGAGCAATATAACAAGTATGAATTCTCATTTGTACTTTCCACAGAGTTCTCTCACAGAGTAAACTCAGTATAACTTTTAACAGTTCAAACTCTTGAAACCCTAGGTTATATAGATTCTTCTTGAACTCCCTCTCTGCAGTGTGCAGAAGATAGGAGCTTGTTGGAAACTGATCAAAGGTTGGGGGAGATAGAGCCCAGAGGTGGTGGTGCACACCTGCGATCCCAGCACTTGGGAGGCTGGGACAGAAAAGGATCAGGAGTTCTAGGCCAACGTGGACTGCTTAGCACAACCATGTCTCAAAACAGAAAGGTGAGGGCCAGGATAGAAGGTAGGTATCCTTTAGTAAGGATTGTATTGGTTTTAAAAATAAGACCAGCACAGGACTAATGACTTGAATCATATTCTCACCCAAGACCTTGACTTCCTCTCAAGGCAACTGTTTTGTTTTGTTTTTCAGTTTTTCAAGACTGGATTTCTCTGTGGCCCTAGCTGTCCTAAAACTTACTCTGTAGACCAGGCTGGCCTCAAACTCACAAAGACCCGCCTGCTTCTGCCTCCTGAGTGCTGGGATTAAAGACGTGCAATGCCAACACCACCTGGCAAAACATCTCTTTCTTTATCTATTGAGTTTGAAGTCAGTCACCAAAGCAACTGATCCATGTTAACCCACACTGACATAGCAACTGTTGGACTATTACTTGTCATGTTGGAAATACAGATACTTTGTTCATATCTGTTGAGTTTCCTAAGACACAAAAGGAAAGAAAATGACTGACTTGAAAGGCTTTGTGGGGGGAAATTATACTACTACATTAGAGAGTTATGAATGTCAAAAGTCTTGTCATAAAACCTAGTGGTCAAAGAACCCTTTGTTGAAGAAGGTGGTGGCTTTGATTAACATGATGTTATGTGTGCTGGGACAGAGAGTGTTGAATACTAGGTATTCCTGCCAGAATAAGGAAAGCCTCCAATTAAAGGAGTCATTTTCCAATGGTGCTTGCAGGTGAGATTCCAGAAAAACCAAAAGTATGGAGAGGCTGCACAGAGCCTTTGTGAGGAATTTGCAGAAAATGTTGAGAACTGAGAGAAAACCCAAATAGAAAAGAAGAAAATAGTGAAATTTCTGAAAGAAAGGCATTTAACTATTATACCATGCAAGAAGAAATGAAGGTATATAAAAACCAGCTGGGTATAGTGGTTCACTCTGGAGTCCAGCACTCAGGAGGCTGACACAGGAACATTGCTCTCTAATCTAAGTGGTAAGGAGACAGGCAGGTAGATCACTGGAGCTCACTGGCCAGCCAGCTTCACTGCTTAGCAAGTTTCAGGCCTGTGAGAATCTTGTCTCCCAAAAAGGTTATTTGTGTCTGACAATGACAATCAAGGTTATCTTTTGACCTACACATACTCACAAAGTATAAGAACCAGAAAAGACATTTATGCAAGATTAAGATCTCTGTACAAGTACATAAAGATAGCAGTAGTAGCTGTCTTTATGTATTTGTGCAGATAGTAGTCCCATCAATTTCTCCAGTGGCAGGAAGTTAGAATAAGTAGCAGAAGTTAAAGGTAGGCAAAATTTACCATTTGCACTTCAGTCACTGAGAGTTGTGATGGATTGAGAATAAGGTGTTGGAAACTAAGCTTTGGAGGATGTAGGGTGAGAACCTGGAAGAACAGGTGTCAGGGAGAGGCAGTGCATACTACTACTATTGCCTCCTGTGTTGTGGAGTCGCTTGGCTATCAACACTTGTCTCTGTAGTTTATGGATTTTGGGCACACTATATAGTGGTCTGAAAGCCTAGTGCACGGAGTTGCTGATCAGGAAGCCATTCAGGAGCTGAAGACAGCTCTGTGCTTTGTCACTGGAGTGGAATTAGAAACTCAGATGCTCTATCAAAAGCAAGAGGGCCCACGATTGGAAGACTAGCCATGAGGTATGGAAGTCATGCTTTGGTATCTGGTGGTCAAAGATTTAGACATGGCCATATGTATTTAGGGACCCTTACTGACCATCCAGAAGAAGAGGTACAATGCTGGACCAAGGCTGTAAAGCATTGCCTAACATGAAACTCCCCTGGGTTTGATGCCCAGTGTCATAAAAGAAAAAAGTACATTATTACTTGTGCTGCAAGATGGACGTGCCTTTGAACCAACCAGTCTTTGTCTCTTTCAGGATAGGATTTTTGGGCCTTGGCTTAATGGGAAGTGGCATCGTCTCCAATTTGCTAAAAATGGGTCATACAGTGACTGTCTGGAACCGGACTGCAGAGAAAGTAAGTATTAAGGGTGAGGTTTGTCTCTTGGAAAGTAGAGTAACTGGGGGTAGTTACTCAGTGTTTCCATTCAGTAGTTTTCTGTACACAGGAAAATGAGCTAAGCTTAGTCCAGACAGAAGGATATATGTTATTATAAAAATTTAAATATTTAAAACTACTCAAGATATGCCACACATGATGGCCCGTGACTGTAATTTCAGCACTGAGGAGATTGAGGAATGAGATTGCCTTGCATTCTAGGCTAGCCTAGGTTATATAGGAAGCCCCAGACTACAGTGTGACCTTTTCTCAAAAATACAAAGAAGCCTAGCATGGTAGTGCTCTCCCTTAATTGTAGCACTCAAGAGACAGAAGCAGGCAGATCTCTATGAATTCAAGGCCATCTTGATCTACAGAGAAAGTTATGAGAAACCTTGTCTCAAAAAAAAAAAAAAAAAGGCTGGAAAGATGGCTCAAGAGTTGAAAGTGTATGTACTGTATACTCCTATTCCAGAGGTCTAAAGTTCAGTCCCTAGCATATACATCAGGTAGCTTACAACCACCTATAACTCCAGCTCCAGCAAATTCCATGTCCTCTTCTGATTAATGGACACCTGTGCTCTTGTGTCCGTACACACACACACATATACATAAAAAATAGTCCTTTTAAAAAGAAAATACAAATAACAATAGCAGCAGAAATACCATTGCTATAAAATGAAGAATACCCTATCGTGTGGAGTATATAGGCAGACTAGCTTCATCCTTTGTAACCACCATACTGTATCTATGATGCAGCCCATTCTGAGCAGGTTGAGCAGCAAGGCATGCTTCAGGAAATGAGAGCACTGTTCTTATATGGACCGATCACTAAAGGAGACATTGGAGCTAAATGATGACAAAATATTAATAAAAATGATAATTAACAAAAATGTCACACACACACACACAAAAAAAACCAGACAAACCAGGCAGTAGTGGCTCATGCCTTTAATCCCAGCACTTGGGAGGTAGAGGCAGGTGAATCTCTGAGTTTGTGGCCAGTCTGGTCTACAGAGTGACTTCTAGGACAGCCAGAGCAGTTACACAGAGAAACCCTGTCTCAAAAAAAAGCATGTCTTCAGGTCTGGGTGTGGTAGTATATGCCTTTGGTCCCAACAGAGGCAAAAGATTTTGTTTCAAGGCCAGTGTGACCTACAGTGTAAGTTCCAAGCCAGCCAGTGCTACATCATAAGACTCTGTCTCAAAACAAAATATTTTAGGGACTAGTCTGTAGGTCAGTGCTAGAGCAAGACCCTGGTTCTCTTCCTCAGTACCTCCACTCCAAAAATTAGTTTGTACTGGATCAGGTGCCTTTCCAGAACAGAAAAATGGGGCTGGAGAGATGGCTTAGCGGTTAAGAGCACTGACTGTTCTACCAGAGGTCCTGCATTCAATTCCCAGCAACAACATGGTGGCTCACAACCATCTCTAATAAGATCTGTTGCCAACTTCTGGCCTGCAGGGACACATGCAGACAGAACATTGTATACATAATAAATAAATCTTTAAAAAAAAAAAGAACAGAAAAATGATTGAGTTTTGGGGGGAGCCTGGGACAGTGGGCTGCAAAGGTCATGCTTTATTGTTAGGCCACAGGTGTTGAGGACTTGGTAGATTCTGAGGTAAAATCCTAAAGCTCCAATGCAGTAGTGACTCCAGCATTCTCCTCAGAGAAAGCAGAGTGTCTGGGCACGTGTGGTACTGGGACATTTCCCTTTGAAAGAGGTGCCTCTGGCTGCCGTTTTTCTTTTTTCTTTTTTTATTTATTATATATACAGTGTTCTGCTTGCAGGTATGCCTGTACTACAAAAGAGGGCACCAGATCTCATTACAGATGGTTGTGAGCCACCATGTGGTTGCTGGGAATTGAACTCAGGACCTCTAGAAGAGCAGCCAGTGCTCTTAACCTCTGAGCCATCTCTCCAGCCCTGCCGTTTTTCTTGATTGGAAAACATAGACAAGAGAGTGAAACATCTAAGAATTAAGTCAGGCAGACCCAAATTCAAATCACAGATATGCTGTGTACCTTACAAGGCAAGACACACTGCTCATCTCTCCCTGTGTGAGTAGCAGAGCAAGAGCACCTGCTTCCTAGAGGACAGAAATGGACAGTACTCAGCTCTGAAGAACTCAACACAGGACCAGGCAGGAGATGGCTGTAAAAAGCCATTTAGTCCTCTAGTAATCCCCCTTGGAATTTCTTTTAAGTCTGTTGATAGAAATGGTCTTTTGACTGGGCATGATGATACTTGCTTTCAATCCCAGAACGTGGAAGACAGAGGCAATGTGATCTCTATGAGTTCGAAGGAGGTCAGCCTAGCCTACATACATATAACAAGTTATAGGCCAACCAAACATAGTGAGATGCTGATATACATACATCAAAAGAGGAAAGGTCTTCTAGGACTGGGGAGACGGCTCAGTAGGTGATAGTTCTTGCCATCAAGTCTAACCACCTGAGTCCTGAATTTTATCACCAGGACTCAAATTGTAAAAGGAGGGACTCCTGACCCACATATTCACATAAATATATCACTAAGTAAATAAATATAAAAGCAAGAAAAAAGTTTGAATAGTCCTCTGGCCAGGTACAGAGGCAAGTGTCTATGGTCCCAGCTGCTCAGGAGACTAGACTTCCCAGGCCAGACTGACTGCACAGCACGGTGAGACTGTATCAGAATGACAGCAAAATAGAATGATCTACTGGTGCTTCTGAAATAAATAAGAAACATGGTCTTAGTAATCAGAAAAAAAAAGAATAAACTGAGTGGTGGTGGCAGACGCCTTTAATCCCAGCACTAGGGAGGCAGAGGCAGGCGGATCTCTGTGAGTTCAAGGTCAGCCTGGACTCTATAACTAGTTCCAGGACTCCAAGATCTAGAGAAACCCTGTCTGGGGTGGGAGTAAAATTGACTTATTATGGCTTATACATAGGCAGAAGGATCATTAGTTCAAAACCAGCCTAGGCTACCTAGCAAATTGCAAATTGAAGGCTAATCTGAACTACAGAATTAGACACTGTCCCAAAAAAAATTTTTTTATTTATTTATTTATTTTCTGAGGCAGGGTTTCTCTGTGTAGTCCTGACTGTCTGGAACTAACTGTGTAGACCAGGCTGGCCTCTAATTCACAGAGGTCTGCCTGCCTCTGTCTCCTGGCTGGTGGGATTAAAGGCATGTGTCATCACTGCCTGACCAAAAAAAAAAAAAAAGATTTTTAAGAGTAAGTGGTGGCGCACGCCTTTAATCCCAGCACTCGGGAGGCAGAGGCAGGCGGATCTCTGTGAGTTCGAGGCCATCTACAAGAGCTAGTTCCAGGACAGGAACCAAAAGCTACGGAGAAACCCTGTCTTGAAAAATTCAAAAAAAAACAAAAAGAGTAAGTGGTGGGCTAGAAAAATGGTTCAGCAGTTAAAAGTGCTTGCGGAGGAACCAGGGTTCACATCTCAGTGCTGTATGATTCCTCATAACCGTCTATAACTCTAGTTCAAGGGATCGGACATCCTCTTCTGGCCTTTGAGACCACCAGGTGCACATATGGTGTATATACATATTTTCAGGTCAACATTGATTTGTGTAAAATAATATAGTCTCTAAATAAAAGGGGTGGAGCAGTGATTCTCCTGTTACTGCCATGCCCATTGTTCTTTGCAGTAAATATGCAAAGTATACCTGTTTTCTCTCTAAAATATAATTGACTTGGGAAGATGGTTAGTTTTACTAAATAGATTGCTGTTCACTGAGGTTCTGAGTTCAAACCCCTCATATCCACATAAAAACTGAGCATTTGCAGTAAATTTTTAATTAACATTGAGGCCAGTTTAGGAAGACACTAGATGTTGAGCTCTGGCCTCCATGTTAATGTACACATGAGCCCACACATATGTGCACCTGTAAACATAAGCACATACAAATAATTAAAAATCAAAATTCAAAAGATGGGGCACTCTGTGAGTGCTCCTTAGCCTGGAAACAAAACCTAAAGCTTCATTCCCAGTAGACTAGACAGCACTAGCCTCCAGAAAGGCTGCTCATTACAAGGTAGGGAGGAGCAACAAAGACTGATCAGAGGAAATTTGCAAAAACCATCTATAAACAATCAAAATTCTCTAAAGAAAAAGATAAACATGGGGGCTGGAAAGATGGCTCAGAAGTTAAGAGCAGTGGCTGCTCTTCCAGAGGTCCTGAATTTGATTCCCAGCAACCTAATGAATGGCTCACAACCAATCTGTAATCTGGTGCCCTTTTCTGATGTGTGTGAGGACAGAGCACTCACATACATAAAATACATGAATAAATAAATCTTTAAAAAAAAGATAAGTAGTGTTTTTGTTGTTGTTGATATTGTTGCTTTTTAAGTTTTTGTTTGTTTTTGCTTTTTGTTTTTTGTTTTCTTTTGTTTTTTGATACAGGATTTCTTAGTAGCTATGGAGCCAGTCCTGGAACTCGCTCTATCGACCACGCTGGTCTTGAGCTCACAGAGATCCTCCTGCCTCTGCCTCCTGAGTGCTGAAATTAAAGGCGAGCGCCACCACCACCCAGCTTAAATTTTTTTTGACTTTTTGAGACACAGTCTCACTGTATAGCTCTGCCTTCGCCTGGAACTCAATGTGTGAGTTCAAGGCTGACCTTAAACTCTCAGAGATCCTCCTTCTGCCTCCCAAGTGCTAGGATTAATGGTGTGTACCACTACATCTGACCTTAAGATTTTGTTTTATTTTATATGTACTTTATATTTTATGTGTATGAATATTTTGCTTGTATGTATGTATACAGCATGCATGCACGGTGCCCTTGGAAGTCAGAAGAGTGTGTTGGAACCCCTGGAACTGGAGTTACAAAAGATTCTGAACTGCCATGTGGGTTCTGGGAATAAAATCTATGTCCTTTGACAAAACAGCAAGTCCTTCTTAACTGCTGAGCCTTCTCTACAGTTCTAGATCATCAGTTATTGGATAATAGTTTTCCAAAGCAAAAATTAGACAATATTGACTGTCCACCAACTGAAAGTAGTTGTGGCAGAGTATGATGGTTCAGTGTATTCAGTGGTAAAAGATGTGTGCTGCCTAGCCTGACCACCTGCACCAATGCCCAGAACCCATGTAGTAGAAGGAGAGCTACAACCTTCACATGTGTATGTGCATGCACAGGCACACAAATAAAATTAATGCAATTTAAAAAAGAGTTTTAGGGGTCTGGGAGAGATGACTCGGCACTTAAGGACACTGTTTAATCTTGCAAAGGATGTTTCAGTTCCAGAACCCACGTGTTGGTTTACAAACATCCATAACTCCAGATTCAGGTTAATACTTTCTTTTGTTTTGTTTGTTTATTTGTTTTGGTTTTTTGAGACAGGGTTTCTCAGTGTAGCCCTGGTTGTTCTGGATAGATGAAGCTGGTCTTGAACTCAGAGATGCCCCTGCCTCCACCTCCCAAGTGCTAGGATTAAAGGGGTGCGCCTCCTCCCATCCTGCTTTCTCTTTCAATTATCTTATGGGGGACTTGTACACCAAAATACCAGTGATTTGTTTTGCAGAATATTCTGGATGATTTTAATTTTAGACAAAAAGAAGTTAGATCTTCGAGACCCTTCATAAGTCTTAATCTGGCTACAGGATTTGGAACCAGCCCAAGAGAGAATGGTGGTCAGAAGAAAGGGACAACACAGCCCAGCCCTGCTCCTCTGCATGAGCTAGTGGCTCAGGTCCCTAGGCTGGGTTACCAGAGCTCTCCCAGCATAGAGGAGCTGGACATAGGCACTGTTCGTATCCTGCTCTTCAAACTGCCAGCCTTCAACAGACACTGACTTTGTGTTTCTAAAACAGCATATCATTCTAGATACCATGTCTATCCACAAAAACAATATAGTTTTTAAAGTTTCTGTCCTTTTATACTCAAGAGGTCAGGCCTCCAGCTCCAGTGCCCTGGGGCCTCAGCCTCCTGCTTTGGGAGACCAGCCAGGGGTCCACACATCTCTGGCCTGTCCGGCATGTTTGTTGTGCATTGCATGCAGCTCACGTTAGGATCTGTGACTTTTGCAGTGTGATTTGTTCATCCAGGAGGGGGCCCGCCTAGGAAGAACCCCCGCTGAAGTCGTTTCAACTTGTGACATCACTTTTGCCTGTGTGTCGGATCCAAAAGCAGCCAAGGACGTAAGGATCCCCCTTCCCTCAGCATCTCAGGTCGTAGCCAAGAGAACTGGCTGGCCTCCTCCCCTTCTCCCCTGCACACTGAGTGAGTGTTTGCATGTGGGGGGGACATCCCATCTGGGGGTATCTCCCATTGGGAAAGATGATTGCAAAGATGAATACAGACTTCCTTTAATTCAAAATGAATTTCTAGAGTCCTTAAAGTCTGCTGGAACATTTGTTCTAGATATTCTATTGAGCTGGACTGTTTGTAGCTGAGTGTGCCTTTCTTTGACCCAAGGACCAACTCCTGTTTTAATTGTTGCTGAATTTGCATGTGTTACAAAGTCAGGAGCACTAGTGATCCTGTTAAACTGAGTGATCTAGTCCAAAGAAGCCCCATAATAAGTAATGAGTTTGTGTCTTTTAAACCATTGGAAGAGAACACAAAAGTAAAGGGATATATTCTGGAATGACTTTAAACAAAAGCTCACTATGTAGCTGTCTCCAGTCTGGAACTTACTATGTAGGTAGACCAGGCTGGCCTCTACCTGGAATTACGTTTCTGTCCTATACATATTAAGTGGCTCTTTCCTTTTCATCCTTAATAGTTAATTTTTGATCAGGAAGTGAACCCCCCAAAAACAACAGACTGTGTTCTGCAGGGACTTCTGAGCACTTAACTGCAAGCCTGGGCTATTGCTCCTCATTGTGTCCCTACAGCTGGTGCTGGGCCCCAGCGGTGTGCTGCAAGGGATCCGCCCTGGGAAGTGCTATGTGGACATGTCAACGGTGGACGCGGATACAGTCACCGAGCTGGCCCAGGTAGCAGCCTTATCTAGGCTGGCTCTGGATCATCTTTTCAGTGGGAGCCCAAGACCCAGGCTGACCACACCCGAGTACGGGCAGTTTGGTTACCCTAGAGCCAAAGCCAGAACGGACGTCGTGAACCTTGGGACTAGCCTCTTGACTGTCCCCCTTCAGAGCCTCAGCTGGTTGGAACTGCCATGGAAGGTCACTGCAGGCTAGTAGACAGGAGGCCCCATGCTGTCAGCCCTCCTGCAGTGAGAAGCCTCCAGACTTCCAGTGTGGCCTTTTTGGCTTAAGCAACTGTCTACAGTTGAGTCTAGCATAGTGTCCTCCTACCAATCTTCTGGGCCCACTTGTGTTCTGAGGGTGGCTGAATTCAGTGATGGGTAGGGTCCAGTGGGTAGGAATTCAGCCAAGGTATCTGTATGGCTGTTTGCCCCTTGGTCTCTGAGAACCAGAACACTGGGAACAAGATGCAGACCCTAGCTCCGTTTTTCCTTTCTGTGACTTAGTTCTACTAAAACTAAGTAGTAGGCCTGTCTGACCTACTACAGTAGTAGTAGAATTTGGAACCTTAGTGTAGATAGCCACATGCTAACATACTCTATGATGGGGCACCATGACCCCTGTGTTCCTTCCTCCATATTTGGTGAAGCAAGACCCATCAGAAGCTGTGACTTTCCTTACAGGTAATTGTATCCAGAGGGGGGCGCTTTCTGGAAGCCCCAGTCTCAGGGAATCAACAACTGTCCAATGACGGGATGTTGGTGATCTTAGCAGCCGGAGACAGGGGCTTATATGAGGACTGCAGCAGCTGCTTCCAAGCAATGGGGAAGACTTCCTTCTTTTTAGGTAATACATCTGCCCACCTATCTGTATTGGAATTGAAAGCATGGGGGCAGGGAAGCACAGTGTCTGTCCCACATGGCCTTCCTGCCAGGCTCTCTGAAAGAAGGCTTCTTTTGCCAGGCACAATTAGTATCTAGAAGGAAAAAGAACCTGTCCTGTCCAGGACAGATGAAAGAAGTTTTCAGGGTGCATGGGTGAGGGCAGATAGAGATGACCTGCCTAAAGGATTCTTGAGACATCACCTTTGCCCTGCAGGTGAAGTTGGCAATGCAGCCAAGATGATGCTGATTGTGAACATGGTACAAGGGAGCTTCATGGCTACCATCGCTGAGGGGCTGACACTGGCCCAGGTGACAGGCCAGTCACAGCAAACGCTTTTGGACATCCTCAATCAGGGACAGTTGGCCAGCATCTTCCTGGACCAGAAGTGCCAAAGTAAGTCACCTTTGGCCTCTCTTCTTGCATTTTTGTTTTCACTGGAACTGAGCAGTTGGAGCAGATCATCCAAGAAAGTCTTTTCTTGGTTCATTGTGTAGAAAGAGCTCCTTTTCCAGTCAGTCCTTGACCCAGTCAGAAAAGGCCCAGAGAAACAGTGAATGGTTTTTGAGACCCCGGGTTGGGGCCCCCAGTCTTTAGGAGATGGACTTTGGAAATGCTAGAGGTGAGGCTGAAACTCTAAAGCAGTTTTCATATAGGTCTTCAGACTTCTGATGAATGGCTTTCCCTCCTCAGATATTCTACAAGGAAACTTTAAACCTGACTTCTACCTGAAATACATTCAGAAAGATCTCCGCCTGGCTATTGCACTGGGCGATGCAGTCAACCACCCTACCCCCATGGCAGCTGCAGCCAATGAGGTAACTAGACATCAAGTGGTCCAGGCCCTAGATTCTTGCCTTTAGTTGTTTGTTATTTCTTCCCTGTTTGCTTAGCCCATTTTATTGAACAGATCCTTCTGCTGCTCAGCTTCCTGAGTGCTGGGGTTACAGGTCTGTACCCCCACACCTAATTCTTAAATTTTCTTTGTTTTTGTATTTTTAGTTTTTGGTTTTTTGAGACAGGGTTTCTCTGTGTATTCCTAGGTGTCTGGAACTCACTCTGTAGACTAAGCTGACCTTGTACTCAAGAGATCCTCCTGCCTCTGCTTCCCAAGTGCTGGGATCAAGGGTATGCACTAGCACCACCTGGCTACATCTTTATATTTTATTCTCAATACACTGAGCCAAGAAAGGAAAAGAACGTCCTGTCTCGGATTGCACTATTTTTCCTGAATTTTTCCTGTGTAATCCTGAAGGAGGAACCCTAGGCAACAGTTCTAGACTTACCTATGACATGAGCATGAGAGCTCATGTTTCTGAGCCACAGTAATTGTTATTATTTTCTTCATGATTTCTTTTTTGCTGTGTGGATTATTCTAGTTTGTCTAGGCAGGTATGGCATACATACCTGTAGCCTTAGCTACTCAGGAAACTGAAACAGAAGGTTCAAGGCTAGCCTGTACAACTTAGTGAGAATCAGTCTCAGAAATAAAGGAAAGGCAGGCAGTGGTGGCCTTTAATCCAAGCACTCAGGAGGCAGAGGCAGGCAAAGCTCTGAGTTCAAGGCCAGCCTGGTCTACAGAGCAAGTTACAGCCAGGGCTGTTACACAGAGAAACCCTGTCTTCATAGGGGGCAGAACACAGGAAGGACTAAAAATAACATTTCTTGTTATGTACAAGATCCTGGGTTCAATCCCTAATGCCCACCCCAAAAGAAAGAAAGAAAGAAAGAAAGAAAGAAAGAAAGAAAGAAAGAAAGAAAGAAAGAAAGAAAGAAAGAAAGAAGAAAGAAAAATAGAGTGTGCGTTTGTTCCGTGGCTGGTTTGTCTTGTTCAGTTATTGATCAAAGTGGTTGACTGTTCACATATTTCAGCTGTACCTGTGGGATTCCTGTTACTCTCCTTTAATTCTGCCCTTCTCATAGGATTTCATTTTATAGCGCAGGCTGTCTTGAATCTCATTAGGTAGCCCAGATTCACAATCCTCCTGCCTCAGTATCCATAGTGCTAGGACTACAGGTGTATTTCAACATACCTAGCTGAATTATGTCATGTTTGCATGGCCTGTGGTTTTAGGACTTGCATTTTCAGCCATCTTCAGTACCAGTGCTGTGTCCATTCATATCATGTCCATCTCATATAATGTAGTGTGTTGTAGTATCACATGGTCACTTTTGAGAAATTTCTTTTGGAAAAGGAGACCCTGTTGTCCTGGCTACTTCTTTATCCCTAGGCTCACATATTCTCTCCCATCAGTCTCCTAAGTAGTTGGAATTTGAGTTTCCACTTCATTTCTTTTTTAATCACTTTTTAAAAAGATTTGGGTTTTTTTGTTTTTATTTATTTATTAAAGATTTCTGCCTCCTCCCTGCAACCGCCTCCCATTTCCCTCCCCCTCCCCCGATCAAGTCCCCCTCCCTCATCAGCTCAAAGAGCAATCAGGGTTCCCTGACATGTGGGAAGTCCAAGGACCACCCACCTCCATTCAGGTCTAGTAAGGTAAGCATCCAAACTGCCTAGGCTCCCCCAAAGCCAGTACGTGCAGTAGGATCAAAAACCCATTGCCATTGTTCTTGAGTTCTCAGTAGTCCTCATTGTCCGCTATGTTCAGCGAGTCCAGTTTTATTCCAGGCTTTTTCAGACCCAGGCCAGCTGGCCTTGGTGGGTTCCCGATAGAACATCCCCATTGTCTCAGTGTGTGGGTGCACCCCTCGCGGTCCTGAGTTCCTTGCTTGTGCTCTCTCTCCTTCTGCTCCTGATTTGGACCTTGAGATTTCAGTCCGGTGCTCCAGTGTGGGTCTCTGAAGATTTGTTTTTAATTATGTGTGCACATGAGTCCTGGTATCCACGGAGACCAGAGATGTCAGATCCCCCTGGAAATACAGGAAGTTGTGAGCCACCTAAAACAGGGCTCTCTACAAGAGCAGCAAGTGCTCTTCACTGCTGAGCATCTCTGTCTCCCACTTAATTAATGGCAGGGAATTTCTTTTATATTTGCAGCTTCCTCATAAAACTCATCTTAGATGTGATTAGGAAGGCCTCTTTGTAGAGCTAGTTCTGGGAGAGCTTCATGGTGGGTCCAGTTTGTTTCTACTCCAGCTGCAGAATTTTGGTTCATTTCACACCCTAACATGGACTGTAAAACCCTTGGATCATGTGAGTTTAGGCTCTGTACTGTGCAAACCCTGAGGGCAGGTTCCCCAGGCTAGCCCCTCCGTTAGCATGTGGCCCCTGTATTGAAAAGCACTTTTTCCTTCAGTGCCTTTCTTCATCTGTTTCTTCTTTCTTATCTTTTCTAAGGCTATCTGTGTATGTGGTAGAATTTCATTTTCATTCATATCTTGGCTTTTTGTCAATACTTTGCTTTTCTGTAGTGGTTGTGGTCAGTATTCAGTGGATACCCTAAACTTGATGACTTCATAATTCATCCTGTGCCAGTTTGCATAAATCAGAAACCTTGTTCACTTTACCACATACTCGTCCCTAACCATAGGTTCTTGACTAGTTCCTCTAGATAGCTGCTCCCATCTTTCTGTTCTTTGTTAAAAATTAGGTTTCTCTGGCATTATTCCTTTTACCTGGAAGACTAAGAGTTTCTTATCAAACCGGGTAGTGGCGCGTGCTTCTGATTCTAGTGCTCGCCGAATCCGCACCTTTAATCCCAGCACTGAGGAGGCAGAGGCAGACGCAGCCCTGTGAGTTCAAGGCCAGCCTGGTCTTAGTTCAAAGATAACCAAGGCTGTTACACAGAGAAACCTTACCTGAAAAAATGGAGAGGAGGTTCTTATCACATTCCTGCCAGTGATGGTGTTCTTGGTGTTTGATCTAGAAAGCTATTCAGGCTTCATTCTGCATTAACAGATGCACCAGGATGACCAGAGTGTGTATTCTTCTTTATGGTGGCTCTGCTAGACTATTCAGCTGCCCTGTGTGTGGCCACACATATCACCTCAGCAAAACTGGGTGCTCTATTGCCTGTCACACTATGGCTTTGATTCTTTTCAACCTTTTAAGTGATTAGAGTTTTGGGTGGCTGCTATTGCTAGACTCTACTCTAGGTTCTGGGAACATGCTGGTATACAGGCAGCTGTCCCCTTCTCTTCAGCTTCTGTATTTTAATGGAGGAAACAGAAAATGAGTTTGAAGCTTTTAAACAAGTAAAAATTTCAGGGTGTAAGAAATAGCGTTTGGGGGAAGTAGGCTGTACTGGAGAAAAGGCTCAGCAGTTAAGAGTGTGCACAAATACAGGTAAAGAAAGCACCCATGTACATAAAATCAATGACACTTTTAATCCCAGTACTTAGGAGGCATATCCAGTCCAATCTCAGTGAGTTTGAGGCCAACCTGGCCTACATAATGATTTCTAGGTCAGCCAGGGCTACATAGTGAGACCCTGTCTTTAAAACATAATAAAAATTAATGAACAAGGCACGTGGATCTCTGTGAGTTCAAGGCCAGCCTGGTCTACATAGTGAGTTCTAGAACAGCGAGGAATACATAGTGAGAAGGGGGGGAAAATCTATGAGATCTGTCGGCTCTACAGGAAAGCACTATTGCAAACAACAATAAACAATAAAACTTAAACACTGGGGTTGGTGGCTCAGGAGTTAGAGCACTGGCTGCTTTTCCAGAGGACCTGGGTTCAATTCCCATCACCTACAGGACAGGTTACAACCATCTGTAACTCTAGCTGCAGAGGGTCCAACACCCTTTTTTCGCCTCCAAAAACACCAGGCACACAGATAGTACACAGACATACAGGCAAACATGTGAAATAATAAAATAAAATTTTTAGCCAGGCGGTAGTGGTACAGGCCTTTAATCCCAGCACTTGGGAGGCAGAGGCAGGCGGATCTCTGTGAGTTCAAGGCCAGCCTGGTCTACAGAGTGAGTCCAGGACAACCAGAGCTGTTACACAGAGACCATGTCTCAAAAACCAAAATAATAATATAAATATTTTGAACTGAATAAAACAAAATAACAGGTAGAAGGTAAATCAAAGGGTCCCGTAGCAATGGTGATGAGGAGCACAAAGGAGCTTTTGTAAAGTTGGTTAGGCAGTGCCAACCATTTTTAAGGAAATATTTCATGCAGCAGGAACAGTAGGGCACAGCAACCCTGGGGATAATAAAACATTACTTTTTCTCTATTGAGGGATGCCACTATGACTCCTAGTGGCACTGAACACTTCACATCTCTGAGTATGTGTAGTCCTCTGAGTAAAGTCATGCGAATTGTGTCTGTTGGCTTCTGCACATCGAGCTGTGGCAGAAGCCCCCAGAGGCTGGAACATTTGCCCTATATCAAGCCAGGATTGGGACCCAGATATCCCAAGCTTCAGGTCCTGCCTGCTAAGCAGCAGACAAGAGTCATATCAGGGCTGGGTCTCCACACAATAGCTCTGTAGCTAGAGACTGACATCTACTTCTTTTTCCAGGTATACAAAAGAGCCAAGGCACTGGACCAGTCTGACAATGATATGTCTGCAGTGTACCGAGCCTACATACACTAAGCCTTGCCCATCCATCCACCCCTCCCATCTTCCCTCTGGCCTCTCTCCCCAATGTGGGGTCAGGGTTCTGGGACTTAGCTCTGGACCAGTTACCTGTCTCCATTTCCTTTTATACAGACTTTGAGACTTGCATCAGCACAGTAAACAGCAGCACTCTCCCTCCCTGAGGCCCTGGGCAGGGATTGGAGGATCTCCACAGGTGACTGTGAAGAACTCTTGAGCTGGGCATTGGCCCTGGAGCAGGAGGCTGTGTATTCTCACTGTTTCTCTTGTGTTCTCTGTCTCTGTCACACACTCACACACACACACACACTCACTCTCTCTCTCTCTCTCTCTCTCTCTCTCTCTCTCTCTCTCTCTCTCTCTCTCTCTCTTACCCACCCCAGGTTAGAAACTGCCCAGAAACTGCTGCCTGGCTGTTCTTCCTCCAAGCTTGTCTTATCTCAGCACCCTTCTGGTCAAGGGACTAGAGGAACTAGAATTGGCAGGGAGCACAGGAAGCCTTCTCTCAACTTCCCCAGGAAAGAGGCTGGCAGAGGGTCCATGCCCCCAACTGGGCCCCTGGAAGGAGAGGCCCCTGAGCCATCATGAACCAGCAGACTCCCAAAGGAGGCTCTGTGGGCCTCCTCCTGAGGATTTTCCTGTAGACACTACCATTATGCAGCACCTCCCCAGAACGCCTTGTGAACTGAAGAGACGAGCATGGCCACACAGACAACTGGCTCTATGGCTGGAGCCTGCTCCTCCCAGGAGGTTTTGTTTGGATTTGCATTCCAACCCATGGGATGGGGTCTTGAGGGCACTGGGAACGGTGGAGTGGGGGGTGGCTCCTTCCTCTTTCCGTTAATGGCAGTCTCTTCAGCTGGGCCACCTGTTCAACCTGCTCTACACAGGTCCTCTGCATGCCCCTCTTTCCCTCTTCCTCCCAGGAAGATAGTATTTCTATCACATCCTCTTTTGGCCCAGACCCAGCCTGACCAACACCAATAATAAACATTTCATAGATGAGCATTTCATAGGCTGGGCTTTTGAAGTGAAAGCCTCACTTCTGCCAGTTATCAATGGTTCCAAGTCCTGGGTTTGCTGGGACAGAAGAGAACTGGGCCTTGTTCTGTTAACCTAACTGCTCCTCAGAGATGGAGCCAGTCCTCTGTAGGCCCCAGCATTTCTCCTTGAAGAGGGGACCAGAGAGAGAGGCTTAGAATGTCACATGAGAGGAATCACCTGAGGGGTGTGCCTTCTTCCTCATGAGTTAGGATTTCCAAAGCCACAATTTGACTTTTCCACTGGGAAGAACCTGGGATAAGGATCTCAGGACATAGGCATGGAGCAACAAATGCTTTTGGGGTTCAGTACAATTGCTCATTCACTGGGATGCTGAGCCTGTTTCTGTCTGAACATATCCTGTCTTGATCCTGGGGGTTAGGGGAGGGGAAGATGCTGTAAGGAAACCGGTTAGTCAATGTCTTAATATTGTTGACAATTCTGTAAAGTTCCTTTTATGACTATTTCTGTTTAAACTATTTCACCTTTTGTTTTGAAATCCTTCCCTTTTAAGGAGAAAATGTGACATTGTGAAAATGCTTGTAAGAAAGCCCCTCCTCCCCTTTTTCCTTTTAATGACAAATCTAGGTGATTAAGGTTGTGAATTTTTATTTTCGCTTTGTTTTTAATGAGCATTTGTCTTTCAGAATAGGATTGTGTGATAATGTTTAAATGGCAAAAACAAAACATGATTTTGTGCAATTAACAAAGCTACTGCAAGAAAAAAGAAAAATAAAACATTTCTTGGTACCACAGCTGTGCCACTTGTTCCAGACCGCTTTGGGGACTTTGCGTGGGAGTCAGAGGGCATCTATGCCCAGGCTTCCTTCCAACGTCAGCCCACCTGAGTCCTCCTATGTCCCTGCTGGGCGGGCGCCACCTGGCGGAACAATACAGAAAGCGCAGTGAGGGATGACTCCGCTGGCCAATCAGTAAGCAGTAGAGATAGGTTGGTTGGCGTAGCATCCCGCCCCTGTTGAAGAACGGGGGTTAAGAAGGACGGATGGGCGGTGATGGGATCCGGAGCGGTGGCTGATCCTGTGCGGCGTCACTAGGTTGGGGGTGGAGCTTGCGCTTCATCTGCCAATCAGTAACGGGGTGAGGAGAAGGGCCGGGCACGGTGCACCAAGTTCCAGACTACAGACCTCACAGACAGCGAGCGGCCGCGACGATGGCGACCGCAATGGCTGCGAGCGCTGCGGAGCGTGCTGTGCTGGTGAGGCGCGGGCGGTGGGTGGCGGGCGGCAGGGACGGACGGGTTTGACGCCGCACTGTCCGCAGGAGGAGGAGTTCCGCTGGTTGCTGAACGCTGAGGTGCACGCGGTGCTAAAACAGCTGCAGGACATCCTCAAGGTAAGTGCCGGTCACAGCCGACCTGCCAACATCCCTCTTTCCACCGGTCCCGCAGCGGAGGCGGCTGAGCGTCGTGGCGTTCAGGTACCAACGCTCTCAGAAGAGTTACAGTCCAGACGCAGGCAAGGTGACATGTGTGAGTATGTGTGTGCAGCGAGGTATTAGACCCCAGGGTTAACACGAGGTCTTGACTGAGGACTAACTTTGAAACAGTGACATTTCATCTATGAACCTGGTGGTGGTGAATTTGTAATCCCAGCGCTCGGGAGGGTGAAGCTAGAGGATCACGAGTTAGAAACTAGCCGTGGGCTACATAGTGAAACACTGTCTCAAAACAAAAACTGATAACCCAAACTCTGAAGTATCCCCCTCCCTGCGGTGTGATCTTAGCCAATTTACATCCTTGAGCCTCTTCCCTGACCCTAACCAGCTGGGCTCACAGAGCTATTGTGGAGATGAATAAACCATCTCACAAAATGCCTAGCACCATGACCTAGGAAAGCATGTTACTATGGCTCTGAATGGTTCCCTGCTTCTGCTCCCAACACCGGATCACAGTGCTCCAGTTAGCTGGGTACTGTGCCTCTCTGTTCTGTGTTCCTACCTGGCAGCTCCCGATATTCAGTCCATGGAACGAACAGGTCTGAGTTCACAGAGGCTTGAAGGCTTGGTAGGGCAAAGGCAGAGGAGCCAAGTCAGACCTGCCCACCTTGTCCTTTCGCTGGCTAATTTGGCAACATATCTGGGCCTCGGAACGGAGCACTGACCAGACTGGGGTGTTGGAACTGCCCTGTCTTCCACAGGAGGCCTCTCTCCGCTTCGCTCTCCCAGGCCCCAGCACAGAGGGACCTACCAAGCAGGAGAACTTTATCCTGGGCAGCTGTGGGTAAGCTGGGTTGGGCAGGAACTTTGGGAAGGGCACTTTTGGAGTACCTGGGGGAGGAAATGTTTGTGGCACTATGAAGCAGCCTGCAGAGGAGGGGACAGTAGCAGGTACCCCTCTGACTCCTGTGTGTTATAGCACAGACCAGGTGAAGGGTGTGCTGACTCTGCAAGGAGATGCCCTCAGCCAGGCGGTGAGTCCCCCTGGCCCTGTTCCCTAACAGTGCTGCTGGTGATGAGGATGGTGATGGCCTTTTAGCTCTGCCACCAGCTAGCTGCATGCCTCTGGGTAGGACCCTTGTGCTCTCTGGACCTGTTTCCTTGTATGTCTATAACTTGACAGGCAACCCTAACACTACCTCATGAGACAGGCATAGATTCAACAAGGGACAAGAAGTGGGCGGCTTAATCAGGTGGTGGGGGCGAACAACTTTAATCCCAGCACTCGGGAGGCAGAGGCAGGTGGATCTCTGTGAGTTTGAGGCCAACTTGGTCTACAAGAGCTAGTTCCAGGACCACCGGGGCTGTAACTCAGAAAAAACCTATTTTGGGAGGGTGGGGAGGAGTGGGTGGCCTGACATCTGGACCCTGTGAAATGTGAGTGTTGGCACCCTAGGCAGCCTGGCCCTGGATCAAAATTAAGTCATCATCTGAGCTTTGGACTGTGCAAGGCCTCAAGGCACGGGGGACAATCCCTGTCTACGTTGATCTTACAGCACTCCCTCCTCTTAAGACCTTCCCCTTTCTCGCTGCTTTTCCCTTTCACTGCTTTGTGGGACCTGAGTTCCTGTTTCTACACATCGTGTTCACTTAACCCCCAAGTGCATGGGCCCTCAGCCACCCATCTACTGCATTCCTGGCTCCAGGGATTCAGGAAGGACAGGGGTACCACTGCCTGCTTATCACACTCTGGCCCATAGGATGTGAACTTGAAGATGCCTCGGAACAACCAGCTGTTACACTTTGCCTTCCGGGAGGACAAGCAATGGAAGCTACAACAGGTGAGGTCCATTGCCCAATGGCAGGCCCAAACAAGGGCCTCCCTGGGATTGATTGCCTTTCATGGGGAAGTCTGGCTGTAGGGACTCTGTGACCACAGCAAACATAGGAGACTGTTTGCTAGCAGAACTGCAGTGGTGGTGCCTTGGGGCCCTAGTGTCTGCTCCACATGACGGATGTGAAACTGGCCCTACCTTTGTGTAACTTTGACCACGTGAAGACAACTAAAGGTCCCTTTGAATGCCACTTACTCCAGAGGGGCTTCCCAGGTACCTGGGATCATACACAGGTCTCCTGCCTACTATACACACACCCTCATCTGAAGCTGGTCCCTACCACAGGGCTTTTGCCTGTGTGTGCTGCTCTGTCTGGATTCTTACCCTTTCCTGCTTCTGTGGGTTTGGGGTTTTTTGTTGTTTGGTTTTTCGTGTTGGGAGGCGGGGCTCAAGACAGTTTCTTTGTACTGAACTTTCCACTCCACCCAGGCTGGCCTTGAACGCAGAGATTAACGAGCCTCTGCGTCCTGAATGCTGGGATTAAAGGCGGTGCCTTCACCACCCAGTCCTGTGAGGTCTCTCCTGTCCTTGTTTATTTCCTCCTTGAGCCCTGCAGGATTATTTGTAGGTATACTAGGAGTTGTATGTGTCTGTGACAACTAGGCATCTGTGACACAGGGCCAAGAGCCAGTGTGCTTTGGCGGTCAGGATTATCCAGGGCCTGGTCATCCAGCTTTAAAGACTTCAGCTGTGGAGGGTATTGTGACCATAGATGATGCTACTTTCTCCTGAGAGATTAGCCCATCAAGTGGGGTCCTGTGTTATGGGATCAGGCTGAGAACTCAGAAATGTGGCTTTCCTGAAACTAATAGACGTTGGTCATGTGGGTGGTGGGGCTGTTCCCAGATCCAGGATGCCAGAAACCACGTGAGCCAAGCCATTTACCTCCTGGCAAACCGGGACGAGAGCTACCAGTTCAAGACAGGAGCAGAGGTCCTCAAGGTGACTCTTGTTGTTCCACCCCCTTACTCCAAACAACACCAGCCCCCTGGCCCCAGGCTTCACTAGATAGAAGCTGCCCTTTTCCCAGTCATTGCTCACGGGTCTGGCCACAGTTACTGGCTGATGACCTGGAGTGCAGTATCAGGCCTGGTTCCGGTCACCAGACCTCGACGTGACATGTGCAACCTTAAGTTCTTTGCTACTGGGAGCCCCCATTTGCTCACCTGGTGAATGCCGTTTCCCCATATCTACCTGTCAGTATTGCAGTGGTAGTGGCGGTAAAATCCTGTTACAGAACAAGGCCACATTACGGTATGTGAGGACAGCTGTCAGATGCCCAGGACTCTAGCTTTTTCTCTGAGACCCCCACCCCAGGTAATGGCAAGCACCCCTACTGGGGTTACAGAGTTTAGGCCTGGGAACCATAGTCACCTGGCAGGAGTAGAAGTTACAGATGTTGCTCACTGATGCAAGGGGGTGGGACACAAGGGAGCTCAGCGGCTACCACTTAGGTAGCAGTGATGACCTGCCCCTTCCCAGCTCATGGACGCTGTGATGCTGCAGCTGACCCGAGCCAGAAACCGGCTCACCACCCCAGCCACCCTCACCCTGCCTGAGATTGCTGCCAGCGGCCTCACGGTTAGTACCTCAGATGACCTCTGCCCAAGAGACGTCTCTCCTGAGAAGCACAGCCAGTGGGAGTTTGATGCCTGGACAGTTTTCTGGGTTCAGTTCTTGGCCCCCCAACTATGTTAACCCAGTTTTCAGCCAGTGGCTTCCAACCTAGCAGCCCATAGAGATTATGGAGACAGGTGGGGAGCCTCTAGTGCCCCAGTGCCCCAGCCTATGGAGAAGCACATGGGGATAGGGCTGGGGCCCCCCATAAGGTAATTCATACCCTGTAGTGGTACAGCCTAAAGTGGGAGAGGGCCTTATTCCTCCTCCCCCCTCCCACTTCCTCTCTCCCCCAGCGAATGTTTGCGCCTACCCTACCCTCTGACCTGCTGGTCAATGTCTACATCAACCTCAACAAGCTATGTCTCACCGTGTACCAGCTGCATGCCCTGCAGCCCACCTCCACTAAGGTAAAGTTCTCTCCCAATGCCCCCACACCAGCCCTGCTGAGAGCTCTCCACCCCGCCCTCACGGATTGTGCTGCTTCTGCCTAGAACTTCCGCCCCTCTGGAGGTGCAGTGCTCCACAGCCCTGGGGCCATGTTGTAAGTACACAGTGAGATGTCCTAGAGCCCTTTCCCTCCTCCCCACTGCATCTGAGGTCCAGGCCTACCCTCAGGGGTCCACTTGTCATTTTTCCCCAGTGAGTGGGGCTCCCAGCGCCTAGAGGTGAGCCATGTACACAAGGTAGAATGCGTGATCCCCTGGCTCAATGACGCCCTGGTGTACTTCACTGTCTCCCTGCAGCTCTGCCAGCAGCTCAAGGATAAGGTGTGTCGGGGCATCTGGGGCAGGGAAGGCCATTCAGGAGCCACGTCATACTTCAGTGCCCCCAAGTTGTAAAGCCCATTGGCAACAGTTCCCAGACATGAGCCCCTTCTGTAACCTTGACATCACATCTGGGTTCTGGGGGGTATAGCACCCCACTGACCATACCCCCTGAAGCCAAACCTGTTGTTGACCATACCCCCACCCTCTGCAGATCTCTGTGTTTTCCAGCTACTGGAGCTCCCGGCCCTTCTGAACAAGCACCTGCTGGAATCCTCCTCCCAGGAGGGTGGCCCTGTCCTGGAATCCCTCTGCCCAACACATACCCCCTGTGATGCCTGTCACTGCCAGGCTCTCCCTCCTCACCACCCTGGGACACCTTTGCACTGCTGGAAGCAAACATTCGAGGCACCTAGAGAAAGGGGTGCTGGTCTAGTTGTTATGATGGGGGAGGGCAGTCAAGTAGGTGGGCTGAGGTGTGGCCATGGTCCTAACCCTGTCTTTCTGAACTCTCTGGGAACCTTTGGACTAAGGGTGGGGCCAGGGCTCCCATTAGAGAAGTGGGGGGGGTGACACTGAGCTGTGACGTGCAGGGAGGAAGAGGGACTCAGGCCGCGGGAAGGAGCCTATGAATGAGCTGCCGTGCTGCGACGTTTGTCCTGTGACCTCAGCCCACCTCTAAGAAATAAAGGTCAGCTTTTGACTGGAGGCTCTTGTCTGTCTCTGCTCATTGGGACTAGGTTGATCAGTGGCCTCCCATGCTCCTATCACCTGGTTTCCCCCACTCAACACCATGTCAGGCCCTTTGAAGTAGAGTCTGGCCTGGGGTTTGCCATCCTCCTGCCTCAGCCCCTTTAGTGCTGGCATCACAGCCTGTGCCCAGGCAGAACGCACATTTGAGAAAGGGAGCCCTGGCTGCAGAGTGGCCCTGTGGGATAGTGACAGATGTCAACCCAGGAGTTCAGGCCCTGAGTCCACCACACGGTCCATGGCGGGGTTAGAACACAGTCCAGACTCAGACTTTGGCAAAATTGGCTTTGTTACTGTCATCCAGCAGGACCCATGCCAAGGTGTAGCATTAAGGTTCCAGTGCCAAGTTATCCACACCCTTGGGCTTTTCCTGCAAGAGAGACAGAGAAGCTCTGTGGGTAACACTCCCAACCTCTGCCTAAACCCTCTGCAGAAGAGCCTGCCCCTGCCTGTCCCACTTAAGAGGCTGCTATAGGAGCTCTCCTTCCTTAGTGACACCCCTTCCCAGGCTTACCTTCCCAGGGCTCACCTTCCGGGGTCTGGGGGAGGTGGTGCAGCAACAACAGCAGCAGTGAAGAACAACCAGTAACAACAACAACACCACAGTGCCTGGGGACCAGACAGACAGGCATCCAGATGTGGCCGTGCCCCAACACCAGGGTAGAGCCTGCGATCAGAGCCACACTCACCCACAAATGTGAGAAAGACCACAAAGGCCGCGATGTCCCAATCAGACTGGAACAGCTGGTGACTCTTGAGCCTCCCCAGTACTTCCTCTGCAGTGGCCTCCAGCTCCTGCTTCAGCTCCTCAGCTGCCTGTCCCATCGTGGCTACCTGCCCCAGCCCCCCAAAGGACCACCTCAGGTCATCCACAACCTCCTCGACCATACCCTAGGAAGACCCTGCCTTCTGCCCTGTGAGCCCTCCAGCCTCCTCCTGCTCCCTCTGCTCCTGACCCAGCACCCCCTCCCTTCCCTGTCACACCTCTCTCCACCATCTCCTTCCAGACCTGCTGGCTCCCTTTCCTCCGCTGGCCCTTAGCGCCCCACCCCCACCCCGCTGACCCTTACCTGACAGCCTCTACCCACCCACCATCCCTTTACCTTCTCTCTCCCTAGCCAGGCCTCTTCCAGTGCCCCACCTGCCTCTGGTGGTGCCCTCTACCCCAAACCAGGTAAGCCCAGGGTCCTGGAAACTCACACTACTTCCTGCTTCCGGATCCACACTACCTGAAACCTTAGCAACCAGCTCCGCCCTCCCCCCTGGGCCAGCTGAGGGTGTAGAAGAGGTAAAGGCCAGGGCCCAGCTGAGTGCCAGGGCTGGGGAAGAAAGTCACAGGCTGTCTGTTGTTCTGTACCCCCTATTCTCAGTATCCCAGATGTCTTAGTTACTTTTTCTGTTGCTTTGACAAAACACCATGACCAAGGCAACTTCTGAAAGAAAGCATTTAATGGGAACTCAAAGTTTCAGAAGTTAGAGTCCGTAAAGGCCTGGGGCCCTTGCTCTTGGAACTCTGAACTTCCCCAGTGAAAGCAAGCAGAGTGGGCTCTCCCCTGTTTTCTTGGCACCTGAGGGTCCAGATGCTATGCTCTCGGCCTAGATACATGTGACCATAATACAACAATTTATTTCTTCTTTCTTTTTTTTTGTGGGGGGTGGGGTTCAAGACAGGGTGTTCCTATGTAGCCCTGTCTGTCCTGGAACTCAATCTGGTCTCAAACTCACACCTGCCTCTGCCTCCCAAGTGCTGAGATTAAAGGTGTGCGCCACCACCGCCCGATTGCCATTTTTTTTTAAGATTTATTTGTTTATGAGTGCTCTTTAAGCATGTATACCTGCATCTCTGAAGAGAGCATCAGACCCCATTATAGGTGGCTGTGAGCTACCACGTGGTTGCTGGGAATTGAACTCTGGATCTCTGAGAGAACAGCCAGTGCTCTTAACCACTGAGCCATCTCTCCAGCCCTGACAATTTCTTAGTCATGTGCGTCTTAACTGTTTGCAGCCAGGTTCCAGTATTGGGCCCCTCACTCTCACCTGGTACACAGCACACACCTGCCCTGGCTCAGTCATGCAGTGCTCCGAAAGACATAACCTCACTCTTGCCACTTTTCCAGATGTGCAAACTGGGGACTGGGAACAGAGTGCAGTTGATGAAGGGCCTGGGGTGTGTGCAAGGCCTTGGACTTAGTCCCCAGCACCACCTGAACTGGGATTGTAAAAAAGACCACAAGTTCAAGGTTATCCTCAGCTACATAATAAGTTTGAAGCTAGGCTGAGCTATGTGAGACCCCGTTTCAGAAAAGATTTTGGGCCCGGCAGTGACCGCACACACCAGAACTCAGGAGGCAGAGGCAGGCAGGTCTCTGTAGGTTTGAGGTCAGCCTCATCTCCAGGGTGAGCTCCAGGACAGCTAAAGCTACATGGTGAAACCCTGTCTCAAGTTTTTTATTTAAAAAATTGGGAGGCTGTCAAGATGGCTCAACAGATAATAAACAGTGTCTGCCAATAGGCTGAGTTCAGTCCCTGGAACCCACGTGATGGAAGGAGAAGTCTTTGTCAAGCTGTCACCTCCATGTGCACACTGTGCCACTTGTACACAGGCACACAGACAGTAAAAAACAAACAGGCAACTAATGAAAGTCAGATAGACTCCTAATGGACTCACTTGTCACTGTGATGGACAAACCACAAACTCAGTGGCTCCAAAGAGCGTGCAGATCCTCTCGGCTATATAGATCAGCCTCTAGTGTGAACTGGCTGGACTGGCTCTTGCTTTTTCTAGCCTACAAGACCCTGCCAATGTGTGAGTGTAGGCACATCTCTGATCCCTGTTTCAGCAGTCCTGCCTGTAAAAATGAACAGGAATAGTGTCAGCTTCCTCAGGTATTCATTCATTCTGGAGAAAGGGTCTCTCTACACAGCCCTGGTTGTTTGTGGAACAAATGGAAATTCACCACTGGGGTTAAAGATGTGCACCACCAAACACCCAGCCCCACGATGTGGGAATTCCATGCATTGCTAACCCCAAGGAACTGTCTCAGAACAGTGGGTTGCTGTGCTAAGTTGCTTGTATTTCCTTGTGACAAAATAGCAAAGGAAAACAAGAAAGGTAAGGTTGACTTTGGTTCGTGGTTTTAGTCCATGGTAGCCATGTCTGTCCTAATCAGGGTTTCTATTGCTGTGCTGGAACACAATAACCAAAACAACTTGGGAAGGAAAGGGTTTATTTGGCTTACATACCCTGAATCACAGTGCACTGAGGGAAGCCAAAGTAAAAACTCAAACAGGACAGGAACCTGGAGGTAGGAGCTGATGCAGAGACCATGGGGATGCTGCTTACTGGCTTGTTTCTCATTGCTTGCTCCCCTACTTTCTTTTTTTTTTTTAATATTTATTTATTATGTGTACAATATTCTGTCTGTGTGTATGCCTGCTGGCCAGAAGAGGGCGCCAGACCTCATTACAGATGGTTGTGAGCCACCATGTGGTTGCTGGGAATTGAACTCAGGACCTTTGGAAGAGCAGTCAATGCTCTTAACCTCTGAGCCATCTCTCCAGCCCCGCTCCCCTACTTTCTCTTTTTTTTTTTTGTTTTGTTTTGTTTTTCGAGACAGGGTTTCTCTGTGGTTTTTTTGTTTTTGTTTTTGTTTTTTTTTGGTTTTTCGAGACAGGGTTTCTCTGTGGCTTTGGAGCCTGTCCTGGAACTAGCTCTGTAGACCAGGCTGGTCTCGAACTCACAGAGATCCGCCTGCCTCTGCCTCCCGAGTGCTGGGATTAAAGGCGTGTGCCACCACTGCCCGGCTCTCTGTGGTTTTTTTGGAGCCTGTCCTGGAACTAGCTCTTGTAGACCAGGCTGGTCTCGAACTCACAGAGATCCGCCTGCCTCTGCCTCCCGAGTGCTGGGATTAAAGGCATGTGCCACCATGGCCCGGCTTGCTCCCCTACTTTCTTACAGAACTGCAAGACCAGCAGCCCAGGAATGGCACCACCCACAATGGGTTGGGCCCTCCCCCCTCCCCCCTCCCCCACCAAAAACTAATGAGTATGGGTTTGCCTGCAGCCCAGTCTTGTGGAGGCAATTTCTCAGCTGAGGTTCCCTCCTCTCAGATGGCTCCCTGTGTCAAGCTGACATAAACTTAGCCAGGACAAAATGGAGAAGGAGCTCAAGAGGAAGTGGGCAGAAGAGAACTGAGCCAGCTGGAACTAGGATAGGAGAAGTGAGGGCGTGGGGTAGGGCAACAGTGTGTGCCTCTCATCTACAGCTGGACTAGCACACTGTCGTGCCTGTCCACCTATGGTCACCTGGGAGGAGCTGACCAGTGCTTACAACAGAGCCCACACAGAGACATCTGCCCACCCCTCCGGACGTGCAAACCTTAGGGCTTGCTAAGTCAATGCCAGAAACCGGTCTGAAAGGATCACGTGAGATGGGTTTGGATAAAAGAAGCCTGGAGCCCCAGAGATACCCAGAGGAGTGAGGAATGGAAGAGAAACTCCTGGATGGCGACTGTAGCCTGCGGAGCACACTCACCTAGCTTGGGAGGCTATGGGTTCCAACCTTTGTTGCCAGAAATAAAGACTGAGATGTCCTCAATTTTATATTTTTTTAATGTGTATGAGTGTTTTGCCAGCACTACATGTGTACAGACCAGAAGAGGGAGTTGGAAACCCAGAACTGGAGTTACATTTGGTTGAACCCCCATGTGGATATTACAATCAAACCCAAGTCCTCTCTGGAAGAGCAACCAGGGCCCTTAACCACTGACCCATCTCTCCAGCCCCAGATGTCCTCAATTTAATTGCAAGAAAAAAGTTGGAAATATTTTTTGCATTTATTGCTTATGAATGTTTTTATTTGTTGTATGTGTGCATGTTGTTGGGGGCAACATGTGTGTGTGTGATGGAGATGAGAGGACAGCTCGTAGGAGTAGGTTTCTTCTTTCCATGTTTGTGTAGATTTGGGGGATCGGACTCATATCATCAGGTCTGGCAGCAAGTACCTTGTGTTAGCTATTTTTATGTCAACTTGATGCAAGCTAGAGTCATCAGAGAAAACGGAACCTCAACTGAAAAAAAAATGGCTCTAAACCTGGTGGTGATGTCATATCACTTTGATCCCAGCAAGTGGATCTCTGTGAGTTTGAGGCCAGTCTGGTCTACAAATTGAATTCCAGGACAGCCAGAGCTGTTATACAAAGAAACCCTATCTCAAAAAATCAAAAATAAATAAATAAAAATTAAAAAGTAAATAATAAGGCAGATTTCTGAGTTGGATGCCAGCCTGGTCTATAGAGTACCAGGACAGCCATGGCTACACAGAGAACCCTGTCTAAAAAAAAAGAAAGAAAAGTAAGACTGTAGTAGGAGCTATGGGCTTGCTTTTTGTCCTGCCCGGCTCCCGCAGGGCTAGCTTTACACCAGAAATAACAACACACAAACTGTATTCTTTTAAACACTGCTTGGCCCATTAGCTCTAGCCCTTACTGGCTAATTCTGATATCCCGATCAACCCATCTCTAATAAACTGTGTAGCACTGGTCTGACCGGGAAAAATTCAGCATGTCTGACCTGGTGGCTTGCTTCATCGCGTCTGTATGCCCGGGAGAGGGGAGCATGGCCTCTGAGCTCACTTCCTCTTCCTCCCAGCATTCTGTTCTGTTTATTCCTCCCACCTATGTTTTAACCTATGAGGGCCAAGCAGTTTCTTTATTATAATTAACCAATGACCTTCCTCCATCATAAGACTAGGCTATGAAGCTTGGTGTGGTGGCACACACCTTTACTTCCAGCACTCAGGAGGTAGAAGCAAGCAAATCTCTGTGAGTTCAAGACCAGCCTGGTCTACAGAGTGAGTTCCAGGACAGTTAAGACTGTTACACAGAAAACTCTTGTCTTGAAAAACCGCACACAGAGAGACAGACAGACAGACAGACACACACACACACACACACACAGGTTGGACTGTGAGGCATTTTCTTAATTAGTGGTTGATGAAGGAGAACCTAACCTACTGGGGGTGGTGCCACCCCTGGGCTGGTGGTCATGGGTTCTATAATAAAGCAAGCTGAACAAGCCATGAGGTCCAAGCCGGTAAGCATCCTCCATGGCCTCTGTATCAGCTCCTGCCCTGCTTGAGTTCTGATTTCCTTTGACAATAAACTGTGATGTGGAAGCTTAAGCCAAATAAACCCTTTCTTCCCCAGCTTGCTTTTGTCGTGGTGTTTCATGACAGCTTTACCCTCTGAGCCTAGAAATCCTGGGTTAATCCCAACACAGTCAACCACTCTTGTAGCCTCTCTATATATAAACTTTGCTGGTTGGTAACCCCCAGCAATCCAAAGGCCAACAGGTCTCACACAGGCACTCCTATGCTGAAGCTCCGCTCCTTTCCATCCCCCCCCCCCAGTGAGGAGGTTGCAGCCTTCCACCCGTGAGGTTTGTAAAGGTATTCTCACTCTGCTCAGAGAACATATCCAGCCACTCTGTACCTGCTGCTGGGAGTTGTGGGATCCTTGTCTCAGGATCTGGGCATCTGCCATGTGGCTAGCATGTGGGACAGCCCAATCAAAGCTTGTATTACAGAAAACCCTCCATGTCTAGACTTTGGACAAGAGTTAAGGGAGAAAAACTAAGTGTGGTGGTACACACCTGTAACCTACAGTTGAGGGACACAGTCAAGAAGATCAAAGTTCAGCCGGGCAGTGGTGGCGCACGCCTTTAATCCCAGCACTCGGGAGGCAGAGGCAGGCGGATCTCTGTGAGTTCGAGACCAGCCTGGTCTACAAGAGCTAGTTCCAGGACAGGCTCCAAAACCACAGAAGAAACCCTGTCTCAAAAAACCACACACACAAAAAAAGCAAGAAGATCAAAGTTCAAGATCACCCTGCTCACAGTTGAGAGCAGCCTGGGCCTATGATAGAGCTGTCTCAAAAGTAAAGTGTTATGTGGCCCACTCAAGAGGGCAGAGTGGGCAGGGCTTTTTATTTATTTTTTGGTTTTCCAAGGCAAGGCTTCTCTGTGTAGCCCCGGTTGTCCTGAAACTCACTCTGTAGACCAGGCTGGCCTCAAACTCACAGAGATCCACCTGCCTCTGCCTCTGAATGCTGGGATTAAGGCATGCACTAGCACCACGTGGCTATTTATGTTTAGTGTGTGTGTGTGTACATGTTTATATGTATATGCATATCTGTGTGTGCGTATGAATTTATATATGTGTGGAGGACAGAGGTTGATGTCAGAGTCTTCTGCAACCATTTTTTCCACTTTATATTTTGAGAAAGGGTCTCTCACTGAACCTGGAGCTCACTGGCTAACCTGGCTGGCTAGTAAGCCCCCAGGGATCTGCCTTTCTCTGCTTTCCCAGAGCCAGGATTGTAGGCATATGTCACCATGCCTGCAATACATCACCTTTTAGAAGATATTGGGGATCTCAGCTCAAATCCCCATGCTGTATGACAAAAACTTTACAAATGGAGCCATTTCCTTCAGTTTTCTCCCCTGCCCCTTTTTAAAGATTGCCTTTTATTATCGTGGTGTGTGTGTGTCCAACAAGTGCCTTCCATGCCAGAAGAGGGTGCTGGATCCCTGAAGCTATAGTTACATTTGGTTCTGAGTGGTCTGTCATGGGTGTTGGGAACCAAAGTTGATCCTTTGCAAAAACAACTGCCCTTTTTCATTTTTTTATGTTTTTTTTGGTTTTTCGAGACAGGGTTTCTCTGCAGTTTTGGAGCCTGTCCTGGCACTAGCTCTTGTAGACCAGGCTGGCCTCGAACTCACAGAGATCCACCTGCCTCTGCCTCCCAAGTGCTGGGATTAAAGGCGTGCGCCACCACCGCCCAGCCAACTGCCCTTTTTCAAAGGTATACGTTTTTATTATTCTATGTGTATGAATATTTTGCCGGCATACATGTCTGTGCACCATGTGTGCATAACGCCCTAGGAGGCCAAAAGAGGCTGTCCAATCCCCTGGGACTAGAGTTACAGATGGTTGTGAGCCACCATGTGAGTTCCACTGCTTTAACTGATGGCCATCTCTCCGTCCCACCCTATACTTTTTTTTTTTTTGAGGCAGGATCTAACCGTGTAGATGAAGATAGCTTAAAGTTCAAAATCCTCCTGCCTCGGCCTCTCAAGTGCTGGCATTTCAGATGTGTCTATCACGCTTCTCCTGTCATCTAACACAGCTGTTATAGGACATGTTCCTGTCTATATGTCCTACACCAGGAAGCAGGGACAGTCTGCCTCCTGCTCCAGCTCAGCTATGTCCTCACTATGCTGGTGTAGGGATGCAAGGCTCAGCCCACCATGATAAGCTTAATAGGAACAGACCACCCAAAGGAAGTCCTTAACTTCCAACCATTATTGTGGACCTAGCCTCGATAAGTTTAATGAAGGCCTGAGTCTCAGTAGTTTACCCTGAAGCAATACCTGGTTGCAGGAAAAACCACAAACTGAGATTACCCAGGCATCACCCAGGAACAGACCATCCAAACGAAACGCCTAATGTTCCAACCATTGTAGATAGGATCACCTGCCAGCACACTTACCAGGATACCACTAGACAAATGTCAGCCAATCAGGGGTCCTGAACCTCAGAAACCCTTCACCCCCACCTTTACTACTCTAAAAACCCAATTCTGACTGAGCTCGGGGCTCTCCGTTTATTCCAATACTTTGGACATGCAGAGAGACCGAGTTTGCAAACTTGCTTAAAGTAAAGGCTCTTTGCTTTTGCATACAGGACTCAGTCTCCTTGTTGGCTTTTGGGGGACTTCGCGGATCTGGGCATAACATAGGACATATTCCCGTAAACAGGAAACCGAGACAGATTTCCTGCTGTTCCAGCTCAGCTGCTTCCTTGTGTGACCTTCAGTTTCAGGCTTTACTCTCTCATCTGTAATCTGAGATCACAGAGCGCAAGTGACTTCGAATCCCAGGGTTGCCCAGAAGGTAGGTGTCTAGAGGCAGGTTCACCCATGGGTGCCAGCTTAAGACAATGAATCTCTATTCTTGGTTCTGAATGGAAAGCTAAGGCACATGGACTTGGAAGTGGACACCAGCCTTTTTATCAACCCAGAAGTCGTGATGAGGGACCTGACTGGGGGCCTGGGCTCCCAACTCTAGCTGGGAGTCTTGTGTGTTGAGGTCAGGGTCACTGCCTGGTGGTAGGGTTTCAGGGCTTAGGGTGAAGCAACAGGTCTCTGGCCTTAGCCCCTTCTGCCTGAGGGGGAGGGGGTAGGTCACAGGAAGGAGGAAGAAGGAAGCAGGCTTAGATTCTGTGGCTAACTGCCAGCCCTCCCCTCCCCCTTGGAGCACCCTAGGGCCTGCCAGCTGCTCACAGCTCCCCCAAGGAACTCCTCCACCAGGTGCCACATGAGCCAACTTCTCTTTCTCTGTGTCCTCTGTTGCTTCCCATTTCAGCCTGCCCTCAACCCCCATTCCCCGTGTGTGTGTGTGTGTGTGTGTGTGTGTGTGTGTGTGTGTGTGTGGTGTTTCCTTCATTCAAGATCTGTCCCTATCTCGTCATCTCTTCCAACTCCGCTCTTTGTCCCCCTGTAGAAAGTGAAGGGTCCCCAAGTTCCATGTTGAGATAATGAGCTCCCTAATTGTGGTTCTTTAAAGACTCCAGTCCGGCCACAGACACTAAGGTCTGAATGGAAAGGTCATTGACAAGAAGAGTAGGGGAGGGGTAGATTTCTGAGACAAGAGTGTCTCAGGATGGGGACTCAGTCTCCCCAGCCTAGGGTCATGAAGACTCAGTCTGATCAGGGGTTTTAGAGCGTAGCCAGGAACAACATACTCAGTTATGGTTGGGAAGTGAGGACTCCAGCCAGGTATGGTGGTAAACACCTGTAATCCCAGCACTTGGGAAGCAGAGGCAGGAGGATTGTCACAAACTCAAGACTGTCCTGGCCTGAGCTATGTAGGGAGTTCCAGATTGGCCTAAAGTACAGTGTGAAACTGAGGGGTGGCGGCAGAAGGGACCAGGATGTAGTCCAGTCCTGGTTCAATCCCCAAGGCTATTTAAGATGAGGTCTGGTGGCCCTGCCTGGGATCCTTGTACTTTGGAGGTGGAGGCAAGAGGATTAGGAGTTCAAGGTCACCTTCAGCTACAGAGCAGCTGGGCAGACGGAGGTCCCCTTGGGCTACATAAAAGCTTTTCTCAAAAGTTCACTCAGAATAGCCCCTCTGAGCCCCAGCCTTAGCAAACAACATTCCTCTCCAACAATTCCCCAGCAACAGGCACCATGGAGGAGAGACAATCGCCTTCTCCCTGCTCGTCGCGGCCCTCCAGCCCCAGGACCCCACCCTGTGAGATGTTTGGTTCTGTGGGCATTGAGGCTGTGCTAGACCAGCTGAGGATCAAGGCCATGAAGACCGGGTTCGAGTTCAACATCATGGTAGTAGGTGAGTTGGGGCAGAGCCACAGAGGGAACGATGAAGACTCCACGGGCATGGCCCTATCCCATCCTGGACACAGTGACCTACCAGCCACGGGCACAGCCCTTCCCCTGTTCTGGACACAGTGACCCACCAGCCATGGACATGGCCCCTCCCCTGTTCCGGACACAGTGACCCACCAGCCATGGACACGGCCCCTCCCCTGTTCCGGACACAGTGACCCACCAGCCACGGACACGGCCCCTCCCCTGTTCCGGACACAGTCTTCCACTCTGAACTACCAGCTCACAGAAGAGCTGAAATTAAATATCTGAGAGATTTTGCGTCATTAGATACAAAACCACCCATAATGGGATTACAGCAGCAAAGGGTGATCATGGTGAGGGCCTTCCAGACACAGCAACCACAAATGAGCTTGTTCTACTGCTGATGCTTATGCAATAGATGGCTCCGAATGCAGAGTGGAGGGCAGAACCAATTCACACACACGCGCACACACACACACACCCTATGAGGTACATACCCTAACATACATATCTATGTTCTGTATCTCCCAGGGCAGAGTGGGCTGGGCAAGTCCACCATGGTGAACACGCTGTTCAAGTCCAAAGTGTGGCAGTCAAGCCTGCCCAACCTGGAGCTACCCATGCCACAAACCTTGGAGCTGCACTCTGTGACCCATGGTGAGTGACCCTGCCTGCCCCATGGGCCCGGCCACGGCTATAGTCTTCCATTTCTTTCCCTCTACAGTCATCGAGGAGAAGGGATTGAAGCTGAAGCTGACAGTGACAGACACACCTGGCTTTGGAGACCAGATCAACAATGACAAGTGGTGGGTCCTGGGTATGCAGCCTCTGTCCCCACAAGGGGAAAAAGTGCCCTGGAGTGACTGTGTCCCTGTCACCTGTGGTCCTTAGTTTCCTATACTCAGCTCACCCTCCCTAGCTGATGAGGGCTGAATATGCACAGGTCTCAGTTGTTGAAAAGCACCAGAGATCCATTACTTCTGTAATCCCTGCACTCTGGCAGCTGAAGCAGAAGAATCATGAGTTCAAACCCAGCCTGAGCAACGTTTCAAGACTCTTTTCTCAAAACGGAAGGAGGAGAACAGGGCTAAGCACATACATAGCTCACTGTTATGGTTCGGGGTTAGAATGCTCACACAGCACATGCAAGGCGCTGGGCTCAATCTCCAAGAGCAGAACTAGTCAGGCACTCTGTTGGAGTGTTGTGCTGACAGGAACCCAGCATAGGAAGACCCCATCAGAGGAGTCAGACTATAGAAATGGTGCCTTCTGTGAAGGGCTTGCCTTGAAAGCATGGTGACCTGAGCTTATCCCCAGAACCCATGTGGGGAGGAAAAAAGGCCAGAAATGGCAATGCATTCCTGCGGTCCTATTGCTGGGGAGGCAGAGACAGGGGCATCCTGTGAGCCCCGGGTCATTGAGGGATCTTCTATCAACATACAAGGTGAAACCGGGCGGCACCTGCCTTTTGCTTGTTGTTTTTGAGATAGGGTCTTACTGTGTGACTCTGGCTGTTCTGGAACTCACTATGCAGACCAGGCTGAACTCAAACTCACAGAGAGCCACCTGCCTCTTGACACCTGACTTCAATTGCAGCACTCGATGTGGAGGCAAAGGCAGGGAGAGCTCTCTGAGCTCGAGGACTGCCTAGTCCAATAGAGCTCCAAGTCAGGGGCTGGAGAGATGGCTCAGAGGTTAAGGGAAGTTGTTCTTGCAGAGGACTGGCGTCCAGTTCCAGAGGATCCAATGATTTCTTCTGATCTCTTTTGTGCCATTGTCTTAGTTAGGGTTTCCATTGCTGTGAAGATACCATGACTGTGGCAACTCTTTTTATTTTCCAAAACAAGTTGGGGTTTTTTTTTGTTTTGTTTTGTGTTGTTTTATGGCCCTGGCTGTCCTAGGACTAGCTCTGTAGACCAGACTGGCCTCAAACTCACAGAGATCTGCCTGCCTCTGCCTCCCAAGTGCTGGAATTAAAGGCATTCACCACCACTGCCTGGCATACCATGACAACTCTTATAAAGAAAAACCATTTAATTTGCATGGCTTACATTTTCAGAGAGAGTTAGCTCATTATCATCACGGTGCAACATGGTGGCACACAGGCAGCGTGGTGCTGAAGAAGGAGTTGAGAGTCCTACATCTTGACCTACAGGCAACAGGAAGTGGTCCGGGACACTGGGTGTGGCTTGAGCATATATGAGCCCTCAAAGTCCACCCCTGCAGTGACACACTTCTTCCAACAAGGCTATACCTACTGCAACAAAACCACACCTCCTAATAATGTCACTCCCTACGAGCTTATGGGGACCATTACATTCAAATTACCACAGTCGTGCAGGTGAAACACACATAAAATAAGATAAATCCAAGTCAGGCATAGCTACATGGTAGAGAGCAACTAAGGAAGACAGCCGAGAGTGACCTCTGACCTCCACACAGGTACACACATGAACACACACACTTTTGCAGCCATTAGGTGAGAACCAGTAGTGTCTTGGACCATGCTGGAGACCAAATGTCATTTAATGACCACCCTTCCCTCACCAAGGAAATTGTATATACATCTGATAATATGGTGATGTAGATATTAGGATATGTAAACGTATTTGTGCTGGAGAATGAACCTAAGAGGTGGGGCATGATAGCAAGCACCGAATGATATCCCCAGCTCCACTTCTTACTTTTTGTTTTGAGACTTGGTTTCCCTAAATTACCCAGGCTGGCTTGAACTAATAATCCTCCTGCCTCCGTTTCTTTAGTAGCTGGGATGATGAGCCTGTGGCACCAGGCCCAGCCAGTAAGTGCTATTACTGTGCTTGTTTTTTGAGAATGGAAGCTTAGACCCCACGTGAAGAGAGGCAGAGGTTTCCGAGTGTCTCTGAGAATGTAGATAGAACACCCAGAGGCCGGGAGGTGGTGCTGAGGGGACATCTCTGCCCCAGCTGGGACCCTATCCTGAGCTACATCAACCAACAGTATGAGCAGTACCTACATGAAGAGCTCCTCATCACTCGCCAGCGCCACATCCCTGACACCCGCGTGCACTGCTGTATCTACTTCGTGCCACCCACTGGCCACTGGTGAGGTGACCCACTGGCTGCGGGAGAGCCACTCGATGGGAGCTTTGGGTTGACTCTCCTCCCTCCCTCATCCATCACTACCCCTACTGTTACTGTTCTGGCCTGGCCAGCCTACGGCCTCTGGACATTGAGTTCCTGCGGCGACTGTGCCGGACTGTGAATGTGGTGCCTGTGATCGCCCGGGCTGACAGCCTGACCATTGAGGAGCGAGACGCCTTCCGGAGCAGGGTGATCTGGGTGCCCAAGGTGGAGCTGGGTCAGAGTGCAGCAAGCAGAACGCATGGTGTGCTGAGATCACTTATGCTTGGTTCCCCAGATCCAGCAAAACCTGAAAACTCACTGCATCGATGTGTACCCGCAGAAATGTTTTGATGAGGATATCAACGACCGGCTCCTTAACAGTAAGATCCGGGTAAGATGCTGTAGAAGGTGCAAACGGCCAGTGACACTGAGGCCATTTGATTTCCTTCCCATCAGAAAACTGATCTCTTTCGGCAGTTTCAGGAAATGTGTGCAAATATTTAAAGGTTCTTCATCTGCTCACAAATTCAAAATGAGCAAGAAACAGCTCTCATCAGAGAACCCAGAGGATGGGAAGAAATGTTTGTCAGCCATGGCTTTACCTGGAGCTTACATTCTAATACAGAAAGAACTCTTGCTACTCAGTGCTAAAATATAACCAAATTTTAAAATGGATGAGGAAAACCAGACATGGTGGAAAACACCTCTCCTGTGTGCTCACGCACACAAACACAAACACAGACTAGAGTATAAATAAACAAAAAATATAAATATAGCTGGGCAGTGGGGGCGCACACCTGTAATCCCAGCACTCAAGAGGCAGAGGCAGGCAGATCTCTGTGAGTTCGAAGCCAGCCTGGTCTACAAAGCAAGTTCCAGTGCTGTTATACAGAGAAATCCTATCTCGAAAATATTTGTGTGTGTGTGTGTGTGTGTGATTGCAATTATTAAAATTTTAACTCTTAGTTACTGTAATCCCAGCACCTAAGAGGCTAAGGCAGGAGGATTGTGAATGCAAGGCCAGCCTGGGTTACATTAGCTTGGGCTCTATAGTGATCCCGTGTCTCAAGAAAACCAAACCAAGAATGGGGGCAGTTAGGAAGTTTAAATTTTCCCTTTCAGCTGCAAGGGAAAAAAACAAACATGGAACCTGGCAAACTCCTGTGTGTGTGGCCAGGTGTGAGTCCTGTGTGTGTGGCCAGGTGTGAGTCCTGTGTGTGTGGCCAGGTGTGAGTCCTGTGTGTGTGGCCAGGTGTGAGTCCTGTGTGTGTGGCCAGGTGTGAGTCCTGTGTGTGTGGCCAGGTGTGAGTCCTGTGTGTGTGGCCAGGTGTGAGTCCTGTGTGTGTGGCCAGGTGTGAGTCCTGTGTGGGTGGCCAGGTGTGAGTCCTGTGTGTGTGGCCAGGTGTGAGTCCTGTGGGGGTGGCCAGGTGTGAGTCCTGTGTGTGTGACCAGGTGTGAGTCCTGTGTGTGTGACCAGGTGTGAGTCCTGTGTGGGTGGCCAGGTGTGAGTCCTGTGTGGGTGGCCAGGTGTGAGTCCTGTGGGGGTGGCCAGGTGTGAGTCCTGTGTGTGTGACCAGGTGTGAGTCCTGTGTGTGTGGCCAGGTGTGAGTCCTGTGTGTGTGGCCAGGTGTGAGTCCTGTGTGGGTGGCCAGGTGTGAGTCCTGTGTGTGTGACCAGGTGTGAGTCCTGTGTGTGTGGCCAGGTGTGACTCTTGTTGGTGGCCAGATGGCAAATATTTTAGTTTCTTTGGGCCAGATAATCTCTGATGCAACTCCTGAACTCTGCAGTTTATCCCAAGAGCAGCCCCAGAGGAGAAAAAACAAAGGGGCTTTTGTGCCAATAAAGTTGCAGGTTCATAGGCCCTGGGCTTGGTCCCCATACCACATAAAAGAAACATCCAAGGTCCTTGGGATGTAGCTCAGAGGTACACATGAGGCCCTGATTTTCATCTCCAACATTCCAAACAATAATAATAAAATTAAATATTTTTTACGTTGATGAAGACCATGGTGGCACACACCTGTAACCCAGCACTTGAGAGGCAGAGGCGGAGAATCCGCATTTCAAGCTCGTTCTTGGATACATAGCAAGTTTAAGGCCAATCTGGGATACATGAGATCCTGCCTCAGGAAATAAATTTTTAAAATATAATTTATTTATTTTTATTTTATATGCATTGTTGTTTTGCCTATATGTATGGCTGTGTGAGGGTGTTAGATCTTGGAGTTACAGACAGTTGTGAGCTGCCATGTGGGTTCTGGGAAGTGAACCCAGATCCTCTGGAAGAGCAGTCAGTGCTCTTAACTACTGAGCCATCTCTTAACTTCTGAGCCATCTCTAGGCAGAAAACAACATTTTAAAATTCAAAGAATAGCCGGGCGGTGGTGGCACACGCCTTTAATCCCAGCACTCGGGAGGCAGAGGCAGGCGGATCTCTGTGAGTTCGAGACCAGCCTGGTCTACAGAGCTAGTTCCAGGACAGGCTCCAAAACCACAGAGAAACCCTGTCTCGAAAAAACAAACAAACAAACAAACAAAACAACAAAACAAAAAAAAAGTAAAATTCAAAAAATAGAGGCTGGCAAGAGGATCAATAGTTAGTGGTGCTTGCTTCAAGCTTAATGACTTTAATTCAATTCCTGGAACCCACATGGTGGAAGAAGAGGACCACTCCTGAAAGTGGTCCTCTGGCCTCCACGCAAGTGCTCTCTCTGTCTCTGTCTCTCTGACTCTATCTATCTATCTATCTATCTATCTATCTATCTATCTATCTATCTATCTATCTCTCACTACCCCCCCTCTCACACACAGACAGAGAGATAGACATAGAGACACACAGATACACACATACACACGCAGCAGCTAGAGAAATGTTTCAAAGGCTAGGAGACTGGATTCTTTTCCAGAAGACCTCAGTTCTGTCCCCAGCACTCACAGTCACCTGGGACTCAGTCAGGGGATCCAGAACTCCTCACATGCACTCACATACACATACCTATATGAACACACACATAGACAGAATTTAAAATATTTTTGTATCTTTTAAATTTTTGTATTATTTATTTATGTGTATATATGTGTGTCTGTGCAACTGCCCAAATAGGTGAATGAGGTCAATTCCTTGAAGCTACAATTCTGGGCAGTTGTGAACTGACTGATGCAGATGCTGGGAATCGAACTTGGGTCCTCTGCAAGAACATGTGCTCTTGCTGGGCAGTGGTGGTGCACACCTTTAATCCCAGCACTTGGGAGGCAGACAGAAGCAGATTTCTGTGAGTTCAAGGCCAGCCTGGTCTACAAACAGCCAGGACTGTTTAACAGAGAAATCTTGTCTCAAAATACCAAAATAAATAAATAAAATTACATTTATATATATATAAATGTCATTTCAAAAAAATCAAAACCGGCAAGAAGGCACACACCTTTAATCCCAGCATTCAGGAAATAGAGGCAGGAGGATCTCTGTGAGTTCAAGGTCAGTCTGATCTGTACAGCAAGTTCAAGAACAACTAGAGCTACCCAGTAAGACCCTGACTCAAAAAAATAAATAAAAATAAATAACTTTTAATTCAAATAATAAATTGAAAAACACTTTTTAGCTTTATGATGGAGCTACTGAGATGGCTCAGTGGGTAAAGCTGTCTGCTACCAAGCTTAATAACCTGAGTTCAGACCCACATGGAAGAAGGAGAAAACCAAGCCTCCCAAACTGTCCTTTGACAATATATCATGTGTCCACACATATGCATGCATACACACGTACAAATGAAAACTAAATGTACTGAAATTTTTAAGTAAATTCCTAGTTACCATGAGAATTTTGTTGTTGTTTGGTTGGTTTTTGAGCCATGGTTTACTACATAGCCCTGGCTGTCCTGGAGCTCACTGCAAACCAAGCTGGCCTCAGGATTAAAGGTGTGTGCCACCGCCACCCATCCTTATGAGGTATTCTTAAAAGTTTATGAAGGAAAACACAAGGTGGCCAGTTCAGTTTGGCCACTAGTTACCAGGGGCCAGTTCCTGTTGTATACAATTCCTATTTAGCCTGATTATAACTTCATTACTGTCTCATTCCTGAGATATTTGATATTATCAATATTCTCTCTCTGTCTGTGTGTGCATGTGTGCACGTGCGCACACATCATTGCATGCACTCACACAAAACTCAGGGTTTTGTTCATACTAAGCTCTGAGCCACACCCTTTCCCTCAAGACTATGTAATTAATGTAGGAGTTAATAACAACACCTTTTCCTCTGGGTGGTGGTGGTGCATGCCTTTAATCCCAGCACTCGGGAGGCAGAGGCAGGTGGATCTTTGTAAGTTCGAGGCCAGCCTGGACTACAGAGTGAGTTCCAAGATAGCCAGAACTGTTAGACAGAGAAGCCCTGTCTCAAAACAACAACAACAACAGCAACAAAAAAATACCACCATTTCCTTGAGTTACTTTGCTAATGCTTAACTGTGCTGAGCACGTCACCATAAACCGACAACCCTGCACCAGCATCATTTGTGCCACCATTTTATAGAGGAGGTGAGGAAAGCGTGAATTCCAGTTGGTGTTTTGGGACTTCCTAGTTTTATGTGCCTGACTCCTGCCTCAGTTTCTTCTCTCCTCTCTTTTAGGAGCAGATCCCTTTTGCTGTGGTTGGGGCTGACCGAGAGCACCTAGTAAATGGGAGATGTGTCCTGGGCCGCAAGACCAAATGGGGCATCATCGAAGGTAAGTTTGGGAACATGGTAGGCATGCAGTGGGTATGGGTTGGAAACAGGGCACACCCTACACCTGCAGCATCTTTCGCACCCCTTGCCTGGCAGCTGCCCATACCCACAAGGCAACCTTGGGTTTCCCTCCATGTGCACGGAGGTGGGAGTTACTCCTCTCTCGGCTCCTTGATTTATTATTATCATTACTTTTAACAGATGGAACCAAACATGACAGCACACCCACAATTCTAGAATGAGAGAGGTGGAGGCAGGAGAATCAGAAGTCCAAGGTCATTCTTGGCTACTTAGCAAGATTGAGTTCAGCCTGGGCTATCTGATACTCTGCCTCAAAAAAAAAAAAGAAAGAAAGAAACAAAGAAAGAAAGAAAGAAAGAAAGAAAGAAAGAAAGAAAGAAAGAAAGAAAAAACAAAAACAAAAATTTTGTCTTTGGTGAGGACTGGGCTCACTATTTAGCAACAACCTGTAGGAGCCAGGTCCCAGAGATACAACAATGAGTAAATGAATAGGTGAATCAATGGGGGCTGGAGAGATAGCTCAAGAGCTTAAATGCAGTGGCTGCTCTTCCAGAGGTCCTGAGTTCAAGTCCCAGCAACCACATGGTGGCTTACAACCATCTACATCTATAATGAGATCTGGTACCCTCTTCTGGCCTGCAGGCACACACACAGGCAGAACACTGTATACATAATAAATGAATAGGTGAATGAATGAAGCAGGGAGGAGAAGGTGGGCCATGACAATGGCAGTTGTCAGAAGCCACATCACATGAAGCAGCTGTCAGAGGACAGAGCCATGCTAGGCCCCATGTCTTGCAGTGGAGAACATGGCACACTGCGAGTTTCTTCTCTTGAGAGACCTGCTCATCCGGTGAGGTGTGGGCTACCCTGTGTTCGGGTGGCTGAGAGGCGGGATCTGGGACCACTGTGACCTAGGCTGACTTGCCTCCTATCATTCAGCTCCCATCTCCAGGACCTGAAGGACATTACCCACAATGTGCACTATGAGAACTACCGGGTCCTCAGACTCAATGAGAGCCACCAGCTGCCCCGAGGGCCAGGCTGGGTGAACCTGGCCCCAGCCTCCCCAGTACAGCTGACGTCCCCTGGACCAGGGAAGGTCCGGAAGCGAGTTAACAAGGACTCCAGAGAAGATGAGTGCTGAGTGTCATAGCCCCAAGCTTGCTAGGCTTCTCCACTCCTCAGCAGCCAGCCCCCAATACACACCTACGGACTAGAGCATCTACGAGAAGCCGATGTTGCTTTGTACAAAAAGCTGTGCTTTGACAACTAAAGGGTTTGTAAATGAGTCCTCTGAGCCAGTCTGATATAAAAGGATGACTTTGGGGGCTATGGATACGGCTCAGGTGGTAGAATGCCTGACATGCCCAGAGCCCTGGGTTGAATCTCCAGCACCATATAAAGCCAGCAGTGTCCACACCTGCAATCCTAGAAATCGGGAAGAAGAAACAGGATAAGAAATTCAAGGTTTAGCCGGGCGGTGGTGGCGCACGCCTTTAATCCCAGCACTCGGGAGGCAGAGGCAGGCGGATCTCTGTGAGTTCGAGACCAGCCTGGTCTACAGAGCTAGTTCCAGGACAGGCTCCAAAGCCGCAGAGAAACCCTGTCTCGAAAAACCAAAAAAAAAAAAAAAGAAAGAAATTCAAGGTTTGGTGGTTCCTTGGTCTAGGGGTATGAGTCTCCCTTAGTGTGTGAGAGGTTCCTGGTCATATCAAGATGAGCCCAACTTTTGAGTAATATATTCTAGTTGGAAAGAAGAATCCAATCAAGGCAGTGGGGGTTCATATCTTTAATCCCAGCACTTGGAAGGCAGAGGCAGGGGACTCTCTGAGTACAAGACCAGCCTGGTCTACAGATCAAGTTCCAGGACAACCAAGACTACACAGAGAAGCCATATCTTGAAAATACAAAATACAGAACACACACAGAGACAAGAAAATCAAGGTTATCCTCAACTAGATAGTCACTTTGAAGTATTTTTAGGGTTCATGGAGACCTTTTAGAGGTTCTTGTTCCATCAAACTACATTAGCCTGGAAACAAAAGCAGAACCTCTTTTCCAAAGTAACATATTCTTAGACTCAAATTTTGAAGCCAAGATAACCTTTAAAATATATATGCTGGTTTAACTTAGCAGCCCCCAGAATCAAATGTTTTCAAGAAGTTAACTCATTAACAGCCAAAATCCAAAAATCAAAAAAACCACACAATAATATATATAATTCAGGGGGGCGGTGGTGGCGCACACCTTTAATCCCAGCACTCGGGAGGCAGAGGCAGGCGGATCTCTGTGAGTTCGAGACCAGCCTGGTCTACAAGAGCTAGTTCCAGGACAGGCTCCAAAACCACAAAGAAACCCTGTCTCGAAAAACAAAAAATAAATAAATAAAAAAAATAATAAAAAAAATATATATATATATATAATTCAGGCTCTCTGTGTATATTCCATCTTTATGTGGCATTTTTACTCTATTACTTTTTAATATTATTTTATTACCTTTACCCTTTAATCTATGACTGTCTGTACTCTTTTCTCTCTCCTAAGCCCACGTACATTTATCCAACACTGTGACCCATTCTGAGGTCTTTTTGTCTGAATCTGTCTTATTGTGTATCTGTAATAATTTTCTGACCTGGGGAAAATTTTTTAATGCAAAGCAGGTATGGCTAGGACTAACACTGTGGCTGTTCCTATTGGCTCCACTCTGTCCAACATGGTGGAGGTATGTTCACCACCTCTGCAAACCATGCTCACCTCCCCAGCTCCAGGGATGCAGTGGTCTATGTCACCATTAAGCAACTTATAGCACTCTGCTCATAAATCCCATTCAAGTGCTTTGTGCAGGAACTCCTGAAAGAGCCAGAGCCATTAGTGCCACCAGTACTAACCAGGATGCCATCTCTTTAAAAAGCCGCACCTCAGCCCGGCAGTGGTGGTGCATGCCTTTTAATCCCAGCACTTGGGAGACAGAGGCAAGTGGATCTCTGTGAGTTCGAGGCCAGCCTGGTCTACAAGAGCTAGTTCCAAGACAGGCTTCAAAGCTACCAAGAAACCCTGTTTTGAAAAAGCAAAGCAAAACAAACAAACAAAAAAGCTGTGCCTCGGGCTGGAGAGATGGCTCAGAGGTTAAGAGCACTGACTATACTTCCAGAGGTCCTGAGTTCAATTCCCAGCAACCACATGGTGGCTCACAGCCATCTATAATGAGATCTGGTGCCCTCTTCTGGCATGCAAGCATACATGGAAGGAATGTTGTATACATAACAAATAAATAAGTCTTAAAAAAAATACTTTAAAAAAAAAAGAGCTGTGCCTCTGCTTACAGCCAGCAAGCAGAGCCTAACTGAAAAACTGTGGCTATCAAGAAGCTCCAATAGATTCCTGTTTTTGTGGGTCTAGAAGCCCTTTTACAATTCTTTCTTAGGCTTTATGTGGATGTACATTGCTGAACATTGAGTGCCATTATGTAAACAGAGATTGCTTTGTAAAGGAAGACTGTACTTCGTTTCCCAGCCACCACCCAGACCTGAATAATCACACAAAAACTGTATTAATTACAACACTGTTTGATCAACAGCTTAGGCATATTCCTAGCTATCTCTTATATCTTAAGTTAACCCATTTCTTTTAATCTGTGTGTCACCACGAGGCTGTGACTTACTGGTAAGATTTTGGTATCCTTCTCCTTCAGCAGCTACATGGCATTTGCATGACTCTGCCTTCTTTCCTCTTCTTTCATTGCTTGGATTTCCTGCCTTGCTATATTCTTCCCTGCCGTAGGCCAAAGCATCTTCTTTATCAAACAATGGTAATAAAACACATTCATAGCATACAGAGGGGAATCCCACATCACTGCTTTTGTTTCCCAGCTTCCCAGACCCAAGTAATCACACAGAAACGATATTAATTGCAACACTCCTTGGCCAATGGCTTAGGCATATTCCTAGCTAGCTCTTACAACTTAAATGAACCCATTTCTATTATTCTATTTATTGCCTTGAGGCTTTGGCCTACTGGTAATGTTCTGGCATCTTTCTCCTTCAGCAGCTACATGGCGTCTCTCTGACTCTGCCTTCTTTTTATTAGTTTTCATGCCTAGCTATATTCTGACCTGCCATAGATGCAGCTTCTTTATTAACCAATGGTAATAAAACATATTTCTAGCATACAGAAGGGAATCCCATATCAAGCCCTGGGATAATAGTCCTGGGTTCTATTAGAAAATAGACTGAACTGAGCAACGGTGCTGCATTCCTTTATTCCCAGCACTCAGGAGGCAGAGACAGGCGGATCTCTGTGAGTTTGAGGCCAGCTTGGTCTACAAGAACTAGTTCCAGGATAGGCTCCAAAGCCACAGAAAAACCCTGTCTTGAAGAACAAAAAAGAAAAAAGAAAAAGAAAAAGAAAAGAAAGGAAGAAAAGAAAAGAAAAAAGAAAGCAGGCTGAACAAGCCATGAGGAACAAGCCAGTAAGCAACACCCCTCTATGACCTCTCTATCAGCTCCCACCACCAGATTTCTTCCCTGGATTCCCTCAATGGGCTCTGTGTAGTAGGAGGAGTACCAGTCCTGCGGCCCAGCTAGCTTAACCCCCGAAATAACCACACAGAAATTGTATTAATTAAATTACTGCCTTGTCCATTAGCCCTAGCCTCTTATTGGCTAACTCTCACATCTTGATTAACCCATTTTTATTAATCTGTGTTTACCATGAGGTCGTGGGTTACTGGGAAATATTTAGCATGTCGGACCTTGTAGCTTTATGGCGGCTCTCTGTCTGTCTTTTTCCTCCCAGCATTCAGTTCTGTCCGCCCCGCCTACCTCAGCTCTGCCCTATCAAAAAGCCAAGGCAGTTTCTTTATTCAACCAATGAAAGCAACACAAATACAGAAGGACCTCCTATAACAACTCTGTGTCCAGATATTTAAGTGAAATAAACCCTTTCCTCCCCAAGCTGCTTTTGATCAAAGTGTTTCATCTCAACAATAGAAACCCTAACTAGGACATCCTCCTTAACTTAAAAAAAAAAGCTGAACTGGGCATGGTGGCACACACCTTTAACCCCAAAACTCTGGAGGCAGAGGCAGAGGCAGGAGAATCTCTCTGAGTTTTCTGTACTGGGGATCAAACCCAGGGCTTTGTGCATGCTGGGTAATCACTCTGCCAAGAGAACTGCATTCCCAGGATTTCTGCTTATTGTCCTCGGGCCTTGTTATATATGTTCTTCATGGTTTATTATCTCATAAGTCTCCTGCACTAGGGAGCTATGTGTTTTAGTCAGGTTTTCTATGTGAAGAGACATCATGACCTTGGCAACTCCTATGAAAGGAAACATTTCATTGAGGTGGCTTACCATGTTAGAGGTTTAGTCCATTATCATCATGGCAGGACATGGTGGCATGCTCACAGACATGGTGCTGGAGAAGGAGTTGAAAGTTTTACATCTTGATTAGAAGGCAACAGAAAGTGAACTATGACACTGGGCATAGCTTGAGCATAGGAGACATCGAAGCCAACCCTACAGTGACACTCTTCCTCCAGCAAGCCACACCTCCTAGTAGTGCCATCATTCCCTTTGAGGGCCATTTTCTTTCCCACCACTACACTGTGAGAAGACAAAAATCCCTCCGCTTCATCCCAGTGTCTATCACCATAGCTAGCGCTCAGCAAAGGATGGACCCTATGCTGCTGTTTCTCTGCCTACTTAGTGAATTCACAAGCCTGTTCTCTGCTGACTCCAGGCTTAAGGAACTCCTATCCCCAGGGCTCAGTGGGGACACACCACTCGTAACCACCATCTCAGAGGCAGCATATTGCCACACAGAGGTTGAGACATTACTCATGAAACAATAGGCTGTGAAGTTTCAGATGAGCTTCGGGCAACTTGGCAAAGCCCATGGTATTTCAAGAACACGTGCCCTTTGGCTCAGCAGTTGCGTTTCGAGGAACGGGATTACACAACACTGCTGGTCATAGCATCAGGGCTGCTCCATCAGTCTTGGCCTCAAAGGAGCTAGCCCGCACTCTTCCAGTCTGTCACCGGCTGGATGTCAGTACTAACTTCCCTGTTGTTAACCAGGACATTGCCACACGTTCCCTAGAGGAACACAAGTGTGTAAAGAGTGTCCTCCACGGCTATCCAGTGTCATAAAGGGTGGGAAACAGTCTGTCTATCCAAGCACAGCAATGTCATGAGGATAAACAACCATGGCTATTCTGAGCAATTAGCACAAACAGGAGGTTTCTTAGCAAAAATAACTTAACAGTCGCTGGGCCAAAACTAAGGTTTCAGCTGGAAGTAGGTGAAGCCCGACTCAGTCTGCGGCTTGCATTTCTGCTATTTTGGGTTTTGCAGGGTGGTTTTAAGATGGCAGAAAACCTGACATGAGAGGAATGAGGCACTCAGATCGACCAATGTGTAGTTTCGTTTGTTCATTTTAGAGACAGGATTTCTTTGGGTAGCCCTGGCTGGCCTCAAACACACAGAATCTGCCTGCCTCTGACTCCTGAGTGTTGTGATTAAAAGGCGTGCGTCATCACCACCCGGCTCAGTGTGCAGCTTCTAAACAAATAGGTCAACGGATGATTGTTAGACAGTTCAGAGTGAACGTCCCCGTTCATCAACCTGAACGAGGCTAAGAGTGCGCAAAAGTCTGTAGCGGGGCACAATTCTCTCATTCTAGGCTCCAGACAAGACTCAAAGCAGCACCGCCCAACCCAAAGAGCTCGCGGAGCCTCCTCCAGCCGGCATCGGCGCGCGGTGGTCTGGGAAACGTAGTCCGGTTGCAGGGTCAGCCTAAGTCCGTCACTTCCGCTTCTGGAGCCCCTAGCGGGGCGCAAGACTGACAGCTTGGGAGGAGATCAAGGCCGAGAACCTGTGGTTGCCGAGGGAGGAAGAGGCGGAACCTGGGCAGACCTGTTGCCTGAGGCCAGGTCCAGGAACCCTGTCTGCCTTGTGAGCCACTCTGCTGATTCTCAAAGGCAGGAGACTGGACCTCTGGGTTAGTACTGGGAACTAAACTAACCTGGGCCAAGAAATGTGAGTGCCGGTTCCTACTTGAGTGCCTAAAACTCGGCGTTGTAGCTGTTCTTTGCCTATAGAGGTAACTACAGTTTTACTAAATTAGACGAATGGATTTTCTTTTGGGGGGGATAGGCGAGCTCGAGACAGGGTTTCTCTGTGTAGCTTTGGCTGATCTGTTTTGCAGACCACGCTGGCCTCGAACTTGTAGAGACCCATCTGCCTCTGCCTCCCTAGTGAGTGCTGGGATTAAAGGCTTAAACCACCGCCGCCCAGCATGGGTTGACGTGTGTGGGGGGGGCAATGTTTGTTTCTTTGGTGGTGTGCCTCAGGAGCAATCCACCTTGTTTTTGTGCCTTGTCCTGGGACTTGTCAAGACTAGGAAAGCTGGACATGGAGCCTCAGGCATCCGCCTGTCTCTGCCCCACTAGTGCTGGCATTGCAAGATAGGCCCCTCTCTCTCTCTCTCTCTCTCTCTCTCTCTCTCTCTCTCTCTCTCTCTCTCTCTCTCTTTCATTTCTTTCCCGAGACAGGGTTTCTCTGTAGCTTTGGAGCTTGTCCTGGAACTAGCTCTTGTAGACCAAACTGGCCTCAAACTCACAGAGATCCTCCTGCCTCTGCCTCCAAAGTGCTGAGATTAAAGGCATGTGCCACCACTGCCTGGCTAGGTTAGAGTTTATTAAGAAGAGCATTTACAGAGTTGGAGAATGGCTCAGTGGTTAAAAGAACTCTTCCAGGGGACCTGAGTTCAATTCCCAGAACCATATGACAACTCACAACTCTCTGTAACTCCAGTTTCAGGGGATCTGGTATCCTCACACTGACAGGCATGCAGGCAAAACACCAATGTACATAAAAATAAATAAAATGGCCGGGCGGTGGTGGCGCACGCCTTTATTCCCAGCACTCGGGAGGCAGAGGCAGGTGGATCTCTGGGAGTTCGAGGCCAGCCTGGTCTACAAGAGCTAGTTCTGGGACGGGCACCAAAGCTACAGAGAAACCCTGTCTCGAAAAACCAAATAAATAAATAAATAAAATGTTTTCAAAAATGAGGAGACTTTACAGCCGGGCGGTGGTGGCAGGCGACTTTAATCCCAGCACTCAGGAGGCAGAGACGGGTGGGGGGGGGGATCTCTGAGTTCAAGGACAGCCTGCTCAACACATAGAGCCCACATGCTAGGGCTACGTGGTGGGACCCTGTTTGAGAAAACACTTTTGAACGTAGATTTAAGCACAGATGTTAATAGGCACTCAGGGAGGGCACACACCCAAGCATGGGTGTGGGAGTCTCACGGTACAGTCATACTTAAGTGTCTTAGCAATAACCATAGACAGTCTCAGTGGCTTCTGAAATTGTGCTGTCCACAGTGATTCTAAAGGAGGGTTTTTGGGGGAGGAGGGAGAGAATGAAATCATAGAGTGGTTCTTGAGGTGGATAGGCCTTAAATAGGATTGTGACCTAGTAAGGAAAAACTGTGGGTCACAAGGCTACAGGGACTTAAGACATCTCTTCCTGTAAATGGAGTGGCCTTAGAAAATTGCGTGGTTATAGCTGGGGAAAGGGCTGTACTTTGCTGTATGTGCTTAGGCGTCAAGCAGGGTGCTTTTCCCTTTCAGCATTTTGGTTTGAAATGTCTATGTGGAAGGAATATTGTCTTTTTAAAAAATATTTATTTATTTATTATGTATACAATATTCTGTCTACATGTATGCCTGAAGGCTGGAAGAGGGCAATGAAAGACCCTACAGACCCCCTCTCAGAACTCGCAGTTAGCATGCTCTTGTGAGGACGTCCTGTTCCCATGAGACCCTCAGGACCTGCAGCTAGCCTGCTCTCATGAGAACATCCCGTTTGCTTAGGAAAACAGGATACCTGTAGTCAGCACATATGCCAAACTTGGAATATTAGCAGTTTACAAAGGGAACAGTTGCCCCTATGAAAGACCCCAGCTTAGCTGCTGTTACGCCATTCTGCAAACAAGATATCTGTAAAATAGGATATCTGCGAAGCAGGATATCTGTAAAATAGGCCATCTACAAAACAGGATATCTGTAAAATAAGAACAGGATATCTGTTGCCATACATCTGTGCTGGGAGAGGAAAAACCATTTATGCCCCTCGCCTCATTTCAACCGACCAATAACCACGCTTCTGCTTCTGTAAACCCGCTTTTGCCGCCCTCTTTCCTATAAAAAGACCTCCCAGTCTGCAGGTGCGCAAATCCTCCGAAAGACTTTGCCGCCCGCAGGTACCTGTGTTTACCTAATAAACCTCTTGCTGATTGCAGCCTATGGTCTCGGAGTGTTTTCTGGGTCCCGGGGTCTTCACTGGAGGGAAGGTCCTCTCCGAGGGTCTTTCAGGCAACAGACCTTATTACAGATGGTTGTGAGCCACCATGTGGTTGCTGGGAATTGAATTCAGGACCTTTGGAAGAGCAGGCAATGCTCTTAACTGCTGAGTTCTCTCCCCAGCCCCCAGGAATATTGTCTTCATGTAGGTGATCTTCACAGCGTTTTTTGTTTTTTGGGGTTTTTTTGGTTTTTTGTTTTGTTTTTCAAGACAGGGTTTCTCTGTGGCTTTGGTGCCCGTCCCGGAACTAGCTCTTGTAGACCAGGCTGGTCTCGAACTCACAGAGATCTGCCTGCCTCTGCCTCCCGAGTGCTAGGTTCACAGCGTTTTTTAAAATTGAGCCGGGTCCCCTCCTCTGTTTCTGAGTGCATAGACCCTGGGCTTCCACCTAGCTCAGGAAAGGAAAGCAGAAAGAGGCTGAGCTGATCTGGGAAGGGACAGTCAGGGTCGAACTCACTGAGTCATGGGAATTGACCCGAGAGACCACTGGCTCTGGGCAGATGTTGGCAAAGGGATTTAGCATATGTTTCCCACTTTTTTGTTTGTTGGTTGGTTTTTTTCAAGACAGGGTTTCTTTGTAGCTTTGGAGCCTGTCCTGGAACTCACTGTGTAGACCAGGCTGGCCTCGAACTCACAGAGGTCCACCTGCCTCTGCTGCCCAAGTTCTGGGATTAAAGGCCTGCGCCACCACCACCAGGCCCATTTCCCACCTTTGCTTTGCTGCCAACTGGTTCTCCACATTAAACAGGCTGCTCAGCCACCATCCTGCCTCATCCTCAGGAGTAGCTGGAACACGGGTGTGTAACATCACTCCCAGTTTATTCTGAAGTTTTACCTTTTGGAAATGAAACCCTCAAAGGGGCATTTCCTACTTGTTGAGAACAGTCTACATGCCTGCTGGGAGAAGGAAACACTCACTGGCCCTAGGTATGCTTCCCTCGGGTATACACAGCCTCCTAGGCTCTGCGGAGTCTATGGGGAAGCCCAATGCTTGTTTTTCTCTTAGTCTCGACATCCGTCCTTTCTAAGGAAGCCTTGAAGTAGAGTTGAAGTGAGTTAGGGGCCTTTTTGTAGTTGGATTTTTCTTTAGGCCACCAACCAGCTTTCTAAATAAAGCCATGGAGATTTATTATTAATTATGAATCCTCAGCCTTAGTTTAGGCTTCTCCCACTGCCCTTTTAACGTAAATTTAACCTATTTCTACTCATCTGTTTTGCCTCAGGGCTTTCAACCTTTCATTCTGTATGTTCTACTTCCTGCCTCCTCCATGAATGACTGGCTGCCCCTGGCATCTCCCTGAGTCTCCTTTTCTTTCTTATATTTCCTCTGTCTTCTTCTGGTCCCTGTTAAGCCTAGATCCTCCCCCTACTCACTCTCTCTGCCCGGAAGTCCCGCCTATACCTCCTGCCTAGCTATTGGCATGTTAGCCTTTATTTAGACCAATCAGGTACCTTAGACAAACAAAGTAAACAAATGCAACACATCTTTACATAGTTTAACAAATATTCCACAACACCTTTTTGTTAGTATTGTCTCTCCTGACAGCATCCTTTCCTTCTCTCAGTCCGCTGTCCTTTATTCCCAGTGCCATCCCTGTCAACATCATTTCATATGCTCATGTGCACACGCTCATTTGTATATGTAAACACAAGTTTCAAGTGTACCGCTGTGTATAAGACTTAAAAAATGGATGTCTAAAATAGCAGAGACTCATGAAAGAAATTTGAAATGGGATTAGAGCTGTAATTCAGTAGGTAGGGTGCCTACCTAGCATACACAAAGGTCTGGGTTAGATCCCCAGCACCCTACCGACCAGGTATGATAGAGAATGCAGGTAAGATTGGCGCTTGTGAGGTCGAAGATGGAGGATCAGAAATTCAAGGCTTTATTGACAACATAGCCAATTTGAGGCCTGCCTAGGTTACGAGACTGTCTTTGGAGAAAAAAATATCTACATGCATGCCTTTAATCCCAGCACTGAGGAAGCAGAGGCAGGAGTATCTTTGTGAGTTAGAGACCAGCCTGTTCTACATAATGAGTTCCAGGACAGCCAGAGTTAAACAGAAAGACCCTGTCTCCAAATAAATAACAAATTTTCCTACCTACACTCAGGAATGGTGAACTGGAGATTCAGTGAGTGACTTAGCAACTGAACTGTTACCCACAGTACATACTGCAGATTAGCCTGTAAAACGAAGCCTAACAGCCACTCAGTGTATTGTAGGCAATGTAGTCCTCTTCTCGCAGCCTGAGGTCTAGAACTGAGGCCCCTGGAGCCAGTCTGTGACGGGCATTATGGGCAGGTAGTTCTCATGTTGGCTGAGTTCAGCTGCTGAAGGTGATATCTTTCCCACTCTTGATTCACCTGATATGGCTGTGCAGGGATGATGGGTCCCATGCCAGCCACTGTGTCTCATTCATTCTGCAGTACAGCCCCAGTGTGTGGGCCAGGCTGCCCTGAGACGAGAGCCTGACGAACAATACATGAAGCACTCCACAGCTAGAACTTCTCCAGAAGCCACCAGGCCAAAACTTCTGATGCTGCCAGAGTCAGTGCAGCAAACCTGACCTGAGAATATCTTTGAACTGACTCTGTGTCCTGTGGCCACCATGAGGACATTGCACAAATACTTCCAGTGTACCCAGGGTATAGAGTAGGAAGGAGGATGCATATGTCTCCTGTGTTGCAGACCCCATAGCCTAGTGGCTTCTGTAACAGAAACCTCTATAGAGTCAAGATGTTGGGAGGGATGAAGGACCTGGTGGAGAATCCATTCACACTTCCAGCTTAAAGTGGCTGCTAATGCCCCATTAATTGAGCCCCATGACACTTTCCCTCCTTCCTGCTCCCTCTCCCTTTTTTATTTCTTCTGGTTTTTCGAGACAGGGTTTCTCTGTTCTGGAACTTGCTCTGTAGACCAGGCTGGCCTTGAACTCCGGGGTCCACCCATCTGTCTCCCAAGTGCTAGGATCAAATGTGTGCGCCACCACACCCAGCTTTTAAGTTGTGTTCTGAGGTTCAAGGGGACATGAATTTTGGGGGGATTCTTGGCGCTGCTCGCTACCGCACAGTAAGAGATGTGGGTGCTTATACTATGGGGTTTGTGTAGCTGGCCCATGACTGCTGCCCACCAGCACTCTCTAGCCAGAGTCCCCTCCTTCCCAACATTACAGAAAGAAAACGTGGGACTTGTTCAGGAGCCAGTGAGGAATTAGGTGAATTTGGGGTCCCCTTTGCAGATTTGGAGCTGCTATGTAAAAGGGGTTGCCTGGGTAGAAATACTTTCCCAAGATCTCAACCTCCTGGGAAGCCTGGGGATTGAGCACCTGTCCCTGGAGTGGGGAGCCTGGGTTGCCTTGACCCTCATTATCCTCTTCTCTAAGCCTCGTTGGCCTGTAAGGTGAACTTCTGTGATCAGTCCACACCCATGCTTGGGTGAGTGACTGAGAGCTGATACAGACATGTGGTAGTAGTTACTGAAGTTAAGAGGCAACTTTTGAAGCTGTGGAATTCTGGGATGTTCCATCCAGGTGGTATGTCTGTTCCTCATGGCTGAATACATTTTTTAAAACATTGCAAAGGGACTTCCATTCCCAGCACCCACATGGCAGCTTGCAAGTATAACTCTAGTTCCAGACACATAGACACATACATATATGCAAAATACCAATGGACATAAAATTTTAAAACAACACATTTAGTGAAACTGGAGAGATGGCTCAGTGGTTAAGACATTGACTGCTGCTCTTTTAGAGGTCCAGAGTTCAATTCCCAGCACCCATATGGTTGTTGCAGAATATTTGTTTACACTGTGAAGATGTGTCTTTGCCAAGGTGCCTTATAATTGGTTTAATAAAGATCTGAATGGCCTCACACCTGGGTTCCAGGCCCATAGCTAGGCGGAAAATAAGTCAGGAAGGACTTCTAGGGACAGAGAGGACTCTGGGGGAAAAAAAGGCAGGGTCACCAGCCAGAGGCACAGGAAACAACACTGGCAGTAGGAGAGATGAAGTATGAGCCACGCCACAGAATGTAGATTAAAATAAATGGGTTAAGGAAGTTATAAGCACTTGTTAGGAATAAGTCTAAGCTATAAAAACAAGTCTAAGCTATAGGCCGAGCATTTTGTAATTAATAAAAGTATTTGGGTTGGAGAGATTGCTTGGTGATTAAGAGCATTGACTGTTCTTCCAGAGGACCTGAGTTCAATTCCCAGCAACCACATGGTAGCTCACAACCATCTGTAATGAGATCTGGCATGCAGGCACACATGAAGGCAGAATGTATACATAATAAATAAATCTTTAAAAAATAAAAATAAAAAAAAAGTCTTACTGTCATTATCTGGGACATGGTGGCTCATGGGATCAGATGGCGTTTTCTGATGTGTAGATCCATCTATGTGCAGACAAAGCATCCATATACATAAATCTTATTTAAAAACCATTTATGTGTGTGCATGTGCAGGAGGTGTGTTCCACCGTGTGTATGTGAGGTCAGGACAGCTGGTCGGTTGTCTCAGGCAGCAAACACAGGCTACCAGACTTAGCAGCTAGTGCCTTTCCTGCTGAGCCACGCTTGTGTTCTCACCATCTCTCAGGACCCAGGGCTGTCATCTGGTCTTTCTTCACTCACATAATAAATCCCAGAACTTGTCCTGAACCCATGAGCTCTACCTGTTGTCTGGAGAATAGAGCTTTGTATGGCGTTTGTCTCCTAAACCAGCCTCAAGATCACTCAGGGGACACATGGAAACAGCAGAGGCCCCCGGCCATAAGCTAGCAAGGCTGTGCAGCCCCACCCTAGGTTCCTGTCTCTGCTGATGCCACAGGGAACAACAGTCTGACGGGCATGTGCATTTTTGGACTTCTCATATGGAGATCCCCCCACCTACTGGGGCCCTTCCTGTTCGTGGTCCTGTCTTCACCTTGTGGCCTTGTCATTCTTGATGAGGAAACCCGAGGGTTTCAGGTGTTAGGTGTTTACCATAATGGCACTTAACCTGGGACCGTCAGTTTTATAACCCCCAAGACCCCACCTTTAGAGTCCTTTTGTACTTGTCTTCTCAGCCCCTCTGGTCTGCGTGCTCTTCTGAAACATGATGATGTTGCCCAGGTGGGAGATCTCGCTTTGGACCCAGGTCTGCTTACCCACTACCACCCTCCTGCCTTCTCTTAAAGCCAGTGATTGACAGGCACAATGAAATTGCAGCAGAATTTATTTCCTATCACATGAGGCACTCTCAACAGGTTTTCTACCATTAGTGGGGTGGGGTTGAGAGAAAGAACATTTAGTAACAATGAGGTGCTTTTGCTCTTGACGGCTAAGGCTGCCCTGGAGTTCAAGCAAGGGATCTCTGCCCTTGGGCAGGGCAGCCTGGCCGCCTTACAGGGAGGCTGCCTGTGGCCTTGGTAGGGGCCTGTCTTGCATGTGGCATCTAAAAAATATATCTTGGGGTTGGGATTAATGGCAGTCCCTGTGACTGTATCAGACAGGGTTTTTGGATCAGGATTCTGGGTGTGATGCTGGCTGCCAGTGACAACAGCGATCTGTCTGTGATCCTGTCACAGGACCTGTCTTACCTGTCTTGTGTGGGTCAGGACTTGGCACTGAGATCCTTGCCTAGCAGCAGGACACCTGGCAGTAATAACGCCCCCACACCACAGCTGAGTGCTAAAACATTTGTCAGATGCCAAGTATCCTTCTCTGCCACCCAAACCCTACCTTGGTAGTGGTTTCTCTGTTCTTCCATGGAGGGAGAAGACAGGGGAAGACTCTGGGTGGCAGAAAATCAGAGGGGCTGAGAAAACAGGTACAACAGACCCGAAAGATGGAGCCTGGGGTGGAGTGGATGGGGGGAGGGGAGACAAGTTTTGCAAAGTAACCAGGTGGAGGAAGCTCAGGTGTCCCCCCTGGGGTCCAGGCCTCAGCTGGTCACACAGCTTTCATTGATACCAAGGAGGGAGAGTGGGTTCCACTGCATTTCACACAGCGTGACTCCTGGTGTTGGAACTCCTGGTGGGTGTGGTGTTTCATCCAGACTAGCAAAGATGAGTGTCACCTTCAACTTGAAATGACCTGGAGCCTATGTGTGCTTTTGTATCTGGGGTAAAAAGACAGAGAAAGCAAATTTCAGTTGTTTCCCCTTTTTTCAAAAAGTACATTAAGTCTGCATGAGTGTGGACATGTGTGTGTTAACTTACGTACATGAAATACCAGAGATCCAGGAACCCGGGGACCATTTCTTTAGGAAACTATAAATGCATTTAAATATGGGAACTGGAGATGTCAGCCTAGTGTTAGGAGTAATTGCTTAATATGCATGAGGCCCTGGATACAGCTCCCAACACCACCACAACAAAAAGTTTAAATATGCTTAAACTGGCTGGGTCAGGTCCAGAGTGAGTGTCTCAGCCCCCTGAGGCCCATGCTATTAAAACAAAGGCAGACTGTAGAGGGACCATGAGGGCTGTGTAGATAGAAATCTGCCACCCCTACCTTCTTTTCGGGTCCTTTACCTGAGTTGAGTATAGTTGGCCCATAGCAGGTAGCAGCACCTTTCTGGCTGGCTGTGTCCCAAGAGGGTCCCCTAGATCCAGGGCATTCTGCTTCTCAGCCCAGAGTTTTATGTGTTTCTTCCTCCCAGTTTGTGTTTCAGCTGTGTCTTCCGGGGCCTGGGCCCTCTGGCCTCCAGGACGGTCACTGGTAGACAGGTGGGATGGACCAGCCCCCTTCCGAAATGCTCTTAGCTGTTGGAGAAGCTGGCTCTTCCCAGTACAGTCCCTGTGACGCAGGAAAACCAACCTAAGGCCTGGTGCCTGAAGGCCAGACCTCCCAACACTGAGAAAGGAGGAGAGCCTTATGTAGTTTCAGCTCCCGTTCCAAAGCAAGGGCTGGCTTCCTGCTGTCTGGCAGCCTCTGCAGTTCGGTTAGGAAGAATATGAGATGACAATCCTTGTGGATCTTTCCCTTAGCAATGGGCACTGTCCTGGCTAGTTTGTCAACTTGACACAAGCTAAAGTCACCTGAAAGGACGGAACTGCAATTAAGAAAATGCCTCCCTAAAATCCAGCTGGGGAGCTATGGGACAATGGTGTACCCTGTCACTTGTATTTTAAATAAATGCTGATTGGCCAGTAGGCAGGCAGGAAGTAGAGGCAGGGCAACGAGAATTCTGGGAAGAGAGAAGTTTCAGTCTGCAGTCGTGACCCAGAAGCAGAGGATGCCTTGCTGAAAAAGGTGCCTCAACAAGCCACGTGGCTAACACAGACAATAATTATGGGCTAAAATAAATTATAAGAGTTAATAAAAAGCCTGAGATACTGAGTTTATAATTAATGTAGACCTCTGTGTGATTTCTTTGGGACCTAATGACTGTGGGAACGGGGCAGGACAGAAAAGTCAGTCAACACTGGGGGGCATTTTCTTAGTGACTGATGGGGGAGGGCCCAGCCCATTGCAGGTGGTGCCATCCCTGGACTGGTGGTCCTAGGGTCTGTAAGAAAGCAGGCTGAGCAAGCGTGAGGAGCAAGCCGCTAAGCAGCCCACTCCACGGCCTCTACATCAATTCTGTGTGAGTTTGGTCATGGTTGTCAGCAGAGCAGCAGTCGCCCTGACTAAGCCAGGCATCGAGCCTTTGCCAGAAGCTGCACGAACACAGTGACCCCCCACCCAACAGGAGAAGCAACAGAACAAACGTTCTAAGAAGGCTAAATCCGACAGAGGGAAAGGTCTGGAAAGCATGTGGGCTGACAGTGAGACAGGGGACTGCCATGAGTCTGAGGCCAGACAAGCTACTGAGTGAGACTCTTGTCTTGAAAGGGAAAAACAAAGCTATTGACAGAGATGTTTTAGGATAAACATCCTCCACAGATGTATGGCTAATTTCCCATCTACACAGAGGGAATATTTTTTGTTTTTTTTTTTTTAACTTTTTTTTTTTATTTAACTTTATTATGTTCGTTGGTGTGAAGGTGTCAGATCTCGTGGAACTACATTTTCAGACAGTTGTGAGCTGCCATGTGGGTGCTGGGAATCGAACCTGGGTCCTCTGGAAGAGCAGTCAGCGCTCCCAACCGCTGAGCCATCTCTCCAGCCCCCCCAGAGGGAATATTTTTAACATCCAAATCCTGGGCCACCCCGTAGCTGTCATCAACAGCATTTCCCATGCACACTGCCTTGGAGTCCTGCGAGGTAGGAACGGCAGTTTTCTCCTATATTTAAAGGAAGGCATCAGGTCCTGAAGGGATGAAGCGATAAGCTGCAAGGCCAGTCGGAGTGTGCCCAGGTCTACTGCCTGGAGCTACAGCCTTCATAAGAGGACCTAGGCCTGGTGCCTGGCAGTGAGCCAACTAGCGCCTCAAAGCAGGGCTGAGAGGCATTCCAGCCTTGACTCCCTTTCCTTGAATGAGCAAGGCCTTGCCCAAGGGTGTTGTGGGAGGAGAAAAGAGGTGTCTATGGGAAGGTGCAAAGGAAAAACCAAGACTTCGTGTAGCTGCAGCTTTCCTGGGGTGCTGCTGTACCACAGGCTCTGGAGGGGAACCTCCCAACACTTCCCACCCCATCTTCCTGGGATGTCCCATTCGTGCCATACTCAGAGATCTGCCTGCCTCTGCCTCCCAAGCCCTGGGGTTAAAGGCGTGCAACAACACGGCCCAGCTGGACACTGCTCTTTAATCTACCAGCTCTTTTTCACATCTGGCTAACAGCTGGCCCTCCACGTTTTCTTTACCAGCAGCAGGAGCAAGATCAAGCTGGGTAACTGTTTTCAGAGGCTGGACTAAGCTGCCCTGGAGTGGGAAGCTTGATGTCACTCATGATGCCTAGGTATAGTAGGCTTGGCCACACAGGCTTCCCTATGCCAGGTTATAAAGCACAATACCCACTCCCATCACACCACATGCTGACCCACATGTCTAGGGGGCCCAGGGCACAGGGAGGGAGCTTCCCAATGGAGAGGGATAGACTCTAAGGTTACCTCCATTCCCAGGAGGATGCCCCCTGTCCTGGGTCTGCTGTCTCCATGCCTTCCTCCTCACTGTCTGAGGAGCTATATTCAGAGCTGGAAGTAGAAGAAATGGGCTCTCAGGATGTGCTTCAGCCACCTTGCCAGGCCTGCCTCTCACCTACAGACCTCCCTGGGAATCCAAGAAGAGTGACAGCCAGCCAAAGCTAAGGGGCCACTGGGCTTCCTGCCATTTCTGAAGGGAAGGTACAAGGTGCTCAACCCAGATGAGCTTTGCCTTGTGTCCCTCCTTCCCTCCTGCAGACACCGTTCTTAGCATTGTTCCATACCTCTCCTGGGACTGGTGCTCTTGTGGTTCGGATGGCTCCGTCTGACGCAGGTCAATGAAGATGGTGGGAGGCTCTGTCTTCAGCCTCCTACTCTCTGACAGCTTCTGCGCTGGCTCAGTTTGAAAGCCAGGCTCTGCTAAAGCACTTCTGCAATGGGAGGGGTGAGGTGGCCCTTCTATGTGATTCCTGCCACCTGCTGGGCAGGTCTAATCACTGTGCTCACAGCAGCTACTGAAGGTGTGTCTGTGGTGTGCGGGTAGGCACTTGGAACCCATCTGTTCTCTAGGGCACCACTGCTCACACAGAACTGTGCAAGTCTGATATGCTGTGTATCAGCTCAGCTGTTGGGCAGGCCTGTTGAAGTGTTCAGGAGGCTGAGGCAGGATAGAAAGTTCAAGGCCAGCCTAGGCAACTTAGCAAGACTTTATACATATACTTTTTGTGTATGAGTGTTTTGCCTGCATGCATGTTTATCCACTGGTATGACTGGTGTTCATGGAGGCCAGAAAAGGCATCTGATCCCGTGGAACTGGAGTTGCAGACAGTTGTGAATCACTGTGTGAGTGCTGGCAATCAAACCTGTGTCCTCTGGAAGAACAACCAATGCCCCTAACCACTGACGCATCTCTCCAGACTCTTAGCAAGACTTTAAAGAGAAAAAGTAAAAAGGTGACTTGGGATGCCACGCAGTGGCAGAAGATGGGCCTAGCATGTGTGTGGCCCTGAGTTCAGTCCTCATATGATAAATAAACCCTCAGTCTGTTCCACTCAGTTGGGAACCACTTAGCACAAGCTAAGTCACTCAAATAGATCCATAAAATGAAACCGTTTCCATCCCATTAGCCACGTTTCCAGTGCTTGGGAGTTGTGTGGAGCTGGTGGCTTCCACGCTGAAAAGCACAGGCTCTGCCCCTTTAGCTAGCCAGGCAGAATCCACGACAACTTCAGGGGGGAAAGTCCCCAGACCTCTGAAAATGGTTGCATCTGGGAAAGGCAGAACACTGGGCCTCAGGTGACCCCATCTCCAGCTTCACTGTCCCAGTTTGCTTCCCTGCTTGTCCAGGACAGGTGGCTGCCCACAGCCCTTCCATCTTCCGACCCAAGCCAAACTACAAAAGTCCAGGGAAAGGTTCCCATTGGCCTGGCTGAGTTCAAGGCTAGACCAATCAATCTGGTCAGAGGAGCAGGGTAATGTGATAATTCTGCTGTTCCCAGGGAAGTCATGTTGGTGCCAAGAGAAAGTACCTATTGTGTTAGGGAGCGAGACAGCTCTGGGGCTCAGTACACAGCTCTGCCTCTGATGACCTGGGAGAGGCATGGCAATCTGAACCCCAGCTTCCCCATCAGTAAAAATAAAGATAATGGAGCATTTGCCTACAAGAGTCCTTATTTAAAGAGAAAGTACATGCGGAGTGCCCCACCAGTAGGCCCAAATGACACTGCCTAGAGGCAGGCTGGTTCTAAAGCAATGGCTGTGGGTGTGGCTGGTGGAAGTCCCACCTGCTTCTGGCTTCCGGTTCTTCAGTGCTTTGGGGGTTGTCAGCAGATACCTTCTGGGTAGGGTTGCAGACTCTGGACTGAGTGGCACACAGGAGGGCCAGCTGCTCCAGCAGTATGTCCTGAGGGAGTCCAGTGGTGTGCCCTGGGGGTTGCCAGGAGAGGAGGTTGCTTAGCTCAGGTCTGCCTCTCAGTGGTTGAGCTTCAGCTCCTCTTGGCAAAGTCAAGGGATTGTCACATCTTCAAGAGAGGCTGCTACACTTGAGCCTTGTGACATAGGGTCTCAGGTGACCACAGTGAACAGATGTTTGTACTTTCCAAAAAGTAGCAAACAGGCTTATATAGATGTGTGTGTGTGTGTGCGCGCGCGTGCCTCTGTGTGTGTGTGTATGTGTGTGTGTCTCAGGGATGGGGGCACTTGGGAGTGAACCCAGGGCTTTGTGCATGCTATCAAGCATTCTGTCACAGAGCTACAACCCCAGCAACCGCATTCATCTTTTTACACCTTTCTATGAATAGACTTTGTTCACTGAGCTGAGTGCACTCTCTGATGAGCATGATTTAGCTAGAGCAAGATCCCTATTGAATAGCTGTTTCCAAGTTTTCAAAGCTTCTTTTTTTTTCTCTTGAGACAGGGTTTTACTGTATAGCCTTGACTGCCCTGGAACTCACTCTGTAGACCAAGCTGGCCTTGAAATCACAGAGATCCACTTGCCTCTGCCTCCCGAGTGTTGGGATACAGACATGTGCCACCACCGCCTGGCAATCTTTTGTTGTCTTACAGTGCACAGCAGTGAACATCCTGGGGTATGTGTTTAAACAAGAGATTTTCCAAATAGAATAGCTTCTCTGGTGGGAGTGGAAATCTCACCACTTGGAAGGTAGAAGAAAGATCAGGAGTTCAAGGCCAGTTTCAGCTACATAATGAGTTGAGCCACCTTGGACTACATGTCTCAACAAAATAAAACTAAACAAAAAGGAATAGTTTCATCTGAGAGTCATGAGCATTTAAAATAGAGACTAGGTCCTGCTGTAGCACCCTCCAGAGAGGTGCTCATGATACATTTCTGCCAACCTTGCAGAGCACCCACTCCACCACACCCAGAAGCTCTGCTGAAGCAGGAATGCTGTCACATGCTCATTAGTGGCACCACTTTGAAGTTTGAAGCAGGAGAATTGCCAAGACTTCCAGGCCAGTCCAGACTATCATGTAGACCTTGTCTTAAAACAAAAGTCAAGGTGATGCACACCTTTATATCAGCACTCAGGAGGCAGACACAGGCACATGCAAGTTCAACAGATCTGCCCGACATATCATGTTCCAAGTTCCAGGTCAACCAGAGCTAAACAGTAAGATGGCATCCCAAAAACAAAACAGGTAGGGCTGGAGAGAGATAGATCAGTGATTAAGAGCACTTGCTGCTCTTGCAGAGGACCTGGGTTCAATTCCCAGCACCCACACAGTGGCTCACATCTGTAATTCCAGTTCCAGGGGATCTGCTGCCTTTTCCTGGTGCATGCACAGATGACCATGTGGTAGCATTTACATGCCTACAGGCAAAACAATTATAAAGAAAAAAAATGAACTTAAAAAACCTTCTTGCTTCAAACATCCTAGTGGCTGTTAGTCTAGTGGAGTCTTTGGTCTGGAACTGGACATGGACACCTAGGCCCTGTCCTTGCTCCCCAGCTCAGATGTGCATCCACCTGCTCTTGGGGCCTGCATGAGTGGAGAGAAAGTGTAGAGCCTTTTACAGAGCTGCTCATAAATCAGGCGGTGGTGACACACGCCTTTAATCCCAGCACTCTGAGTTTGAGACCAGTCTAGACTATAGAGAGAGTTCCAGGACAGCCAGGGCTACACAGAGAAACTCTGCTCCTGTCTTGAAAAACAAAGAGAGCTGTTCATAGCAAGGCCATGAGCACAGTGAGAGTATGATGCTTTCAAATAGAACGAGCGTTTCAGCTGCCTGAAAGGGAGCAAGAGACAGGTTCTGCTTTCCCGCAGAAGAGGAAGAGGAACGAAGGAAGCTGGAGAAAGAAAAAGGGTGGACCACAGGGCAGGTAAGTTTGAAGGCCTGAACATGCCTGGCTGAGCAGGCATCCGTATGTATGATGAATGAAGTCTTTTGTAAGACTGGGCAGTGAGTGTGCTGAGGACAGTAAGGGGTAAGAGCCCTGCCCATTCCCTACCCCCGCCACTGAGAGGCTTGGAAGGAAGTACTTATGGAGATTCACTTGGACTTCTGTGGTGAAGGTCAGACCTTGGTTTTGGCAGCGGTCAGCTAACCACCACGCAGTTCTGGGAGCATTGTCACCCTGGCTGTCTTTTCGCCCTGGCAGACTCTGAAGGATGTAATCCAAATCCCAGCCTTCAAGTTGCTGAAATGATAAAGCTGGTGGTTACAAGGCTGCAGAGAGGTTCTGCAGTAGGAACCCCCACTTTTCAACAGCTGCAGCCAGCAGAGTATCATGAGTCATCCATCGTAGTGAGGCAGGCAAACATAGGAAACCATTTAGCTTGGGACAACCCCATTTAGTTTTGGTTGTCCGCATCCCCACTGCAATAACTCATTTGACAGTGTAGTTCCTTCACCTGCAGTGTACTAAACAGATGCACACCTCTTCAAACACTGCACTAGCAACATCAGAACTCCCTGCCATCCCTACCTGCATCTCTGCACTATGGTATAAATCTTCCCCGCTCAACTCTGTAACAATCAAATTTAGACAGTTTCCATTCAAGTGTATTCTCAGTATATCTAGGTATGGAGAAGATAGGGATTATCTTGCCTGAGCTGGTCTTGGGTGTTTAGGCAGTAAGGGAGAACTGTGCTCTACTAATCTTTTAGGGAAAACTCCCTATTTACTGCAATCTTATAACTGTGCGTAACTAGGCATTCAGATGATTAAAATCCAATGATTATGGGAAAGGGACATGTGCAGTAGGAAAAATATAGGATCTAATCAATCAAAATAGAGAACCATCTAAATTATGTCCCCTTAGTAGCCAGCCCCTCCTTCCTTTAGACCTCATAAAATGAAGTCCTGTTGATCTTGACAGGACTATTTAATTTGTTGTCACCTAGCTCCAATAAAGTTATTTTGCTCCTCTGGCATATCTGTGTGAGCCTTATTTTCAATTCTTTGGATAAGTGGCCAAGAGCCTGGAAACACCCACCCCAGACTCCAAACACCAATGGAGTGGTGCTGGAGTTTGGGTGTATCTAACATACTTGAATGCACTATCTTTTGTAAATGATTACACACTAAGCCCTTCCTTTAAGGTGAGACCTGCATTCTCCCCCACTTTGCCACCAACACACAGGGTTTGTGTAGCCTTGGCTGTCCTGGAACTCGCTCTGAAGAACAGGCTGCCTCTGCCTCCTGATTGCTGGAATTAAAGGCGTGCACTACCACCCAGCCAGACCTGCATTTCTTGACACCTCCTTCCTTAAACTTGTTTTGGGTCAATACTTTTGGGTGCAAAGATGGATAACCTGGAGGATCTCATTATAGCTGGCCTTGAACTGACAAGGTAGCCACGGATGACCTTGAATGTCTGACCCTCCTACCTTCACCTCCCAAGGCCTGGGATTACTGGCCTATATAACCACACACACTTTATGCATGCGAGGCAAGCACTCTACCAACCAATGCACATCCTGGCCTTCTCCTCTGTCTGAACTGTCTAGGTTCATACCAATTTTTTTTTTTGCAACTTTAAGAACCTTGTGGTTCTAGCAGGTGCTCAAACTGGAGAGCTTGGCCCAGATGGCTCTGTAGGCATAGCAGGAGGGTGGGAGCATGGATCTATGATGAATGCTTGAGTGAACCCTTTCAAATTTCTGCGGTCATATAGGTAAGGAAGAATTAAAGACACAAAGAGGGACAGAATGAAACTGCTGGCTTATGTAAACAGCAATAAAAATTCTTTGCATGTCTGTGTGCTCACATTCTGTAAGCTGTTAAAGAAAGCGGTGCAGGGGTTTATAACCTTTCCAAGCTAGGCTGGAGAGTCTTCCAATATGTCCACCTCCACCTGGAAGGAACTGAGTTTGCACAGCTAACCAGGGTATTCTTCATAGCCTTTGAAAATTCAACAAGTATGATTGACAGGTTTCTTTGCTGGTCAGTGGTCAATCACAGAGCACAGTTGTGCTGCCCAAGGCTGCCCACCCACTATAGTGGGAAACAGTGGGGAACAGACTCACCAGCCAGGACTAGGGAGTCACTGCTGTGGTTGCAGATCGACACTCCCAGCAGCACTCCTTCCTCTTCTGCAGTCTCTCACAGAATCACCTCTCCAAACTCCAGTCTTTGTCTCCCTGACTCTCCGTCTGTCGCCAGTTCTCACTAATGTACTTAGTCTGACTTGGACAGCTGTTCCTAGCGTGTGGGGTCTGCCCACTGTGAGGACTTCACTTCAGCAGCGCCTGCTTCTGTCTTATGCATGACTATACTCAGCATTCATGCTTGAGGTCATCTCTGTGTTCTCCCTAAAGAAAGCTGGACTTGTCTTCTCTGCTGTTATCACTAGTTCTCACTGAGGGTGAGTTCTGTGCCAGCCTTTCCACATACTTGCTGGCCAGTGGACCTGAGATTTGGGCCTAAGGTCTTAGAGGACAGCTGGTCCCAGCCTCAACAGTGTGGCAGGGTTGTGGCCATGTTGTGGGGGACTGGCCTGAAGGCAGGCTAGGCAGTGGACACACTTACCTTGAGTGAGAGCACCGGACACCCTTCCCGAGACTGCTCTGAGGATACTTCTGGCCAGGGTCCTGAGACTGCAGCCTGGCCGTGGTCACCACAGGCTGGGTTCTTGGAAGCCTGGGTCACTTTCTGAAGGATATCCTTCTCTATCATTCTCCTCCTCTCCCTGCGGAGGGTTCTGCACTCGTCAGTATCGGAGGGCTCTGTCTTCAGCTCTCCTTCCAAAGGAAAAGTGGCTTCTTCTCCCTGGGAAGTCCATGGGGGACTCTGGGATCCTTTGGGGTTAGACAGGCTTCTAAGGTTGCCTTCCAGCCAGGGTGGGTCCTCCTCAGCCTCCAGAAGAATAGGGCTGATCTCGACACAGCTCTGGCAAGACCAGCCAGGGCCTCTTCTTTCCTGAGGGGCCAAGTCCATCTGTCTGACCATCTGTCCACTTCTAGGTTCTACGGCTAGTCTTCCAGGAACCAGAATTGGCTAGACAAAAAAGGCATCATTGGTGAACACCTGCAAAGACATACTTTACAGACACGCACACACATGCAGGCACACACACAGGGTATCCATGATAAGGTGGAGGTAGACAAGAATCAGTTTTTCCTTACACCATGGGCCCTGGGTATAGAACTCAAGAGTGTCACATCAGGCTGAGCAGCAAGTGCCTTTGCCCATCAAGGCACCTCATGGGCTCCATTTTGAGCCCTTTTAGTTCAACAACTTGTCATGTCATATGGACGTTGCCACTGTTTCCAAAACGATTCCACCCCCTATTGCCCCTCTCCCAAAGGAGTTGGTAGTCCTTACAGAAAAGAAGAAATCAGTTCATGAAAATCGTGTCACCTAAACTGACCAGAGTCCTAGTTGTCTTTCAGATTCTCCTGGGGAGGACAGGGGGTGCTGTTTTATATCAGCGTCTATGAGGGCTGGGCTTCCCACAGTGTTTTGGTGGAGATGGGTCAGGTGGACTTCTTTAGCACACCCAGTTTGCCTCAACGATACTAGGAAGAACTGAGCAGAGGGCGGTTACCCAGAGCTGAGGGGCTCCTAGAGCCCAGTCTGGCCTGTAGAGATGCTTTGGCCTGCCAGTGTTTTCATTGGAAAGTATGTCAGTCACAGCCACATCAGAAGAGTTAACAGGTCTGACAGGCCTGGGTAGCTAAGAATAAAAGCTGCAGATGGGATCTACTGGGATAGCAATTCATTTTTATTATCAAGCCACTGATGGAGTTTTGATTTACTTATGATTTTATATGTATGCATGCATGTTTATGTGCACCATGTGTGTACAGGAGTCCACAGAGGCCTAAAGTGGGGCTGAAAACAGAGTTACAGTTGGTTGTGAGCTACCATGCAGGTGCTGGAAACCAAACCTGGGTCGTCTGCAAGAGCAACAAACTCTCTTAATTACTGAGCCTTCCTCTCCAGCCCCCTTCTTGAACTTTTGATGCTCCTGCCTCACCTTCCAAGTAGTTCAGATTACATGCTTATACCATCAGGTCTGGAGTAATCATTGAGTTTAGGTAGAGGTCTTGGTCTCTCTCTGGGCCGAGAGAGGGGAGGGGGGTATGGGCAGTTCCACAGACTGGAAGCCCAAGCCTGAGCTTCTCCCTCCTCCCCTGATTTCCTACTAGGGTAGCCAGCATTGAGCACTACTGTAATGACACTCAGACACCTCCCTTAGGCTTCCTGGGGGAGCACTTAGTCATGAACATTCAGCAAGCTTGAGTGGCTATGAATTAGTTTGGTTAGGGAGAGATATTTGAGACAGGCAGCTGTGACAATGGCCAGACAGTACAGAGTGTCTTGGAAGAAAACAAAAAGGGCAGCAGGCAGCAAAAATCAAATAGAAACCCCAATGTACTTACAGTGTTGGGAGGTGCCATGCTTATATGTTGAACACCCAAGTGCTAGGCTGTCCTTGGGGGAGGAAGAGGCAAAACCAGTGGTTTTAAGCATTTAGACCTACACTGTTGGTGGAATCCTTGCGAGATTTGCAATCACCAACCCCATGACCCCTCCAGGGTACTTAGCAGGTCCCCCAAGCCTGTGTCCCACAGACCTCAGGTGAAGAACTCCTCCCTACAGCAATCCAGATCCCAGACTCAAGAGGGTCTTCAGCCAGCTCCTCAGCCAGGTCTGGAATCAGGACGGGCTGGTTTCGCTGAAAGATGAAGGGTTCTTCTTCCTCACAGTCAGACTGCAGACAGACCAGGGTGGTTTAGAGAAGGCAGCCCTGCTTTGCCCAACCACCCAGGAGCATCTGGGAAGATCGATTCTCTTCAAAGGGCCACGTCCTGTGCTGCTTTCTGCAGCCAACCCCAAAACAGGCTCAGCAGCACCACCTCATACTGGTGAGATGTGAGCTTCCCTGATGCACAATTAATAAAAACTCAGAGACAGAAACTGGGGTTCAACCTTAAGGTCCAAAAAGCAAAATAGCCAGTCACTGGCTTTTACCTCGACCTCAGTCTAAAATGGTGATCCTGCCTTCAGGAATCTCAGAATGAGACTGTATCTGAGAGCTGTCTCCTCCCATTTAATAATCCTCTCTAGGGCTAGGATTAAAGGCATGCACAGCCCGGTTTCTATGGCAACTAGTGTGGCTACTGAGATTAAAGGTGTGTGTTACCACTGCCTCGTCTATAAGGCTGACCAGCAAGGCTGTTTTATACTCTGATCTTCAGGCAAGTTTTATTTATTAAAACATAAATGAAATATCACTATACTTCATTTATCACAGGCTATCCTCAAGATTTTGCATTAATGCTGGCAGTGAGTAATGGTAGTGAAGGGGTAGCTAAAGGGGAGGCCAGCTCATTTTCATATTGACTTATCATTTAACACAAGAGCCTTGGTTAGCTGTCTCTAACCAGAGAGGAGAGAGGCTGACACTGGCCTGCCACCTTACAGGGACTTCTTCGCAAAGCAAAGACAGCACTAGGGCACCAAGGTACTGTCATCGTCTACTTCTTTTGCCACACCATGCACTGGATAATGCCCGAGTCTTAGCTTGGTTATGTTCATCTTTGCAAATGCTCAGGTCAGGCACAATCAGTTGTTTTGCTTCAGAACCCTTGTTTTTCACTCTAAATGTCCTATGCCAACCTGAGTGCTGAGTCTCTGACCAGTGGATTACCTGTATAAATGACCACTGGTACTGTCAGTGACCCCAAACCACTTTAAGTAGCAGAATCCCTCCAGGACCATATCATGGTGTCCTGAAAAGGTTATTGCTCTCAGAGGTTGGCACTGGCCCTGACCTGACCCAAGAGTTGAGAGCAGCAAGTTGCAAAAACCACCTGGGGGTCAAGACCACTGCAGGAGAGTACATGAAACACCAATACCCATACTCAAGAGTTCTGGCAAACCCAGAAAGAATCCTAAAGGGCGTAGGTACCCAGAAGTAAACTCAGGGATTGATGAGAAAAATAAACCCTATAGATCAGAGGGGTCTGTAGAGAGGAGTACCCAAAACTGTCCTTGCCCCAGCTGGACAGCTGATATCCAGGAAGAAGCTCTTGCTCACCAGGGAGGAGTCTGAATCCAGGCATGGCAGCTGGTCTTTGGCAGCCTTAAGGATGGCATCCCAGGGAGAAACTGGCCAGGACACCACGTCTTTATCTTTGGATGTCATGGGGACCCAGGCTCAAACAATCATCTCATTATATACCATCATCAGAGGAGCCCTGTGGAACACACGGGGTAGACAGCAGTGTCTAGGCGTGCAAAAACAAACTAGCATGGGCAGCCTTTCAAAAGCCTTGATCATGGTGAAAACACACCTGCAAATTTCCATTTTCCACCAATTTCCTTCCGGTTCTGGAAGTTTATGTTACCAGGTAACAGGACTCTGTGTGTGTGTGTGCAGTGATGAGTGCACAGGAGCACATGGTGTTTGTACATGTAGGTATGTGATGCTTGCTGATAGGTGTGTGTGAAAGCAGAGGTGTATAAACTGATAAAATGATAGATAGATAGACAGACAGATATACATGACATGGACATATATGTTATATATCATATATATAAATATGTATATTTGTGGTGGTTTGAAAGAAAATGGTCCCCGTAGGGAATGGCACTATTAGGAGGTGTGACTTTGCTGGAGTAGGTGTGACCTTGTTGGAGGAAGTATGTCACTGGGGGGTTGGGCTTTGAGGTCTCCTATGCTCAAGCTACACCCAGTGACAGAGTGCACTTCCTGTTGCCTGTGGATCTCTCAGATGTAGAACTCTCAGCTCCTTCTCCAGCACCATATCTGCCTGCATACCACCATGTCCCACCATGATGACAATGGACTAAACCTCTGACACTGTAAGTCACTCCAATTAAATGTTTTCCTTTATAAGAGTTGCTGTGGTCATGGTGTCTCTTCACAGCAATAGAAACCCTAAGATACACACATGCATATGTATGTATGTGTGTATATCCTATAGAGGATATGGAGAGGTTGATAAGTAGTAGAGAGAGGTTGAATCACAGTTAAGGTCTGGGGATGGGCCTCTTTGGTAGAGCATTTGCTGGCATATATAATGGACAGGACATGAATCCAATCGCCAGCACTGAGAAAGGGGTTTAGGGTTTGGAGAGAAGACCCAGCAGTTAAGAGGGTCCTCTTCTGCTCTTGTAGAGTACCGGAATTGGGTTCACCAAATCACAACTACTTTTAACTTTAACCCTTGGGAGATCCTATGTCTCTGGTGTCCACTGGTATCCACACTCGAGTGCACATCCCAGCCTTCACATACATACACATAATTAAAAATAAAATAAATCTTTAAAAGTTTGGGGTTTAAGATCCATTATCCACAAGATTTTGCTAGTCATACTCAAATGAGTCGTTGGCTCAACCCCACCCTTTGTATCTCACCCTAAAAAAATTTCCTTGGACCTCAGTGGACAAAGGAACTTTAGGATTGTGGGGTGAAGGCCTAACGGACCAGGCTGATCAGCTAGCGGTGCCGAATCAGGGCGGCAGCAGGGAGTGAGTCGGGTCTTTAAGCCTCTGAAGCTTGTAGGCAAGCACAGATGCTTGGCGGTCCTGCACCGACAGCGCAGATGGGGACGCTTTTGGTATACCCACCAGCGGATGTCCCATAGCAGGGGCTCTGGTAGTGGGGCACCCAAGACTGATCGTCCTTTAGGTGCACAAAGCGGTGGCCGGGTTGAAAGAAGGGTAGACCACGGAGGAAAGAGCATGGCCTGGCTTAGAGGACCGAGAAGTTCACTGTTTCTCCTAGAAACCGGTTGGCTCCGCCTCGCCCCTCCCCGCCCCGCGCCAGGCGTCGTTGCCTAGGGGACGGGAGGCAGCAGGACAACCGTGCTCGTGCTAAAGCAGAGGGGAGGGTCGCACTGCCGGCCACCCGCAGCCGGGACCAACCCCGGGTACCGCCACTGGCCTCGGGTCGCTCCGCTCGTACACTTGCCCTGTCCCCGGCCGCACGAGGCCACCTCTTCCTCTTCTTCTCCGGGCACCGCCCTCCTCTCCGCCTCTGGAGCGGCTCCTCGTATCTGTCATCTCATTGGCTGCTGTGGTGGGCCAATAATAGCACGCTCGCCATCTTCCCGGAGTGCTCCGCGCGCGACTCCAATCACTTCCGGGGTGGGTCGGGCGCAGGGCTCCTGGCCGGTGAGGGAAGGTGCGGCTGCATCTGGAGGGTGGCACGGGGACCTGAGGCCTTGCAGGTAGGCCGGCCCCGGCGGGGCTCTCTGAGAGGCGGTGCGTGAGGCGCCCTGAGTCCGCTCCGGCTGCCAGCCCTGGTGCTCGCCGGGCTTGGGTTCGCGGGCCCGGCTCCTGGTGCTGCGCTGAGGGATCACGCTAGGTCCCTGCCAGGGTCCAGCCACACGGGAGCCTGTGTCGCACACGGTCTCCGGGACGCGCTTCTGGGCTGCAGGGCCTCCTCCCTCGAGGTCTTGACGGATCTCTTAAAGGAGTGGAGTGACAGTTGCCACCAGGATGGGATTTTTTTTAAGAAGATAATTTTTTAAAATATTTATTTATTATGTATACAATATTCTGTGTGTATGTCTGCAGGCCAGAAGTGGGCACCAGACCTCACCACAGATGGTTGTGAGTCACCATGTGGTTGCTGGGAATTGAACTCAGGACCTTTGGAAGAGCAGGCAATGCTCTTAACCACTGAGCCATCTCTCCAGCCCTAAGAAGATAATTTTTTTTTTTTTAAAGAGTACCATGTATCAATGCTGCTACTGAAGTTCTGGTAGTGAGGTGCAGAAGACAGAAACATCTGTTTTGCTCGAATCGATTTTGGGGGACTTGTTTTTTTTTTTTTTTTTTTTTTTTTGTGATTGGGCGGGTGGGGTTCCGTGTAGACCAGGCTGTCCTGGAACTAACAGAGATCTGTCCCCAAGTGCTGGGCGTGTGTCACTATGCCTGACGGGTTGTACGTTTTTTGAGTAAGCATCTTATCATCCCAGGTTGGCCTTGAACTCCAAGGTTGTCCTATCTCAGCGTCCCAAGAGCTGGGGTTACAAGTGTGAGCCCTTCCAGGATTCTGCTATTGTCTCCCCATTAGAGGAGCATGTATCTCTTGGTTCAGGCTCAGGAGTCTGACCTATGAGCCTGAGGTACAACTTGAGCGCAGGCTGTGCAGCTTGAGAAGCCAAGTGGTTCACGAAAAAAAAGCAGGCCTGTTTTTTACCTCACCAGCACACACACACACATTGCTCATCAAGAAGCCTGAAGACTGTTCCCCAAAATGGTGGTCTATATGTGTTGTCCTTAAAAACAAAAACACAAAAATACAGCCTTGCAAGCTATTTATATGTGATTTTTTGTTTTGTTTTGTTTTGTTTTTTCGAGACAGGGTTTCTCTGTAGCTTTGGAGCCTGTCCTGGAACTAGCTCTGTAGACCAGGCTGGTCTCGAACTCACAGAGATCCACCTGCCTCTGCCTCCCGAGTGCTGGGATTAAAGGTGTGCGCCACCATCGCCCGGCTTATATGTGATTCTTATCCCTGAGATTGATCCTCTGCCATCTTTCAACTTGTTTTAAATATTTTGACCTCATTAAGTTGCCCAGGCCTGCTCGGGATTTTGACCCTTCTGCCTCCATCTGGAAGTGTGCTACCAGGCCCAACTTTTGTGTGTTTTGACAATCACCAACACTGAAGAATCCTAGGGTGTTGAGGAACAGGGAATTAGTACTTTTGGGGCCACACTTCCTTCAGGCTTCCTTTGGGGTTTGCCAGAACTCTTGAGTAAGGGTATTGCTGTTCTGTGTCCTCAAGGTCACTGTTGTGCTGCTCTGAACTCTCGGGTCAGGTCAGGGCCAGTGCCAGCCTCTGAGAGGAACCACCTTGCCAGGTCACCGTGACGTATGGCCCCGGAGGGATTCTGCCACTTGAAGTAGTTTGGGATCACTGAGGTGGCCCCCAAGGATCCTTAGTACCAGTGGCCATTTAGCTGGGTATGATGGCAGACATTTTTAATCTCAGCAAAGACAAGTTTATCTTTGTGAGATCAAGTCCAGCTTGGTCTACAAATTGAGTTCCAAGCCAGCCTGGGTTACACAGTGGGACCTTGTCTCAAAACAAAATAGTGACCATTTACACAGGTAAAATAAAAAACCGAGGCCCTACTCACTGTAAACTGCCATTATATCTTCTCTCTTTCTCCTCAGCCCCTTTTGTTGCCATGCTGGGTATTAGATTCAGGACTCGAGCTATGTCCCAGAATTCTCTCCCTTTTCTGTACTAGCTTCCTTTTGCTCCTAGACTTAGGAATCTACTAGGAAGTTAATGGCTTGGCTTTGGTTTGAGTAGGGTTCCCCAGAATAAAGGACTCACACACCACTCATTGTACACTTATCGTTGTGGTGGTCCATCTCTCCTACTTAAGAGGGTTGCAGAGATAGATTCCTGCTCATGTAACATTTGCTGAACATCAGGGATCACCTTCTATAGTCTAGGAGCTTGCTTCCTCATCTCCTTCCTTGTCCTATTTTTCTTCCTCTCTTTTCTTTCTTTTTTTGGAGATAAGTTCTTACTATGTATTCCAGGTTGGTCTTAAACTCATAATCCTGTCTCCACCTCCTAAATGCCATAATTAAGTTGGGCATCTCCGTGCATGGCCTTCCGTGTGGCTTGTGGATATGCGAGTGCTCAGTCACTGCATCTCTAGTCCTTATATATATATATATATTTTTTTTTTTTTTTTTTTTTGGTTTTTCGAGACAGGGTTTCTTTGTGGCTTTGGAGCCTGTCCTGGAACTAGCTCTGTAGACCAGGCTGGTCTCGAACTCACAGAGATCCGCCTGCCTCTGCCTCCCGAGTGCTGGGATTAAAGGCGTGCGCCACCATCGCCCGGCTTTATATTTTTTTTAACTTTGAAATTTTATATATTTTTCAAATCATATGTGCACATGTGTGGGTTGTTTGTGTGTGTGGATGGGCATGTGCATATGAATGTTGTATCCCCTGGAGCTAAATTTTGCTGCACACCCAAATTAGCAAATAGTGCTAAATAACTCAACTTGCACTGTTTTACCAACAGTGAGGAGGTTATCAGGTTCCTGGAAAATCTGATTGTGGAACCTGTTGTGTGAAGCAGATGCTCCCATCGTCCGTTTGGCGGCAAGCTCCCCAGTGTGGCCCTGTGATGGTACTGCTGTTTGAAGAAAGCTAAGTCAGCCTCGGTGGCTTTAGTTTAGGAATGAGATGATAGCCTGTCATTGGTAGGAGTATTTCATCTTTGTAACATCCAGGGAGTAAAACCTAACCCCTGGGCCTCCCTCCGCAGCCATGTCTGAGCTCAGCGATGAAGCCAGCGAGCCGGAGCTCCTGAACCGCAGCTTGTCCATGTGGTATGGGCTCGGTGCCCAGGTCAGCCGAGAGGAGCTGGACGTCCCCTTGGATCTTCACACAGCTGCCTCCATTGGCCAGTACGAGGTGGTGAAGGAGTGTGTGCAGCGGTAAGAGGTCTTGGGGAGCATCCCTTCACCTCACGTTTTAATCAGACGAGACTCGCAGAGCTCGAGCCCTTTATTACACATGGATCAGGCCCTCCTGCTTGTCGCAGATGTTGATGGCTCGTGGTACACTCTTAGAAAAAAGAACTTTGATTCTGAGGAGAAAAACTTGCTTAAAACTTAACAAGTGGCCTACGTTATAAACATCAATGTATAGTTTACCAGAGAAAGACCCAGAGGAAACAAAAATAGGGATGGAAAGCCAGCATTTTGACTCTTTGACTACAGGTTTGTTGTGGTTCCTCCAGTGCTTGTCTCCTCTGGCACAGAGATGAGAGGCTGGCCTCCTGTCCTCACTGCCCACCTACCAGCTTTACCAACCTGCATATGCGGATTTAGTCCCAGCGCCTGCCTGTTAGTCCATGTGGTCTGAAGGGTGTGTAGAAGGCCTTAAGTGCTCATTTGGTACCTCGGTGAGATGCTGTCTCCCAGAACTCTCTGTGCCTTTTCAATTCCTGATGAGCCAGAAGAAAGCCTCAAAGCCATAGGTCTCTGGTTGCAAATCAGAGCCATCTGTTGTCCTTGCCAGTAGAGTCTAAGAGCTCTCAGTCTAGGACTGCCTTACCTAATGGCCTCAGGGATGGGCAGCTAGCTGTGTAGTCAGCTCATGTCCTCATAGGATCACAGGAATCCTGCTGTCATTCTTTGGAGTCTCAGGTTCTTATATGTTGAGTGCCCTGTTAAACAGCATGGTCCCAGAGCAGCCCAAAAAAGAGACTAGGAGGAGCTCTGTGCTCTCTCTGGAGTTCAGGCCCAGTTGAGAAGCAAGCTTTGCTCATGAAGTCGAGGCTGGGACTGAGGGAAACTGGAGGTCTCAGTGAACGGGCTGAAGGGTAAGTGTTAGCTTTGCTGAGGCACTCGCCACTGCTTCCTTTGTGGAATTGCCACTCATGAAGGGAGGTAGTGCTGGATGTCAAGTCATTGCAGTGATTCCAGAGGTATCTGCATGTAGCTCTCCAGGCAGGGCTTCAGTCCATTCCAGAATGGACAGATGGCATATACCAGAGTCAGCAGGAGCTGCTAGCGTGTGGGAAGTAGTTGCCTGACTTAGCTTAGTGTGAACCCCACAAGGTACTGATCATACAGCAGATTGTCAGTTGTTGTCAGCCACCACTGGAGGCCAGAACTGTGAGGGGGAAGGCCTGGGGTGGGTGTTATTCTAGAACAGAACTCCCATCCCCAAGTCTTAAAGTCTGGAGCCTCCACTCTGCTTTCCTGAATGTAAGTGCATTTCCAAAAGCATGATGGAAACCAGTGAGGAAGTGGGATACTCAGGGGTGAGGTGACAAAGAAGTCAGTGGCAGTGGGTTTCTTGTTCTCAATTTCTTTCTCTTCCCCGAGCCCTCTGCACAGCTCTGCTGACATATTAGTTACTGTTTTGGTGGCTGGTGGTTAGGATGTCTCAGCCTCACTGATAAACTAGGCAGTTAGTCTTATCTGTGGTGGGTCCTTCACACATAGCCCTAACCTGCTGTGTGCCAACAGCTAGCTCCTCCCAGATGTGGTAACTGTAAGGAATGACCAGACCTTGCCTAACTCCTAGCTTGAGCATGGTGGATATTGCTATAGGCACAAAAATGGTGAGTTGTTGGCCTTGCCAGGAGAATGGTAAGAAAGATACGAGTATTAAAATATAGACGGTTATATTAGTCACTTTTTGTTTGTTTGTTTGTTTTGTTTTTTTAGGTGGGAGTCTTACTAATACAGCCCTGTCTGGCCTGGGACTCACTTTGTAGACCAGGCTGGCCTTGAACTCAAAGAAATCCACCTGCCTCTGTTCCCAAGTGCTGCGAGTAAAACTGTGTATCAGCACACCACATAGTCACCTCTTGTTGCTATGGCAATACTGACAGAAGCAGCTTAAGGCGGGTAGAGTTGTCTTTACTGGTTTGAGGGTTCAGTCCTTTGGCAGGGAGGCATGGTGAGTGGGACGGCTGGTCACAGTGCATCAGGAAGCAGGGAGAGGTGAAGGCTAGTGAGTGCTCTGCTCTTTCTCTTTTTTATTTAGCCTGTAAGCATGGCCCGTGGAATGATGCTGTTTATATTTTTAGGGTGGCTTTTCCCATGTCAATCTAGAAAATTCCTCAGACCCGCCCGGAGGTTTATCTCTTAGTCGATTTCAGATCCTGTCAAAGTCAAGATTAACCCTTAAAAGAGTTTAAGGCAGAGGATGGAAACACCCGCTTGCCTTCTCCCTACTGGAGAAGGTGATTACTGCCTTCTGGAAAGTCAGCTTGTCCCACTAGGCCTGGCACCTGGCTCTGATGGAAGCCCACATGTGGGATGCTGGGAATATCTAGCATATCTTGCGTTTGTTTAGGAGAGAGTTAGATTTGAATAAGAAGAATGGTGGTGGTTGGACCCCGCTGATGTATGCCTCCTACATTGGACACGATACCATTGTCCACCTGCTGCTCGAGGCAGGGGTGAGTGTGAATGTGCCGACCCCAGAAGGGCAGACTCCACTGATGCTGGCCTCCAGCTGTGGCAACGAGAGCATCGCCTACTTTCTGCTCCAGGTGAGCTACAAGTGGGCATGGGCCCAGACCTAGGGGCTCCCTGGCTGCCCTGACAGGACATGAGGTGCTACACACCACAGTGTGCGTATGTACACATGTAATCACTTAAGATTCTTTCAGCTGAAGGCCTGGTGGGTGCTTCCCACCCACCCACCTTTCCTGGAGACATGGGGCATAACAACATACCATTCTCTTGAAGCAAGGTGCAGAGCTTGAAATGAAAGACATCCAGGGCTGGACTGCACTCTTCCACTGCACCAGTGCCGGCCACCAGCAGATGGTCAAGTTCCTCTTGGACAGTGGAGCCAATGCCAACGTGAGGTGATTGTTGCAGCTAAGTGGTCACAGGAGTGGGCTGGGTTTCATCCAACTCTAAGCAAGGAGGCAGGGTCATCTTGCCCCAGTATGAGAGGTAAGATGAAGGAGTGGGATAGATAGACCGTGGGACTTAGTGCATATCTGTCAGTCATCATCATACTCCTGGGCCTCGAACCTTGTTTTATCTTAAAACTGAGGTTAGCAAGGTCCAGGTCAGAGCCTTGAAAAATGGTATTTGGGTGATATACATTAGATGCTAATTCCTTTTTCTTGTTGTTTTGATTATCATCATGAAGATAAGGCTTTGAAAATAGTTGTGTGTGTATGGGTGTGTGTGTGTCTGTCTGTCTGTCTTAATGGTAACAAAACCCTGAACCATGTTTGCTAAGCAGGCATCCTGTCACTGAATCATAACCCAGTGCCATCATGACCAACCAACCCATCTACTTGCCTTTCTATTTTTTTATCATATATGAGAGTGTGCACCTGTTCATAGTTCAGGGTGCAGAAGCATGTGTGCCATGGCACATGTCTGGAGGTCAGACAACTTTCAGGTTTTGGGCCTTGCCTTTCCACCTTGCTAGAGACAAGTTGGGTACCCCCAGGCTAGCTGGCCTGTGAACTTCTGCCTCCCCCCTCCTACACACACATTTCTTGTTGGTGTGCTGGGATTGCAGACACTTGCAGACTTTTTCTTACTTTTAACAGTTGTCAGGCTTGCATAGCAAGTGCTTGTACCCACTGAGTCATCTTGCCAGTCTCCATTATTATCTTTATAAGATGGAGTTACTGTGGTTTGACACATATTATGTAAGAATCCCTTCACAGCAAGTACCAACTGAGCCCCCACCTGATGTTGGCATGGCAACTCTGGCTCTTGGTGCCCATTGGAAGATATAATTAATTCTGAGTTGCTGACTCTAAGGAAGAAAAATAGAGCTACTAATTAAAATTCAGCATCTTAAAATGATTTTAAGATATATTTTGACTTGAGCGACATTAAGATTTGAAGAGTATGTCATCCTATAGTTGAGAGCCAGGTTTAGTATGACTCCTGGCTTCTAGTCTAGCAGGGAATGAGGATGTTAGTGTATGGACTTAGCAGAAACAATAACTCATGGGCTGTTGAACTCAAACGATGAGGCTTGAGTAGGTGGGGGAGACCTTAGCACCTGTGAGAAGTGAGCAGTAGCTGCTTCAGTGTTTGTTTGCTTACTTAGTTTTGTGAGAGACGGTCTCTTCAGGTAGCCTTGGATGTCCTGGAACTCACTATGCAGACCAAGCTGGCTACTTTTACTTTCTGTTTGCTGGGATTAAGAGTGCATTCCACCAGGTCTGGCAGTAGTTGCTTTTTGAGTGTGATTAAAGTGGGGATTTAGAATGAGGTAGGAATGGATTTGAGAGAAGGAAGGTAGGAGAGCTTGGTCTTTGGGACTGTTAATGAACCAGAGGGAGTTAGTAAAGCTCGTGTGGTCTTGTCTATTCCCATCTCACCTCATTAGTTTCTTTGTGTGCAATTGAGGCAAGTGTGGGTGGGCGTGTGTGTGTGTGTGTGTGTGTGTGTGTGTGTGTGCAGAAGCTAGAAATGGTGTTTCTTGGGAATCACCCACCTTTTTAAATTGAGACTGGGTCTCTTACTAGGACTTAGGGTTCACAATTTGGACTAGTTACCCGGCCTGGGATCCGCTTGTTTTTCCTCCCAGCTCTTTAATTACAAGCACACACAACCACACCGACCATTTTACCTGGTGCTGGGGAATCAAGTCAGGTCCAGATGCTTATGTGGCAAGTACTTGAACAACGAAACTGCCTCCTTAATCCTAACACCCCAGCAGTTCTAATTGCATGAGAGCCTAGGCCTGAGCCTGTACCCCTGCTCTGCATGTAGGGGTCTTGGCTTGATTTTGCCTTTGGCAGGAGAGTTCCTTCATTGCCTCACTCCTCTCTGTTAACCATCTGTCTAATCTCATCTTACAGAGAGCCTGTATATGGATTCACTCCTTTGATGGAAGCAGCTGCCTCTGGCCATGAGATAATTGTGCAGTATTTTCTGAATCATGTAAGTAACTATATTACCTTGTAATTTAGTCACAGCAAATGGGACTCACTGATGAAACTATAGACTCTAACCGGGATTTCTTTTACATGGAAACCTATATAGTCAGCACATGTGTGTGTACATACATATATACCTATGGAATAGAACATTTGTGGGAGTCTTGTTTTCTCCTCCTTCTGTAAAATAGATTCTGGGAACTGAACTCTGATGATGGAAGTTACAAAATAATCCCACACTAGTTCAGAATTACGTATAATAAAATGTTATTTATTTAGGGGAGGCTCACAGATCACTGTCCTAGATCAAAGTCCTCTGCACGAATGGAGAACAGGAACCAAATCTAGAAGCCAGAAGCGAGAGCCAGAAGCCATGCTTTACAGCTACATTTATAGTATTAGAGATCACGCCCACGTGGGCTGGTAATTTAAAGGCTATTGGCTGAAGAAGCTCACACAGCAGAACTCAAGTCTTGGGCTTTGCAGCAGGAGCCTTTACCCACTGGGCTATCTTGCTGACCTGTAGGCAATGCATGTTCATTGAGACTTTACAGTGTTATTTATAATGATGTGAACACACTTTGTTGTTGTTGTTTTGATTTTTAGTTTTTCATGATAGGGTTTCTCTGTGTAGCCTTGGTTGTCCTGAAACTCACTTTGTAGACCAGGCTGGCCTGGAACTCACAAGAGATCTGCCAGCCCCTGCTTCCAGAGTGCTTGGATGAAAGATGTACGCTGCTGCCGCCTGGCTGAAGACACATTTTAGAAACTATGAGAAACTTTTAATCCTGGTGCAGGAGAGTAAGACCTGACCTTGCACCTGCTATGCAAGCTCTTCATCACTAAGTTAGAGCCTCGGCCCTTTTTAAACTGTTTTCTTTGAGACAGGATCTTACCGAGTTGTTCAAACTGGTTTAACCTCACCCTTTAGTCTAAGAGGACTTTGAATTTCTGATTCTCCTGCTTCAGTGTTCTGAGTAGCTGGATTATAGGCCTCTGGCAGCCAAGCCGAATGACTGGGATAGGAAGGAAGGAATCAAGTGTCAGTGACAGTGTCCAATGTAAACCTCAAAGGACTTCAAAGTGGCACAGCACCTTAGGAAACAATCTGGTAATTATCATAGAATTATCATAGTTTTCCCAGGTGTGTACCCAAGAGAACTGAGAACCTGTGTCCACACAGAACAGTTCACAGCAGGAGTCTTCCTAAGAGCCCCAAAGGGGAAACAGCGTGCATGTTTTTTTACTTTTGTTGTTTGGTCTGTGAAGTTAGCATCTGATGTAGCCCAGGCAGGCCTCAGAGCTATCTAGTTGAAAAGCTGGCCTTGACCTCTGATATTCTTGCCTCCACTGCCCAAGTGCTAGGATTATAGACATTAGCCCTGCATGGATTTTGGGTGCCCTGTCCCTGCTCTGTCCCCACTCCTCCCTACTTCCACCTAGCTTGTTGACCTCTACTGCAAGTTCCTCTGGATCACAGAGTGTTGCGTGGAGTTATAGTATAGGTCCTTAATTATCTCTCTGGTTAAATTCCTGGAAGAATCTTTTTTTTTTTTTTTTTTTTTTTCCGAGACAGAGTTTCTCTGTAGCTTTGGTGCCTGTCCCGGAACTAGCTCTTATAGACCAGGCTGGCCTTGAACTCCCAGAGGTTCGCCTGCCTCTGCCTCCCGAGTGCTGGGATTAAAGGCGTGTGCCACCACCGCCCGGCTCCTGGAAGAATCTTAAGAGTCACTTTTTATGTTTTAAATTCCTTCTGATTTGTCCTCCAAAGCCTTGGTAAGCCAACTTACCGCCATGGTATTAGACTGTATGGCTAAAGCTTTTAATGAAGAAAATTTACTTTGGCTTCTTTAGTTTCAGAGTAATTCTGTAAATGGAGTTCCTGCCCCAACTGCCTTTTCTCAAATACCTGGCAGCCACTTTCCAAATTACTACACAAAGGCTTATATTAATTACAAATGCTTGGCTGATAGCTCAGGCATGTTAATAGCTAACTCTTACATTTAAATTAACCCACTTCTATTAATCTATATATTGCCACGTAGCTCATGGCTTTACCTATCCTCTAGCATGTTTTGCCTCCTGGGCCACACCCTCTGTATCTGGCTGGTGACCCTCTGACTCCACCCTTTTCCTTCCCATCATCCTTAGTTTGGTCACCCTACCTATATTTCCTGCCTGGCTACTGGCCAGTCATCATTTTATTAAACCAATTTGAGTGACAAATCTTTACAGTGTACAAGAGAATTATTCCACAGCATAAGACTTCTAGTAGTATTCTGGGCAGTTGTAGCACAGGCCTTTAATCCTAAGACTCGAGAGCAGAGACAGATGAATCTTGTGAGTTCAAGACCTGGTTTACAGAGTGAGTTCCAGGACAGCCAGGGCTACACAGAGAAACTCTGTCTCAAAAAAAAAAAAATTTTAGCTTTCTTTTTCCATTTTATGTGTATGAATCTCCAGCTGATACAATATTGCTACCCATATTCAGTGTGGGTCTTCAGTTAACCTAGGCTGTAATCTCAGCTAGGCTATCCTAGCACTTGGAAGATTAAGGCAAGAGGATTGTGAGTTCAAGGCCAGCCTAGATACACAGTGAGACCCTGTTTGAACAAAGCAAGTGTGGCGCTGCACACCTGGAATGCCAAAATTTGGGAGGTGGAGGCAAGATGAAAAAGTCAAGGCCATCCTTGTCTGCAGCCAGTCTCACAAAATCAAAGGATAAGAGACGTCGTGTTGAGTTCGGGAGGATGTGTTGAATGACAGGTTCTCTATCAGAGATAGACATAGGGGTGTGAAGGGTGAGGGTGGGCCTCTGCCTACAGGTCCCAGCTTCTTTTTCTTCTTGCCAGAACCATTGGTACCTGGCAGGCAGTACTCAGGAGGGAGAATGGCTGCAGATGCTTGGAAGGGTTGGTGAATGCTCTTCATGATGGGCTTTCTGGCCCTCTTCCTTGTTGTGAAGGAGACAGAAAGTCACTAGCCCCCTCATCCCTACCTCCATCCCAGTGGTATCTCAAACCAGGGGAAGTGATCATAAACCTACTTTGTCTTCTCATTCCTTTGGGCCTGCAGTCCGCTGAACTGGGGAATTTGGTGAGGAGTTTGACTCTTCTTTCCTGAACCTTCTTAGGGAGTCAAAGTAGACATAAGAGACCACAGTGGAGCCACAGCCCGCATGCTGGCCAAGCAGTATGGTCACATGAAGATAGTGGCCTTGATGGATACTCACTCGCCTGCACTGCCTATGAGCCTTTACCGGAGCCCAGGTACCTGATTTGCCTCTGTCCTGATGGGATCAGGGCTGCCCTGAGCATCCAGGATACTAGGAGAGACGGAGCCCCTCCCTAGATCCCCTGCTTTGCTCAGGCTGGGTTCTACCTAAAACAGCCTGTGCAGCCTAAGGATAAGGGGAGGAGGAAGCCTCACAGAGAGGCTCCTGGCTTCTAGTTCTTGGTTTTGACAATCTTGTGCTATGCATACTTTACCAGTGTATAATCAGGTGTCCTTTGTTGCCTCTGGATGTTGAATCATAACCATTTTTTTCTCAGAGCCCCAATAGTCATGATGGTCATGCCCCTTCTAGCATTTGTATGTTTTAATTTTTTACATTTAGATGTCTGACCCACTGTTTTGTATCTCTTGTGTGGTATGGTTTACATGGGGGTTAGATACAGCACCTCTATCACACATTGACTTTCCATCTTATTAGGGTCTCTCCCCAGAGTTAGATTCTGGTGGTCTCTGTATCCATGCACCCAAATACAGTTTTTTTTTAATATTTATTATTTGTTTTTATTATGTATACAGTATTCTTCCTGCAGGTCTCATTACAGATGGTTGTGAGCCATCATGTGGTTGCTGGGAATTGAACTCAGGACCTTTGGAAGAGCAGGCAATGCTCTTAACCGCTGAGCCATCTCTCCAGCCCACCCAAATACAGTTTTATCAGAGGCTTTTTTGTTTTGTTTTGTTTTGTTTTTTGAGATAGAATTTCTCTGTGTAGCCATGGCTGTCCTGGAACTCACTCTGTAGACCAGGCTGGCCGCAAACCCACAGAGATCTGCCTGCCTCTGCCTACTGAGTGCTGGGATTAAAGATGTGCGCCACCACCACTCAGCAACCAGAGACATTCTATAGTGTGTTTTACTGTTGATTAGGACTTGTCGGTGTTTCCTCGGTTATTATTTACCATTCTGTATGAACTTGAGTGTCAACTTGTCTTCCGCCTTAAAAAGTGTTAATATTTTAATTAATATGGTAGAAAAGGCATATGTGATGGTGTACAGCTGCAATCCCAGAATTTTGGATTGAGAGGCAAAGGTAGGGGGATGCAAGTTCAAAACCAGTGGGCAACCCAGACCTGATCTCAAAACAAGAGCTCACATATGTCAAAGAGACTATAGGAAATCTGTAAATTCACTAGTTTTATGGTGTCAGCTTGTCCCATCTAAGAACACAGGTTGTGTTTTTGTTTTTGGTGTACTTTTTTTTTTTAAGGAAGGCTTAAATTTTTCCTAATGTCTATTTTTCTGTAACTAAGTTTATTCTAAAGTATTTATCATCTTGTCTGATGGGTTGATGGTATTGCTGCAGCATCTTTTTGGTATTTCCATGTATGAGGCAGTTGACTTTTACAACTGATCTTAATCAAGTTAGTTTCATTTCCACATCTCCAGGAGTTTCCAGGTGTGCTACCATGCTGTTAGTCTGCAGGCAGAGCTCACTCTCTGCCTGTCATGCTTTTGTGCCAGATTTCATTCTACACACTGGAGATAATGCACATCCTTTTGTAGGGTTGTTGGCTCTGGGAAGGTGTGTGTACCTTTCACCATATTGGGAAAGTTAAGTTCTCCATTGATTCTGAAATTCTTATTTATTTATTTATTTATTTATTTATTTAAGGTCTGAGCATTCATTACCCATAAAATTTATTTTTAACTGGTCTCATGCTTAGAAGTAGAAGCTCTCAAAAAATAAATTAAATTAAAAAAAAAAAGAGAGAGAAGTAGAAGCTCTCAGGACAGTCTGCATCTCTGTCAGTCTGTTCCTGGCATTTTTCTTTCGCTTTTTTCTCTTGCCCAGAAGTTTAGCACATTCTTGAGCCTTCTCATTTTTTGTAGTGTATTGTTCCTTCAGAGCAGTACATCTGCATTTATGTTGCAAGACATTTGCAGGAGGGTTGGAGAGATGGCTCAGTGGTTAAGAACATTGCCTGATCTTCCAAAGGTTCTGAGTTCAATTCCCAGCGACCACATGGTGGATCACAACCATCTGTAATGGGGTCTGGTGCCCTCTTCTGGCCTGCAGGCATACACACAGACAGAATATTGTATACATAATAAATAAATATTAAAAAAGAAAAAAAGACATTTGCAGGAATAAGACACTGAATCTCAGGTGCTTTGGTCCTGGGCTTCTTACTTTTTTTTTTTTTTTTAAGGGCTTTCTGACAAAATACTGGCAGACACCATCATCTTTAGAGGGCCTGAAAAGTTTTCAGATTCTGCTAGCTCTTTGGGCCCCAGCCACAAAGCATAGTGCTATCTGTCAGGCCAGTAATATCCTTCTCTTGCTTTTTTTTCCTTTTCTTTTTTTTAAAACAGTAACCAAGTTGAATGCTCAGATTGGTATGCACAGTACATCCCCTAATAGACTTAAGCTTCCCTTCTCCAGTTCTCCTTGGTTCTACAACAGAAACACCCCTCATTGAGCAGCAGTCGTACTGTGCTGTGAGTCAAAGCACCTTGCTTAATGGGAAAACCTTGTATGTCACTCCCACCACTGATTGGACGGTATAACTCTTCCACTCTTCCCCCACAGCATCAGCAGCTGCTGATGGAGTCATGCACATCTAAAGTATGAAGCTTTCGTGGTCCACTTCAGTGGGTTTCTGATTGCTAGTGGCTGGGAAGGAGGTATTCAGCTTCCTTGAGTGCGCCACAAAAAAAAAAGGGGGGGGGCTAGAGAGATGGCTTGGTGGTTAAGAGCATTGCCTGCTCTTCCAAAGGTCCCAAGTTCAATTCCCGGAAACCACATATTAAAAAAATAAGATTCTGATATTCTTTGAGACAAGATTTTAGCCCAGGTCTTCATTCTTGAATAGCGAGCACCTTACACACTGAGCCGTCTCCCTAGCCAGCTCATTTCTACTGTTTGCCTTTGCCTGTGACAATCTGGCAGTAGATTTCATTTTCTATAGTCACATGGCAGGAGCTTGGAACGTAGTTGTTAATTCTCCAGGAATTCTGTAATTTTGATTTGTATTTTCTCTTTTACTTAAAAGTTGTTTAATAGAGGTTTTGCTATATTTTTGGTAGTTTTTTAAAATTTTTAGATTGAAAGTCCTTTTTAAATTGTTTAATGTCTCATTTTATCCTATTCATTTTTTTCCTAATTTATTCGTCTAGAGAGTAATTACGCTTTCCACTTTATGGAACCCACTGATGCCTTTTTTGTCACCTACTAGTCAGTGATTTTTTAATATTCCATATATGTTCTCTCTTTTTTTTTTTTTTTTTTTGGATTTTTTCGGGACAGGGTTTCTCTGTAGCTTTTGGTTCCTGTCCTGGAACTAGCTCTTGTAGACCAGGCTGGCCTCGAACTCACAGAGATCCTCCTGCCTCTGCCTCCCGAGTGCTGGGATTAAAGGCGTGCGCCACCAGCGCCCGGCTTCCATATGTGTTCTCTTATCTGCTGATTGTATTTCTTTTTCCTTACATTTGCTGTAGTTTCTGGAAGCCTTGAGAAATTGACCCCTAGGGGCTGGAGAGATGGCTCAACTATAGAGGACTAGAACTTGGTTCCTAGAGTGCACATCTGGTTCAGGAACCTGGAGCTCCAGGGGACCCAGTGCCTCCTACTGGCCTCTGTGGGTATCCTCATGCCTGCACACACATGCCCACAAAATTAAACACACAGGCACTTGCACACACACACACACACCACTGGATGGCCCATTTTGAGAGCTCTTACCTAGTGAAGGATATGGGCATGCTGAGCTGGTCAATCTGGGTGGCTTTGCAAATAGCAAACAGATGTCATTTACTTCCTTAGAAGTCATTCAAATTGGAAATAGGAAATTGTTTATTTAAGAAGTTGTGATTAATAATATTATTTTTATGATGCCACCAATTTATCCCTTGAACTTAAAAGAAGACTTCTGATTATAAACATTATGGGCTTACAAGAAGCATTTCTTGACGCTAGGTAAAGAGGAAGAACTAATGGTTTCAGCTCCCCATTGTAGAACAGTGGCTTGCTAGTTGTGATGTCTCCAATATCCAAAAACAGTCCTGGTGAACATTTCTTTTTTCTTAAGACAGGGTCTACCTCCCAGGTGCCTGGATTAAGTGTACGTGTGCACAACTATGCCCAGCCCAAATACCTTTAAGGGTTTTTTTTGTTTGTTTTTTTGAGACAGGTACACAAGGAGGCCAAAATCCTTGGAGCTAGGATTTCAGGTGTTTGTGAGTTGCTAATATGGGGACTAGCTACAAGTTGAACTTGGATCCTCTGCAAGAGCAATAGAGCCAGGTGTGGTAGTGCACACCTTTCATCTCAGCATTCGGAGGCAGGGGGATCTCTGTGAGTTTGAGGCCAGCCTGGTCTACAGAAATTCCAGGACAGCCAGGGCCACACAGAGAAACCCTGTCTATATAGCCTCAGACTGGCCTTGAACCTGCTGCAATCCTCCTGCTCTGTCCCTAATACTGAGGTTATGTGTAATACCACCATATTATTATATTCTCTAAGATTTTATCTTCAGTTTTGTTTGTGTGTGGATTACAGCAAGTGAGTCACTGTCTCGAAAGCACACAGACACAGTCTGTTAGACTGTAGTGTTGGCAAATGAGCTTATCATTGAATCAACAATCTTAATTTTCATGTCTGACTTACAGAAAAATATGAAGATCTGAGCTCTTCAGATGAGTCCTGGCCTATTCCTCAGCGCCAGAGGCCCTGTCGAAAGAAGGGCCTCAGCATCCATGAGGGGCCACGTGCTCTGGCCAGGATCACAGCTATTGGACTTGGAGGCAAGACCCAGACCAGCTATGGTAAGAGCCACAGTTCCCAAAGCTCTTTGGTATCATTTCCCAAGACTGTCTTGGAAGGGTACAGGACTGTTCTGGAACATGGCCCCTGGCCTCAGGCTACAGTAATAAGTACTATAAGAGTGAGACTCAGAACTGACCTAGTGAGTCACTGCTAATCCTGACACTTCGTTTCATTCTGGGGATCTTCCTTTTTGTTGGCTGTCCCATTTACATAGATGGCATAGCAATTGTGACGTATAAGGATTTTAGTCCCACTGCCCTGGCTGTGCCCACATTCTGGTCCTGAGTAGCTGGATTGCAAACATGGGTCACTTCTTTGCTTCTACATCCCTTCCTTTCCCTTCTGGATTTCACCTCTCAGCCTGGGCTGGTCTTAGACGTGCCATCCTCCTGTTCCACCTCCTGAGTGTTGGGATTACAGGTGTGTGCTGTCATGCTTGGTGGATTTGGAGTTTGTTGTTTGCAATGCTGGAAAGAAAGCCCAAGGCCCTGTGAATGCTAGGGAAGTACTGCATCATGGAGCCACATCCATCTTTCTGCTTTCTATGGCAGCTATATTCAGGAACTATATGAATCTCTATAGCATTGTCCCTTTCTAGGTCAGAGTTCTTCCTCTGACCTAGAAAGGGACTTTCTTTGGTTGGGGTTGGAGTTCTGAAACTGTACTTGTCCAGCACATAAGGCTTCAGATTCCATCCCCAGCAACATCCAAAAAGAAAAAGAAAAAGAAAGAATTCCATAGTTACATAGACATCTAGTAGATGGATATATGCATGTAACTTTGGGGGGTTTTACTAAATGTACCCAGATAACCTTTTAGTTGAGAAGTCTGTAGATTGAGCATTCTACTGTCTGTAGGAGGATTTTTTGTCCTACCTGCCAGCTCCCAAATAACCACACAGAGACTTCTTATTAATTATGAAAGCTTGGCCGATAGCTTAAGCTTGTTTCTAACTAGTAGTAGCTCTTATAACTTAAATTAACCCATTCCTATTAACTTACTTTCTGGCTCATGGCTTTATTTTATTTTATTTTTTTTTTTTTGTTTTTTTCGAAACAGGGTTTCTCTGTGGTTTTGGAGCCTGTCCTGGAACTAGCTCTTATAGACCAGGCTGGTCTCGAACTCACAGAGATCCGCCTGCCTCTGCCTCCCGAGTGCTTGACTCATGGCTTTATTACCTTTACTCTGGCCATGTTGCTTTCCTGCTTCCTCTGTATCTGGCTGGCTCCTCAAGACTCAACCCCTTTTTTTCCCAGCCTTTTCTCTGTCCCCAAAATCTGACCTAGCTATTGGCTGTTTAGATTTTTTTTCTTTCTTTTTTTTTTTTTCTTTTGAAGCAAGGTTTCCCTGTAGCTTTGGTGCCTGTCTGTCCTGGAACTAGCTCTTGTAGACCAGGCTGGCCTCGAACTCACAGAGATCTGCCTGCCTCTGCCTCCCGAATGCTGGGATTAAAGGCGTGCGCCACCACCGCCCAGTTTGGCTGTTCAGCTTTTTATTAAACAAATCATTATACAGTGTAAAGAAATATTGCACGACAACTGTCTGCTTCTGCCCTTAGAAAAACGTTAGCAGGTGCTAATGGGGACTGACCTTGCCCTGGGTGCTAGCCTTGACTACACCAAGCTCATTTCCTATGATGGGCAAACTAATCTCTCTTGAAGCAGGACCAAGTTGCTGTACAAGGAAATGAGGTGGCAGCTGTGGGGCTCCCTCATCCTAAGAGCCCTAGAGGGGTGATGCCTTCACTCATGTCTGAGGGCTTACATGTCCATTCTGTACACAGAGCAAGTTCCTCCACGGGGCTATGTGACCTTCACCAGCAGTGATGAGAACACCTTGGAAGTTGAGGGCCTCTGCTACCGAGATGTCACCTCCCCCATTAATGAGCGGGATGTGGAGAGCAGCAGTAGCAGCAGCCGGGGTACGCACCCCCAACCTGTTGGGTTCCCATAGAGGAGATAGAGAAGGCCCCAGTTCTTGTGAGGTAAGCCAGAGTTGGCCATGGGCAGGTGAGGGTTCCCACAGGCCAAAGAAGCATTCCGTACTCACGGGGTCAGTCCAAGGGCTTCCTGGAAGTCTTCCCAGCAGGAGGCATGTGCTATGACCTGGCAGTGCTTTACCAAGTTTCTACTTCATGCCAAGCTCTGTTGTAGGTGCGTGAGATTTATGAGCACACAGTTAAAAACTACAAGCTCTGCTGACCTTTAGTGTGGGGTTGTGATAGGCAGCCAGGCCAGACAAGCAGTGCTGAGTTGTGCAAGAGCCAGTTGAGAATAAGCTAATAGGACACAGGAGCCTCACTGGTGAGACAGGTGTTTCTGTTACCAGAGGAACCCAGTTTCTGTACCAGTCTTGGGCCTGTGTGGAGGAGCAGCAGCAGCGATGGCCTAACAAGAGCCCAGGGGCTCAGCAGTGAAGCTTCCATAGAAAGCAATGAGGTAAAGTTCCTTCCCCTCCTTCCTCCCTTGGTGTTGTAGGAGACAGGTGAATATTTAATGTGTGTCCACACCATGCCTGGAGGACTCCTAACCTTAAGTATGGGGGTCCATGCTACAAGTAAATCATGATAGATTTTACATCTTATCCCTGCCGTTAGTGAGGAGGCCAGAGGTTTAAAGCCAGGCAAGGCTGCTCCAACACACCCCTTTCACCACAGGATTCTGATCATACCCGCAAAAGCTCAGTCCGCAAACAAACCAAGAGTTATTTGAAGAATAAGAATCGTTACAGCAACAGTGACAGTCAGTGGCCTTCCAGCATTGGGACTGTATGCACTCCAGTCTCTGAACCTCAAGCTGAAAAGTCCCCCTACTCAGGACCTCAGGTGAGACCATTTGAGAACCCGATGGCTGAATGCTTAGGGAGGTGGCACATCTATGACTGCTGCAGGTGGGGGTTGGGGTCATTTATTGTGTATTCATGACAGGCCAGGCACTTCTGAAAGAAGAGGAGGGTACTGGGTTCTCCCCACAGGGCTCAGAGGATTCCTGATGAGCAGCAGGCCAGCAGTGGGCTTGGTGTCTTTTTCTTTCCAGGAGCAAGGACTGCCTATTCCCTTGGTGTCCTACTCTCTGGGTCTCCCCAAGATCAGGGAGATAGTAATAGGATGCTTATGAGCTGGGGACAGAGTAATGGCATGTGGTTTGTACATAGCAAAAATGCAGCCATCCCCCCACTGTGGAGCACCCTGGTGGAGCACTGTCAGCTCAGGGTGTGATGCACACGTGCCCCAAGTCCTAGCTCTGCTGCTCTCTAACAGCTTGTAAACTGGGCTGGGTTTTACCTGCAGCCCTTTCCAGGGTCTTAGGCCTGGAACACAGGTGCACCTCTCAGTTGTACAGGCATGTTACCAGCTGGGATCTCAAAGCTGTTTCTCTGAGAAAAGTGGTAGAGGAGCAACCTTGGGACATTTTTTTTTTTCTTCATCCTTAGCAAGTAATCATGGGCAGAAATGGATATTCTGGTGTTGAAAGCTAGTCAAGAGGCTAAGCAATTGAACTTAGCAGTAGCTGACAGGGTCAACAGGCAGCCTGTGCTGTCAGTAACCATTTAGTCTGAAAAATGAAAAGTTTGTACCATCACTAAGCACCCCCAACACACACATGGTGTTTTGGAAGGAGGAGTGCTGTGGGCCTGGTGGAGTCAGGACAAGCACAATGATGGCCACATAGACATGGGATCAAACTGGCCCCAAGTTCAGCAGGATAAGGGGCTGAATAGAGCCTTTCAGAGGGGATCAAATGTCTCTGGACACAGACCTTCAGACCAGGAGGCAGAATATTAGGGAGTCTCTGAGCTCCCTCCTGAATTCTTAAGCCTTTAGCTATATCAGCACTCATTCTCCTCTGCTGGAGGCACTATGCCCAAAAAAGGGCAGTTTAGGGGCTCTAGTCAGGCTTGGGGTCAGATGGGAGAAGATCAGCTCTCCGTTTCTGGCCCCAGGCTTCCTAGTTGTCTCTTCCCTTCAGGACCTTGCCACACTGCTGGAGCAGATTGGGTGTCTGAAGTACCTGCACGTGTTTGAGGAACAGGATGTGGATCTTCGTATCTTCCTGACCCTCACTGAAAGTGACCTGAAGGAAATCGGCATTACGTGAGTCCCCTAGTGCTGCTCCCCACCCCAGTCATCTCAGCTTCCTTCCGGCCTGTCTAGACAGAGGCTTTCTTTAAGGCTGGCCTTTGTGCCCACACAGCTCCCAGGTGGCCTTGCTGCTGTATGCTGGACCTTTTGCCTTTGTTTTTGTCAGTTCACTTTCTTGTGATTTTTAATTTTTTTCATAACGGTCATAGTTCTGGAGTTAGTGTTTTTATAGCACAGGTTTCTTATTTCCTAAAAGCTTGGATATAAAGTCTTTTAATATAAAGCCCAACAATGTAATATGCCTTTTCTCCCAAAACATTCCATACACAAAATTGTAGTTTGTGTCTTGGCTGTAACTCTTCATGGGTGACCCTCACACTTGAAGTGCTCTCCCCTAGGTGGCTCTGGTGCGGCAGGTGTCCTGTTCTCAGCAGGGCTTCCTCAGTGTTTGCCTATCTGGGGATGTCTGAATCTCTCCTGCACTTTGGAAGGACAGCTTTGCCAGGTAAAGGATTCTTGGTGACAGCTGTTTGCTTTGGCACTCTGGCTGCCTCAGCCTTCCAGGGTTTTGAAGGATAATGTGCAGGTACTTTTACTGAGGGTCCCTGCATGGACAGGCTGCTTTTCTTCTGTTGCTCCAGGATTCTGTATGTCTTTAACTTGGGTGTGTGTCCTGGTATGCATCGTCTGTGGAGTTCATTGGGCTTCACGGATGTTCATGTCTTTCATCAGTTGTCCAAGTTTCCAGCTGCTAGCTCTTGAGACCATTATCTGCCTTGCCTGTCTTCCTAAGGTCTCCTGGGAAAGACTTGGCCTAGCCAAGGTTTTTAATCTCATTCCTCAGACTAAGTTTCCATTGTGTTCCAGTTGCTGGCTCCCCCTTTGCCTGCCATGGGCTGTATCTGCCTGTGTTAGACTTTATTTCAGTTACCATACTTCTTTGTTTTACATTTTCCTCCATTGTATTTCCATTTTGTATTGAGTGTTTCCACATCATCTTTTAGGTCTTTGATTATCTTTAAGATGTTGGCCTTTGTCTAGCAGATCTGCTGCAGGACTTTCTTGGAACTTCTGTGATTTATTTTTCTCTAAATGATGCATACTCTACTTGTCTTTTAATTTTATTGCTGAAAATGGATATTTAAGTCTCATGAAATAGTAACCATCTAAGTCAGGACTCCCCCTTTCCCTGGGATTTGCAGGTTTTGTTTTGAGCTTCTTGTTTGCAGCCTCTGTGCAGAGGATTAGCTGGAGGCTGAAACCTGTAGGTGTGCTCAGAGCCTCACCTTTCCTTAGGCACATGTTGTGATGCTAACTGTCCACCCTTCTGTAGTTACTATGACACAAGCTGATTTTACGTAAAGGCTGATCCTGAACTCTGGTGGCCCACCTTCCATGTACACCAATGTTCTGAGCATGCAGGTACTTTTCAGTGTGCTAGTCTTGTCTGGAGAAGGTGCTGCCCCTTAGACCCACTACTTATTCCCCTATCCCTATCTTTTTAGCCAGAGAGTGAGTATGGCTAATAGCAGTGGCCCTTAGTAATCGCTGTACTTGTATTCCGTGCTTGATACTGGGAGAACCAGGGTCTGCCTTGCCTACCCTGCTTCCTGCATGCTGGGTCTGGGTGGCTGCTGCTATACAGAGCTGAGCTTAGCCTAAGCTGGCTGTACTCAGTCACAGCCTGCAGTGACCCAGGTGGCTCCTGCAGATTCTGCCTGTGCACCTGTCTAGAGGGGAGAGATTCCTGGAGATCTCCCTTCAGAGCACAGACGTAGTTGTCCAAACCTGGACCCAGTGATGGTAGAGGCTGTTTGGACATTCTTGTTTCTGTCCTCAGCCCCAAGATCATCTGAAACCTTCTTCCTTCAGAGTTAGGTGTTCCCTAGCAACTGGCCTTGGTGACAGGTTGGTGCCAAGGCCCATGCACATGATAGACGCTGACGTGCACCCTCTGATTCACTCTTTCAGGTTGTTTGGACCTAAAAGGAAGATGACCTCTGCCATTGCCCGCTGGCACAGTAGTGCCCGCCCCCCTAGTGATGCCCTGGAGCTGGCCTATGCTGACCGACTAGAGGCTGAAATGCAGGAGCTTGCTATCCAGTTGCACAAAGTAAGTGGAGAGTTCCAGGCGGGCTATGGATACAGGTGTCAGAGTACATCTAGAGTTACACCTTTGTAGCAGAGGATATGGTGTTGGCAGGGGACTGGAGACAGGAAACTTGAAGGGGTCAAAAGTTAGCTGAATGTAGGAGGGAAGAGCAAGTAGCCCACGCAGAGCCTCAGATCTGTAGGATGGAGCCAAAGGAGCCATTCCTAGAATGCACTACAGAGAAGCAGACAGGCAGTCCAACAGACTCTGCCGTTTGGGGAATCAGCAAGCACGGGTCTTGGCTCCTGGCTTAGCCCCTCTGGCCTGGTGTTTGCCTACAGTGCTGTGAGGAGGCCGAGGCCCTTCGTGGCCAGGTGTCCCAAGAGCAGGAATTGCGGGCTGTAGTGGAGAGCTGCCTCCTGGAGCAGGATAGTGCCCGAAAGGACATCCATGCCCAGCTGCAGGAGGCCCAGACCCTAGCTAAGGATGCTGCCCTTGTCCTGGACCAGCTTCGGTAAGTGGGTTCACACACTTAGGCAGTTACCCCCCACACTTCAGTCATCATCCCTTCCTAATCCTCTAAATAGGTGGGAAATGGGGGAAAACCATGGCGCTTGCCCCTTACTTTCCTGCGGCTCTGTCCACCACAGTGCAGACCCAGGCTTGACCAGAAGCAGGCTGGGGAGCAGCATGACAACACCAGTATGGGGCTTCCAGGGAGGGTTCAGGGCTGAGGTGGTTTTTGTTGCTCTGTCTGGGTTGGGGTTGACAGCAGGGCCTCTTACACACTAACACTTGGTCATATGTCTGGCAGGGCCTGTCAGACTGAGCTGTCAGCTCGAGTGAGGCAGGACCAATCCCCTATTGAAGCTTCCCTAAGTCCACCTTTTCTCTCGGCAGGTAAGAACAATAACCTGGCTTTGGACTAGGACAAGGGTGGTGGGCAGGAAGCCCTAGGCTAAGTTCCAACCATTGGGCTCTGCCTGACTGTTACAATGGCAACCCTGTCCCCAGAACTAGTCCACTTGTGACAAGAGATGCACTATTACACTTAGGGGTTAGATGGCAAGTGTAAGGGCCTTTGTTTCATGGCTGACTACACTGTCCCTGAGCCTGCTAGTGGAGTTGGGTGGCTGGGATCACCAGGGTTGAGCTCTACTTAGGCCTGAACCTTAAATGGCAGTTGTTAACTTGTAGCTGGGTACATCCCTGCCTGGGGCAGTCACTCATACATCAGCAATGAGTGAGGACATAACCTGTGGCCAACCTGCCCTTTTGCACCACAGATTCCAAAGGCTGGCCTATTCCCCTGCAGGCCTTGAGCCTCCCTGAGTTGTCAGGGGCCCTGGAAGACTGTGTCCATGAGATGGGTAAGTCTCTAGGAGGGCAGCCAAGGCTTTAACCTCACCCTTCCCCAGATCCTCTTCCAAGGATTGAGGCTGAGAGCTGGCCATACCCAATCAGCTCAGATCCCAGGGCCACCTATTCCTAGTGCCCCGAATTCCCCTTCGTCCCTGTTGCTGAGACTTGACACACAGAACACTAACTAACTGGCCCTATCCTTAGGGCAGGCATTATGCTCTGTAACACAGAGCCTGGAGAAGCTACAGACGCTGAATGGGAAGAAATGGCGGGAACCGTAGCCAGGAGGGATGGTGAGAGTACCCACATGCCCATGGGCACCCTGGACCACTAACCTTCCTGTCCCTGCTTACGAGGTTGTTGTGTTTTTGTTTTTGTTTTTTTAATTTTTTTTCAGATTCTGACGTTGGGTGATGGATCCACCCTGAAGTTATATGAGTCATGCAAGACAGGGCAGTGAGCAGATGTCCATAGCCGCCTAGGGGGTGGAAAACCAGCCCAGGGAACAGCTTGTGGACAGGAGGACAAGACTCAGTCCCTGCTTGGGCAGCTTGGGCCAGCCCTGAGGCAGGATGAATGGCCTGACATCCAGGTCCTGGTGAAAAGACCCCAAGCGGGTAGGAAGCTCTGACCCAGACAGGGCTGTGGGAAGAATGTGTCCCCACACATGCAGGTGCCACATTGAGGTGAGGTCTGGGGTGTCTAGAAAATGTGCTGTTTGTTGGAAAATAAAATTACCTGCAGGTTGATTGGGGGCTCATTTCTGATCATATGACATGTATTTCTGACTTTAACAGCAGACCCTAGTAACCTATCTATAGTTAGTTCTGTTCTCCATCTGTTGCTCCAGGATCTCTCCCCTGCTTGGTGACTGTTCTAAGCCCTAAAGTGAAGCTGGCAGACAGCCTTTCTTGAGCTGTGGGAGTTTTCCAATTGTACCAGTGTTTGGACAGGCTGTAAGTCAGCCAGCGATGGCACGGAGGTGCTGCTGTTTTTCTTCCGCACATCAAGTCTGTGCTTCCGTCTACACCACACCACAAGGGCCAGACTGGTTGTCTTCAGGGCTCAGAGTCCTATCGTGTTCTTGAACCCAACCTCCACACACCTTAAAGAAAGATGTCGCCATGCCACCCAGAAGCAAATGTGAGCATCAGAGGAATGGCTTTATTGTCTTGTTTCCTCAGTTCCACAGAGCTGAGCCCTTCTGGGGAGGAGGAACCAAGCCATGTGTGGCACAGCCACTCTGAAAGCAACCCACAGTTTACACACCAAGAAAGAAAAATCTAACAGAAAAACCCAACAACAACCCAAATGAATAACAGCCTATTGCAAGCTGGATCAGGTTCTGGGCTAAGGAAAGGAGTGGTCTAACATGGGTCACCTCCACTGAATGAAACCCCTGACCAGTCCAGGAGCCATGTACCAACCAAGTGGTTGCCTCGGAAAAGTGGACTCTAGCTGGGCCTCCACCTGTCATGAACAGACTCACAGGACAGTCTGAGCCTTGGAATGAGTGTGAACATCCTCAGCTTGAAAAGCCAGGCCCAGGCCACCCCACTGAACAAACCTGAGAGGGTAGTTAGGTCCCAGGGACTGCTTAGGAAGTAAAGATGAACAGCTGCCTGCTTGTCCCTTGCAGTCAGAAGGGGTGCAAAGCCAAACACGCTAGAAGGCACACTTCTCGGGAATTCCAGGGCCTGTAGGCAGAGACAGCCAAGGGAGGGCAAGAACCCACACAGGAAACTCCTCAGGATGAGGCCGGGAGCAGCTTTTCTAGGGCCTTCTTCTGTTTCTCTGTGGCCGAGGCTAAGGCCTCGGCCAGCTTTTCCGAGGGCATCATGTTGAGTACCTTAAGGGCAAATAGGAGCTGGTACTTGGCAGTGCTGACGAAGGCATTGCTCAGGAAGTTAGGAAAGCCTCCTACTCGATCCTTCTGGGTGTACAGTGGGACACGTACAAGGCCCAGCACCTGTGGGACAGAGGGCATGGGTGGGGCTGGGCTCTCCTTACAGGGGTAGGACCCTGGCAGGGTCTGGCCAGGCACAGCTGGAGCAGAAGAGCCTATGCACTCCCCGCCCTGTCTGCCAGCACTCATGATCCCTGGTCTCACTCTAAACCCCTTCCGCCAGAGTATCCACAAACCCTAAAAGCTTTCACATAACCTCTCATGAGACAACCCCAAACCCTACCACCTAGCCTTTTTGGTCTGTCCTCAATTTCCCAAGCAGACCCTAACCGTCCCTTCTTTCTAGGGATCCCATGCCCCACTTCCAGGATTGACAATGGCAGGCAGCAAGGCAAATGTAAACAGCCCCAAGTCTCTCTTCCCACCCAACGTGGCCAGGGTGAGGACCCTGCGGGACACTTGTTACCCATCAGTTGCCTTCTGTGGTGCCAGAGTCAAACCTCAGGAGTGGGAATGGGGGCGGGCCCCAGACAGTGGTCCCACCTCCAGACCATGGTCCCGCGAGTGCACAGCGCTAATCTCCACAGCATGCAGCTGCTCCAGTGTCAGCTGCCGTGCATACAGATGTGCCACCACGCGTTGTGGACCCTCAGTTAGATGTGAGCTCAGGTAGTCAGCTTCGGTAAGGCGCAGGCCGCCCAGGCCCAGGCCCAGCACACGGTTCAAGCCATCCTCCAGTGACCAGAAGCGCCGGTCCACAAAACCCCCGGGGAAGCCCAGCAGCCCGTCGAAGCGCATCTGCATCTGTAAGGCAAGCCAGATCAGGGCGCGGGGTCCACAGGGCGCCCCAAGCCTGTGTCTGCCCGCTCGCCCACCCAGCTCCTCACCAGTACTGAAAACCGCATGGGAATACGACCGAAGAGCTGCCCGGGGTTGGCGGCATACAACATGGCATGGCAAGAGTGGCTCCAGCCGGGTCCCAAGCGCATTGCTTCCTCCCGGCTGATCTGCTTCAGCTCCGGAACCGTCGTGGTCGACATCTTGATACGCTCCAGGCCCACCGCCCAAATGAGCATGCGCGACTCCGCCCACGACACACAGACCCAATCCACGCGCATCCACGTGCATTGGCCCGCCCCCACCAATCCTGAGCGCCTGGGGTAGAACTCAGGAAGACTGGAGCCCCAGGCAAGAGGGTGGCGTTTACCACCCTCCAAGGTGCACAGATGACCGCACCCACAAACCAGAAAACTATAATTCCCAAGATGCACCGCGCAGACGCCAGGTCATCCAAGTGAGAGATATATACTGAGCATCTAGAGTCCCAGACATCCCTGATAGGACAGCTGCAAATCTTAATATCCACTTCATCTCTGAGGGTGCAGATTTCCCCCTGTGCCTCAACCCCGAGCTTGTAGCTCCACCGTTGTTCTGTGAAACCATGCCATTAAAGATTTAAGCATCTAAGTGACTCCCTTTGCCCTCCTCCGGGATATCAGAAGTGCGGGGATGGATGTAAAAACTGGGACAATCTGTCTGGTACCTGGAGGCTAAGATCACCAAATTGCTCAGGAGAGGTGGGCTAAATACCATGTCCAGCTTCACTCCAGGCAGAGGAAACAAAACAAATAGCAAAAAAAAAAAAAAAAAAAAAAAAACCCCTTTGCCTGTATTTGGACGGGGTACTACTCACTGCTCTTCTCACACAAGCAAATGAAGGTGGTACCAAAATCGGTCAGGAGCTACCAAAAGCCACTAAGTGTCTTGCCACCACATCAAGGACCAAACCTGCCCACGGTGCTGTGCCAGAACAAAGGCACACGCAGAATATTGCTGCATGATTTTATTACTATAAATATACAGTAAAAACAACCCCAAAACTAGCCAATCAGGGTCCATCAAATGATAGCACATGTGAGTCTGAAGTCTGCCTCCCATCTTCCAAAGTGCTGGTACCAGTACACGGCCAGAGGCCAGGGTGTTGGCAGGTGGGGGTGGGCATGCACATGCCAACGTGTGCATTATGTGTGCGTTCAGCAGGAGAGGGCAGATGGATATGCAGACAAGGCTCTGTTCACAGGCTTACCAGAGACCAGGCCAGCCACTGCTAGAAAGGGGCAGAGGCAGAGCCGGAGCTCAAGCAACCCTGAGCCTAAAGGGGGGCTCCAAGCATTGCTACAAGTTGTCACCTGGGTGAGTGGCAGAGCAGTTCCATACCTGCCCACCAGGTCAGCCGCACTGCCTAGGCACTTCTGTCCTAGGGCCACCCATAGGCCCTTTACCTTAGAAACAAAGTATCACTGGGGCACTGCTTCTAGGCGGGCTTGGACAGGAGCCTTAAGACAATTAACCAAAGGGAAACACAAAAGGACATGTAACTGCCGAAGTCTGCTATGGAAGCTGCTCAGGCTCTTCCCTGGCAGGTGGTGGGCAGTGCTGCCCTGCAAGTGTGAACATCTTCATCTTGGAGGCTGTGAGGGAGGGAGTGAAGCGGGGCCTGTAAGAGATCCTGGGTACCAACCACTGCAATGGCTGTCTTGTTAACACACTCTGACCACTGAGGTCTGCCCCAGCTGCCCCAGCTGTCAGAGGTCACTAGTAGGGAGTAGAGAACAGGACACACATCAGGTGAAAGCAGCAGCGAAGCATGGCTGCCTTGGGGGACACACATGGGACAGGCAGACAGGCACCATTTCCTTCATCAACAGTAACTTGGGTTGCCCACCCTTCCCGAACTTCACTTCTTGGGTAGATTCTCTTCTGTTGGTTTAAGTGCTCAGAGCACCAACCTTGGCAGTTGGAAGACCCTCTAGGGCCTATGGCCCATGGAGGAAGCTGCTGTCCTTCATCTTGTACCATTTACAAATATATCGACCACAGAAAAGGAGGGTGTGTGGAAGAGCAGTCCACTGTGCAATTTCATCAAGGTTCACTATGGCCCCTCAAAGCCCAGAGGCCACATCAGGCGTGCAGACAGGAGAGGCCAGGGTCTCATTGGGCTCCAGGGAAGCCTCCTGACAATTTTGGGGATACTGAGGGCTCTGTGCTACCAGCTGAGCCAGGCTCTCAGAGTGGGGTCAGCTCAGTAGTTCCAGGCTCAGAACTAGAGCCACTCAGCAGAGGCCAGGGGGAGCTGGTGGTGCCAAGGCTGTGTGGCGTCTCCATGGAGGTGGACCATCCTGTAGGGGGGATCAGAGGAAGGAGGGGTCATGATGGGCTGTTGGTCACACATCTGTTCCCATCAACCCAGAGCCTCGTGGGGGCAGGACCACCTAGCGCCCTCTACCTCGCAACCCAGGTACATGCCATCTAGCAGGAATAGATGCGACCTCACAGAAGGCTAGGGAGTTGTATGTCTCCTACACTGAGACAGAGCACCCTTCAACATCAGGCAGTAGAGCTGTGGGTTGCTGGCCCCTGGGTCTCCTGCCCTGGACTACCATTCCTGGACCTCAGCAGCAGAGTCTGGCTAAGAGCTTTGCAGCTGGGTTAGCTGGAGTTCAGGCAGCTCTAGCAAGGGAAAGTGAGCAGATGGGAACAAAGCAAGGTGGTACTTGGGTTGCCTGAGCAAGCAGCTCCACTGGAGCAGAAGAGGCCCCAGAGCCTGTCTGTCTTCCAGGGGTCCACTCTGTGATGCTGTGTGGTGTTATCCCAGGGAAACGGTGTCCGCAGAAGCAGTGGTGACACAGACAAACCAATCCTACCCTCTTTTTTTTTTTTTTTATGGTGCAGTCCCCAGCTGTGACCTAAGGTTTAACTGCTGAAGTCCAACCTGAATTCCAACACAGCTGTCCCTTCCTCCTACAGAAGCTATAATGACAGCGCTGTTATTTCAGGAGCTCAAGGGGCACAAGAATGTTCTGAGAAACAATGAACCCAAACAAAATGAAAGAAACCACACCAGGCCAGGTTCCCTAGCTGCAGCCTAGAGTCTGGACACCAACCTGGCACTTCCCAGACAGACTGTGTGAATCTGCCATGGTGCCATTCTTCTAGGGAACCTGACATGAAAGGCTACCAGCCTCTCTGTAAGAACCTTAGGAAGGCCAGGCAGTGGTGGTGCACGCCTTTAATCCCAGCACTCGGGAGGCAGAGACAGGTGGATCTGAGTTTGAGGCCAGTCTGGTCTACAAGAGCTAGTTCCAGCACAGGTTCCAAAAATAAACCCTGTCTTGAAAAACAAACAAACAAAAAGAACCTTAAGAAGAAAGAGTCCCCACCTTTGGGCCTAGTTTTCAGGGATGTTTCTGTAACCAGCAATCTGACAGGACTAAGAGTGGTGTGTGTGTGTGTGTGTGTGTTACTACAGAAGGCTTCAGAGACAAGACGGACAGGTTCTCAGGGGCAACAATGGTCTCAAGACAGGAAAGCTCAGCAGGGCACGAGAGAGTTGGATGCCAGAGAGAGGACAGAGGCCACAGTGACAAGTGAAGAGAGGCATGAAGAAAGCCCTCTGGACAGGAAGCAAGGGGTTTTGTCTTGAGACAGGGTTTCTCTGTGTAGCCCTCGCTGCCTTGGAACTCGGATCTGCCTGCCTCTGCCTCCCAAGTGCTGGGATTAAAGGCTTGTGCCATCACACCTGGCATTATTATTATTATTATTATTATTTTGATTTTCAAGACAGGGTTTTCCCGTAGCTTTCTGGTTCCTGTCCTGGCCTCTTGTAGACCAGGCTGGCCTCAAACTCACAGAGATCCGCCTGCTTCTGCCTCCCGTGTGCTGGGATTAAAGGCGTGTGCCACCACCGCCCGGCTGGCATTATTTTTTTAATGCTTACTTTTATTTCCATTTTATAGTATGAGTGTTTTGCCTGCATGTAACTCTGAATAGAAGTTGCATGCTTGGTACCCACAGATGCCAGAAGAGTGTGTCCAATCCCTTGGAACTGGAGTTATAGTTGATTGTGAGCTGCCATGTGGGTGCTGGGAATTGAACCAGAGTATTCTGGAAGAGCAGTCAGTGCTCTTAAACACTGAACCTTCTCTCCAGCTCCACAGGACACAACAGACCTGGGAGGACACATAGACAGGAGTGTTGATGGGAATAGGTGATCTAGAGTCTCCCATGGCTGGTACACATTTAAACTACTGCTTAAAGCCACAACCACAGCTGAGGCAGGAGGAATGACTATTAAAGGCCTATTTGGCCTAGGGAGTTAGGAAGACCTTGTCTCCAGGACAGAGACCTGTAAAGAAGGCTGGGGATGTAGCTCAGCAGTAGAGTGCTTCCTACTTAGGTTTAATCCCCAGTACGAAATTTTTGTTTTTAAAAACCACAGTGAGACTACTGTATGCAGCCCCCAGGATGCTGTTCCACATATTCCTAGGCTTCCTGATCCTCCAACTCCTTCCTCCTACCACGGACAGCAACTCCAGAAGCCTGAGTTGAGTCACTGTTCAAATGACTCTACATTATTACTTTCAAAGAGCCTGGATGGGCACCTGTCTGAACGGGAGACCCTCTGGTTCCAAAGCCAGGACCCCAGGAGCCACCTTTCAGACACAAAGGTGCAGCAGCCATCAGTGGGCTCTGGACTCTGAATCCAGAAAGACCTCGCAGGGGATTGGGCTCTTCTCTGCAGATACACCCAGTCAAGCCAGCAGAAGTGTGGAGGAAAGGTCACGTACCAGCTTACTCCTCTATACCAACAGAGCAGGACTCGGGACCCAGGGCTGTGCAGAGAGGAGGGAGAGACAGATGGAGCTCAGTTAGCAGAAAGACATGGACTTTAGGGGCAGGGGCAGGAACTTTCTAGAAACAGACTGCCCACACATGGCCTGCTGAAACCAAGTAGTAAGTACAACGAGGACAGATCCTGGACAGCTTTCTAGTAAAGAGAGAGACGTGTGTGTGCGAAGGCAGCAGGCATAGTCCTCTTGTGGCTATGGAGTCAGGCCTCTGGGTCATGGAGAGGAGCTGGCAGAGGCACCTGCTTTTTTAGGTTTTTTTTTCTTGGTTTCTCAAGACAGGGTTTCGCTGTAGTTTTAGAGCCTGGCCTGGAACCAGCTCTTGTCGACCAGGCTGGCCTCAAACTCACATAGATCCACCTGCCTCTGCCTCCCAAGCGCTGGGATTAAAGGCGTGTGTCACCACCACTCGATTTGTTTTGTTTTTTGAGACAGGGTTTCTCTATGTAGCTCTAGCTACCCTGGAACTCGCTCTATAGACCAGGCTGGCCTTGAACTCCTACCTCTGCCTCCTAAGTGCTAGGGCTAAAGACATGCACCACCACCGCCCAGCTAACTTTCTCACTGTTTTATGAACTTTCCCCAGCCTCGTTTTCCCATCTCCAGGGGAACTGGATTCAGTGACTTCAGCTGCACCAGGAGGTGGTGGTGCCAGTGTCAGAAGTGAAGACACCAGCTGCACGTGTGCTCTTCACCAGGATGAAGATGTGCAGCCTCCTCTGACAAGAGCCAGGAGAACAGATGGTAGGTGCCATTGTGTAAGGAAAAACATGCAGGTGTAAAGCCACCATACAAATTCCTTCCCCACACCCCAGTGCTGAACACATCAATGGTAGCGTCAACAAGATGTGCAGGGACAGCAAGCTGGCCTTCTGTCACGGGCAAGCCTTTACAGGGGTGGTTCTCGGAGAGCAGCTAGGATCTGGAAGCAGTCACTGTACAGAACCCTCTCCAGCTGACTGCCTCCCTCCTACTTGGTACACTTAAACGAGGCCTGAGACCCTTGCCTACAGTTATCTCTGTGACCAGTCCTGACGTACTGCAGGCCACAGAGGGAATAAAGTATTCTGTGCTTTCAGGTCCACCTGCAGGAGCAAAGCTCATACTGGTAACTCAAGAGACCCAGAGACCTCCCCCAAATTCCTGCTTAGCCAAGTTTACAATAAAGATGGGTACTTGAGGTGCTTCCAAGGAACATACTGCAATTGTGCCCTTTAGGATATGCTGCTCCCAAACATGCTTCCGGTAAGGACCCATAGCTACTCTCCCACACCTCACGACCCATGTTCCCAATCTATGGGTCACATCACATTCAGGAGACAGAGGCCCTTTTCATCAAAGGGTGTCACAATCACCCAGTACCACGTGGCTCTGGAAAAGTGAGCAACACTGACCTCAGGGCCAAGCAGGGAGCAAAGGAGTTTCCCTGACACGTGGAGTAGCCCATCTCCTTACATGGCTGCTCTAAGAACCAGTCTCAGAAGGTGGAACAGCTGTTTATCAGGATTCCCAGGACCAAAGCAGTTGTAAGTTTGAAAGACCCACTTATAACCAAGATTTGGAGCCCCAAGTGTGAACCCCAAGTGTAAAGCTGAGAACTTCATTCTAAAAGAACAGACAGCGGACGAACTAAGTGATAGCTTGTGCCTGAACCTTTAGAAAAGAACAGTAAGTCCCTAGCCCACTGCCTGTGGCCCAACCAATAGACCCCCACACGTCCAGTGCTCTGGCCTGGCTGGAACGAGCTGCTGTACACCTGGGCAGTGGCCTAGGTAAGCCACAGGCATGGGCCACAGAGGAAGGCAGACTGCAACCTCAGCAGAGCAAGACTAGCCTCCCCGGGCCTCCACAGGCAGCAGCCAGAGAAAGGACTTAGTATTTTGGCAAACAGCTTGTCCTGCCTTCCTCAGTCCAAGTTCAGGGTGGGAAAGAACCCTAGGGCTGCAGGAAGGCAGAAGGCAGACTAAGCCTGGCCTGAGTCCTGCTGCGGGGTTAGCAGAGTACAGCTTAGAGTCAGAGAGATGCCCTGGACTCTGAAGGGGCACAACAGGTCTCACTCAAGACTCCCCTTTCCTTCCCCTACCCTCAGAGACAGAGGTAGGCTCTGCCCAAATGTCTATACGAGACTTGGTGCCATTACCTGGTAGGTAAATGTCGGCAGGAGGGACTGGTTGGCTGCAACCATGGTGCTGGGGGCTGCCATCCTGCAGGACATCATCAATAGAGGGCACTCGGCTCCCTGCAGCAGGTAGAGGAGAGAGATGAGGCTGCACAGGCAGGGCCAGGTCCCTATGGTCCACTCTGACCGCAGGGACTCCAGGAACCACAGTGAGGAGCAAATCCATGAGGTGGGAAGATTTCTTTCTTTCATTTCAAAAACAATCTGGCTGGGGCCAGGTAGTAGCTGTCTTTTGCTTTTCCTTGAAACTGAGCAGTCAGGAGTGGCCCCATGACCCTGAGTGGTGGTGGGCTGTAGGGCAGACTTCTGAAGCAGCCCTGAGAACCATGGCTACTTTTGCCCCACACAATTCCTCAACAGCTTGAGCCTGCATTCCTGATTCCTGTTTCCTATAGGTGACTCTTCTACCTAGGTAAAGAACTCTCAGAGGATGGGAGGAGCCTAGGCACTAGGTGGGAAGCTGAGGTCCTCCCTGCTTGAGATAGAAGACAGAAATACAAGGTCAGGTTAGAGGGGCTAAAGACACAGCACATTGCTCCACAAGGGCCACTTCCCTCACTCCCAGGGTGCCAGCCGCCTGCAAGTGGGCCTCATGGGGGAACCTCTCAGCAGGGCACGACACAGCAGCTGCACGGGTGGAGTAAGATAAGACATCACCATTCTCTGGACCTCACTGTCAGCTGAGCCATGTCCTAGTCAAGTGGTCTTGGACATTCCCTAGATGTCAGACCTGAACCTTGCTTTACTTTTCTGTCCAGCAGTGGCATGATAAGGACTAAGCAGAGGCAGGCCTGGGGGCTCCTTACCACCCGACATGTCCAGCAAGAGGAGTGGGGGAGGGCTGGAGAGATGGCTCAGTGGTTAAGAGCATTGCCTGCTCTTCCAAAGGTCCTGAGTTCAATTCCCAGCAACCACATGGTGGCTCACAACCATCTGTAATGAGGTCTGGTGCCCTCTTCTGGCCTTCAGACATACACAAAGACAGAATATTGTATACACAATAAATAAATAAATATTAAAAAAAAAGAGGAGTGGGGGAAGCCAAGTCTCCTAGGCTACCCATTAAGCCCTCCACTATAGAGAGGTAAGGAGATACCAGCTGTCCTCAATGCATCAGGAAAAGAGATAGTAAGGCAACTTCAAAACACACCAGGGCAAATAACTCACACACCTGGACAGCCCTTCCTGAACACACACGAGGTGCTGGCCAGTGACACAATGCCCTTACCTCCACCCCTGCACACTGACCGTTCAAGTCTCTGAAGGCAAGAGCTGGGGCAAGAGACTGTCCCTAGCCAGGACTCAAAGTTTACCAAGGGTGTGAGGATAGACCTGGGAGAAGGGGCTCACCTTGCTTTAGGGACGGCTCATCCACCTCCTCTGTTCCGAAACTCTAAGAGACAAAGAGGAAAGGCTCTTGTGAAAACATCCTCAGGCCAAAGGGGCCAAATTCCTGAGACTAGGCTAAGGGCAGTGGGCGGCAGCTGCCACCCAGGACACAAGGATGTCACTGGGGCTAGGCATCACATGTGGTCTTGTTTATAAGCCCTCAAAGTGACTCCTCCACAGGGCACCATAGTCAAGGACACTGACTTGTCTGCTGTGACATCACATTGTGGCAGTGCTTAGAGGACCAGCCAGGGCCTCACCAGAAGCAAGCCTCACCTCAGGGGAGCTGCTCTCCCGCAGCGCAAGTTCCACACCACTAGGTGGGAGAGGAGCATCCGAGTCCTCTGAAAGCTTCTCCTCATCCTCCTCGTGGATGGGGGATGATGGAGACCGCAGGGTGCTGGAGAGGAAGGAGGTAGTGCTGTAGAACGGCTACATTAGGAACACAATCCTGCCAAAGCCACACTGGGCCAGCAGCCTTTGCATATGCATACCTGGAGACATGTGAAAGAGGTCTTTGGGGAGAGGTGGCATCTCTGCACAGATTCAAAAACACAGACCTGACCAACAGAGGCTCCCCAAGGAGAGGTGAACTTCAGCACAGGCCTGAACAACCAGAGAAGTGGACCTGCCCAACAACCTCCCACCCCCACAGATACCAGCATAGGCCTAACAGCCTGATACTAGAAGGGATACATTGAGCCCAGGCAAACAGCAGAAGGGACTGTATGTCTCTGGAGTTGTTCTGCTATGTACTCATAGTATAGGGGCCTGGGCAGCTTGCAGAACACATACCTTTCTTTTACTTGTCTCCTAAGGAAGTCAGCACAGTCAGACTGGCCACCCCATGCTAGTCTCCAAGTGAGCAAGCCTGACTCTTGGCCAGCCTGAGGAACGTGCTACTAGAGAGGACCCTTGTGGTGCCAAAGATGAAGGTGCAGCTCTGCAGCAGAGCACTGGGGTGGCATGCACACGGCCCTCAGCTCTGCAGCAGAGAGAGCACGGGGCTTGCATGCACACAGCCCTCGGACAAACTCCAGAAACAACCAGATACACAAAACCCAACTCTGACAGATTAATAACTTGGGCAAAGAAAAGCACAAAAAGTTGTACTCTAAACACCAAATCATCCAGTCATTAAAAGAATTCAAGTTTGCAAAAGAAATATAGCTCAGGGGCTGGAGAGATGGCTCAGAGGTTAAGAGCACTGATTACTCTTCCAGAGGTCCCAAGTTCAATTCCCATCAACCAGATGATGGCTCACAACCATCTGTAATGAGATCTGGCGCCCTCTTCTGGTGTGTGGGCACACACGGAAGCAGAATGTTATACACATAATAAATAATTTTTTTTTTAAAAAAAAATATAGTGGTGACTAAGGAGGTAGAAGCAGGAGGATCAGGGCTTCTAGGTCAGCCAGTCTAGGTTGCATGAGAGTATCTCAGAAGAACCAAAAATAATAAAACTGCCAGGCACAATGGCACGTGCCTTTAATCCCAGCACTCAGGAGGCAGAGGCTACAGAGCTAGTTCCAGGACATCCAAGGATACACAGAGAAACCCTGCCTTATATAAACGAACTAAATAAAATACACACACACACACACACACACACACACACACACACACACACACACACACACACGTATGCAATCGTCTTGGACATTCCCTAAATGTCAGACCTGAACCTTGCTTTACTTTTCTGTCCAGCAGTGGCATGATAAGGACTAAGCAGAGGCAGGCCTGGGGGCTCCTTACCACCCGACATGTCCAGCAAGAGGAGTGGGGGAGGGCTGGAGAGATGGCTCAATGGTTGTCTTGGGGGCACTAGGAGCCTCAGCCCAGCACTGTTCCTGATGTACTGTTCTGCTCAGTGTTGCTGGCTGTCATCAACTAGAGAAGGGTCTGACCTGTTGCTGGACATTTTGAGTCCCAGTGATCATGCATCATGAAGTTCTGTAAAACCACCAATAAACCTCACCAGTCTCTCTCACACGCACACATAAGCAGCCGCACCGCCAGCAGAAAACACCCTTTCACTCAATGTGATAACACACCTCACCAAGGCAGACTGGGCACTAGCCTCACCTGTCTGGAGATTTACTCTGTGGCTTTCCCTTTTGTAGGCCGCTTTCTATGATTCGATCGAGTCCAGAGAGAGGACAGCTGGCTTGGGACAGACCATCCGAGATGCCTGAGTAGGTGATTTCCTCATAGAGGGGAGCTGATGGGATAGCCGGGGAGACAGCCCGTAGACCATTGAGTGCCTCAAGTAAGGAGATGGGCTCATAGCCAGGTGGGACACTGTCAGAATTCTGTGGGGACAAAGCCAATGAGGAGGGCCCAGCCAGGCTTCTTGCCCACAGCCATGAAGCCCCAGAAATGGAACATTCTCCTCCCCAGACCTGTTTTGCTGACTGTGTCTTGCTCATGCCACCTTCCAGGGACTTAAGTCCCAATTCCTGTCAAAAGCTACCTTGCAAAGTGGAAGCTATCCTGTTGAGGAGTCCCTCAGCCACCAGCTTCAGCACACACCCAATACCCAGATGATCAGCAAGGCCCACAAAAGCCACTGTTTCCGTCATTGCCAAGCCCTTACACAGCTGCTGTTCCCAGCTTGCAGAAGTCAAAGTGTGAGGGGTTAGTGACAGCAAGAGAACTCAGGAGCAGGCAGAGCAGAGCCATGCCAGAGGCAGGAGAGCATCACCAGTGCTGCCCTGGGCCAGGGGAATGCGGCCTCCGGGGACCCCAAGCAGGGTGTCAGTAGGAGTGTGGCTACCATAGCCCCGCATCAGGAATAGATGGATTTGACAGGGGTTAAGGGAGAAGGAACGTGCCCAGCTTCCAGAGAACTGTCAGGCCATGGAGTGCTGTAGGATTGTGCTGTATTGCTCCCATAGGCTCTCACAAACCAAGTTAGAGGAGCAGGGCTCCTAAGTGCTTCCTACAGGAAGCTCTGGCCTGCCCGCCCTTGGCGCTGTGGATAACAGGATGGGGCGGCACTCCTAGGGAACGTGGTGTGCGCCAGACTGGTGGTGGGTCTTAGTCCTCTGGCTAACTCTCACCTATTCCCACATGCCTTCAACTTAAAGATGAACAATCGCCCCCAGGCCCACACCCTCCGCAAAGGACAGACTCAGCTGCTTGCCAAGCTCCTTCCCTCAGCTACAATAGTTACACTAGCTTTCAACAGGCTCTTGCCAGGCCAGCAAAACTCCAGGAAGAGGTCCAGCCTGGCTGCTACCTGACTTTTGATCTCCCTGTCTGATCCCGGGGGTGCAGGGAAAATGTCAGAAAACCAGAGTCCTTGGCCCAAAGAGTCAAACTTGAAGATACAGCCAGCCAGGGGTGCAAGGCGGACAAGCATGCAGGGGGTGCCATGTGCAAAAAGGAGCAGCGAATACCAGTTCCACCTTCAATATCCATTCCACTGCCAGCAAGAAAAAAAAGGGAAACAGGGCACTCAGAAGCCACGGCGAGCAAAGCTGGCGAGAAGGGCAGTGCCTGAGGCTGGCCACCACCTGGCACCAACACCAAAGAACTGGCTTTGCGCCAACAGACCTTCGGCTTTGCTTGGTCCACAAAACTCCCTTCCTGGGCAGGGGCACCGGGACTAGGAGAGCGGATTTGACAAAGTGTGTTAAACAGAGTAGCCAGGGTTAAAATGACCTCCCACACTTGTTGGTTTCAAAAACAGGGTCTGGGGCAAAAAGAGAGCTATATGACCAAACACACTTACTGTTTCCCTTTTAGGTTTCTTGCTGGCCAGGGAGGCAGGGTGCGACTTTGATTTTTTAAAGGGACACTGTCAAAATAAAAATCACATGTTTTACAACTTCTACCTCCACATGGCATGGGGACTGGTGGGGCGAGGCGGGCCTCTGGTTTACTGCCCTCCATGCACGCCCAGGAATTCTATAACTATGGTTGACCTTAAGACCACACTCAACACAAGAAGAATTCTGTATGAGGCCCTGTGCAGGCTGCCTGCACATCAATACCCAGTTCCTGGGAGCCCTGTAGTGTGCCCACTCAGAGAGGAGCCTAACCTCAGCCCAGCCTGTTCATGGTCTGGGGCTCCGGCCAAGGTGACCTGAGAGTGGCTAGGCTCTCAGGCTCGCCATTACCCTAAAGATTCTCTGGAGACCACATTTGGGCACTTCACAGGGCAGGTGGCAGAGAACAAGAACCCACTAACAACTTAAGTACTTCGAACCCTGCAAAAGGCAGGTGGTTCCCAGGTAGATTAGAGTTCCTGGCTAATTACAAATCAAGATTACACTCACCCAGTAACTGGCTCACTCAGGATAAGAGGGCCAACAGGAAGGGACCTATCTGGCCCTCAACCACCAGGACAAAAGCAACAAGCAGCCCCGCACTGCTGAGCACGAGTGGGGTCTCTGCGACACTCAGATCCCATCTCAGGCCGTCTCTCCTGCAGCCAGCAAGCACATGGTTGGCGAGTGTCCTAGTACGCTAGAAGGCACAGGTCTCTCAGCAGCCCTTGTGTGTGGTAGGGGACGACCCACTGGAGTGGGGATTCTACACCTCGAGTCCAAGTGTCTGAGCACAACCTCAGTTTTTGAAAGAAAAGCCAAAAATCTGCATTTCATGGGTCCCTTGTAGGCTTTTAAATGTTGACATAAGGCAGTTACAGTGGTACACGCCTTTAAGCCCAGCACTTAGCAACCAGAGACAGGCCGAATCATCAGTTCAAGGCCATCTTGGTCTACAGAGTTAAGTTCCAGTACACTCAGCACTACACAGAGAAACCCTGTCTCAGAAAGATAAATCAAACAAACATGTTGGCCCAGTTTTCAGAAATCCACTGTGAGAGTACATCGCATCTGGGGACTTGCTAATTGTAAATAAATAAAGCAGGCCTTCCAGGAACAAAGACTATGCCCCTGGATGTCAGGCCACAGGGCTTATTGCTCTTACCTCTTAAAGTGGAGGCAAGACCTTCAAAAGTCTGTGGTCCCTGCAACAGATAACATGGGAACCCAAGAAGGCCGTGGCCAAGACTGGGCTCTCCCTCGCTCTCTAACTGCCGCAGCTTTCTGCAGACTTCCACCCATTTCTAGGCATCTCTCCCTCTCTCTGAGCACTTCTGCCCGAGTCTTATCTCTTCATTTATGTCTTGCTCTTTCCATCCTTAATTGACAAGACTTTTCTGGTCTGCCTGAAGCAAAATCTACGTAGACAGAGAGCCTCCAGACTGAGGCTGAAGCCAGCCCACAGGCAGGAACATATAGGTGCCCTCCAGACAGCGTCGCCTAAAGCAACAGTGGAAATGCTGGCAAACATTCAGCTCAGAGGTCCCACCCTTGCCCAGCAGAGCCTGGTCCCTGATTAATACCTCATAGGCTGCTATGGGAGCCATGCCTGCCTAGCAGGCAAGCTGAAGGAGGAGGAAAGGCACTTACAGAGTGCTCATCATGGTCCACACTCTGGGCCAAGACAGGGCTGAAGGAGATGGGAGACAGGGCCCCTGGCTTCTTCCGAACAGCCCGGATCTGCAGGAGAGCTCGGAATGCTGTGGCGGAAAGAGAGAGAGAGACATCTGAACAAGGACAGAGTCTTCAGAGGCATGGGTGGACAGTCTAGACTGTGGACACTGCCACTCACAGTGCCCAGGAACAAGGAACATGTTTCCAAATCAGAGGCGGAGGGGATCCTTAGCAGATGGGAGTCCTGGGCAGCTTCTAGGGTGGGCAGCTAAAGATTAATAGCTGTTTAAGGACCTCTGCTTAAGTCACAGTGGCTGTGGCCACCACTCACGGACCACAGAGATCTCCTGACTACAGGCTCCTGCCTGTGAGTTCTTCAGAAGGCAGAACAGGGGCAGGGAAGTGCAATGTCTATCACAGAGACAACTGACAAGTTGGGACAGAGGTCACTCCTAGTGCCGGTTCCACTCACAAGAGCGGCCCAGCAGGAACCAGGCTACATTCCTAAGACACAGTGAGCAGAGGTGAAGCCACAAGTCAGCCTGCACCCTGAGGAATCAGCAGGCACAGGACACTGGCACTTCTAGCCACATCTACATTTTTCAGGACGATTCCCACTCTCTCTGAAGGACAAGGCCAGTGACACCTGGGTCTCTGGTGGGAAGCTTCCGTCTCCACCTCCTATTTGAGGACCCCAACTTGAAGTCATGGCACACATGAAGATTTCAGAGGCCCAGTGGCAGGTCCTGGTTCCTGCAGTAAGTTCTGGTACATTCTAGGTCCTACACCAGGGCCCTCTCTTCCCAGTCTTCCGACCTCAGCCTTACACACAGCGGCTGTCCTGACCATAACCCATCTCTTTTATGGTTTGTTCTGCAGCTTCCCATCTGCTTCCAGCACTGGACACAAAGACACACAGCTAGCAGGGCGGTGGTGGCGCACACCTTTAATCCCAGCACTAGGGAGGCAGAGGCAGGCGGATTTCTGTGAGTTCGATGCCAGCCTGGTCTACAAAGTAAGTTCCAGGGCAGGCTCCAAAGCTACACAAAGAAACCCTGTCTTGAAAAACAAAACAAAAAAACAAAACAAAAAAAACAAGCCCCACACACAGCCTGTATGTTCATCTGGGGTTCCTACAACAGCCTCATGTCTCCACAACCATCCATACTTGGATACACAGCAGCTAGGTGAGGAAGGCTGCGCATTGAGGGGTGGAACTGAAGTCATGCTCTCTATATGCAGTCTAGCCTAGGGCACATACTTGCTCCAGCCCTGTCTGACCTCTGGATCCCACCAACACTCCCAGACTACTCCAGGACACAGCAAACTGGGTAGAGGTGCTCAGCTTCACTAGCAGGGAAAATTCGCCCAGGCTGAGGCCTGTAGTGAGGCCTTGGGACACCCTAAACAGCTCTGTGCATTCAGGACAGTAGGTTCACAAAGGGACACCCTAAACAGCTCTGTGTATTCAGGACGGTAGGTTCACAAAGGGACACCCTAAACAGCTCTGTGTATTCAGGACGGTAGGTTCACAAAGGGTCACCCTAAACAGCTAGCTCTGTGTATTCAGGACGGTAGGTTCACAAAGGGGTAGTGCTGAAAGGATTGTTCCAGAAAGATGCAGGTCCTGGCCACCCTGTTCACTGGGTACCACTCCCTATTCACTGGGAACCACCTATGAAAGAAAAGGACCTCTCCTTTGTCACAAGTGGGCACCAAACCTGCAGAAATCTAGGCTGGAACACTGTCTACTTCCCTTGAAAAAAGAGCTATGAACTGCCCAAGCCAGTCCCACCTATGGTCCCCTGTCCTACCTAGGCTACTGAGAAACCCAGACTAGGCACTATATTGTCCTTGTCTGTATATGCAACCTGTCCTGTGACCCAATGGAACTGCCACAGTGCAAACTCACACATTAGATGGATACACACCCAACTCTTAGGGGACAATGACTATAATGGGCTGCTTTCAGACAATGGGATCGAGAGCAGTAGCCAAAACCCCACCATTTCTGAATGAAGAAGCCATTTCTGATACTTTACTAGCCATGAGTTTGGGTGAGTTTCTTCAGAGTCCACAATGTTGGCAGACAACCTGACCACCACCCAACACAATTTTCTGCTTTCAACTCACTGTAAGATTTTCAAAAATAGTTCCTACGAAACCTTAACAATAGATTTTGTTCAGAGCTGAATCTGCCTTGGAGCACTTCTGTGTCTTCTAGCTTTCCCTGTCCTGGAGACAGAAGGATTAACATCATGCCTTGCATGAAAAACTCATGGAGTTTCTATTTCTCGTGCAATAGGGAGTGGTGGTCCCCAAACTGGCTCCTGCATCTTTCACAACAGGGCCCCGGGTAATGCTCACGCAGCCGGCAGATGGGGCAGTTGTTGGCCTGGTACCGCAGCGTGTCAGCACAGGAAGTGCAAAGGCACAGGTGGCGGCAGGGCAGGATCAGCGTGTCCCGCAGGTCTGACAGGCACACCACACACTCACTGCTGTTGTCACTGTTCTCGTCATCGGAAGGCTGTGGAGACAAGGACCTGTGTGTCAGTGGCTTCACAAGAGCCTGAAGGTGAGCCTGATGCTGCCTGGAGCAGGCCTTCCTGTGTTTCCGTGTGGCACCATCCCCAGGGACTGTGTGGCAAAGGGAGTAGGAGATGTCAGGGCACAGCAGAGCAAACACCAAGGGGGAAGCACCAGGCTCACGTGGAGGGGAAGAACCCTACTCTCCCAACCGCAAACACGGTGACTCTGTTATTAGGAGCAGAGGAAGGAAGGACTGCACTGAAACACGTCTTTACAACAGCCGGGGCTGTCTGTCCAGCCAAAATCATGGAGCAGCTCTAACTTGGAAATACTTTCATTATATGAGCTTTCAGAAAGCACACCAGGACCTGAAAAGTGAATGAGCAAATGCCTTAAACATAACTGGGTTAACCGGACCTGCTTGTTTATTGGGACATTGCCACATTTAATTATCTTTATACCGTCTGGGGCTACTTCTGAGCTATGGATGCAGCACCAAGTAGCTGCCATAGAAACCAGTGATGGCTAACGCGGCACAGTGGTGCACACCTTTAATCCTAGCAATTAGGAGGCAGAGGCAGGAGGATGTCTTTGAGTTTGAGGCCAGCCTGGTCTACAGAGTGAGTTCCAGGGCTAAGGCTACACAGTGAGGGAGAACCAGTCTTGAAAAACCAAATAAATGACAGATGGCTCACAGCCAAAAATATGATCTGACAATTTAGTGACTTAACAGGATGCTGGCCTACTTGCCGGGAGAGGACAAAACATTCCAAAACTGCTGTCTTCTGCTGTGGTTGGGGTAATGAAGTGTCCCTCTAAAAGACTTAGGGTTGGAGGATCTGAAACCCAGCTGTTAAAAGAGGTTCCAGGAACTCTGGGAAGGAGGACCTCCCTGGAGAAGTAGGTCACTAATGGCAGGTTCTGCGGGGGCAAGTAGATTGGGTCTAGCCCTCTCCATCTCTTCTGCTTCCTAGCTGCCATGACACGAGCTACTTTGCTCCACCTCACTTTCCCTGCCATGGACTGATACTTGTAAAACTGTGAGCTGAAATCAATCATTCTTGCTGGAATCGCTGTTTCTCGGGTAGTCAGTCAGACACACAAAAGCCTGGTAGCTTTTTTTTTTTTTTAAAGATATATTTATTTATTATGTACACAGTGTTCAGCCTCCATGTATGCCTGCAGGCCAGAAGAGGGCACCAGACCTCATTACAGATGGTTGTGAGCCACCATGTGGTTGTTGGGACTTGAACTCAGGACCTCCGGAAGAGCAGTCAGTGCTCTTAACATCTGAGCCACCTCTCCAGCCCAAAAGCCTGGTAGCTTAACTACTAAAAGGAGATTAAGGGAAAATGATGGACTCTGGGTTCTGGACCTCCAGGGAAAGACATTTTTCCCATCAAACCTTGTGGGAACTGGGTCAGGCCTGTGAAATCCCAGCACATCACCAATGATGTGCCCTCTAAAAGGCAGGTAAAAACCTGAGGCATATTACCAGCCTGGAGCTCAGTTAGCTGCCCACAAGGACACACCTTGGTCTCCTGGTTGTTCTTATTCTCGATGCCGTAGATCTCCTGCAACAGGTAGCTGACACGGTCCACCTAGAGAGCAGAAAGATGTGCTAGGGTTTGGTCAGTCTCTACTAGTGGGCTCACTGTACGTAGACCACCTCCAGAGGCGCAGGTTCCAGGGACAGTGTGGCTGAAAGTCTGTGGTACCTGTTGAATTCCCTCCTCCTGAAGAAGGGCAAATGCCAGGAAAAAGAGGCAGGAAACCCTGATCTGTGCTGAGTCAGCAAACAACACAGGGAACAAGGAATGAAGTCAATGGTCCCCCATCCATACATCCCAGAAGGCCAGGTCCCAAGCTGCCCACAATTATTGCCATTACCAGAGAAAAAAACACTTTGGACACATTCTGTCACCCACAAGAGGGCCAGAGCTGCTGCCTGTAGGTAGCAGATAGCAAGTCATGCAACTGTGCTTTCTACAAGACATGAGAGCCGCATCTAACCAGTTAGTTCTGACCAACAGGCCTCATGCTGTTCAGTCCTGAAGTGCCCTAAGTTAATTGTTTCTAAAGTTCCATGGGCCACAGCACCCATCCAGAAAGCCAGGATCCTGGTAGCTGGATTTTAGGAAACAAAACCCTACCCCCAGTGGGGTCTTTGGCCCCACTAGTATGTATCATCAGGGTCTGAACCCGCCAGGGTTCCCTCTATCCATCCTTTAAAGGCTAACAAACTACACCCTACACTAACTTTAAGCAGACCTCTAGCACTTGGGTAGTTACACACAAGACCATTACTCATCATGGCCTTGGAACACAGGCTCCTGCCTGACAATCAGTCTCATGATCGAGGTCTCAAATGGTTCTGGTAGGCATCCCACTAAATTCTTATTTTGCTCAAGTAGGCCGCCAGGAGTAACTGCTCTGTGTAGGATCACAGAATGTGTGATTCCCAAGAGAAGTTTTCCCAGTCTCCCTGTACCTGGGATCCCTCCCCATTTCCGGTGCTGAAAGAGTCAACTGAGTCTTCACCTAGTGCTGCTTTATTTCCAGGAATTTGTATAAGCAAGAGTCGGCTGCCACATTTCTGTTTCCTGTCTTTCCTAACCTCCTCTGCCCACTCATTTAGCAAATACTAACTGAATGAACTAACTGCATTCTATGCACCATGGTTCAAACTGGGCAGGATGGAGGGACCTGCACTGGTTGCTGTACCACAGGGTAGCTATACAACCCATGCACTCAAAACACAGACCCATTATCCCAGAGCACAACAGGGCAGACTCGGGCAGGCAGCTCCTGCATGACCAGAATGAACAGCCCACGGAGTCGTGTGTGCTTTCTGCAGCCCAAGGGCCATGATGTCTGGCACTTACAATTTGCTTCTGCTTTAACGGCTTCACAGAGAAGCTGCCATCCACGTGCTGCGGGGAGAGAGACAGTTAATCTCAAATTGGTCCCTCCAAGCACTCTTGCCCATGGCCTCATGCCTGCCTTCTACAGAACCTGGAGCATCTTCTTCAAACACTCCTGCAGAACCCAACTATCCTGAGTGGTCTCCAGCATGCATAAACTGAAGCCACCCAGCCACACTCTGATATTGGCTAGCCAATTCCATTACCCAGAGGCAGTATTTATGGAGCAAGAGTGAATAAACAAGAGTTCTTGGGTTTGGCTCAGTTGAGAAGGGGACACAAGCGCACAGTCAGAACTAAAATGTAAGAACAAAATGGAATAGAACCACAATGTATTTAATGATATCCACGGAAACAGACTGCTCAGAACTGGAAAGGTTTATTAAGGTATTAGAATTGAGATTTTGTTTTTGTTTTTGTGTGTGAGTGTGTGTGTACTTTATTTATTGATTGATTGATCAATTGGTTTTTCGAGACAGGGTTTCTCTGTAGCTTTGGAGCCTGACCTGGAACTAGCTCTTATAGCCCAGTCTGGCCTCGAACTCACAGAGATCCGCCTGCCTCTGCCTCCCGAGTGCTGGGATTAAAGACATGTGCCACCATGCCTGGCTTCAGAGCTGAATATTTATTTTATTCTATTTTTTTTTTTGGTTTTTTCGAGACAGGGTTTCTCTGTGGCTTTGGAAGAGCTGAATATTTTTGCAATAATTAATGTTATTATACTTTGAGTCAACCAAGATCAGCTCTCAGGATTGCCCAGTAAAGTTGACGGGCACTTATGGAAATTTCTAGAATGTGGTACTACAAAAAAGAAGCCTTTCTTCACTGAGCTCCAAACTGCAAGGACTAAATGGAATGTCTGTTGGTGATAGGCCATCCGCCTCACCAGATCCTGCTGGGAGCACTTTTTCCAACAAGACCCAAACATGGGGTACTCAAGAGGTGGCTGGCCTCTGTCCAGCTCACTCGTGTCACCTGTACCTCTGGCCCCAGAAGAGCCCAGAGACCGAGGTCACAATAGGAATGGGCTCTGCACTGAAAGAACACCTTGGCAAAAACCCCAAGTCAGCAGGACTCAAGATGAGTCAGCAAGAAATAAGTAATCTCAGGCTATTTTTGGTGGGGTCCTTGTGACCTGGGCTCCAGCCTGAAGCTCTGAAGCTAAGTCTTAGCTGCGTGCTGAGGAATAGTAAACAGCCTGAAGGAGGGTGGGGTCTCGGGGGCATTAGCAAGCAGGAATGTAACACCCACATCTCTGACAAGTGAGGCGATATATGTATATGTATGTATGTATGTATGTATGTATGTATATGTATATGCTCCATTTTTTATTGAATTATTTGTTCTTTTGATGACCAATTTCTTGAGTTCTTCGTATATTTTGGAGATCAGACCTCTGATGTGGGGTTAGTAAAGATCTTTTCCCCTTCTGTAGGCTGTCGTTTTGTCTTGTTGACTGTGACCTTTGCTTTACAGAAGCTTTTCAGTTTCAGGAGATCCCATTTATTAATTGTTTCTCTCAGAGTCTGTGCTACTGGAGTTCTATTTAAGAAGTGGTCTCCTGTGCCAATGTTTTCAAGTGTACTTCCCACTTTCTCTTCTTCTGTGAGGTTCAGTGTGGCTGGCTTTATGTTGAGGTCTTTGATCCATTTGGACTTGAGTTTTGTGCATGGTAATAGATACGGATCTATTTTCATTCCTCTACATGTTGATATCCAGTAATGCAAGCACCATTTGTTAAATATGTTTCTTTTTTCCATTTGTTATTTTTTGTTTCTTTGTCAAAAATCAGGTGGTCAAAAATGTGTGAATTAATATCTGGGTCTTTGATTTGTGTGTATACACATACACACACATGTATATGTATGTATGTATGTATGTGTGTGTGTATATGTATGTGTGTATGTGTATATGTGTGTGTATGTATGTGTTATGTATGTATATATGTGTATGTGTGTATGTGTATGTATGTGTGTATGTATGTGTATATGTGTATGCATGTATGTGTGTGTATTATGTATGTATGCATGTATGTATGTGTGTGTGCCTGGGGTTGCACCGCAGGTGGCAGATTCTCATCCAGCCCACCACTGTTCACTGAGCATCTACACTGCAAATCAGGTACCATGCCAGCTCTGAGATGACAGACAAGAGGCCACTCCTGCCCAGGCACAAGTAAGAACAGTAAATACCTGCTCAGAGGGTCAGGAAAGGCCTCCCGTGGGGAGGAAGCCTCCCCAGCCCTATCTGGACTGCAAGCTGCAGCCAGCAGGAGGGCAAAAAGGAACAGATCCTAAGTGAGGCAGACACACATGCCAGGCAAGGCCAGTGCTGGGTGGCACCTGAGGATACTCAACCTGGTGGAGGTGGTGGCTGGAAGAGGGAAGTTAGTCTGTGGCATGGGTCTCTCTGTGGGCATCCTAGCTTGTGCTGGTGAGTTCTTAGAGGTCCTTCAGTCTAAACAATCTACCTCACTGTGACTCTAAAAACTCTTTTAACAACCCCAGAGGATAGTCAGCCTTAGGACCAGCACCTTGGGAACTAAGAATCTGTCATTTAGCCCTGCACCAAGCTCGGACCCCCACATTCAGGCCACAGGGTGGTGGCCAGGATGGCACTTACCTTCTCAAAGGCAGCCAAGAGCACATGAGCATGTCCAGCCACTTCCACAACTGAAACAGGGAAAGACAAGAGAGGAGAAGCCACAGTGAGGTCATGACTGGGACTCTTGCCCGTCCCCTGCAGGCATGATTTCTAGGAGTCACAACCAGTGGCAGAGCCTGGAGTCCACTCCTGTCTTGCCCTCATCTCACCTCACCCTTCTCTTTTGAAGATGTCCACATGGCAATGCCACCATCACGAGCCTCTCTGTGGGGTGTGGCAGACACCTTCCATTTCCAAAAGAGGCCTTTTGATGACTAGTGAACAAGGAGCCCACTTCCTCCCCCACCAGTCCCACACACTTGAAAAAGAGGATGAGGAAAGACAAACAATGCTCACCATCTCCTTCGTCCACCACAGCCTGTATGACAACTGGAAACACACCCCGATCCAGGTCAAAGTTCAGCTGAAGAAAGGAGGCAAAAATGGTCAGACTCATGGACGTCAAGCAGTGAATTAGTCAACCTGAACTGGAGCGAGCAGACGGAATAAAGGCCACGGCGACATTAAATCACTTGGGCCATACAGTTCTTGACGGGCTCTCCAAGCAGAAACTCCACTTTCCCTCTCTCAGTCCTTGACAACCGCTCAACTGTGGGTGTGCCTGCTCTGGACAGTTGCTATAATGGATCACTCAGTGTCTATCTTTTTGTAACTAGATTTTTCTTCACTGGGCATGCTTTCCAAGTTCAGTTGGAATCCCAATCCTTTTTATGGTTGCACAGTCATTCTAGGGGGTGGGGAAGCCATATTGTTTGCCCACTCACCAGTAGAACCGTGGGCTGCTTCTACATTGTGACCACTGTGAACAATGCTACCATGTATCTGTTTAGTCTCTGTCATCCAGACCCCTGGAGACATAGCTCCAAGTTTTGGGTTAAATTTAGCTATGCAATTGTTTGATGAAAAGCATCTGGCTTAAACCCCACCAAAGATGGAATCAGACTGACACCAATTGGTTCATCCTTCCCTTTCCCAAGACAGCAGCTGCCCCCCTCCAATGAACTAGAAACCCCAGAACTGGTACCATCCTCACCCATGCCCCTGGCCCTCATACCCTGCACCCTGCTAGCAGAGGAGTACTCTGGGATTCACCTGATCCACATCTGTGGGCTACTCCCTGTCCTGTGACTAGGTTGTCCTCTGTCCCCAACTCCCTGATAGACAGAAGCTGTAGAGGACAAAATCCAGCCTAATCCAGCCTACGCAGTCTTCAGAACTTTCCTGGTGTCTCAGGGAAGCAGCAGACATTTCCATTGTTCTCACTAAGGAGTCACTCAAAGAAAAGTGGACGGGCCAGATGTGACAGTGCACAGATGTAATTCCACTACTCAGGAGGCAGAGGGTAGTGAGCTCAGCAGTGAGGCCCTGTCTCAAACAACGGTGGTACACACCATTAATCCCAGGTGGGAGGATCTCCATGAGTTCAATGTTAACCTGGTCTGCACAGTGAGTTCTAGGACAGTCAGAGCTACACACTTGACCCTGTCCCAACAAACAAACCAAAACAAAATTAAAAAAAAAACCCTTGTAAACTGTGAACATACTAAAAAGCATGGAATCCTGAGGATGAGCAAGCTGTGGCACGTGGATCACAACACAGTTAAGTTAAAAGCAAACCAATCACAAAACAAGCAAGTGAAGCAACTAGAGAAAGGGCCAGGACAAAGCACAGCCTAGGCCCTGTTCATCCGGGCTGGGGACAATGCCCTCTCCTCACAAGCAGACTTTAGCCGGGACCTCCACAGCCTCACGGCAGAGCCCTAGAGCCCTGGGCTGATGACTAAGCACACACAGTGTATGGAGACTGGCCAGAGGCACAGCTCTCAGTGCACACAGAGCTCCCTTCTCCCTCAAGGTCAGGCTAGACCAGCCTGGAACACAGGACAAAAAGGCCTGTCTCTCCTCATCAGAAAAGCTGTCCCTCGTGAAGTGAGCAGGAGGAACGAGCTTGGGCACCATCTCCACCTAAACCCAGGGCCAGGTCTGTGTTTCCACATGAGGCTGCTCCTACACCAGCGACACTGACTTCTCCCATGGACGTCCTCCCCTAGGCCAGCTCTGGTCACTGCAGGCTGTGGATGTTAGTGTTGTTTATAAAACAGGAAAAGTTTCTTCCACACAGCCAGGGCTTGAGGGGTGTAAGCACACACATCTTTAATTCCAGCACTCGGGACAAAAGCAGGTGGATCTCTGTGGGTTTGAGGCCAGCCAGGTCTACAGAGCGAGTTATAGGACAGCCAGGGCTACAGAGAGACCCTGTCTCAAAAAAAAATTCTTAACACAGGGAATTTCCCACTGAAAATATGGATAAAAAAGGAGTCAAAACACTACAAAAAAACTTTCAGGAGGGTATGGTTATTTGAATGAGCACACCCTCTCCCCCAGGTTCACAGTGTTGAATACTTGGTCCCACTAGTGAAACTCTTTGGGAAGGAATAGGAGGTGTGGTTGTTGGAGGAGGTATGTCACTGGGGAATGGGCTTTGAAGTTTAAAAAGTCCATACCCTCCCTGCCTGAAACTTCTGGTAAGATGTTAACTCTCAGCTTCTGCCCCAGTGTCATGCCTGCCTGTCACTGCACTCCCCACCACGATGGACAAAAATTAACCTGCTGAAAAGCAAGCAAGCCCCCAATTAAATGCTTTCTTTAAAAGTTACAATGGTGCCTGGCAGTAGTGTTGCATACCTTTAATCCCAACACTCGGGAGGCAGAGGCAGGCAGATCTAGATCTCTGAGTTCGAGGCACACCTGGTCTACACAGTAAGTTCCAGGACAGCCAGAACTTTTATGCAGAGAAATCCTGTCTCGAACCCCCCGCCCGCCCCCCTCCACAAAAAGAACCCACGTCATTGGTTATGGCATTTCATCACGGTGCAGGAATGGAGCCACACACAGGACTTCCAATAGAATTCTCTGCTCATTCACTGTGAACAAGCCTCAACCTGAGCCTGTTTCTCATCTCCAGTCTTAGTGCAAGGCTGAGCACAATGCCTGGGACAACATGCTTAACGCAACACACTTCCTTTTGTGTTGAGGCTACAGTGTCAAGGAAGACTTGTGAGCAGGAAGCAGCTGCTCTGGTCCTTCGGAAGGAAGATACAGGCAATAGACTGGGATAGCAGCAAGTGGCACGCAGGGCACTCACAGCACCAGGCTGGACAGGGCCACTGTGGAACAGCAATATGGGGACAAGTCCTGCGCATTTACCCCGCGCAGAATTCCCACAAACTAGGACTTCTAGCACCTTGCTCTGTGATGAGGTCTCTTGTGAATCTGCACCCCTGCAGAAGAACAATTCAGAGTGATCCTGGTGATGATGACGCTGGCCACATGCCGCCTTTACAAGGTCCATAAACTAGGCCCAGGAACCGTTTGTTTGGGTACAGGTGAGCTAGCTAGGAGGAACAGAGCCCTGCACCATCCTAGGCTGGAAGTTCACAGGAAGCCTGAGTGCATAGGGCCCTCTACACTCTGAGTAGCCTCCAGGCAGTCTGTACTATTCTCAGTGGTACTCTGCAGCTGTGCTGGGGGAACTCGGCCCAGAAAACAACACTCAGTGATCTGGTCCTGTCCTCCTCTCCCTGTGGTATCTCAGGGCTTACAGAGCACTGCACATAGCACAGCTCCCTCAGAGACCCCCTCCTGAAACCTGCACACAGCTGTGCACTGTGGTGCACACAGAGAAGCCTTGGACCAAGTGAGTGACAATGGAAGAGGACAGGCTTCCACCACCAGAGGGAGCCTGAGGAAGCTGCTTGTTTGATCTGTAGGTGTGTTTGTGCACCAGCTCAGTGCCTGGTCCCCCAGGAGGCCAGAGGAGGAATTAGAATGCCAGACTCTTGAGCTGGCCTGTGGAATCTAGGAATCTGAACTCAGATCCTCTACAAGCGGAGGCAGCACTCTTTTCTTTTTCCCCCTTTGGTTTTTTTGAGACAGGGTTTCTCTGTGTAGCCTTGACTATCCTGGAACTCACTCTGTATAAAACAGGCTGGCTTCAAATTCACAGGATCCGCCTGCCTCTGCCTCCCTCCCGAGTGCTGGGATTAAAGGCACGCACCACCACCTGGCTGTCTGTTTTATTTTTAATATAGAACAAAAGAAAGCCTCATATGGAAAGAGGCTGTTGGGACAGGGAGGAGCCCGGGCAGTTGCCACCAGCATGAGTCACACCCAAGTTCTTATATTCAGAGACCAATCCAAGCCTTGGAGTTTCACAAAGGGGCTCCCAGGCAAGGGTCTCTGCAGGTGGCTGCCAGAAATAAGGACAGAGGAGAAAGACTCTGAGAGAACTAAGTAGACACCACAGGCAAAGAAGGGCGGGGAGTAGGGAAGACTAGCAGAAGCTACTCAAGCTGTAACCCACAAGAGGCCTGGGAGGAAAGGCTGTGCTGTCGCCATGTGATTCAGAAACAAAAGGAAAAGACAATGAGGGACAGCAGCTAAACTGTCCTGCTGCTGTCTGGGGACAATGACAACGGGGAAACCTCTCTCTGAACCTTTCCAGAACCCAGCACTATAGCCTCCAAGACTACCACACTTGTGGCCACTAAGCCTTGCCCACATCTTACTCTTTAGTTCCTCTGCATATCTGACCCAAGACAAAAACCTGGCCATTCCCAGGGTGCCAGGGCCAGGAGGAATCTCCTTGGCACCCAGTATAATGTACCAGGCAGAAGACAGAAAAACCAAAGAAGGAATAAGAGAAAGTAGGGGCTCCCCCAGTTACCTCATCATCCTTCCACTCGGAGAAGTCAATCTTGAAAGAAGGCAGCGAGAACTGTTGGCTAACGCCCCTCTTGTAGTGAACGGTCTCAGACTGCAGAGAAGGGTTCTTACAGCTGTACCTGAAGACAGCAAGGCAAGCACCTGACTCCTATGGAGCCATGGGTCCCTGCACCCAGCCTCCCACCTCCTTCTGTTACTCATCTGATAGCTAGCTGAGCGGGCAGCCATTTGTTTTACAGGGGTTGAGAGCCTCAGTCATCCCAGATATAGGAACAGGAAGCAACCCTCTTGGCCAGGTGGTCCTGGCTCTTACAGGTGCTTCCCACTACCAGCTCTGCTCACCACGAGGCTGCCCTGTCCTGCCCATTTCTTCCAGAATCCCTGCCAGCTCAATACCTCTGCTGCCCTCTGGATGGGAAGAACATGTCTACAAGGCATTTAGTGCATTTACTTTTGCAGAATGATCGTAGCGCAGAACTCCCTATGCCAATGCTTGCTCCTAGCTGCCTGCTTTGCAGTCCCAGCCTGGCACTGCACATTAAGAGTCCATGCACGTGCATGCCCACAGCCGCTCTAGTGACCCAGGCCAGCTCCCTGCCTTGCTGGTCCCCACAGTGCTGCAAGGACCATCCTTTCATTTATGCAGAAGCTCATCTCACTCCCCAGGCTGAGCATTAGAAAACAAGAGTTGAGCCGAGGGCTGGAGAGATGGCTCAGAGGTTAAGAGCATTGCCTGCTCTTCCAAAGGTCCTGAGTTCAATTCCCAGCAACCACATGGTGGCTCACAACCATCTGTAATGAGGTCTGGTGCCCTCTTCTGGCCTGCAGGCATACACACAAACAGAATATTGTATACATAATAAATAAATAAAATATTAAAAAAAAAAAAGAGTTGAGCCGATGTCCCCCATTCATGAACGCAGCATTACCCATCCTATTCCCACTCCTCACCCCTGCTTACTGTCCCAGGGCTTCTCTGGGTATCTAAGACAAAGGCCACATTCAGAGCCTGGGAAGCTGGGGGATATCCCTGCTGTCCTTACTGTCAGTGCCAGTGTGAGAGGGAACCCCACAGAGAGGTCCAGCCTGGATGCAGTAAAAAAGGCCAGTCCAGGATAAGAGTCTCAGCAGCCTGGGCCTTCAGGTATAAGCTGTGGGAGCCCAGAACCACTCTATTTCAATTTTCATGACAAGATGTTATGGGGCAAGAAAGGAACAGAGGACTGCCTAGCCTGCAACTCAGGACAGTATCCCTGCAGGCTGGGTCCTGGAGCCTCCTGTTTCTGTCTTGGTGATTTGGTGGTGATATACAAGCCAGCAAACTGGGAGGGAAACAGGCCTCATGCAGGTCTCAGAAAAGGTCTACCAGGATGCATCTCTGAGCAGCCACGTCTAGCTGACCACCTATCTAGTCCATCTATCTGGTGGCAGTGGGAGTCACCACACCTCACATACCTCACAGGACACAAGAGAGACTGGCTGAACTGGGTGGGCTGGGTTGGAGCCCACTGAACTGTGGCCCTCATTTCCTCTGGAGCAGCTCCAAGGCACCTGCCCAAAATCCAGGTGTGCCCAAGGCCAACTCAGAAACAGGACTATTATCACTTGTCCTCACACTAGGCCCGGGAAGGAGGACACCATGTGGGTTATGCTGCCTCAGGCTGCAGCCTGTTAGGAGGGCTTGGCCACTCTTAACTCCCTTTTGACAGTAAGTACATACACTGGAGTACTGTTAAGTAACTTAGTAAATGTAACTAAGTCACTAACCCACTGTGTAGGCCACAGTGGAACCTCAAAGAACCAACTGTGGAAAGGCAGTAATGTCCTAACTGCCCACTGCCACTCAGGAGAAAGTCTGTTGGCTGCTCAGGGCCAAGTCTTGAGTCCTAGAGGGAAACCTTTTCTCAACCAGCAGCTAGCATTGATGTATGGGGAGCTGGTCAAGGACACCAATGTAAGAGCTAAAGCCCCAACCTTCATTTCCAGCTGAGGAAACTGAGGAACAAGCAGTTGAATGTACTGATCACATCGGAAGGCACAGAGCTGAGAAACACTCCAAGCTAGCGTTCTCGGTCCTTACTCCCCAGGGCTAGATCTGAGCCTTTTCAAGGTCCTCTCCATCACAGCAAGGACACAGACACTTTCTGCCCGTCTGTGAGGCCACTCAGACCAGGGCTGGCTTTCCTGCTGAGGCAGCCCCTGCTATGGTCAGGCTGTGGTTGCAGGCTGCAAACTCCTGAAACTGTCAAGACTCATTTTAAAGAAAATCTCCAAAAGTTCAAATCTGTAATTGTAACACAACAAAATACATGCATGTGGTATCCACCCAAACTCCTGACATACAGCTCCCAATCTTTTCAAGTTTTCTGGGTGCTGGGTATCCCTCTATCCAAAGGAGGGACTCTATGGAGGCTTCTGGAGGAGGCTGATGACCTGAAAGACCAAGCCACCACTAGCAGTTGGGGACCTGTCAGCCCACTGCCCTCTCCAGGGAAGGGAAAAGCCCATAAGACCCTGCAAAGCCTGCATAAAGCCCAACGTGCCGCACCGAGGGACTCACACTGCCATGCCGTTCAAGAACTCCTCTACTGCCTGGCAATAAATGGTGATAGCCACGCGGGCATCGGCATCAAAGGTGAATTCCAGACTGTAGAGCACACGGGGCTTTTCACCGTCCTCTGTAGAGCTGTCTGCATCATCTTTGTACCTACCAAAAGTGGGCAGAAGATGGCAGGTCAGGAACCATAGCACCAAGAACTGGTCTGCCCACACAGCTGCAGGACATAAAGTTAGCTGCTTGGCTATGTTTGCTTTGCTAGCAAAGGTAGAGGGAGGCCTGGTCCCTGTGGCACAACAAGATCTATAATCCATTGATGTGGGATTCCCTTCTGTATGCTGTGAATACCACTGGTTAATAAAGAAGTTGTTTCGGCCAGCGGCTTAGCAGAATAGAGCGAGGCGGGGAAACTAAACTGAATCCTGAGAGAAAGAAGGCAGAGTCAGGGAGAAGCCATGGAGCCGTCAGAGGAGAAAGACGTGAGCTGTCATTTGAAACCTTGCCAGTAGGCCACGAACTTCGTGATAAAACATAAAATAATGGAAATGGGTTAATTCTAGATTTAAGAGCTAGCTGCTTAAGTGATTGGCCAATCAGTGATTTAAATAATACAGTTTCTGTGTGATTGTTTCATGAGTCTGGCAGCCAGGAAATGAACAAGCAACCTTCCTACAACAATTCTAGTCTGCTCCCCTTTTTACTACTCCCAGAAATAAGGGATATCTTGGTATGGATATCTTAGGTTTAAAGCAATTTACATGCTATTGGCAACAGACTAACTCATCCCAAGTGTAGCCACCTTACGTACCCTATGCACAGCAGGAAACTGAGCGTGTTCCCTGCCCCCACACTTCAGATGCAGGGGCCCCCAGTAGGCACAACCACAAGGGGTGGCAGAACCTCTAGCTTATGGCTCAGGGTCCTGTTTACAGAGTCTGACTGCATGTGAGAACAGAGACCAGGCCCTCCCGATATCCCTGCCCCTTCCTAAGCACCAAGCAGAGCCTCTGCGCCATACAGGGTCCCCAGGAGGGCAGCACTAGCGGAGTTACCTCACAAGTCGGAGGGAGTCTTTGCGGATATTCACCAGGCTCCTCAGGGTCTTTACTGGCTCATGGGGGGCAGGAGTGACATAGGGAAACTAGGAAAGAAATGCAAGTCAATGGAGCAGCAGAGACTAGGAGACGGAAATCAAGGGAGACCCCAACAGGTATTCCTGGGCACTGGTCCCCATGTGAGGTGCTGAACCGATACTGGACATACTGCTCAGAAGACCAGGGCCATTTGGCCAGTGTTCTCAGCTCTATGCAGGACCCTCGGAAGTAGCCACAGTTAGGCTCTGCAGGCATTCTCCTATGGAAGGTCACAACTCACTGCCCACAAAGACAGTCTGCACAAAACACCAACCCAAGTATTTGGGAAGATAACACATGTGTACATGTGTGCATGCTATATAAATATATATGTAACTGGTGACATGAAACTATGGCTGATTCTGTCTATGTCTTCTGCCAGCAACACTGTGCTGGAGTGTAAAAGGAGAGACTAAGTTTGGTAAAGGTACAGAGATTGTCCATATTCTCTATCACAACCCCAGTGGATGTCCAACTGCAGTAGGATCGTTTCCTCTCACTTTTTCTTTGTTCCTCTTTTCCCTCCCCCCAACTGCCTACTATTTTCTTCTTTATGATCCTCACTATCTGAGAAATGGGGAAAGGGTCTGACTTCATCCCAACGCGAGAGCCCTAGACATATACCAGTTGCCAAACGGGCACTGAAGGAGTGGACAAATACGCTTAAATATGTGTTTCCTTGGCAATTAGTAGGATCATGGCTCTTTCCACCATTCCACAGAACATGGCTGTTCTTTCTGCTCAGACAAAAGGCCTAGAATGAAGTCGCCAACTCTATGCAGCCTGGATGCACTAGTTCAATAATGGCTATTCTGTCCCTTAGTGGCCCAATCCTGACTGTCCGTCAGAGGCAGCCCCAGGTCACACTCCAAGTCACATGCTCCCTTCCAGCCCTGCCCCATCTGGGGACACTTGGTGCCTACTCATCCTCGCAACTGAAATGGTCCCAGTACTCACCCCAGCCAGGAGTACCAGCCCTGTGGAGACCCACCTGGACTGGACGACTGCCCAGGAAGTTCAGATCCATGTTCTCTCCAAAGAGGTAGCCTTCAGGATGCGGGGTGTCAAATTTCTCGCCTCCCATGAAAAAGTGCGAAGCAAAGTAGTTTCCTGTTTAAAAAAAGGGAACATGTTTGTCCCTAGAACAAGGCATTCAGCACAACCCTGTGGGAATAACCAAGAAGCCCCAGGGCTTCATTCTGAGAGGCTCAAGTTCTGGTTCTGCTTTCTGTAAACAGCTGGTCGCTACAACCTGCCTCTCCCTGCTCACAGATGTCAGCAAGTTCTGAATTTGAACATCACTGTCCTCAGGAGTCAGTAAGTCATACCCTAACTGCAAAGGCACACTCAAGCTCTACCCCATACCCCGGCCTTGGAAACAGGTGGGGTCGCTGTTGGTGTGCTAGCCACAATGAAACCCCAGTGGACTAGGAAAACTCTCACCCAGTGTCGACAAAAGTATGAAAGAGGGAGCTCTGGACACGTGTACACAGAATGAAGGAAGTGGGTGAAGACACGGGCAGAGACCGAAGGGAGCAGCTACCACTCAGGGGTAGAATGGGTCCTCCAGAAGCCAAGAGAGGAGCAAGGAAGGATTCTCCTTCAAGTTTTCACTGGAAGAAATTGATTCCTGATTCCTGGCCTCTAGAGTTGTGAGGGGACACACAGCAGTGTTGATGCCTGCTTCTCATAGCTTCTCCAGAAATCACGTAATTCTTACCCTCGCACTGTCTGTACCCTGCCTCCCAAATCTGAGCGCCATGAACTTAATACCCAGCGATGATCAAAGTTTAAAATTTGATGTTGATCTGGATTCTTTCTCACAAGTACTGAAACTTTAAGAAGATCCACCTAGACCCTGGAGCACTTAAAACTTACAGGGCACAGTGGTTAAGAACACTTGCTGCTTTTGAAGAGGTGTGGGTTTGGTTTCCAGTACTCACAACCACCCCTGTGTGAACCAGGCATGCATATGATGCAATACATACATGTAGGAAAAATACTCATATACATAATAGAGAATAAATATATCTTAAAAAACATTAAACTTGCATTTCTCCCCTGAGGAAAAAGATGAAGAGCTTCAGATGTTGAAAGAATTGAGTACATATACCCCTGAAGAAAACCAGAAGCCAGGCCTCTCCCAAACATCCAGCCTGAGACTGGCCCACTACCCCAGTACTCTCCAGCACAGACGACCTAAGCAGAAGCCTAGGTGACCGTGTGCCCATGGATGTTAGGGCTGTCCAGACTGTATTATTCCTCAATTTCACAAACATCGGGAACTTCTGGATCCCTAAATCCATGAGAGTTCTTAGGGTCCCAGTGGGAATTCTGGGCCTCTCAGGCAACCAGGAACAGCTAACACAGGCCTGTGACTTAAGAACCACAGCTCCAAGTAAGCAATGATGACACATGCCTTTAATTCCAGCACTTAGGAGGCAAAGGCAGGCGGATCTCGGTGAGTTCGAAGCCAGCCTGGTCTACAAGAGCTAGTTCCAGCACAGCTAGCACGGTTACACAGAGAAACCCAGTCTCAAAAGAAAAAAAAGAAGAAGAAAAAGAAGAAGAAGAAGACGAAGAAGAAGAAGATGAAGAAGGAGAAGGAGAAGGAGAAGGAGAAGGAGAAGAAGAAGAAGAAGAAGAAGAAGAAGAAGAAGAAGAAGAAGAAGAAGAAGAAGAAGAATCACAATCCCAGCTATTGTAGGAACAGACAAGGCCATAAAGTAGATCAGGGCCCAGGAGATAAGGCCAGGCAGCTCTTACCCAGGGTAGGAGCCCAGAGCTATGAAGTCAGTTCAGCTGTCCCTGACTATGGGAGCAGCAGGCAGGACCTAACCTCAACTCTAGTGCTTGCTTACCAGGTGTACTGGGCAGTCAACTGCAGCCGAACAAAAAAGAACAAGGTGACAACTAGTTCAAAACTTAAGGCCTGGGTTCTATAGACTGTCTCACAGCGCTCCATAAAAGACCTGCACACCCGGCACACAGCAGAAAGACTCACACACGTGTACAGGTCAGAAGAGCTGGATGTACTCCTGGGTCCTTAGCCCTTTAATAGAACAGAAAATTAGGTAGGCGGAGTAAACAGAACAAAATGCTGGGAGAAAGAAGCTGAGTCAGGCAGTCGCCATGATTCTCACTCCCGACACAGCTACCTCGTGGGCTACACAGATTATTAGAAATGGGTTAGGTCAATATGTAAGAGCTAGCCAATAAGAGGCTGGAACTAATGGGCCAGGCAATGTTTAAAAGAATACAGTTTCCCTGTAATTATTTCAGGTAAAGCTAGCCGGGTGGCGGGATGCAGCCCAGCCCGCCAATCTTATTACAACAGACAACACACAAACTGTGAGAATAAACAGAATGGTCTCACAAGATATGCTGAAAGGCTACCAGACAAAGCCATGTGGAGTCCAAGAAAAGGGCCAAAGCCCAGGCTTTCTGTTTTGCAATGGATCTTTGCATTAAACATTTCACATGGTGGCTTTGCCAATAAAGAGAATGACTGCAACAAAGGCAAGTATAAGAACGTATTTCCAAATCACCTGCAGCCACACACAGCTCTGCTACCATAAAAGTTCTGGTAAAGCCAGGTGGTGATGCACGCCTTTAATCCCAGCACTCAGGAGGCAGAGGCAGGGGGATCTCTGTGAGTTCGAGGCCAACCTGGTCTACAAAAGCTAGTTCCAGGACAGGCTTGGACAGGTTCTAAAGCTACAGAGAAACCCTGTCTCGAAAAACAAAAACAAAAAGTGCTGGTAAATATGAGCATCTCTGGGGAGAGAATCTCAAGGCGGTGTCTGATCATGTCTGGCCTTGGCTTCAACTCTGGCTGACCTCTATACACCTAATCGTGCGTCTGAACCATGGAGCAGCTGTAAAACAGTCTGTGTATGTCTGTCTTCACATACACAGCACATCAAATGAATGGCTGCTAGGAAGCTCACCTGTGCTAAGATCCTTTGGATGGGCTGGTACTGCACTAGTGGGCAGCAAGAGATGCAACTGGAAGATGCAAGGAAGACACAAGGAAGCCCACTGATACCACACGTGACCTATGGCCCAACACTTAAATACACTTGGAATATCTATTCCTTTGGGGTACATTCCACAGCAAGGGTAGCCTTGGTCTGAAAGGAAGGCTTGAGAGAAGGCATAATGAACACAGAAGCTGAGATGCCTCAGAGCCCCAAGCAGGATATAGGTATCTGGTTGGGAAATCTGCCCCAACCTCCTCCAGAGGTCCTTTAAGAAACAACCGCATTAGCCAGACAGTGGTGGTGCCCATCTTTAATCCCAGCACTAGTGAAGCAGAGACAGGTGATTCTCTAAATTCAAAGCCAGTCTGGTCTACAGAGTGAGTTCCAGGACAGGCTCCAAAGCTACAGAGAAACCCTGGATTGAAAAAAAAAAAGAATAAAAGATAAGAGGTAATAAAGTAAACAGTTTGCTTTATTTATACTCTATCGCTGTTCTACAAATAACATATAACTAACTTTTAAAACAAAAATTTCAAATGGTATAAGATACGGAAAAACATATCTGTCACAGCAGTGATTATAATATCCCAGAATGTCAGGCAGTGGTGGCGCATGCCTTTAATCCCAGTACTCAGGAGGCAGAGATAGGCGGATCTCTGAGTTTAAAACCAACCTGGTCTACAGAGTGAGTTCCAGGACAGTTAGGGCTACAGAGAAACCCTAACTCTGTAATAATAATAATATCTCAGAATGACCCAAGTCCTATCTCGAGTGAGACAATAGTGATGACACACAACTAAATATACTAGAAACCACCAACTAAATTTAGGAACTTGGTATGTGAATAATGTCCTAATAAAACCATTAAGAAGACAATAACTTAAAAAAAAAGACAGTAACTAGCAATAGATGCTATCTCTTGGGCTGCACAGTAAGTTCAGCAGCAATCTGTGTGCCTAGCATGCTCAAGGGGGGCGGTGTTTATGTCCTCATCTTTTGCACCAACACACATACATATGCACACATACATACATACACACATGCACATGTGCATGCACACAAAACTGAGGAAATGACTGTTCTGTGGTTTTTATTGTAGATATGAGAGAGAAAACAGCTAGAAGCATCAGGAAGTCTGGAGCCGAAAAAGTAGACTGAACATGGTCAGCAGACTGGACCTGAACAGGAGAGAAGCAGGAGCAGAAGAGAAAAAAAAAGGGACATAGAGAGAGGGAGTGTGACTGAGCTGGGCAAGAGTAAGAGGGTGAGCACAGCCAAAATAACAGGGTTCTAAAGAGAATGGAGGAGGGAAGCCAATGAGCTGGGGACTTTCGGGTAGGGGAGGAGGTGAGAGGGGCTAGGATGCCAGCATGGACTGGGAAATGTGTAACAGGTAATGAGATACTGAGGTAGCCTGGAGGCCAGTGTGAGCTTTAATATGATAATAGATACCACATAGCCATTTGTCCTTTCTGCCTTTTGGAATTTAGGAAAATAGGAGTTTCCTTGGAACCTGACACTGGGAAGATGGCTCAATGGATAACGCCACTTGCCACCACACACACTTGCTGAGGGACTTATTCAACCAATAGCCTTTAAAATACTGGGCTACTTTGGGCGTGGTCTCATGTACTATAAATGTAGACATAAAAGTGCGGGGGGGGGGCGGGAGGTATTGGCTGCTGGATTCGGTTCCAGTTCCCTGCACATGTAGAAGACTGCAGATCATTACTCTTTCTGTGAGTTTACTCACAATGTAGGCAGCATAGATCTTCAAATTTCCGGCTTCATGAAAAGTCTGCCAGACATTATGGGCCTGTAGGCTGACGATGGATGCCCCAACATTACAGAAGAACTTTGGTTGATTGTCCAGACAGCAAGATGTCTTTTGTAAATTATATAGTTTTGGAGGTTACTTACAATGCACTTCCTGTTTACTTAGTCAATATTATAGCCTTCTGGGGTCTTTGAAGAGTTGAAGACAGATGTTATAGTTTTCCTTAGTTATAATAAAGAATAAATTAGATATAAAACTTAAGACTCACAAAGATAAGCTAGATGATAAAGTATTTTCCTTAATTTGCCAAATGTAAATGGACTAAATATTGTAACTATAATTCTTGTCTGACAACTGTTTTGTATATGTAATTTTATTATGTTAAAGTTAAAAATATTCCTTTTGGGTTAGACAGAAAAGGGAAGATGATGTGGGATGTCCTTCCGTATATGTGTTGCTTTTATTGGTTGATGAGTAAAGTTTTTTTGGCCAATGGATTAGCAGAGTAAAGCCAGGTGGGAAATCAGAACAGAGATAGAGAGAGAGTAGGTGGAGTAAGAAGGCGCCATGTAGTTGCCGAAGGATAAGGATGTTGTAGACTGCAGACACTGAGACCCTGAATTTTCTGTGACCCCTTGCCTGCCAGTGTAAACAACTTGTTTCCTGTGCCTGCAGCTGCTCTGGGCACGAGACCCTCATGAGTTCCTGATGGCAGGGGAGTGGTTTCTGGTGGGCTTGCAGCTGAAAAATCCTGAGAGCTAGGGTGTGGCCATTAGTCAAGGAGCCCTATATAAGCTGCCCTGGAACACAATGAAGGGGACATTCCTGCTTAAGAATGACTCATGTCTCTGTCTGTGTGGGGGTATGTTTCAATCTCAGGCCCCTTGAGAACCATCCCATGGTATACGGGCAGAACAGTACAGGAGGGACGGTACAGGAGGATGTGCCAGAACTTCACCCGGTAAGCCACAGCCTCGTGGCAATACACAAAATAATAGAAATGTTAATTTAAGATATAAGAGCTATCTAGAAATATGCTTAAGCCATTAACCATAGTTTCTGTGTGATTACGCAGGTTCGAGTGGCCAGGAAACGAAAGAGCAATGTGTTAATAAAATGAAAATTTTTAAAAGGAAAAAAAGAGAGAATGAAAAGACAAAGCATGACCTGGAATCCCAACCAGAAATTTAGGGCAATCTGGGACACATCAACTCCAAAACAAAAAAGGAAAAGCTCAGAGCAACCTGGAGAAAGCTAAGGAAAAAGATCTGGAAAGAGCCACAGGAAACCCTGTTGACAAATCTCAGAGGAAGTCACAAGAACATGGAAGTGGGAAACAACTTCACTACACTTTGCAAAACCAACAGCAATGCTAATTCTCACCCATTCGTTCAGGTTCTTGTTGCTGTTTTAATCTCATTTATCAGAGAGAATCTGGGACTAGGTAAGAGGTTCTTGGTCGCCGGGCGGTGGAGGCGCACGCCTTTAATCCCAGCACTTGGGAGGCAGAGGCAGGCGGATCTCTGTGAGTTCGAGACCAGCCTGGTCTACAAGAGCTAGTTCCAGGACAGCTAGGACTGTTTACACAGGGAAACCCTGACTCAAAAAAAAGAGAACCAAAACAAAACATAAAATTATTTTTGTTATTCCATAACTGTAATTTTTCTACTGTTATGAACTGAACTGTAAATATCTGATGTGCGACTCATGTGAAACGGTCTTTTGAAACCAGAGGGTTGCGACCCACAGGTTGTGCTAGATCCTTACTTAAACATTTGCAACCAAATCCACTAAGCCTTTGACTCAGACCTGGGCTGAAGGCAACTTGCTCTGAAAGGCCTTCAATCAGCATCTCAACATCCCATACCCTCCCCTGAACATGAGGGCAGAGGCTCTGCATCTGGATGTGGGTGCTTCTCACCTTGCCTGAGACCTTCGCATCCCAGGAATGTGGACTCCTGATCCATAGGTTCCAAAGGTTCCAGTCAGTTTAGTCCCTTCCCCTCATATTCCAGGCACCCCCAGTGGAATAAATGTCACTGCACAGGCCCTATGCTCCCTTCCCATCTATTTACTGAGCCTTCCTCCTGCCCTCTAGCCCAACAGGTTGTGCCTGCCTTGAACTCTGAAGTGAAGTCAACCTCAACCACCTAGAGGCTGCTCACTGTCCAATCTTCCCTGAACAACCCTGAATTACAGCATGCCTCTGCTATGATGGTCTATGCAATTAGAGTTCAACACACCCCAAATGAGGGAAGGCAGAGGATGTTGTGATCAATGTTTGACAACAGAGGAGACTAAGGCACAGAGAGGTCATGAGTTTAGGTCATACAGCCAATGAGATGTGCTTACTGTCCCCCTGTGCCCTTGTCCTTCAAGCAAAGTGACAAGACAAAGCCTCTTAGTGTGCATACTCAAAGAAACTCAGCAGTTCCTGGGCCCAATGAGGGAGCATCAGCTTGCTGGATGGTTTTGATCATCACCCCTGTAAGGGAGCAAGAAAGGCAGAAAAAAAGACCATTGCCACGCATGAGAAAGTATACTAATTGTACCTGATGAAAATTCTTCTTGACCCCTCACAGGACAGGTGTTGCCAGTTCACAAAGTGCTGACACCCTGCCCCTAAACCCAGCTCCATGATGCAACTGGGGCAACCTGCAAGATCAGAACATCATAGGTCCTAGAAGAACAGTGCTGTCAGGAAAGCCACCCCACACCCAGGCTTCAGGCCTCCTGCTAAGTGGGAGGCAGTGAGGGTAGCAGACCCACAGCTTGCCAGTTTTCAAGGGTAAATCCACCCCGCTACAGTGAACTGTTCACTGGCCCCGGGGTTGAATCCATAAGTGCACACAGACCAGGACTTCTCTTTGCTCTAGAAGGAGCTCCCAGTCTACTCCTCTCTAGGGCTCAAACCTTTATGTAACCTAACACGGGAAGAGATGCTGACAGGACAGGAAGGCGAGGGAAGTCACCCCTAGAAGGAATCTTGACTTATCTGCAGACTAGAGACAAGAGGCCCAGTCATCACCTTACCTCACTCAGGACACCCTGAGGACAGGCAGGAGTGAGCATGTAGAGGTACTCTGGCAAGTGAAGATGCTTCTAGTAATGTTACCCACACTCTGCCTGAAGGATACCTGTGGCTCCCCAACTCCGAGCATGAAGGAGGGATAACAATGGCAAATCAAGTCAAGCACAGCACTGAGTACAAAAGATTCTAGCTCCTCTGTCTCCACAAGCTTAGCCTTTATAGCCATTTTCTGTAAGTTTCCACAACCTCCAGGATGGCCCCAGCTGCTGGCCACAGGAGGTGGCTGCGTGCAGGGCAGATGGAATAATTCTACAGCCCTTTATGGAAAGCAGTGAGTAGGATACACCAAATGTTCCCAAGTAACAAAACAACCCAGAAACAAGTGTCAGGTCCCAAAGAAATCGAGAACAAATGGCTCTCACCCCCACCTCCAACCTAAAACCTCTCCAGCGCCTCAGCTTCGTTTCCTTTCACCCAGCTTCTGATTCCTATAGAACCCAGCCATTCTGGCCACACAATCTCTTGGTTCTTTAGCTCCTTCACTCTTGATTCCTGGTCCTCCCTCACAGCTTAGTCCAGTCCAGATGCCCTGGCTGAATTCTCCCTACATCTACAATAAAAGCTTTCTCACTCTACCTTGGAGACATACTGCCCTCATTTCCTTTATCTGATGCTGAAACCCAGGAGAAGCATATAAGAGCCTCATTCCCAGGAGCTTAGTCTCTCTCCTAACTAAACAAAGTTACTAACCTAACTCTCCCAAGGTATGTATGGATCATTTGTTTCTGCTGGTTTCTGCCATCACCAAATCCACTCCAAATTCTAGTGTCTGCCTCTTCAGCCACTTCTTCCCTCCACCTGTTCTAATCAACCATCTCTTGTTGTCTACTCGGGAAGTGTTTCTCTGGTCCTGAAGCCTGCTATGCCCTCCTTGGGAGCCCATCACCTGATCTCTCCATCTCTCCGGCCTGCTATTCCCCAGGGGCATGTCTCTAAGATACTTACTCCTCCCCACTGCTGGAAACCTCCCTTTCCCCCAAAGCCTGCCCCACTCCAGCCCTTTGGCTGTTTTCTGCCCTACCTTTTCCTCCTCTACTGGGAGGAGCTACTGCTCTCTGCCACACTGCTGTGCCAGAAGGCTCCGCTCAGCCTACTGGGCCTGTCATGTGGAAAGGGACACCTCTCCTTCGAAAAATCTCTTGGTCCCCTTGGGGACGACTTGGATTAACATTCACCTCCTCAGGAGCAGCAGTCCCATAGCTTCTGTAAGTCCTCTAAGACACCAGAACCCTCCCCAGATGGAACTCCTGTCCTAGAAGTCCCACTGAATCCCTACACCCTCCTGGGCCTTATATATGACCTTTCTCTCTTCCTCTTCTGACTCAGAGATTAGAAAGCCTCATTGTCTAAAAACGGCTTGACCTCAGTACAGCTCAATGGCCAAAACTTAGCACACTCAATTTTCAAATTCTCTCATATAGTGACAATTGCTGCCACTGAATAAACAAATGATCCCCAAATCGCTGACATCTCAACTTTCTCTGTTCTATACTTCTTAAAGCCTCTTATCGCTAAGGTTTCTCTACTTTCCAATCTTAAAAATCTTTTATTTCTGAGATTTCTTTGTTCTCTGCTCTCCAAAAATCTCTTAAGACTGACTATGCTGTAAACTATTAGGATTTGTAAATTCATTGGATATGGTTAAAAAATCTGTAATATCTGTAAGAGGAGGGGCTGGAGAGATGGCTCAGTGGGTAAGAGCACTGACTGCTCTTCCATAGGACCTGAGTTCAATTCCCAGCAACCATATGATGGCTCACAACTATCCATAATGAGATCTGGTGTGCTCTTCTGGCCTATAAGTAGACATACAGGCAGAACACTATATATATAATAAATAGCCAGACGGTAGTGGCGCACCTTTAATCCCAGCACTCGGTAGGCAGATGCAGGTGGATCTCTGTGAGTTTGAGGCCAATTTTGTCTACAGTGAGTTCCAGGACAGCCAGGACTGTTACACAGAGAAACCCTGTCTCGAAAAACAAAAATAAACAAACAAAAATCAATGGAGTTCTGATAACCTATTAATCTAGCCCTGGTAAATCACTATCCTAGCCACAAGTTCAAAATTCTAAGTTTCCTTCAGTTGTTTCCTAAGTATAGACTTGAGGTGTGTTTCAACACACTGAAAACCACACACCCAATCTATATTTACAGCCCTGTGGACAGGAGAGAGTAGACATGCTTTAAACCCAAAACCATAGCTTTTGCTATGACTCAAAGGGGTGAGTCTACTGCTTTTTCTACAATGTGGATTCCGTACAGAGTACAAACAGTAGTGATGCTAATATATCTAAAACATTTATCTTTTTCTGTAAACTTAAAAAATTCTTATAAGCAAACCAGGCAGTGGTGGAGCACACCTATGATCACAGGGGGTACACAGCAAGATTCTGTCTCAAAACAAAACAAAAAATAACAAAAAACCCACCCAAACAACAACAAAAAATCATGTAAGGTTCAGCAAGTTGCGACTTGGATTCACCTGTCATGGGTCAAATTGACTCCAAATAAGTATTCCTATCAATCAATAGCCTAAGCTTTCCCTCTACTGCCTGTCCTGAGAGTGGGCTTCTCCTTTCCCTGGTCTTGGAAATCCTCTCCTCCCCTAACTACGGAGACCATGGGCCTGAAGTTTCAGCTGTACATCCAAGACAAATATTTTCCTCCCAGCTCCTTAACTTTATCTTCTGTCCCTGGTCTATATCCGTCTCAACAGATCTGCAATCAAATGAAGAGTGTGAAATGCTCCTACAACATGGCAGCCCCAAGGGTTCCTTCAGAAGCTGCATCCCAGCTTGCTCCAAAGCAGCCTGCACTTCACTAGGCCCAGGTGGTTCTTGAGAACCTGGGCAGTGAGTAAAATAGATGTCCCCCAGCCCGCACTTGAGAGGATCAGGCAAATATCATGACAGGCCCCTAATAACTCAGTTAAGAATTAGGCCTCAGTTCCCACCTCCTGGAACTGAACAAGTCAGTTCCTGAGGAAGACCCAACAAAGGGCCATTGATCACCAACTGCCCCGACAGTAAGGGGCAATTGATCACCAACTGCCCCGACGGTAAGTGCAAGGGTAATGGCAAGCACTAAGCCAGAGCCAATCCCCCTCCACCCACCCACACACATACACACACCAGGTACCTCAAAGCAATAGCCAAATAAGGACAAAGCCTGGGACTTGTCCAGATTTGCCCCTGCATACTAGCCCTAACCAATTAGAAGCGTACTAATATGCCGACTTGCACAAACCAATCCTAAGCAGAACAATCACACTGCTTTTAGAATTCCTTTATTATGTATAAAAGAGTATGCACGCTTTTCTTGGGGGTCACTATTCGCCATTTTTGCCTTTGTGTTGGATGTGCTGTCCCAGCATGCTGGTACCTTGAAATAATAAATGCTCTTGCTGATTGCACACGTGGATGGTGGTCTTCTGTGGGACATCTCCAGGACCCTCTAACAGCATTCCCATCTCCCTTCCCAGCCGTTGGCCAACACTGCAGCCTTCCTGCACCCTGACAACAAAGCTCTAATTTCAGCTGAGAAGCAATTATAGAAGAGACAAAGTTGCCCCTTCTCATCAACAAAAAGGCTGGGATTTCAGGTCCCAAGGCAACAGAGAACAAATACTAACAGCCATGCCTGTTTAACACAGCAAAGCACGTGCTGGCCAGGTTCTCTCGGCGGCACGGTGCCTGAATCCTCTCAGCACTCCTCATCCCACTCCCAACCCTCAATCTCTACAGCCTCCGAGCTCGCTTCCCTTCTGTCCAGCTGGAACCTCCAGCAACCGCTGCACATCCAAAAAGCCCCGCCCCCTCAGAGACTCTGAACAAAGACAAGGCACCAAAAAGTTCAGATCCACATTCTTGGCGACTATTACAACTTCCTCCATTGTTGCCACGGGCAGCCCAAATCCCCGCTAAGTGCTCAGCTTTTGACCACACCTGTGGTGGGCACATCATCACCCCTCACCCACAACTTATAAAGTCTCCCTGCTTTATTTAGTTCAGGGGTGCAACTTCACTGGCCTCAATCTCTGTGACTGGAGAACCCACCTGGGAGTTGCTCTGCTCAAATAAACTTGTATTTTTTTCAATTCATCTTGATTTGGTTTACTGTGTAGGCAAGAAACTTTTGGGGGGGGTGGTGGCAGAAAACCTATTCCCTTCTCCCTGCTTTACTTTCCTATAAAAACCGGCCACCTCTAGCCAGGCGGTGGTGGCGCACGCCTGTAATCCCAGCACTTGGGAGGCAGAGACAGGCGGATCTCTGTGAGTTCGAGGCCAGCCTGGTCTACCAAGGGAGTTCCAGGACAGGCTCCAAAGCTACAGAGAAACCCTGTCTCGAAAAACTAAAAAAAAAAAAAAAACCGGCCACCTCAGTCACTCATTCTTGTTGCCCTCTTGGTCCCCTCTCTTGTCCCTCTCTCTTCATCCTCTCCCACCCCCCACGCCTCAGTCTATTCTGCAGGGCCATGCTCATTCTGTACTTTCCCTCATGTCTACAATACAAACCTGTCTAGAAGGAAGCCGTCATGTCCTTGCTTTCATCCAGCAAGCAGGTAGACAGGTGCATGGGATCCACAGCAGCCACCCTTGATTTGAAGGTGGTATAGGCAGGAGCCAGCAATGCTCAGAGTCATCCAGAAGACTTCCAAGACCCATACCAAACAAACTCTGGCTGGTCCAGGGCTGGTCTCTTGAAGAGAGCTGGCTTTCAAGGCACGAGGTCTAGAGGCTACACCTGGTTTCCATCAGGGAGCTGGGCCACAGGAGGCAAGCAGCCTTTCAAGGACCAGAGTAAGTTGTGGGCACAGGTATAAAAACCTCTGTTCCCAGATGTCTAACCCAGTGTTCTCCTGACAGTTTGGCTGGTGGCTCCCACCGAGTGAGAATGGAACAGAGCCCCAGTAAGATACGACTGACCAGCAACTCTCCTTGGCATATCTGTTGCAGGGAGCATTGAAAACAAAGAGGCTCCCAAACTGCGAGATGGGCACACCTCCACAACTAACCCGTTATGGTGCCCAAGCTGGTCTCAAACTTAAAGGCTCAAGTCTCCTCCCTCAGCCACTTAAGGGACTGGGCTACACTTTGCCTCAGCTTTTATACTTTTGGGGGTGTATGTGAAAAACTGGGGATAAAGCCCAGGGCCTCATATGAGCGAGACAAGGTCTCCCACTGCACTGCACACACCTCCAGTCCATGAGGTAGAGTCCTGGAACTTTGCCTCTAACAGAGGCTTCAGCCCCACCCAAGGCAAGGGGATTTGGCCTGTGCCACACATCTAAGGAACGAGAAATACCTCTGGGTAAATGGAGACACTGTTGCAGAAACTGCCCCAGTGTCTGCAGGCTGATGCCAGGGAAAGAAATGTGGGCTACCCAAGACCATGGAAGGTTACTCAGCTACTGCAATGAATGGAACTCACATACCACCAGAAGGTAGGTCACAGGTCTGAGCCCCCCACCTCTCCTCCATTGCTACTTTTCAGTGACCTGGTATGTTGTGATTTCTTCAAATAGTAGGGCAAGGCAGAGGGCACCACGTGCCGGCCATTTAAGTGTTTGGCTCTAGTGACCACACCTGCTTTGGTCCTCAGCTTGGAGGCCTTCCAGCTGTGTGAGGAAACAGCTGTGTGTGCCTCAGCCTCTGCATTTTCAAGGACATAGCTAACTAGCGAGCTCCAAGTAGGCAGGCACACGACCTCGATGCAGAGTCCTCCAGGTGCTGCTACCATGCTGACCTGAGTACTGGGACTTCACAGAAGTCAGAGGGGAAACCTGTGTTAGAACCACATCCCTGTGTCCCAAGGACCTCACACTTTTCATTTAAGCATAAAGATTCCCAGACTTGGGTGCCCTCACCTGAGTTCCTGTCTGACTCACTTCCTGAGAAGAAACCCTCAGGGACACATAGCAGGACTGTTGGGTCACTCTGTCCTCTCCACCCCATGGCAGACAGGGCACACAGGACTCTTCAGTGAGATCACAGATCTGCAAATGTGGCTTGATCAACTCCATATATAAAATGCCAAAGCAGAGAGAATCTGCCTCTGCCTCCCAAGTGCTGGAATTAATGGCATGTGCCACCACCGCCTGGCCACTAAGATTTTTAAAGATTTAAATAGATGTAGAGCCAGACATGGCATGATACACCTATACCCCCAGAAGGCTAAGGTAGGAGGATAATGAATTTGAGGCCAGCCTGTGTTAGAGGCCTACTCAGGGGCAAAATAAAACTATATAGACATACACAAGAGATGATTTATTATGCTTATGGGTATAAATAGTCAGCAAAAGGATGGCTATTCTCCCCAAATGGATGCATAATCTCTACCCAATCCAACTGTTTTTGTAGACATTGACAAACTATACAATTTCTACGGGAACATAAAGAATCCCAAGTAATTTTAAGAAAGAACCACTATAGAGAACTTGTTCTTGTAGCTGACCTCCATTAATCAGCCATGTGCTGCTACTAGCATTATGCAGACCAGGCTTTCCCACTGTGGGCTCTTTGGACCCCCAAATTCTTTATTCTGAGGGCTGTCCTGTGGCCTGTACCTACTAGATGCCAGTAACACATACACACCCTGGGCTGTGCCAAACTATCTCTATGCACTGCCAAAGGCAAGCCTCAGGAATTTGGGAAGGGGGGCTTGACAAAACTGTCTCAGTTGAGAAACACTGGGAAAGAATTACAAAGGAAAGGGAGAGAATGTTGTCCAGAAATAAACCCTTTCGCATTACAGTAAACCGAGTTTGGACAGAGATGCAGAGGCACTCTGACAGAAAGAGGACGGTCTTTACATGAAATGAGGACACGGCAGCATGGCTCAACTTACTACCGTGTTTGACGACCTGAGTTCAATCCCCAGGTCCCACGTAGTATAAGAACCAACTCCAGCAAGTTATTCTCTGATGTCACTCTTTCTTAAACTAGAAAAAATTAGGAGGACTGAGAAAACAATCCGGTGGGTCAAGGGGGTGCATGGCAAATGTGAAGGCCAGAGTTTGGATCAGTGTCCACGTAAAGGCTGGGTGAACACAGGAGCAGAGTTGGGTATGCCCAGAGCAACGTGAACAGCTAGAATAGCCAAATTTGGCCAGTTCTGGGTTCGAGTGAGAGATCCTGCCTCAATATAGAGAGCAGAGAGCAAAAAAGAAAGAAAAGAAACCCCCACACACATTTAAAGGCGTGCATATGACATGCACAAACTCCCTGCCACCCCCCCACCAAGATAAAGAGAATCTGTGAAACTTAATCCAAAAGCATTATTCACTTTTAAAAACTGCTAAACTGAGCCATCCTAGCTGTAATCCCAGTAGGAAAGAAGCTGGAAAAGGAGGATATCCATGAGAGAGAGAGAGGCCTCATGGGCGATGTATTAAGTTCCAGGCCAGATGGCCTACAAAATAAAACTCTATCAGAAAATAAAAATAAAATATCTATCGAACAAACCAAAGAGCTAGAGATCTCAGTGGCTAAGAGCACTTGCTGCTCTTACAGAGGACCAAATGGTGACTCATGACAGTCTCTAACTCCAGTTCCAAACGATCACATCTTCTGACTTCCAGGGGCACAGGCACACATGTGGTACACACACATACATATAGGCAAAACATTAACATAAATGACTCAATCTTAAATTAAGTAGGTAAGAGCTGGCTGCTTTCCTAGAAGACCTGGCCTGGATCCCTAGCACTCCTATGGTAGCTCACAACCGTCCATAACTCCAGTTCCAGGAGATCAGCCACCCTCTTCTGGCCTCCATGGACACCAGGCAGGCATGTGGTACACAAACATGCATGTAGGCCATGCAGTGGGGGCACACACCTTTAATCCCAGCACTTGGGAGGCAGAAGCAGGCAACTCTCAGTGAATTCGAGACCAGCCTGGTCTACAAAAGTGAGTTCCAGGACAGCCAAGACTGTTCCACAGAGAACAAACAAAACAACAACAAAATGCACGTAGACAAAACACCAATAAACAGCCGGGCGGTGGTGGCGCACGCCTTTAATCCCAGCACTCGGGAGGCAGAGGCAGGCGGATCTCTGTGAGTTCGAGACCAGCCTGGTCTACAGAGCTAGTTCCAGGACAGGCTCCAAAACCACAGAGAAACCCTGTCTCGAAAAACCAAAAAAAAAAAAAAAAAAAACACCAATAAACATAAAACTAAATGAATCCCAGCAACTAGGATGTAAAGATCTTCATGAGTTCCAAGGCCTGGCCTACATAGAGAACTCCAGGCTGTGAGGGACATAGGGGTGGCACAGACATCTTTGTGCTCACAGATACGCTCTAGGGGAACCTGGAATGTTAAGCACACAGGGTTGTTCCTTCAAGGGAAGGGATTCCAGAACTTGGAACTGAGGCAGGAGGATCCTGAGTTCTAGTCAGCACAGGTTACACAGAAAATTCCAAGCCAACCTAATGAACGGTAGTCTCCAGAAGATATCATCATTATGTTACAAAGATACAATACCTCTAGATTGTATGATTCTATTTATGTGAAATGTCCAGAAAAGAAAAAATGCAAAGGCAGAAAACTAAACTCTGACTCCGCTGTTAAGACTGACTACAAACAGGTACAGACTAACTGTGGGGAGGGAAAGGCCACAATGGGCTATGGTGGCTGCACAATCTACCCACTTACTAGAAATCCTTTCATGCGGCTGGGCGGTGGTGGCGCACGCCTTTAATCCCAGCACTCGGGAGGCAGAGGCAGGCGGATCTCTGTGAGTTCGAGGCCAGCCTGGTCTACATGAGCTAGCTCCAGGACAGGCTCCAAAGCTACAGAGAACCCTTGTCTCAAAAAACAAAAAAACAAAAAAAAAAAAAAGAAAAGAAAAGAAATCCTTTCATGCTTACAATGGATCAGTTATATGGTACGCAAGTTATACCTCAACAAAGCTGCTCAGGGTGAAACAAACAGGATGAAAACAAAGCAGATATATTTGAATTCAAGTTCTGCATTGTTGACAGCACATGAAAAACTCCCTAAGGAAAAAAACTGGACCACATGAGATGTTAAGCATTACTTGGGGAGTTGCAGAGATGCTGAGTGGTTACGGACACTTGTTGCTCTTCCAGAGGATCTGGGTTCAATTCCCAGGACCGCATGGTGGTTTACTCCAGTTCCAAGATATCCAACACTCTCTTTTAGCCTCCTCGGGCACCAAGCATTCACATGGTGCAGACAAAACATTCACACATAAAATCAAAAATGAATACATCTAAAAAAAATTTTTTTTTTTTTATTGCTTGAGCTCAAATGATGGCTCAGCAGTTAAGAGTACTTGTTGCAGTGGTGGTGCTTGCCTTTAATCCCAGCACTCAGGAGACAGAGGCAGAGGAGCTCTGTGAGTTGGAAGGCAGTCAAGAAAGACCACACAGAGAAACCCTACCTTGAGGGGGTGGAGTGGGGGAGGTACTTGTTGCTCTTGTAACTGACCCAAGTTCAGTTCCCAGGACCAACATGGTAGACAGCAACTGTCTGTCCAGAGGAGCCAATTCCACCGACACTGCATGCACTTAGCACACAGACACACATAAAATAAAAACGATACTGTTTTTGAGACAGGGTCTCACTGTGTATCCTTGGCTGGCCTGGAACTTGCCGTATAGATCAGGCTGGCCTAGTCTACATAGAGATCCTACTGCCTCTGTCTCATAGAGCTATGACTAAAAGTTTGCACCACCTAAACAACGACTCAAGGAGGTGTGACACACATCTTAGTCCCAGCACGCAAGAGGCAGAGGCAGGTGGATCTCTCTGAGTTTGAGCCCAGCCAGGTCTACAGAGCGAGTACTAGGACAGCCAGGGCTACAGAGAAACTCCGTCTCAAAAAAACAAAAAGGAAAGGAAAGGAAAGGAGGAAGGAAGAAAACAAAAACTATCACCTTCTCCTCAAAATAATCAAGAAACCAGCAGAAGCCTGAAAAGGCAGTTCCATAAAGTTGAACGATTGGTTCATAGGAGCACCCCTCAAACGTTCTTCAACATTTCTGTCATCCCCAGTTCATGCACCAAGATCCTGAGGTTCCCATGTTAAATGAATAACAATGAAAGACACATTGTCTACATAGTTGTCTAGAAGGCTATGGAACAAACTAGCACTCCGAGGTGCCGGCCCCAGCACCAAACGCACACCAAATGAAAATCTCTGAACTGGGCAGGCCCAGAACTCAGAGATATAAATGGCAGCCCAGTCAAGCCCAGGTGGCCAATGGATTTCAGCTGCTGTGCCACAGCTGGCTAAGATATTCTGGGGTTGTTGGCCGAGTACCATAAGCAATCAGAATGCCTGATACAGTGGATCTGTAGTGCATGAGAAAGAGAAATTAAGACTACTCAGGTGTCAGGTGAGGGGGCGTGCCATAGTAAGCTAGGTTTCCAGTATCTGTTACACCACTGCCAAATACTGTTAGGGTCTGGTCAGTCACCTAGTTACCTTTGAAGCAGTTATAGTAGCTAACATTTGCAGAAGAATCCTTAAGTGCCTAGCACTATAAATTAGCAACCCATTTTACAGAAGGGGAAACTGATATGCAGATATCAGTCCTTGAAGTCTCTAAGGGAACCTCTGGAGACACAGCCTGTACGAAGGACATCCTGACAGATCCCAGAACCTCACATGAACAGAGTATTCTCTCAAACTTGAGAGGACATCAGACATACCAGAGAAAAATGGGCTTAAAATGCATTGCCCTAGGCCAAAACAAGTCTTGAAGTTTCACCCAAAATGTTTGAAGGAAGCAGATACTTTTGGACCACACAGGAAATCTGGTCTAGTTGGTCTGAAAACATCTGAAAAACAAACATCACATTGGACACCCAAAAGACTGGACCTAAAGGCCCGTTTGGAGGCCAGCGATAGGTCCAGTGTTCTACACCCCCCCCCCCAGGAAACTGTATAGAAATAAATGTAGCTAAAGTTCTATACAGCCACACGCATCCATTATCAGGGCAACACCCATTGCTGGGTATGGTGGGGCACACCAGCAATCTCAGCACCAGAAGCTTAAGGCTGGAGAACTACCTCGAGTTTGAGATCAGCTACACAGCGAGTACCAGGCCAGCCAGAGCTACATAACAACAAAACAAAACAACAACAAGGCAGGTCTAGGAATGTGACTAAGTTGATAGAGTACTTGACTAGCATGCACAATGCCCTAAATTCAAGTCTCCAGCATCTCATAAAACTGAGCAAAATAGTACACACTTGTAACCCCAGGACTGTAGGGTAGAGGCAGGTGGACCAGATGTTCAACATCACTCTCAGCTATATAATGAGTTGAACTAGCCTGGGCTACATAAGAAGATCTGTCCTTATAATTGTTTATTTATTTATTTATTAAAACACAAGAGGAAACAGATAGGATAGGAGCAAGCCTGCTCTGGGAGCCCATATCTGATGCTGGTCCCAGCTCCCATAATCTATCAGTGTGTCTGCCCTGAACAAGAAGGCAGAGTCCGATAGTCCTCTCCAACTACTATCCAGTCCTCCAGGGGAACCCCAGTAGCTCCCCATCGATCATCTCTCTGAGTCAAATACTAGTGTCCCGCACCCGAACGCTAGGAAGAAAAGCCTGGGTCCAAATCCGAAAGAGTTGTCACGATCCGGGGCCGGTTTTCATGCCTCCAAAGCCTGCGAACCTCGGAGGTGAGGCAGTCCTCACCGCACTCTGATCCCAGAGATGCCAAGCTCGGATGTGAAGGGCTGTGCAAAGTAACTGGCCCAAGGTCACCAGTTAGGAAGGGGCCCGCACAGGGTGCGACAGCGGCCAGTTGGGATAGCCAGGGCCGCAGCCACGCCTCAGACTCCACAGGTACCAGGAAGGGGCACAGGAGGACGGTCCGCCGCAGGACAGGGCGCTCGCTCGTCTGGTCCCCAAGCCTCCTGGTGTCCCCAGCCCCCGCTCCAACCCGCGTCCCCGGAAGCTCACCCGACTTCGGGGGATAGCGGTAGGCTGAGTTGGCCTGAATGTCGATGTCCTCCACGCCCGCGATGCGGCGACTCAGGATGGAGCCCATGGTGTGCGGTTCGGCTGGCCGGTCGGAGAGGAAGGGGTGACGGCTGCGGCGTCCTCACACCGACATGGCCCAGAGCAGGCCGCACAGAGGCGCGTCCACAGCCGCGGCAGCACCTCCCCACAACCCCCGCCCCCGGCCGCCCAGGCCTAGCCTGGCGCCCCGCCCCGTCCCGCAGCTCCAGGGGAAATGGAGTCCGCTCTGGCTCTGCGCGTAGGACCGCGGAGCGCGTGCGCACTGTGCTGCCCAGATGACCCTCACGTGAGCTGCCACGACAGGACAAACCAAGAAGTCCATGCTGCGAGGGGGGTACCGCCTCAGACGATGCTAACCTCTGAGGCCAAGATGGATGTTGATCCCAGAATGCCTCAGTCCCTTCATTTTCTATCCACAGTTAGACACTTGTGGAAGCTCCAGCGTCTCCCACATCAACCCAGTCTGAAAATCTCTGCATACCACAGCGGCTCTCCCCACTTCCCGAGCTATTCTCCCGTCCCCCAGCCGCAAAGGGAACACCTTTTACCTGTCTGGAACTGGGTGGCCTCCAAGCTCTTAGAGGAATGCAGAACTTGGTTGGGTCTTGGCCAAAACCCAGATCACCTCTGTCGGTCAAGACATTTGCAATGGGTACGTAATTTTAGAGCACCCACTGAACACAGACTTCTCCCCATTTCACACATAAGGAATCTGAGGCACAAAGCAGGGCAGACTGTAAGTAAAAAAGTTCAGAAGAATCAGGATACCCACTGCAACTATACCCTGGCTTTGACTCTCACACTTCAGTAAGGATGCCAAGAAATCTGTTTTTATGATTTTTAGATAAGGGACTGAGTTTCTTAGACATGCTTCCCAACTTGAACCTGCTGTGCCAGAGCAGCTTGGGATAGCAGCAGGTGAAGCGTCAGATGGCAAATTCACCATAGTCCAAAGTAGAATGGACTACACCTGAACAAAGTCCTCTAGGCTCCTCCCACGAAGGGGTCTGCAAGGGTGCAGAGAAGGTCAGCTGCACGGGGAAGCAGAGTGAAGGCAAGAGACCCTCAAGTGGGGGAGAAGGTAGGGAGCCGTAGCGAGAGGAGGGACGCAGCTGAAGCACTCAGATACTATGAGCAGACTGAGAGCAGGCCGAGGGGGTGACCGAAATGGCTGGGCGATGGAATAACAGATATAATATATATAATTGAATAACATTCAAAGGACAAAGGGCTAGCCCTGGAAGCAGTGCTGAGGAAAAGAGTGGCTGCCCAACCAGAGGGCTTGCTCAAGGTTGCCATTCACCAGAGATTTCCCTCAAGGCCATGCTGTTGAGATAGCGGAGACCCTCCAGGGCCTTTCAACTAAGGAGTGTGAATGAGCATCCGAAGAAGCTACATTTCCTGGCTGGGAAGCTCTTTTTCTTCTCACTTGGGAACCGAAGTTCCATAGTCTGAAGTGACTGCCTCCCACCCCAGCAACCTCCTCCATCCCCAAAGAGTCACTCTTCTGGTTATCCTTCAACTAAGGCTGCTCCAGAGTCATTAATTGTATGGGAGCTCTCCAAATTTCTTCAAACTCAACATACACCAGCAAATTAGCACTATCGACCGGTAAAGAAAGAAAGCCACAATACCTTTGTAAACACACTTAGAATCACAAGGCTTAACACACTAATGACTACAGTGGAGATGTGTCTGGACCAATCGAGGCAAGGCCCTGATTATTCAACTGAACCAACGATGCAATTTCAATACATCTACCTCACAGGCTGTATTGAAGACAGTCACTGAGAACTACATAGCTCCTCGACATCCCACCACCCTCTCTGTGACCACAGCACCTACTGCAACCAACTTAAGCTGCAGAGGAACCATGACTGCCTGGCTCAAGTGCCACAGGCACAAAGCTCATAGCGACATGCTCTTGACAGGCATCCCATTCCGTCCATGGCAGAACCAGAATTCACGGACAACTCGAGTCCCTGTGCTTGCATTTGCAACTGCACCAGGCTAGTTCAATTACTCAGGATTTCAATTTCACCAGGAATCTTGAACACCAAAATGAAATGACCCCATATATGACAATGAAGAGAATCCAGGTGTTTAATGGAGCCTGAGCACATTTCGTACCCTATGAGATCCACACAGGCTAAACTTCTTTTTTTCCCAGACAGTGCCTGTCTGTATCCCGGGCTGGTCTCCCAGTCATGATTCTAAGTGTTGGGAGTATAAGTATGCACAACCACACCCAACTCCAGGACCAAACACTGATTATACGCTGCCATCTTGCCTGAGGGATCTACACATATTCTCTCCTTTGGTTCTCTGGCATGAGTTCTATTTTCATTCTCAATTTACCCAAGAGGAAAAAGTAAGGCTCAGGCAAGTAAAATCCTCTACTCCAGTCACACAAGAGATAGAGTGATAGCTAGTGTTGTCAGTCTAACAGAATCTCCAATCACTTAGGAGACGGTCCTCTAACATGACTGTGTGTTTGTCTTGATTATATTAACTGATGTGGGACGACACATCTTAACCGTGAGTGGCAGCATTTCCTAAATGGTATCAATCATTTGAGATGCTGACAGTGGGATCCCAGACTGTATAAAATAGAAAAGCCTAGACCACTGAGATAGCTCCACTGGGAAAGGTACTTGCCACTGGGCCTGACTCTGATTCTATATCACAGAAGACAAGAACTGACTCCACAAAGTTTTCTTTGAACTCCACACTTACAGCATGGCATTCATACACCCACACAAACACACAACTGAAGTGGGATGTCCTTCTGTATATGTGTGACTTTTATTGGCTAATGAATAAAGCTGTTTTGGCCAGTAGTTTGGAGTATTCCTGGTTAGCTCTTACATCTTAAATTAACCCGCTTCTATTCATCTGTGTATCACCACGAGGCTATGGTTTACCAGAAAGATTCTATTGTCTTTATCCTTCAGAAACTACACGGCGTTTCTTTTGACTCTGCCTACTCTCTCTATCTCTGTTCAGATTTCCTACCTGGCTTTACTCTGCTAAGCCATTGGCTAAATGGTTTTATTCATTAGCCGATAAAAGCAACACATATACATAAGGACGTCCCACATCACACAATAAATAACTATAAAATAAAATGGAGGTGAAGGGAGCCTGGATCCTGTTTTCTGGACTGTGGATATGATGTGACCAACTGTCTCAAGCTCCCACCCCGACTTCTCTGCCACAGTGAACCATCCCCTGCCACTGTGAGGTGGGATAAACTCTTTCTACTTTAAATATCTTGAGCTCTTAGATCAGTGAGATTAAGACAGACAATCTGGTGTAGTCTTCAAAAAACAAAAGAAAAGTTCCTTCTGGTGAATCTCCTAACAGGTGCATGCACATCTCATATGTGTTGCATGTTATGTGCATGTGTGGTGCACACATACTGCATTTGGTTACTGCCTGCTTTGATCAGAGACAAGGAAAATCCTGAGGGCTCTGATATTCTCGCTGAAATGAAGATCCTGGGCAAGGCAGGTATTTCACCAAGTAGCCAGCTTATTAAACATCATTCTTAGAATTGGAATTCAGGTGCTTCAAAGCCCCTCCAGCAGTTTATCCACATGCTGCTGGAATATAAGCTCCACTATCAACATATTAAATGACTAATTTTATTCAACAAATATTTATTTGCTACCATGTGTCAGGTGATGAGTCAGGCAACAGAGATCAAAGGGTAGAACACCAGAGGACTATTGAGGAAGTAACATGCCCTTTATTGACTAGCTCTGTGAACCCAGAAGGTTCTCAACTTAACTGACCTCTGGTAAGAGAAGGCTGGTACTGCAAATGCCATATTCTTCATCTCATACTCTTCTGGCCCTGCTCTCAGGCCCCACCCCAGCCTGCTAAAAAATCCAAAGTTCCCCCTCCAGCCAGGTGAATGCTGGCAGAATACAGTGTTGCTTTCTTTCCCTGCCATCCCTGGGAAAAACAAGCTAGCTGAGGGAACTCAGAACTCAGTAGTAGGGTGACCTTCCCCCTTGTCAGCCCTTTCTGTTCTGCAAGTATAAGGCCCACACGGAGTAGATCTTTCTGGGCTAAGCAAGTCACCACGTGCCAAGATAGGGTAGGGGTGTGTGTGTGGGGGGGGTGTCTGATCAAGTCACTGAGATGACTACGTAAGAGTAGGTGTGTGGCGGGCGGTGGTGGCGCACGCCTTTAATCCCAGCACTAGGGAGGCAGAGGCAGGCGGATCTCTGTGAGTTCGAGACCAGCCTGGTCTACAGAGCTAGTTCCAGGACAGGCTCCAAAGCCACAGAGAAACCCTGTCTCGAAAAACTAAAAAAAAAAAAAAAAAAAAGAGTAGGTGTGTGTTCATGCAAGCATGAGCGACATTCCTAAATGGAAAAGATCCCCTCTTTTGCCAGAAAGATCCTGCTGGTCCAATGGATGCTGCTCTTTTCTTCTAGCTCTAAATGTCACAAGTGTAAGGTTGAACTAGTCTTAAGCTTGCTTATCTATAAAAATGGGAGGGGCACTTCCTAGAGTGACCAAGGACAGATCTGGTACACAGAGTACCCGGCCCTGTGCTAGGCCCATCATAATCATCCCACACAGCACAGCTAGGAGCCCTCCCACACAGCACAGCTAGGAGCCCTCCCACACAAGAGGAACTTGAGGAAACAGCAGTCAAAAATGCCATCCAGGTCTGTCTAGCAACCAACCTGCCCACCTTCCTTCAGGCTTTGTTGCAGTCTCCATGGAAACAAAGGAAGCAGCGCCAGTGCTGCTTCTTGTGTGATTTCCTCGTATGCTGGCTTTGACTACGGTAATGCACATGCGAGATGCTTCCTAGAGACGAAGGCATGTTCTCAGCAAAAGCAAAACTATTTTGATACTATTGCTTTGCAAAGAACAGTGCTCTGAGTGATCCCCCAAAAGCCAGAAAAAAGCTGAAATCCTACTTCCTGTAGACAGATGGAAAAGATGACTAAGAAAAGGAGACACTCGCTTGTCCCGCACCTACTCATAAACTAATCTTCCAGCTCTAAATCCCAGGAGTCCTCCCAGCCTCCCTTCAGTATTGCAGAGCCTAGAGACCTTTCTGTCCCTGCCCACCTTCCTCTAACCACCCAATCGGAGAGTCCCTAGGAGTGAGGAACCAGGAAGAGCACAGAGACTTCCCCAGCTATCAACCGGGTTCCACTCCTTCACGGCCACGGCAGTCCTACTAGGAAACAAAGGATCAGGTGTATTAAAACGCCTCAGTAACCCATAGTCTGCTCCCAGGGTCTGCGCTTACTTCACAGTGTCCGTGTTATGAGTGCCCATTTGTTCACGGGGTGTCTGACCTAACGCCCCCATCCGGGTCGGTTCTACTGTGGCAGGGGGCCAGGGAGAGCAAAGAACCCAGCCACCGTCACTAAGGCCAGGGAACAACGCCAGCTCTCGCCCCCAGCCTCCGGTGGCGGTCCCCGCTTCGGGCTCGCCGCTCTCCCACCCACGACACCAACCGGAAGCGGCATGTGCAGGGCTGTAAACACGGCTTGCAACACCCCACCCCACCCCTCCGCTCCCGACCCCGCCTCCACGCCACGTGACGCGCCCGCCCCCGCCGCCGCCTGATTGGACGACCAGCTTTGTTTACCTTATATGGCCAGGTCCTAACACCCCGCGGCCGCCCATTGGTACAGTCGCGGCCTCACTCAGGTGACGTCACCCGACACAGAAAGATGCAAATAAACCGGGGCATTCTGGGAATGGCAGTTCGTGGCCGCTCTCGTAAGAGCTCCGCGCGGTCCTGGCGCCCGCAAGATTGCGGAAGCTTTTCTGCTTTTGCGTGGGAAAGTGGGAACTGAAGGGACAGGGACTCCAAGGCTCCAGAGACCACTGGCCTGGCCAGAGTTTCACAGGAGCTGTCTTTTCTGTGGACGCTCCTCCTGCGCAACTGGCCGAGACTTAGGCGACGATGCCTTGCTTGCGCAGGAAGGCTTCGTGGAGGTGGTGACTTCAAGCAGCGCCTGGAAAAGGCAGATGCTGTGGTTCACTGTCTTCTAAGTCTCGGGACTTTCGGAGCCTTGCAGCCTAAGGCAGTGGAATTTGGTCAAAGCTTTCGGAGAGCCTCCAAAGAGAGTGCCTGCTAACGCTGTGATGCTAAGCACGGCAGGCTGCAGGACGTGACAAGCCTGTGTTGTGGTCCGGGTCCCAGACTTGGCATCACAGCCTGGAGCGGGAGCTGCGCGCCCTACGGAGATCCGCTAGGGAAAGGGCGTCCCCTCTCCTCCCCGGTCCGTTCGGCGGGGGCGTCGCGGACTACACATCCCAGCATGCTCCGCCGGCCGCCGGGCAGCGAGGCGCGGTGAGTCAGAGCGCACAGTAAATATTTGTATTAGCCGGGGCCGGCTCGCTAATGGTGGACGCGTGAGACGAGGCGCGAGCGCGCAGGGAGGCCGGAGCGGGCTGCGCGGCGGCGCCATGTCCGTGAACATGGACGAGCTCAAACACCAGGTGATGATCAACCAGTTCGTGCTGACGGCGGGCTGTGCGGCCGACCAGGCGAAGCAACTGCTGCAGGCGGCCCACTGGCAGTTCGAGGTGCGTAGGGGGACCGGGGGCAGGCGCGGGCGGTGTGGACACGTGCCGGGGTGCGGACTGCGGGCTTCACCGACGGCCAGGCCCGAGCCCCGAAATCGGGGCTGCCCCGGGGACCCGGCGATCAGGACAGGGATCCCCCCCGCACCTATGTCCCGGTAACGGCCGAGGGCGAAACAGACGGCCGCCTGGAGGACGCCCAGGGCCGGGCCGGAGGCGGAGTCGCTCCGAGCGAACGGTCCCAGGGTCGGTGTGCCCGGTGGGCGTCTTGCGGCGTGTGCGCACACGTACATGTGCATTTGTATTTACGCACGCACCGCGCTTGGGCGTCAGCAGGGCAGAGCGAAGGTTGTGGGCATGTGGGCGCTTGTGTGGACACGAAGTCCAGCCCGAGACCGTGTCTGATGTAGGGATAACGTGTTTCATGTTCGGTGTGTGTGCAGTGCGTACATAGGTGGCAGTTTGCGAATGGTGGCCTTGCTGGGTATGGTGCAGTGTGTGTACACACATACGGCATGGAGTGTATAAGTGGTGTGCAGGATCCTCAAACTAAATTGTTAGGATGTGTATATGTGTACCCCAGGACGAAGGTGTGACTGGGGCGGGATCCTTATGAAGGCCCGGGTGTCCTCAGGCCTGACAGACGAACCTGTACCTTGGGATAGTGTACTGCACACGGTTCACTAATTTTAGGTCATTCTAGACAGGAGCGGGTAATGGCAGCCTGGCTCCCAGCTACTCCCAGGTTTCTCTTGGCCTGTAAAGTACTGTGCTCAGTCTTTTGCGTTACTGAGATGCCTCTTATCCTCTAACTCAAATCCCCAGCTTCTCTCCTTGTTAGCATCTAGAGATGAGGCCAGAGGGCTTTAAGCCGTGTTCCTCACAGGTGTGAGGTCACAGCGAGAGCCAGTCTAGTAGTGTGTGTCCAGTTGGGAACCCCAGAACGTGGTTTCCCAGTGGGAGCCATCCCACAGAAGTCTCTGGGAAGAGATTTAGGCTTAGCTTTCTGGTGCAGGGGTGGGATCAAAAACCGTGCCCCTCCGTCCCACCTCTGTAAACCAAACCTTTGCTCTGCTTCCCTCCTTCCCACCAGACTTTCAGGCCATTGCGCCTGTGCAGGAGACAGGAGGGGAGGCTTCATGCTTCAGCCTCAGTTTCCACACCCCTGGGGGTAGCAGGGTTTGAATCAGCCTCTAAGACCTGAATGGTCGGCCTCTCCCCTCCCCCCTGCAGCCCCACCCAGGGAAGTGCCCTACTCCCCACCTCTGCCACAATCCTAATCTGCCCAGTCTCTGGGGCTGGATGTGGTAAAACTTGTAAAACCACATTCATGGCAGTCGCTGGAGCCCAGTGGCTGTGCTCGCAGGCTCCCTCCTTGCCTGAGGCTGGGCAGGCAGGTGTCCCACGGGAAGCCGGCTGTGGGGAGGACTCTCAGCCCACCCGTCAGTTAGGGACAGTGTGTCCCTCAGGCTTGAAGGAATGGACTGAAAAATATGGCTGTAAAGATTAGGGAAAACTGTCCCCATGAAGATTAGGGGCTTCCTGCAGCCTGGAAACAGTCTGACTGACACAGCTAGGGTCTCTGTGCTATTGGCTTTGCACAGTCCATCCCCCCACCCCTGTCACCATAGATAAAATTAAGAGTAGGCTGTGGACCACCACTACCCCTGACCTGAGGCATCTGCCTAGGAATGAGGGGTTCATCATGGTTAGCCCTCCCTCTCTCTCTTGATTGACAATATACTCCAGGCAGTGTTTCTGGGTCACATTCTCAGACTCAGGTGCTAATGGGGGCAGAGGCTGTGGGGGAGGGGACCTCTGTGTAGCTGAGCAGTTTCTCAGTGGCCTTTAGAGGACAGTACCAGGTTTGTCATGTTGGAGTCCTGGGTGGGTGGGTGCGTGGGGGAGCAGCTGACCCTGCCATGGAGTCTTGGGTGTCACCAGGTTCATCCCCACTCAATGCTTGGGAACCGTGGTGTAGGGTGTCTCCAGCAGGAGATGTCCAGGATAGTTCATTTGAATATATTTGGGGCGGAAAAAGAGCGAGCCCTGGGAGTCAGACTGGGTTTCTGGGTGTGTTGGTGAGGCCTGGGGCCTGGAGTCCCGCTGGCTTTGGGCTGGCTTGCCCGTCTGAGGAGTAATAACGCTTCAAGACTGGGACTTGGCAGGCTCCTCAGGACTCCTTACCCACTGACAGCCTTCCTAACCCAGCACTTTCACAAGAGCAGCCAGTTTCCTCTTTTCCTGAAGGGGCCCAAACAGGGCATGGTCAATACAAACATCACCCTTTAGGTTTCCTGAAGCCACTTTGGATCCCTTTTTCACTGCACTCTGGCCAGTTTTGAGAGTTTGCCTAGAATCTCAGTCCAGGATTCTGCCCCCATCACTACCTCATGCCAGCCAAGAGCTTTAAAAAAAAAAGTTACTTCACCTTCAGTTTTCCTGTCTGTAAAATGGATGATATCATTTCTGGCCTCTGGGGTTGATGCGTCCCTATTTTTTTATTTTATTTATTTATTTATTTTGAGGCAGGTTGTTTTTGTTTTTTGTGCGGTAGACTAGGCTGTCCCGGAACTCACATTGTAGACCAGGCTGGCCTTGAACTCAGAAATCTGCCTGCGTCTGCCTCTTGAGTGCTGGTATAAAAGGTGTACACCACAGTGTCTGCCAAAATTGTTCCTGTTTTGATAGAGCCCTGATGGGAGAGGCTGTTGCTTGGAACCAGCCAACTACAGGTGGCTGTGGAGTTGTTTTCAGTTTGTGGTGGGTTCAGTTTCTGGGTCACTGTCTAGCTTTCCATGTGAGGGCCATCCCTCTAGAGAGAGGCAGGTCTCTACCCTGTAGGCTAAAACTAATTCCTTAAGGGTCCCATGCCTCAGACTGGAGAGATGGTTAAGAGCTGTGGTTGCCCTTCCAGAGGACCCAGGTTCAGATCCCAGCAACCAAACCATGGCTCACAACTGTCTGTAACTCTAGTTCCAAGGGACCCAACAGACACATGTGCAGGCAAAACACCAGTGTAGTACATAAAATAAAAATAAAATCATTTAAACCAGACGGTCATGGCGTACACCTTTAATCCCATCACTCAGTAGACAGGCAGGTGGATCTCTGAGTTCGGGGCTAGCCTGGTCTACAGAGCGAGTTCCAGGACAGGCTCCAAAGCTACACAGAGAAACCCTGTCTAATCCCGCCCTCAAAAAAAAAAAACAAATAATAATAATAAAATAATTTTTAAAAAGTGAAAAGAGTCCCTGGCTCACATATGAGGAAACCGAGGCTCAAATGAGGATTTGCCACCCATTGGTGACAGACCCAGGCCATGATAGAGTTCAGACAGTGCTGGGGTAGGGGACAGGGCTTCAGTAAGCCACAGACACCTGACTGGTGGCAAAAAGATGTTATACAGGTCTTCACTATCTGTCCAGCCTGCTGTGAGTTCCATGACACCTCCCCAGGTGGTAGTCACAGGCACACTGCTGGATGTTAGCTCACCCTGTCCCCGCTGGTATGGTTGAAGAGTAAACACAGTCTTTCTCCCTGCAGACAGCTCTCAGCGCCTTTTTCCAGGAGACCAACATCCCTTACAGCCACCACCACCAGATGGTAAGTGTCCCCTGGAGACACAGAAATGGCCACCCTGGCGACTCCTAGTCTGGGGAGGGGGGGTGAACTTACTGGCTCCACCTAGGGAGACCTTAGGTGAGGAGGGAGGTGCACTGGGAGGGTAGGCCTTGCATGAGGTGTGTCTATAGGAGTGTGGACAGCCTGGGCCCCTCAGAACCCAAGAACACTGGCCTTTGGAGCTCAGCTCCCGCCAGGCAGTCTGCCAGGGCTGCCGTGCTGACCACAAGCTGGAAAGCCTCATGCCCAAGGCAGGAGGCATTGTGCCAGGTGGTATGATCTCCATGAAGCCAGGCCAACCCATCTTGATGCCTTTTCCTGTGATCTATTCCCTGGGTGGTGGGCCAGCTGGGGCTGCAAGCAGCTCATGTGACTCCCAATAACTCCTGGGTATGTGTCTCCTTTTTAGAGGCAGCAGAGGCCCTATTAGATAGGGATGCTCAGTCCTCCTTCTGTCCTTTCTTCCCCCACAGATGTGCACTCCCGCCAACACCCCTGCCACGCCCCCCAACTTCCCTGATGCCCTCACCATGTTCTCCCGTCTCAAGGCCTCTGAAAGCTTCCATAGTGGTGGCAGCAGCGGCAGCCCAATGGCCACGTCGGCCACGTCACCCCCACCGCACTTCCCCCATGCCACTGGCAGCTTTGCAACACCCAGCTGGCCAACTGCAGCCTCGCCCCCAGGAGGCCCACAGCACCACCAGTCGCAGCCACCCCTGTGGACTCCGGCACCCCCTTCCCCAGCTTCAGACTGGCCTCCTCTGGCCCCCCAACAGGCCACCTCAGAACCAAGGGCCCACCCTGCCATGGAGGCAGAGAGATAAGGGAGGCCCCTCCCCCCTCCCGGAGGCCAGGGCCCCGTGGGGTGGGGGAGAGGATGTCTCTGTGGGCCCCTTCACCCCTCCTCTGTCTGTACCCACATACCCCAGAGCCCTGGAGGGGAGAGACTGGACTCTAGCCAGGCAGTCTTGTGCCAGCATGCACAGCTGCACACACGCAAGTTCACAGCACAGGAACCCCCAGCTCGCATGGATTTGACTCAAAAGTGGCTTGGGTGCCTGGTGGGCAGCGCCTTGGAGACCAAGCAGCCATCCCAACGAAGACTCACCTGCCTGGCCCCACCACCTGGAGTGTTTCAGAGAACCACTTGGTGGCGGAGATGTGGCTGACTCCTGTCTTGAGGCCTAGATCCCCACCCTTGGGAATGCAGAGCCTTCTCCGCATGTGTGCGTGTAGCTGTGTCTGTGTATTTATATGTGTGTCGCTCTTCAAAAGCAACCTAGTTACGGGGCAGCTGGACTTTGCATGTTAGAGTGAGCCCCAAGTCCCTTGGCCCACCACCCCTTCTTCCCAAGGGCCCTGCCGTGCTCCACCTCATCTGCCAGCATTGCTGTTTCCTGCAAAGGATTATGGGAAACTCCAGGACTCTTCTGCCCATCCCTCAGCGCCTGCCTGCTGGGGTTCCCTGCATGCCCCTTCCCCAGAGCCCAGGAGTACCTGATCCCCATTTCCTATCCCCCTTTTAACAAAAGAGAAAAGAATTTCAACCTACTACAAGGCTCTGTAGTCTTGCCTCATGTGTATCCTGGGTGTTGCTGACTGCCTCTGAAAAGAGATGCTATGCTGAACAAAAGCCACCCATTCTCGCCTAGCTCCACGCTGTTGGATCTTGCTGCCCTGTCTACATGTTCTGAAGTCATCTACCTACCAGAGGCTAACTCTGTTAAGTTTCTTAGCCTTTATTCCCAGACTCTCACCTCTTCTGTATCCCTTTTCCTGATGAAATGGTGGATCTCAGCTCTGCTTTGAGCAGGGCTTATTTATACCTGTCTGCTGGGGCTTCACATATATCTTCTTGGACCTTTAGCCTAGCTGCCAACTCCAGGGCTTTGTGGGTCTTCCATCCCAACCTGGATGCTTATCTGGAGGGAGAGAATTGAAGCGGGAGGGAAAGGAAAGTGAGTTTTACTCTACAGTTCCTCCATCCAGGGATGGTGGGTGATTGTTTCTAGAGGATCTCTTTGGGGGTCACCTGTCATGTGGGCCATGTATGGTCTAGTGTGAGGTTTTTGTTTTGTGAGTTTTTCGTTTTGAGCTTGTCCTGGAACTAACTAGCGATTGTAGACCATGCTGGCCTCAAACTCCAAGATCTACCTGCCTCTGCCTCTGCCTCTGCCTCCTGAGTGCTGGGATTAAAGGCGTGCGGCATCGCCCAGCCTATTGTCAGTTTTTTAGTGCTCAGCCACGCAGCCTGGGTGGCTTGCGTGGACCATACCCACCCTGCTTAAAATAGTGTTTCATGCAAAGTGGGCAGCAGTATCACCCTGAATCTTGTTGGCTACATAGGGCCTTAGTGTCCAGCCCACACCCCAAGTCAGATTCTAACAGGTCCTCCTGTTACTAAATAGACCCTGAGAGGTAGTTTGGTTTGGTTTTGCTTTTCAAGACAGGGTTTCTCTGTGTAGCCCTGGCTGTCCTGGAGCTCACTCTGTATGTGGACCAGACCTCAAACTCCACCAAGGTGTATGCCGCCGCCACCACCTGGCTGACACTGAAGTTTTAAGAAGTACCCCATAAGACATCCAATAAACTGGACCTGAAGCTGACATGGTCTAGCAGTTTGGGGAGGCTGCTGAGAGTTGGAGCTGGGCATCTCAAGTGGTTACACCCACTAAAGCAGAAGGGATTTTCTAGCCTCAGCACTGTTAGCGTCTGGGCAGACAGTGTCCCCACGATGCCCAGCATTCTGGAAGCCTGCCCACTAGATCGAGTAGCGCCCATCCCAACTGTGGTGATCAAAGCCCTCTGTAGACACCGCTGGTGCCCTCTCCGGGGATGGCGGCTACTGGTCACATGGTTCACATGCCTGGCTGCCTAGACAGACCCCAGCTTTCCCCACCCATCTGCATCAGTGCTGGGGAGAGAGAGTAGCAGGCAGACAGTGATCCATCCCTCTGCTTACACTTAAAGCCATTTAGTTTACACTTGGAAAAGGTGAGCTCTCTGGTGTGCCAGTTATACTTCAAAGCTGTTACTAAAAATACACAGCTCCCTCTACCAGGTGGTTCTGATGCAGCAGCTAAAGCACACAGCCATCTGACTCCTGAGCTCCAAACTTGAAGGATGAGGGTAGTTTGAGTGCTTGAATTTTTTGAGAACTTGCGTGTTGTTTTGTTTTGAGGGAGGGTCTTATTGTGTGGTTCAGGCTAGCCTCAAATTCACCTAAATGCTGAGATTACAGGTGTGAACCATTTTTTTAAAAAATCCATTTTAAGTGTTTGCTAAACAGCCTAGGTTCCAGGCTTCCTAGAACTGCCCTGGATGAGGGTCCTAGACTGCTACTTGAATTTGTATGCTGGAGTACCTAGGAATTCATTTCCTAGTGCTGATGAAAACTAACAGTGGTTACAACTAACTTGAGAGAGCCAGGTGTGGCAGATGATACCTCCTAACACAACCCCAGGACCCTCACCAGGAAGCTGAGAGGCAGAAGAACGACGATCTGTGTGTTCAGAGGTTTAAGCCATCCTTGGCAGTGCTTCCTCTCAAGCCTTCCTAGGAGCAGCCTGAGCACCAGCTGTGGGCTTACGCCTGCCTGGCACACATGAAACCCTGCTGGTGGTCCCTGACACTGCCTAAACTCTCAAGTGTGATAGCACACACCTGTAATCTTCCAGCTCTAGAATGCATAACAGGAGGGTCAGAAACTCTGAAAGCAAGTCTGGTATGCAGGAGACCCTATCTCACATAGCCACAAAAGCCCCTGTTAAAGCTGATCGTGTCCCGCTTTGCCCGTGATTGGAGTTCTCTTCCACTCTTTAAAGATGACATTTGCAGGTAGGGGGTGCTGGCGCACGCCTTTAATCCCAACACTCGGGTGGCAGAGGCAGGTGGCTCGCTGTGAATTCGAGGCCAGCCTGGTCTACAGAGTGAGTTCTGTAGACCCAGGACAGCCAGGGCTACATAGACTGTCTTCAAAACAAAACAAAGCAAAAAGCCATTTATAGAGTGTGTTTCAAGCTCTGTATGTGTGATTCCCAGAAGACACTTCAACACACAGGAATGATGGAAAACTCAGCTTTGCCAGGTGCTGTCCTCCTTGTGTGAGACTGGAGGACAGTTATCTCCGGCTTATAAACCTTGTGATGGACTCGCACTATCGCCTGTTTTGTTAGCCATGCCAACATTTTAAAGTCAAGAGGTCTCATGTAAAAAGCCTCACTTCTGACTTACCTTGGAAAACTGGAATTTGTGGCCTAGATTACTTCAAGGCCACAAGTGGCGGGAACTGGCCATCACTCTAGAAACACAGCCTGGCCCACTTCTGCTGGATTGGTCCCCTCCATTTCATTGGCTGCACAAGTAGCTGTGAAATCCATTTCCAGCTGTTGTTTTGAAATCAGCCAGCCTCTGACAGGGACCTTGCTTTTCACTCAGAGCAACTGCAGAAGGAAAAGCCGACACTGACAGGCAAAGGGCACTGGCTGTGAACGCTGGTCTACGCTGCTGTCTGTAGCTGTCAGGGTGACTTCAGACAGCCTTGAAGAGCGGACTTGTTCTTCTCGTGGAGTCTGAGAGGTGGGGCCGCACCCAGGGTTGCTCAGCGTCCCCAGAGTCTGTCCAGTTCTCTGAGTATACACCACCAACAACCCAATGCTGGCTATGGTCCTAGAGGTCTCTAAGGGGCTTTTCACAGCAGTCCCTGCCCAGCAGAGGACAGATGAGCCCTTTGAGTGGGGTCTCTTCGTGTGGTGAGGCCTCCTTGGTTGACTAACACAAAGCTCTTTTACTGGGATGCCATTTCCAGTTCCTGTATCTGGAAAGGCCTCAGTTTGTAGCTATTGCGTAGGTTTAGGTACAATGTATATCTCAACAGCTCTTTTGAGGGGTGGAGCTGGCTCAGGATGGCAGAGCCATGTCTGACCCCAAGCAAGGTGCTGGAGGACCAGTGGCAAAAGTCCTGCTCTGCTCACCAGAGCTGCACCACTGCTGCAGTCATCCTGTACAGACCGGATAAGGCAAGGTTGTTGAGAAGAGGAAAAGCCTCTAGGGTATGGTGAACTGGGGGAGTCACTGCGGAGCCTGTGTGCTAGGAGTTGGGCTGGAAAGGCTCTTCCGTCCAGCACCAGAGCTTGGCCTTAGTAAACACTGGCTCTCCCCAGGATAGACTTTTACCTTGTCAGTAGTTTATGCCTTAGGTTAATGAGTTTGTGATCTTTGACATGGAGAAAATATTTGTGACCATTCCCAGCAGTGTGGAGCACCGAGCAACACCTGCCCTTCACCAGCACATCCAGGTGGCCCTGTTCTCTGCAGACACCTCCCGCTTTGTGCTGCCTGGCCCCCTGCAGCTGCACACCCTGCTATGCCAGCCGCCTCAGCCTTTGTTTAAAAAAAAATATTTATTTTTTTGGTTGCATGTTTTGCCTGCATGTACACCACATGCAGGCCTTGAGGCTAGCAGAGGGCTTCAGATCCCCCGGAACTGGAGTTACAGATGGCTGTGAACCACCATGTGGATTCTGGGAATCAAACCTGAATCATTTGGAACAGCCAGTGCTCTCAGCCACTGAGCACTTCTCCAGTCCCTTGTTTGTTGTTTTTTTGAGTTGGTCAGCCCAGGCTGACCTTGAATTCTAAGTAGCTGAGGATGGCCTTGACCTTGCATCTTTGCCTCTACCTCCTGAATGCCAGCCAGTGATGAAGGTGTGCACACCCATCGCCTCAGTCTTAAAGCTCAAAGGCTGACATCCTGAGATGCCCTACGCCAATCGGACAAACTGAGACAGTTGGTCCCCACCCCTCCATTCAGTCTGGTCTTGCAGCTACTCCCAGTCCAGGTATTGTGAGCCCCATGTGGAGGAAAAGGCTGAGACAGGCTTGAGATGGGGCTCTCTGTTCTGAGTGCCTTCCCCTGTTGTGGAGTCGACCACATTCCTGGCAACTACCTATGCCCAGTCTCCAAGCTACAAGTCCTCCACTCAAGCTTGTCTTTGAAGTTGAGTTCCCAACAACATGTTCCAAAGTAAAAGGATGGCCACAGACCTGCAGAATTGAGGACTTGCCCTCTCTCCAAGACTGCAGGAACGAGCTCGACTTCTGACCACTAAGAAGAGTCTCAGACCACTTCAGGAGAGTCTCAGAATGCTACTTTGAAATGACCAGCTGGGCTAGACGTGAGTTTGTGAGGGGAAGTAGTGCCCTCTTTGAGGACCAGGTGAAGCTCCAAAGTGTCCACTTGCCAGGGACACATGCTTTGGCACAGCCCAGATCCCACTTCCCCAGCAACAACCTGCAGCGGAGAGGGGGGTGGTACCTCCTAGAGGAGTCAGAGAGCTGTGTAACCCTGTGTCTGTGAGCCACATGACATGTCCACCCCACGATTGAAGCGGCTCAGGGGATGTGCTGCCATGGCGCTCAACAGCTTGAGTCTCTGCAGACCTTGAGTATTCTGGATAGAGACACTGAAGGCTAGCCTCAGTGGCCAGAAGGGGCCAGCAAGGCCCACCCATGAGGAAAATGGACAAGGCTGCTGACTACAGAGGGCTCCAGACCTAGTTCCACATCTACCAGCTGAAAGGATTAAGTCTGTCTTTCTCCCCCTCCCAGTCTCCCAGTCTTTCTTTTTTTCTTTTTCTTTCTTCTTCTTCTTCTTCTTCTTCTTCTTCTTCTTCTTCTTCTTCTTCTTCTTCTTCTTCTTCTTTTTCTTTCTTCTTCTTCTTCTTCTTCTTCTTCTTCTTCTTCTTCTTCTTCTTCTTCTTCTTTTTCCTTCTTCTTCTTCTTCTTCTTCTTCTTCTTCTTCTTCTTCTTCTTCTTCTTTTTCTTTCTTCTTCTTCTTCTTCTTCTTCTTCTTCTTCTTCTTCTTCTTCTTTTTCCTTCTTCTTCTTCTTCTTCTTCTTCTTCTTCTTCTTCTTCTTCTTCTTCTTCTTCTTCTTCTTCTTCTTCTTCTTCTTCTTCTTCTTCTTCTTCTTCTTCTTCTTCTTCTTCTTCTTCTTCTTCTTTTTGAGACAGGCTTTCTCTATGTAGCCTTGGCTGTCCTGGAACTCACTCTGTAGAGCAGGCTGGCTCGAACTCAGAGATCTGCTTGCCTCTGCCTCCCAAATGCTGGGATTAAAGGCGGCCACCACCACTGCTTGGTAGAGAAAGATTTTATTCTGGACAGAAAATGGCCAAAATACCTATCTATGTCATGGGGGTGGGGTCTCCAGGGAGGAATAGATAAGTGGGTTACCTAGGTTAGGACTGCCCCAGCCTCATTTGGACATCTTTCCAAAAAGAAAAGGGGAGTTGGCTATGGATGACCTCGGGCCACAAACTGGAATTGACCAGAGGCCTCAGGGAGTATGGGAAACAGACAAGCACACAACACCCCCACATACCAATGGCCTCCTAAACCAAGGGTTTCTTCCAGCACACCAGCCAGCCCTAGGCAGCATTTGGAGCTCTCCTTTCCAGGTCCCCTCCCCCAGCTCTCCTGGAAAATGTGCCCTCCCAGCTTGTCCCGACTCCCCACTCAACCCACTGACTGGTGCCCTCATAGGGGAGGAGCCAGCCCCCATGTGTTCAGGAAAGTTGTCTGCCTCTGTGAAGTGAGGTGGAACTCTCAGCAGTAGAACAGAGAAAGGACACAAGGCCCTGAAGAGAGAGAAACGGTAGAAGGAATAACCCAGTTTGAGAGTGGGGGGAGGGGGCTGCACTTGCACCCTACACTTTTTGCCCCAAGACTCGTCACTATCGCCACAGGAAGATGGGACCTCAGGGTGTGCTGTTCTTCCACCAAGTACATGGGCTGTGAACCTGCTAGGCTCAGAATAGGTTTGCAGTACTCCAACCTTGGAAGGTACTTCACAGTCCTGGACTACTCCAAGGGTGGTATTCCAGTCTCTGTGGATTAGTTAAAACATAAATATAAGCCGGGCGATGGTGGCGCACGCCTTTAATCCCAGCACTCGGGAGGCAGAGGCAGGCGGATCTCTGTGAGTTCGAGATCAGCCTGGTCTATAGAGCTAGTTCCAGGACAGGCTCCAAAACCACAGAGAAACCCTGTCTCAAAAAAAAAAAAAAACCATAAATATAAGTGAGCTGGGCATGGGCTACACAGAGAAACCCTGTCTCAAAAAAAAAAAGTAAGTAAATAGTTAATTAATTCAAGGGCTGGAGATGTAGCTCAGTTGCTAGAGTACATGCCAAAGTCCTTGGTTTGATTCCCAGTACTGCAGAAACTGGGTAGCAGCACATTCCTGTAATCCAACACTCAGGTGGTAGAGGCTCAGAAGATCAAAGTCATCCTCAGCCACAGAGTGAAGGCAAAGCCGGCCTAGGATACGTGAGACCCTGTCTCAAAAATAAACAGATCAAAGAGATGCTCAACAAGAGTGTTTGCTGCATAAGCATGAGGACCTGAGTTCAAATCCCTAGAGCCCATGTAAAAAGCTGGGTGTGGCCTTGCACATATCTGTAACCCCAGCCGTGGAGGATGGGGACAGAGATAGAGGGTCACTGACTTGCTGGCCACCAGCCTAGCTCCATGTTCAGTGAGAGACTGTCTTAAGGGAGTAAGATGGAGCAGGACGGGGCTTGATAGATGGCTCACTGGCTGCTCTTCCAGAGGTCCTGAGTTCAATTTCAAGCAATCAGATGGTGGCTCACAACCATCTGGCGCCCTCTTCTGGCGTGTGGGCATACATGGAGGCAGAATGTTGTATACGTAATAAATAAATCTTTAAAAAAAAGATAGAGTAGGACATTCAGCATCTTCCTCTGACCTCAGCACACACACGGGCAACACCCCCAACCCCCGCACCACACACACACCATCTTATAGCCTCTCACACACAAGAGCCATAATAATGGTCACAGGAAATAAAAAATAGTGCATGGTGAAATTTGCTTCCCATGGGAACTATTGGCTTCTACAGAAGATTCAAGGAGGCAGAAGCCAATCCTGACGACATCTTAGCAGAATGCCAAGGAGAGGGATTTTTGTTTTTGTTGTTTGACACAGGGTCTCTTACATCTCAGGCTGTCCATGAACTCACTGGGTAGCTGAGAGTGGCCTTGGCCAGGTCCTCTTGCCATTCCATCTGAAGTGCTGGTATTGCCAGTGTATACCACCATACCAGCTTCTCTGGTGCTAGAGGTATCAAACTCGGTGGTGCATGCTAGGCAAGCACTCTGCCGACCCAAAGGGGTTGTTTTAAGACCACTTTGTGCTGTAGAGGGAAGTGCTTAAGAAATTCAGTTGACTCCCGGCGGTGGTGGCGCACGCCTTTAATCCCAGCACTTGGGAGGCAGAGGCTCCCTGTGAGGATCTCTGTGAGTTCGAGACCAGCCTGGTCTACAAGAGCTAGTTCCAGGACAGGCTCCAAAAAACCACAGAGAAACCCTGTCTCGAAAAACCAAAAAAAAAAAAAAAAAAAAAAAAAAGAAATTCAGTTGACTCTGAAAACCTTCACTCAAAAGCTGTGTTATTCATGAAAATGTTGGCCAAGGATTGTGTGGTTTGTGTTTTAGGTACATAGGTAAACGCTGAGTCTATGTGGGTCCCCTATTAAGACCCTTCCCTCTATACCCAGGGTCCCTGCACCCTTTTCTGGGTCTGATCCAGGGCCCCAGGTCTCTTCCTTAGAGTGAAGGGGACCCCATGGTAGTTGGGTCACAGGCTTGTGTCTCACAGCTGGGTGTGCTCCTCTGCAATCTGGGTGCTGGCTAGGGACTCCAGCCGCAGAGATTTCAAGTGCCTGGTGGGTCCAGGGGCCTCCTGCGGGTCCCTTGGGATCAGTGGCGGTAGCTGTGGCACTGGTGGCAGGGATGGCGACCGAGCCACCGTTGTGGCAGAGTGTTGAGAGGTGCTAGAGCTGATGCTGGTGCGGGGGCCTAAGGCTGGGGACGAAGCAGGAGAAACACAGGCTGTGTTTAGCATTTCCGGAAGCCGCTGGCCTGATGGAGTTCTCCCCCCAGGGAACAGACTGGAGATGCATTGTCACCCATGGCCAGGCTGTCCACTGCACCTCCTCTGGTCCTGGTCCTGCACTTCCAAGGGTGACTAAGACACATGACTCCAAAAATGGGCACTAGAATAGAATGGTGCACCTGGGGGGAGGGGCTTGGAGCTGGGGCTCAGGTGTCCGGACTGAGCCTCAACCACGTTGTCTTTGGAAAGGACAAACAGCAGAAGAGGCAGACAGGAGGAAGTGCTCTGTACAGGTCCTCTGGAGGTCCAGAGACAGGAACCAGGGAAGCTCAAGGGCCCAGTTCTCTCAGACAAGAAGCCCACGGCTGTAAATGGCCTCCTTTGTCCCACGTCTGCAGATGGGGGTGGGGCGCCCTCTGGGGACAAGAACCCAGCAAGAAACTCCCCTGAGGGGAGTGTAGATGGCCAGAGAGCAAATGGCTGCCAGGATGTGGATGAGCAGGCCAGAGCTGGAGAGGTGAGTGGAGGGGGCGGGGGAAGGACCAGGAGAAGCTGGAGATCTGCCAGAACCTCAGGGGCGTCAGGTACTCACTGGGGTAGCCCGGAGCAAGTAATGATCCGGGGCGCACACGATCGCTCAGGTTTTGAACTGAAGGATAGGAAACCTTCACAGCTGAGGAGAAAAGATGTGACTAGCTGGGGCCCATCCAGAGTTCTGGCTCCTGCATCAGGCCAGACTGTTCACTCTGGTGAGATCCAAACAAGGTAAAATGTTGAGCTCCTCACAATTCAAGTTCCGCTTTATTCTGTGGTTCTTGGGAATACACTACCCGCGAAGAGAAAAGCGGCCCCCTCAACCCCTGTTGAGGGCTTCAGCGATAGAGATGGATGGTCTACTCTCCTCTCCTGAGACTGCTCCACACCAGGAGGACCTCCCTTGTGTGTTTGTGAAATGCCTCACCTGGTTGCTATAGGTAAGGATTCTGGAGGCCCTGGCCTAGGTGGTATTCATCAAACAATAACCCCTGCAGTCATGCTTCAGTGATCCCTGAGGCCCAGCTGAGTCCCCTCCCAGCAGATCTGCATTGGGGTTGCTGAGCAGTCACATCCTGCCTGGGCAAAGGGCAGGGGAGATGCTGTTCTGCCCCTTGGAGCTGCATGGTGGACTCCTAAATGGTATTTTCCATGGAACTTACAGATGTGACCTTACTGGAGCAAAAGATCTTTGCAGGTGTGATTTCAGGTCTTGAAATGGATGGTCCTAGATTACACTAAGCCTGAAGTCCAGTGATAAGTGTCTTCATGAGAGTCAGAAGAGAAGGAACCGGAGGAGAAGGAGGCGGCAGTAGCCACCATGGCAGCAGGAGTGATCAGGTACCTACAAAGAAGTGCCAACTGCCGCAGGAGCTGGCCGGGGCCTGAAGAGACTTCGGACAGCTCTGAGTACAGCTCTGCTATACTGTGACTTAGGATGTCAGATATGGGTAAACTGTCCTGTAGCTCTGGGCCCTGGGGTTTTAGGGTGAGCTCTGACAGCTATGGGGGGGGGGGGTGTGGTCTCAGACTAGTGCATGTCAGGCTGGGTGCTCTGGTCCATAGGCAGCCCGTGGAATTCCTATGGGTTAGATGCCCTGGGATCCTGTATCACTCCTGATGTAAGCGCTGCAGTTCCTGGGCAGGGGCAAGCTTTAGACATATCCTTCCCAGAGGAAAACATCCCCATGCGTGTACAGAGAAGCTCCGTTTTTGTATTATTTTATTACACACTCAGTGAGGAAACTAAGAATTTTGGGGTCCTAGACACCCGAATAACCACAGCAACCGATTCAAAACACACAAAGACTGGGGTCTCTCGTTGCTCTGACCCTGGGCTCCTGGGTCTGGGTCTGGCTGTGGTTATTTACCCTTACCTAGTTTCTATGCTCCAAGTAGACTCACCCTCCCGCAGTTCTACCCAGCCTGCCACAGGGCCTTGAATCTGCTCTTGCTCCACACAGACCACACTCCTCCCTCTCCTCCGCTAACTCACTCCTGTATCTTCTTCAGAAGTGTTCAGGGCGCTAATCGCTCCCCCATGGACCAGCTTTGCCTGGCACAGCTCATCCCACCAGCGTGGCATCCCCCTAGGCCAGCATTTGCCGGTGTCCAGCTTCAGCTCAGCTATCCATTTCTTTTCCAGTACTAGTAAAAGAACCCAGGCCCTTGCATTTATGAACTCTGTCACGGAGCTATATACCTTTTGTCCCAAGAGACCCCAACTTTTGTGCATTTTGAAAAGATCAGTTGGGACGTTTTTGTTTATTTTGCTTTGTTTCCATAGCTCTGACTGTTCTGGAACATCATCTGTAGACCAGGCTGGCCTTGAACTCAGAGACCCACCTGCGAGGCCAGCCTGGTCTACAGAGTGAGTTTCAGGACAGCCAGGGTTACACAAAGAAATCCTGACTCAAAACAAAATAAAACAAATGAACAAAAACCAAAAGGTGTGTGCCACCATGGATGGCTGGTTGATCTCTGTCTGCCGCTAGGGATTCTTCCCTTCTGTTGCGTGCTTTTAGGCCCACCCACCCACCTGGTGAGATACCAAGCACACAATGAGGACTCTACTCTTGGAAGTGACTGTGAGGGCTCCTCAGCCAGGGGCAGCACCAGCCTTGAGTCTACCTGCATACCCCTGTCCTGGCCAGCAGAACCAGACCCCAGGGTAGGAATCCCAGGAAACACCGATGCTCCTCACCTGCCAGGTCCTTCTCCCCAGTCCGAGTCCCAAACTGGGTGTTCATTCGGCCTTTGTACAGGACCCCATCCACTCCCAGGATATCCACCTCAGCCTGTGGGATGGCCCAGGTCCCAAGTCAGGGACTCCATTGCCACCCCTTTCTCTTGATGCACACAGACACCCAGAGCCAGGACATGGCCTCAAGGTGCCCTCGGCTCAGGGCTTCATCTCACACTTGGCGTTGGGTATGCGGGCATCTCAGCTCAGGGTTTCATCCCACACTTGGGGTTGGGTATGTGGGCATCTCAGCTCCGGGCTTCATCTCACACTTGGGGTTGGGTATGTGGGCATCTCAGCTCCGGGCTTCATCCCACACTTGGGGCTGGGTATGTGGGCATCTCAGCTCCGGGCTTCATCCCAAACTTGGGGCTGGGTATGTGGGCATCTCAGCTCCGGGCTTCATCCCACACTTGGGGTTGGGTATGTGGGCATCTCAGCTCCGGGCTTCATCCCACACTTGGGGTTGGGTATGTGGGCATCTCAGCTCCGGGCTTCATCCCACACTTGGGGCTGGGTATGTGGGCATCTCAGCTCCGGGCTTCATCCCACACTTGGGGTTGGGTATGTGGGCATCTCAGCTCCGGGCTTCATCCCACACTTGGGGTTGGGTATGTGGGCATCTCAGCTCCGGGCTTCATCCCAAACTTGGGGCTGGGTATGCGGGCATCTCAGCTCCGGGCTTCATCCCACACTTGGGGTTGGGTATGTGGGCATCTCAGCTCCGGGCTTCATCCCACACTTGGGGTTGGGTATGCAGGCATCTCAGCTCCGGGCTTCATCTCACACTTGGGGTTGGGTATGTGGGCATCTCAGCTCCGGGCTTCATCCCACACTTGGGGCTGGGTATGCGGGCATCTCAGCTCCGGGCTTCATCCCACACTTGGGGTTGGGTATGTGGGCATCTCAGCTCCGGGCTTCATCTCACACTTGGGGTTGGGTATGTGGGCCTCTCAGCTCCGGGCTTCATCTCACACTTGGGGCTGGGTATGTGGGCATCTCAGCTCCGGGCTTCATCCCACACTTGGGCTTGGGTATGCGGGCATCTCAGCTCTGGGCTTCATCTCACACTTGGGGTTGGGTATGTGGGCATCTCAGCTCTGGGCTTCATCCCACACTTGGGGCTGGGTATGTGGGCATCTAGCCTCTGAAAGGAGGGCAGAGCCAGACTCACTGTGTCGTAGTCCATTATCTCAGGGTCCCCGTAAGGGTAGACTGTTGACAGATCATTTGGTTTATGCTTGAAGGTGGTCCCATTTCGGGGTCCATCACCCCAGTCCTTCTGGGGGCCCAGACCCTCCTCATGAACTCCAAAGTTGTGGAAGTGCAGCTGGTGCTGTTGTTCCCTGGACAGGGCAGAGGTCAGCAGCCACATGGTGAACCCTCACAGAGGAGCCCTGCACAGGCCCCAAAGAAGTTGGGTGGTACAGCAGGCAGGCCTGGAGCTTGGTCAGTAAATACAGACATGGACAATTCTAGGAGAGAAATCGCCCACACTCCCTTCTCAGCAGACAGGGGTTTAGGTGAGCCACACAAGTTATTCATCCTTCCCCTTGCAGTGATTAATGCTCAGCTGTTCATTCCCCCGCCCCTGTCCCACGCCTGGCCAGAAGCTCACACGGACTGGGCCCTGGAGGGACCCCCTGGCACCCAAGAATGAGGGAAATGAAGATGAGGTCCAGGTAGCCAGCTAGGTTGAGGGAGGAAAATGATGGCAGGTAAGGCCCCAGACACTCCCTAGCTGTGGTGTGGTCGTGGGCTGGTCACATTGTCTCAGCTATGAAGTGCGGTGAAATTGTAGTACATTTCCAAAGGAAGCCATATGACCCAACAAGACCTCAGCAAGGGCTCCCAGAGGCTCCTCAATTACCCACAGGAAGCAAGCATGTTAGTTAATACTATATTCCAAGGATTATAAGACCTAACAAGGAGCCCGCCCATCTCCACCCTCCCCCCATTCGTTCAGCTGGAGGTTGAACCCAGGGCCTGTGCATGCTAGACAAACTGTCACTGAGCTATATCCCCGGCCTTGGCCTTGTTCTGTTTCTTTTGAGGCAAGGTTTCACTCTGTAGCCTAGGAAGACCTTAAGATCCTTTTACCTCCGTCTCCTGAGTGGCTAGCACAATATGCCTCCATTACAAGACCCTCCTGAGTTCAGCCCACAGCAGATGCCAAATACAGATGTTGGCTCCTCTCCTCTCCTGCCCTCTGTGTACTTATCAGTCACACCACAACCCCAGATGGGCATCCCGGGACCTCTTTGGCTCTTGCATTGAAGGAAAGTCTGTTGGCAGGGGTCTTGGGCCTCCCTGGGAATGGGGGTGGGCATGGCCCTCACCTTATCAGCTGCCGTTGCAGATACTCGAAGCTGTTGGCACTGGCTGGCCTCACTTGTGACAGCCCACAGGTGTTGCGGATGGTGATGAGCTGTCTGTGGAGGCAGAGGGGACCAGGGCTGTGGGAGGTGCAATGCCCAGCAGAGGGCTCCAGGCTCCCAGGCCTGGAGAGAGGAAGCCTAGGACTTTCAGGCAGCTCACAGCCTGAAGCCCAAGTCCAAAGCTTGCAGCTGACAGTTGGGGGAAGATACAAACACCGTTCAGAATCTAAAGTGAAAACCAAGCCAGAGGCGGTGATGCACACGTGTAATCCCAACATTTGGCAGTCTGAAGCAGGAGGAAAACAAGTTCAAAGTCAGCCTATACTTTTAGGACATACTTCATTCAAGGCTAAGGCTACCTTGGACCTGTGTGTGTGTGTGTGTGCCTTTCTCCAGTATTAAGTAAAGAAATAAATAAATAGTAGTCAAAAACCAAAGGAGGGAAATCCTAGAGATTTGTCACAGATAAGGGTTTGCCAGGAGCTATGGGCACAAGGAGGGGGACACACTGCTTGGAAGGGCCATGGCAAAGGACTCAGGTACACATGGGGTCTGCACATCCCGGACACACCAACTGTGGGAGCTCTCTTCAAGTGGCTAAGGTTATGTATGTCCATAATCCAAAACAGCCTTCTAGGGAGCTGGGCCCACTCCACCACTCCCTTTGTGCAACGGTCACACACATGCAGACATGTTTGTTCCCGTGCAGACGGTACGCTGCATTGAAACATGTTCAGTGAGGCATACTGATCTGCATGTTATAAAGTAAAGGAAGGCACAAAGAAGCAAGCTCCCTAATAGGGACAGACTCTGACATTCATATCCTTCCAATATTATGTCCATGTTTGTGTAATTTCTTTAAAGAAAGAGGGAAAATCACATGCATATGGTCTGATTTCCTTTATCATTTTTTCAAGTCATTAATATTCTTCCACAGCCATGCCATCCAGTATAGTAGCCAGAGGCTACAAGTGGCTAACAAAATTCAGATGAGATTTACCACCCAGATTCTTGGTCACATGTGCACAGTCATGATCATAGAGATCAGCAGCCCGGAACAGACTACCGTCTGGAGCATACGGAGTCACTATGTGACCCAGTGTCTCTCCCAACCATGGAGAACTGGCACTCAAACACACACCCGTGTTCACTAGTCACCTAGTCACACCAGCTTAGAGACATCCCAAATGCCCACCTGCTGGCGAATGGATACACAAAGGGCTTTCTGCCCTACAACTACACTCAGTTGTAACAAAGGAGCGAAGTGTTGATTTCTGCTACAATGTGGAGGAATCTCATTAAGCCCAGTCAGGAAGCCAGACACCAAAGGTCACATATTGTACAGTCCCATCTACAGAAAACATCTGGAAAAGACAAATCCAATGGCTTCCTGAGCTACAGGGAGGTGGCAATGAGAAGTGACTGCCAACGGGACAGGGGATAGATGCCTTTGGGGGAATAAGCATGGCGCTGGAATTGACCAGAGGCAACAACTGCAGAATTGCTGGCCACGGGACCCACGCCATTTACAATGATAACAAAGTAAGGGCAAGAAGCTGGAACTAAAGATGTGCACCCGAAATCGCATCACTGGGACGGTGACACAGGAGGATTGCAAGTTCTGAGGCCAGCCTGGACTACGTAGCAAGACTCTGTCTCCACAAAGATTAACGAAGTCAGAAATAACAAATCCCTGCTTTCCCTCAGCGATCCCTCTATCCTTTTCTTTTTCGTGTTTCTAACTTGGAGAGGTAAAGGTGAGAGAGATCTACTCCCCCTTCGAGGGAACCACTAAGGGAGGACAGTCTATGGTAGCTAGAGAATGGTGTGGAAGGATGTGTAGGTAGGTGTGTGCCTTTGCTTGAGCTCTGCAGAGCTGAGTCACGATGTGTATAGGAGAGCGCCCCCTGGTGGTGGTACTCACGGGCCGGTCATCATCTCTACTGGCCGGTCACAGGAGATGCACTTCACCCGCTCGAACAGTTTCCTGGAGGACAAGCAGGTCAGTAGTCAAGGATTAGCAGGTTCCAGGGCTTGGGGTGGGGTGAACTGAAGGTCCCCCAAATCCCTTTGTCAGTGCCTGAGGCCCCAGGACAGAGCGCTGTGGTTTCCCACCTCATACAGGCCCAGGAATCGCACATCAACCTCAGTTCCTGCACTAGTGAAGCCACCTTTGGAGGAGGGACATACAGGGCGCTTGATGGCAAGCCTCTCTGTCCGGGGACAGGGGTCACAGACCCTGACTCAGGCTGAGTTAGACCTGCCAATTCGGTGGGCCTATCCTTGTTTCCCTTCCCTCTCTGAGCCTTGGTTTCCTCATTTGATGGACGCTCTCTATTGTGTCACACCTTCCCTGACCCCTCCCCATGGCCACGGTCTAGAATTCTCGGCATCCGTCTCTTGGTCAGAATATCAGTATAAGCACCCTCACTTTTTAAAGCCTGCGGCACTGTCGGGATCGAATCTCAGGCCTTCTATCAGGAGCTTCCGAACGATCTTCCAGACCTCCTCTATGTCCTTCTTCAGGCTATTGAGGTCACTGTGGACTAGCTGCCAGTCACAGGGAAGAAAGAAGTCCCGCCAGTTAGCTGACCCCAGCAACCTGTAGAGTCCCACAAAGAATGAGATAAAGCAGCTCAAGACCCAGAAAAGGGAGAACCATTCAGTTCACGCCTTTGCGGGCGCTGTTGACATAGGGGACTTGCAAATAAGACTCCCAGCTCCTGTGTGGCCAGAGGCTGGAAAAATGTTTCTCTGGGTGAACTCTGTATCCTGACGTGGGTCACAAATATTTATGGAGGGTTTGCATATGAAGTGGACAATTGTTTTGTGTAGTCATAGAGTTATGTAACCATCACAATCAAATTTATTATTATTACTTTAAATTTTCTTTTAAGACAGGGTCTCTCCACAGAGCCCTGACTGTCCTGGAACTCGAACTCACAGATCCATCTGCCTCTTTGTCTGGGATTAAAGGGATTAAAGGCATGCGCCACTGTGCCCAGCAAACTTATTTATTTATGTTTGTTTTTGGAGACATGGTTTCTTTGTGTAGCCCTGGCCATCCTGAAACTTGCTCTGTAGACCAGGCTGGCCTCAAACTGGCATGTGCCACCATTGCCTGGCAATTTTTTATTTATTTATTTAATTATCTGAGCCAGTCCTCACTATGTAGCTGAGTCTGGCCTGGAAGTCACAATCTTCCCGCCTTAGCATCAGAAGAGCTGAAATGGCATCCTTACACTTCCACACCTGACTTCATAATTTATTTTAGAACATCTACATCATTCTCCCCCCCCCCCCCCAAAAAAACATTTTCATTTACCCCTATTTCCTCCCAAATCCCCAGCCCCTGGCAACCAATAACCTGCTCTCTCTCCTCAGGATTTGTCTGTCTGAATCCCTTTTCCTTTTCCCTATAAGACAGGGTCTTGCTAGATTACTTTGGCTGACCTCCAGACTCACTGTAGCCCAAGCTGGACTTGAACTTGTGAACCTCCTGAGTGCTCGGATTCCAGCTGTGCACCACACCACCCCCATCCCTGGGAACAGTGACTTATGTGTTAATTCCTACTCGAGTCACATTGTCAGTCCAGCTTTAGATTCATTCCGTTCCACTGAAGCAAGAGAAACACAGGCCAGCTGTTCTGCAGAATGCTATGGCATTGTGGCTTTGCAGTAATTTGTGTCCTTTCTTTGAGGAATTTGTCTCTGCAAAGACGGTGCCCCATCTGCTTGGCTCACTGCTCACCCAGCAAGGAGCATGAATGATGAATGGATCAATCTCCAGCTTACAGAAGGAAAGCTGAAGCCTGTTCGAGACACAAACCAAGAGTACCTGATTCTAAACGTGCCACGCGGTTAAAAGAGCCACGGAGCGCGCGGGACTGCCCGTCTGCATTCCCCAGGCGTGGCACACCGGGGCAGTCACTGAGATGAACAAATGACAGGCATGGTCCTTTCTGCAGGATTGGGGTGCTTGCACCTCCCCGAGAGTTCCCGAAGTCAGCCTCCGACATGGCTGCAGATACGGCTGGGACTCATTCCACCGGAGCTGTTTCCTCTTGCTCTGAACAGGGTCGACTTGAATAATAAAGAGGACGACGTGGAAATGATGGGAGTCTCATTGCACATTCTTTTTGTTGCCTTGGGTCACTTGGTGTGTGCGGTGGGGGAGTGGCTGCCATGTTGTGAGGCCCTTAAGTGGCCCCAAGGAGTCGGTGTAGGAGACACTGAAGTGCTTTGACCACAGTGGCTTCACCTGGCTCGTTCAGGTGGTACAATGGGAATGGCATACCTCACTCTGACTTGGGAAGTCATAGGTCCCGAGCCACCTAGTAAGCTGCTTCCAAGCTCCTAAAAAACCATCAACATTTGCTCCTTGAGGCTGTTAAGTTCTGGGGCAAATTGTTGCATAGCTCACCTTAGTGTTCAGGTCCTTCCTGAGGTGCTTCAGTGACTTCTTCCAGTCCCCCTCATAGGTCGTGATCTTCAAGAGCATGCTCTGAATCATCTCGTTCAGCTCCATCGCCGTCACCTCCAGGTCCACCCGGTTTGCCTTGCTTGCCAGGGCATCCCTGTCAGCTTTCTAGGCAGAGGGGGTTCAGGTCAGCAAGACCCCTGATCTCTAGGGCCAGCTTTTCTAGTTGAAGACCATGAATGTGTAACCTTGGCTTAAGTTCAGTGGTGGTGTCTACACTGGCTCAAACACAGCTGTGGGATCTGAGCCAAACAGGAAAGTTGACTGTGATTTTTATTTTATGTCTATTTTTTAAACACAGTCCCATGTACAACATGGGATACAGGCTGGCCTTGTAGCCCATGGTCAAGATGATCTTGAATTTCTGAGCCTTCTGCTTCCAGTGGTGAGGTTATGGGTTCACACCACTGTGCTGTGCTGAGGACTGACCCTAGGGCTTCATGCACACTAGGAAGGCACTCAGCCAACTGAGGGGCATCCATCCAAGGCCTGATGCCTGCTTCTTTGTCTTATTTTGTTTTTTTTTGAGACAGGTTCTCTCTAGTAGCCCTGGCTGTCCTGGAACTCACTATGTAGATCAGGCTGCCCTCGAACTCTGAGATACACCTGCTTCTGCCTCCCAAGTGCTGGCCTTAAAGGTGTGCACCACTACTGCCCAGTTATAATATATATATTGAGACAGGGTCTCTCTGAGAAACACTCCTGGCTGTCCTGGAACTCACTTTGTAGACCAGGCTAGCCTCGAACTCACTGAGATCTGTCTGCCTCTGCCTCCCAAGTGCTGAGATTAAAGGCATGCGCCACCATTACCCGGCTGATTTTTAAAATAATAATGTCACTAATCTCCAGTCATGGGAAAGAGGAGTGGATAGGTAACTTTTGAGGTCTCCCAGATTTCCTGAATGAATAGAAGCAGAGGGAATGCTAGCTGCTGCCTTTGCTGGGTGATTCCGACTCTGACTGGCAAATAAGAGGCAGGGGATGAACAGGGCGTGGGAGGCAGGAGAGTGTGAGAGGCAGGGGATGAACAGTGGGGGACAGGAGATGAACAGTGGGAGGTAGGGGATGAACAGTGGGGGGCAGGGGATGAACAGTGGGGGGCAGGGGATGAACAGTGGGGGGCAGGAGAGTGTGAGAGGCAGGGGATGAACAGTGGGGGGCAGGGGACCTCAGCTTACTTCTCTCAGCTCCTGGTCCATCGTAGTTTTGTCGGCTTTAATCTGATCCAGCCTTTGGATTTCAGCCTTGAGACTCTAAGGGCAAAGTATAGGCAGGTCAGCCTTTGCTGTGGCCTTGAGGGTCACATTTATTTTGTGCCTCCAACTTTGCCACGTGCTAGGAAGGGAACTGAGGCCATGTGGGTAAGGAGCAGATGGCTGGGTTAGAGCTCCTGTTTACAGGCAACTGGGACAGAAGAGAAGCCACAGAGACTAGGGACAAACTAGCCCTAGTCTCCCGTGTCACCAGAGGTCAATCCAAGGAAGCACAAGGCAGTGCTGGCTGTGCCGTTCCCTGGACATTTAATCCAGTCCACCTCATCTAAGCTGCAGTGGGGTCCCAGCATCCTGACGTCAGCAGGCCATACATCATGCCCGAGGATTAGAGGGGAAACCTTAACTCCCATCACCTAACTTCATGAACTCCCCTGTTGGTGCTGGCCTATCTCCACTTAATAAACACCCCTCAAGACTAGGCGGTGGTGGCACACATCTTGAATTCCAGCCCTCAAGAGGCAGAGGCAGAGGTAGGAGGATCTCGGTGAGTTCAAGGCCAGCCTGGTCTACAGAGCAAGTTCCAGGACAACAAGTGCTGTTACACAAAGAAACTCTGTCTCAAAACAAATAAACAAACAAACAAACAACGAATAAATAAATCCACCCGTGACAGGAGCAGCAGCTTGCCTGCTTGGGAAGCGCCTCCCTGGTCCCCAGAGGCTGGGGTCACTTTTCCTCCCAAGCCAAAGGGACTTCTTCTCTCCTTGCATCTGGTCTCCCTCACCCATCGGAAAAACTCCCAATTTAGCTGCCCAGATGAGAACTGCACTCCCAGCCTGCCTTGCATTTATATCTACTGGGATGTAAATGGAGGCCACGAGTGTGGTGAGCCTTCTTCACCCTTCGCCCTAGTTTCTAAGCAGTGGAATTTGGTTCTGGGCACGCTAGGCAAGCGCTTGCTGCCTCACACCCAGCTCCATTCTTCTTTTTTTTTTTTTTAGACAGGGTTTCTCTGTGGTTTTGGAGCCTGTCCTGGAACTAGCTCTTGTAGACCAGGCTGTTCTCGAACTCACAGAGATCCGCCTGCCTCTGCCTCCCAATTTCTGGGATTAAAGGCGTGCGCCACCATTGCCCGGCTCCTAGCTCCATTCTTAACCTTGCAGGAGGAAGAACTGGTTCAGGGGGAAAGTTATGAACATAACTATTGCTACAAGAAATCCTCTCACTAAAAAAAAGAAAAGAAATCCTCTTTTTCAAAAAAAAAAGAATAGAAGAAGAAGGCCAGGTAGTGGCGGTACACATCTTCAATCCCAGCACTCAGGAGGCAGAGGTAGGCATATAACCATGAGTTTGAGGCCAGCCTGGTCTACAAAGCAAGTTCCAGGACAAGTTCCAAAGCTACAGGCTATGGGGAAACAGTGTCTCAAAAGAAAAAAAAAAGAAAGAAAAAGGAAAAAGAAAGAAAGAAATCCTCTTATGCATACACTGATCTCTTTGACAAATGTCACTAAGCCTTAAATCTGTCCTACAAAGGCCCTCAAGGATACACACTGTCCAGGCCCTTTGTGTGTGGGATTTTAGGAAAGATTTATGTGTATGAATGTTTTACTTAAATGTTTGTATGGGCACCATGTACATGCCTGGTGCTCATGGAATCAAAAAGAGGGCACTGAATACCCTGGAACTGGAGTTAACAGGTAATTTTAAGCTGTCACAGGTGGGCTGGGAATGAAACCCAGGTCCTCTGCAAGAGTCACAGTGTTCTTAACCGCTGGACCGTCTCTCCAGTCCCTGGGATTTCTTTTTCTTTTTCTTTTCTTTTCTTTCTTTTTCCTTCCTTCCTTCGTTCGTTCCTTCCTTTCTTCCTTCCCTTTCTTTGTTTTTTCAAGACAGGGTTTCTCTGTATAGATTTGGGTGCCTTAGAACTCATTCTGTAGACTAAACTGGCCCCAAACTCAGAAATTTGCCTGCCTCTGCCTCCTGAGTGCTGGGATTAAAGGTGTGCGCCACCACCTGGGTGATTGAAGTGTACTTTGTGCAGAGTAAAATGTCGTCTGTTTCCCTTGCATTTAGTGGACCCCACTATAAACCATTTGGGGACGGTCTCATCATCCCAAGGAGGAATTCTCCTTGCCTCCCTCTTGGTCCTCAGACCTCCTAACCTTGTAGTCATCTATGCGAATCTGGAGCTTTTCCACCGCCCTGTCGAGCACCATGTAGTGACTCTTCATTGTCTCAATCTGGTGGCCCCAAACTCTCTCAAGTTCTTCTTCCTAAACGAGAGAGACAGTGACATCCAAGGCTCTGCTTCCGATGTTGCCAAAATAGGAGGGTCCTAAAGTCAGGAAGCGATATCAGGCCTGTGCACACCAGGCTGGCCTCTGCCGGCACATAAAACACTTATTGATGGGGGACAACAGAGCCACCTGCCCATGGACTCTGCATGGGTGCTGTTGATGCCACCCACTTGTGCAGGTCCCTTTCCAGCAACAACAGAGCTTGATTGGAAGGGTGCCAGTCAAAAGGCGGGTCCCTAACTCAAGGCAAGCCCCCATCTTCTGCCTAGGGCACTAACCTGTAGCCTGGCCTTCTGGAGGTTACAAATCTTCTCCTCCAGCACGCTTATTGTGTTGCCGATCTTCGCAGAGCCTCCAGTGTTAGCTGAAAGTAAAATGAGGGAGCCACCGCTAAGAGGAATGTCGGAGGGACATGACGCGAGAGCACCCACGCCTATGCTGTGTCCCAAAGAAATACAGTGAGCCTGGGGGGACTTGAAAAGGAGGGTAGATTTTCTGATACAGTTTCTACAAAAACTCACAAAAGAACATATGAACCAAGCATGGTGGCACATACCTTTAATCCCACCACTTAGGAAGCAGAGGCAGGCAGGTCAATCTCTGTGAGTTCAAAACCAGCCTGGTCTACATAGTGAGTTCCAGGACAGCCAGGGCTATTTCTCTCTTTTTTTTTTTAAATATTTATTTATTATGTATGCAATATTCTGTCTAGGCAGGCAGGTCAATCTCTGTGAGTTCAAAACCAGCCTGGTCTACATAGTGAGTTCCAGGACAGCCAGGGCTATTTCTCTCTTTTTTTTTTAAATATTTATTTATTATGTATGCAATATTCTGTCTGTATGCCTGAAGGCCAGAAGAGGGCGCCAGTCCTCTTTACAGATGGTTGTGAGCCACCTTGTGGTTGCTGGGAATTGAACTCAGGACCTTTGGAAGAGCAGGCAATGCTCTTAACCACTGAGCCATCTCTCCAGCCCGGCTATTTCTCAAAAAGAAGAAAAAGAAAAGAAGGAGGAGGAGGAGGAGGAGGAGGAGGAGGAGGAGGAGGGGGAGGGGGAGGGGGAGGGGGAGGAGGAGGAGGGGGAGGAGGAGGGGATGGAGAGATGGCTCAGCGGTTAAGAGCATTGCCTGCTCTTCCAAAGGTCCTGAGTTCAATTCCCAGCAACCACATGGTGGCTCACAACCATCTGTAATGAGGTCTGGTGCCCTCTTCTGGCCTGCAGGCGTACATGTATACAGAATATTATATACATAATAAATAAATATAAAAGAAGAAGAAGAAGAAGAAGAAGAAGAAGAAGAAGAAGAAGAAGAAGAAGAAGAAGAAGAAGAAGAAGAAGAAGAAGAAGAAGAAAGAAGAAGCTAAACATGGTGCTATATACTTGGAATTCCAGCACTCAGGGAATGGAGCGGGGGATGTTTACTATAAAAAGAGTAGATTATTAAGAGGCTAGTAGTGCTTAAGCCAAAGGGACAGGTGGCTAAAGTTTGAATGAAGATCTTGTTGAGGAAACCTAAGGAGCCAGACTACAGGGAGGGCCTGAGCCTCTGCTGCCCTCCCCGGGGTTGACCAGGCCTACCCAGGTAATTTAAGCGCTGGTGCAGGCTGGTCGACAGATGGGCAAACTCTTCTTTGAGGGAATGGTGCCTGGCAGGCATCTGGGCTATGTGGCCCATGGAGTACAGGACAGCCTTCTTCTTCTCCTCAGGGCTCTCAGCCTGCATGGCAGTTACCATGGCCTGGGACAGGACTGATTTGGGTGTCATGGGGTGAAGAAGTGATGATATGATCTCTTGAGGAAGGTCTTCTAGCTCATCGTCACTGAAGGGCATGAAGTCGGTGGCCCTACGGCTAGATCCTGCACCCAGGAAATCTGCAAAGGCCCCTAAAGGCCCACTCTCTGCCGCAGCTGAGGCTAAAGAAGCCATTTGGGCTGCAGGAACATCTTTGACTGCCTTGACCGCAGCTTTGGCTGCCTGGGCAGCTGTGTTTGCTGCCGATGCATAGGCTGCAGCAGTTGCTGCAGCTATCGCCACGATGGACTTCAGCTTCTTTAGGGCTGACGAAGGGCCCTTAGGGTGTGCTGCTTGAGTCATGTCTTTCTGGGATTCATCTTTGGTGGCCATGGCCTCATCTTTTGGGGCTCTCTCACGGGGGGCCCCATCTTTGTGGGTTCTGCGCTTGGGAGCTCCACCCTTGGTGACTCTGTGATGGTGCACCCTATCCTTGTGAGTCCCAACCTGGGGAGCCTCTTCCTTGGCAATCTCCTCCTGGGGAGCCCCTTCCTCGGGAACAGCATCCTGGGGAGCCCCATCTTTAGGGATCGCTTTCTGATACATTTTGACGTAGTCATATTCGGATTCATCCCCTCTTTCTTCAACATCTGAAAGTTGGCGGGCTCCTAGTTTAGGAATCTGGTGTCGTGGCCACATCTCAGGAGGCCATGGTGGTCCAGGTTCCATGCCTGGGAAAGGAGCCCTGTACATCTGACCCAGAGGGACAAATGGACCTGGGCTAGGCTGGGAGGTATGCATATCCCACATAGGCCAAGCATTAGCCCCAGGCCAGCCTCTTGGTGGTAAGGGCCATGCGCCTGGGGGAGCCAGTTCAGGTCTAGACCAAGCAGCTGGGATGAAACCAGCACCAGGTCTCCCACTAGGCCCTGGTACTTGTCCAGGTGCAATTATAGACCCGGCCTGAGACACGGAGACCTGAGCATACTCTACCCCCTGGGGGGCACTAAACTCAGCAGCCTGGGTGAAGGCATCCTCCTCAAGGACTCCCGCGTTTTCAAAATGCAGGATGGTCTGCAAAGGGGTGGCGCTGTGGGTAGGGTGTGAGACATCAGTCTGGCCGCCATCCTCAGCCGGCCCCAAGGTAGGTTCTGGAAGAGAGGTCATACTCTGCCACGTCTTGGACGGTTCCAGTTTCATCTGAGATTCCTGTAGGGGAAGGGGTCGAGTTGACCGTCTGGTTTCATGACCCCCTTGTTCCATTCCTCCTCCTCCTCTTCCTCCACTCACCGGACTGAACATGGCCTCATGGAGACCACTCCAGAGCACTATGTCCTCAGGTTGGGGGACAGCATGAACCTTGTTCTGGAGGGTAACCTGTGCGGTAGGGTGGAGAGGGAGTGTGAGCTAGGGTTGGGCTGCTGGGGGGGATGTTGTTAACATGAGTTCTTGCTCCCTGAAACCCTTTTCAGGCTGTGCTGTTCCCCACAACTATTCCAGCCCCAGAGCCTAGGGCAAGAAACAGAATCCCAGAATCTCACCACTTCCCGCTGCAGGGCACCCAACTTCCGGTTCTGTATTTTCAAGTCTTCACAGACAAGCTCCATTCTTTCTGGGTTCACCTGCCAGGAACCATAATCCAAGGCTGGGGAACAGGTTCTGGTCTCAGCCTGGCTGCTTCTCACCATATTAGGCAAGTGAGTTTGGAATGACAGGATTTTCCAAGCAAAGAAAATGGTTCCATAGATTAAAAAAAAAAAGTTTGGGAAGTGCTGGGCTAAACACCTTCAAAAATTTCTGAGCTTTTCAGAACATTGAAAGAGTAGAACATTAAGAATCTTAGCTGGGTAGTGCTGGCACAAACCTTTAATCCCAGCACTCAGGAGACAGAGGCAGGCAATCTCTATGAGTTCGAAGCCAGCCTTGTCTACTGAGTGAGTTCCAGGACAGTCAGGGCTACACAGAAAAGCCCTGTCTCAAACAAACAAACAAACAAAACACAACAAAACGAAACAAACAAAAGACTCTTGAAGAGGAGAGCTGGCAGCGTGACCCAGGTGGTGAAGTACTTGCCAAGCGTCTATGAGACCCAAGGATTATCCCCTGCGCTGCATAAAACCAAGAGAGACTAGACATGCAATCTTAGCACTGTGCTGTGGAGCGGGAGGCCCTAAGTCACTCTCTACTACCTATCGGGCCAGAGGCCAGGTGACTAGAGACCTGCTCCAGAGCAGGTAAAGGTGGAGCACAGCAATGACCGCGAGAGGTGGGCCAAGAAAGAGTTGTCGCTCAGATAGACTTGCCCCAAGGTGTCCTTTCTAGTTGTCCGGTCTGGTTTTGTGTGTCAACTCGACATGAGCTAGAGTCATCAGAGGAAGGAGAAAATGCCTCCTTGAGATCCAGCTGTAAGACATTTTCTCATTTCGTGATCAATGGGGAAGGCCCAGGCCACAGTGGGTGGTGTCTTCCCTGGGCTTCTGCTCCTAGGTTCTATAAGAAAGCAGACTGAACAAGCCATAGGGAACAAGCCAGTAGCAGCTCCCTTCCATGGCCTCTGCATCAGCTCCTGCCTCCAGGATCCTGCCCTGCTTGAGTGCCTGTCCTGCCTTCCTTTGGTGATGAACAGCAAGGCTGAAATGTAAGCCTAATAAACCCTTTCCTCCCCGGCTTGTTTTTTGGTCATGGTCTTTCATCACAGCAATAGAAACCCGAACAAAGACACTAGTGTTTCACGGTCCTGCTTCCTGACCCAGCTCCAGATCAGCCTGAGACTCAAATGCTACATTAAAACCACACTGTTTGGGGTCAGTGGCTCCACCTCGGCCACTTTGCTGGCCTGGAAGTGAAGACCTGGTTCCTGAATCCAGTTTGATTTCTTCGGCTGCGGTCTGGATGCTGCTGCCTCTTGCCCCAGGGATTCTGTGCTACTCTGTGGTTGGCTAGGCTGCGTTTAGGCTGGTGGATGGAGTTACATAAGAACTGTGTCTGTGCTGGCTCTTCCTGCTTTTTAGCGTGGAGTGTGCTTGCGATGAGGGGAAAGTTGGTGACACCGAGTTCCGGAGTTGCTAACTCTTGGACAACCTGAAACCTCCCAGCATTTACATGGTGGCTGACAACTGTCTGCATCTTCAGCTCTAGGGGATCTGACACCGTCTTCTGGCCTTTACAGGCACCAGACACACGTGGTACACAAGCCATGCAGGCAGGCAAAACACCCGTGCACATAAAATTCAAAAACAAACCAACCGTGTTTAAGCACTTAAGAAAGTAAAACAAGGGCTGGAGAGGTGGCTCAGGGGTTAAAAGCATTGACTGCTCTTCCAGAGGTCCATTCTCAACAACAACATGGTGGCTCACTACCATCTGTAGTGAAAGCTGGTGACCTCTTCTGGCCTGAAGCATATGTAGGCAGAAGACTGTACACATATTAAATAAATATATTTTTTTAAAAAGGAAGTAAAACAATAAATTCTATTGTTTATCCTAAGTCAAGATGAGCTGGTACCACAGGAGGTTCAGGACAGGGGACAGGAAAATGGCTGGGGAGAGTTAAACCCTTCTCTTCCCTTTATGGTCATGTTCCCTAAGGACAGGCCTAGAATTTTCCTTACTGCCCTAGCCCCTGGAGGTCTAACCAGCATGCCAAGTGAGGATAAGGGTAGAGGGATGGCTACCTTTTCAAATATGTACTTTATCTTGTCCACGTCCTTCTGGAGGGTTTCAACAGTGTTCTTGAGTAAATGGAGGTCGGTGAGCAGGTCCTGCAGAGTCTTCATGATCTGAAGAGGGGAAAGGGGGAAACCCTGGAATCGGCGTGAGGGCTAAATCACATCAGAAGTTCTCGGTGACAGCCATCTAAGGGATCCTCTTGGTTCTCAAAAGAATTATGATGAATGTACCCACAGATTAGCAAAGAACACGAAGATATCAGTGCTTCGAGGGCGTGCGGGTGCATATGTGCATGCGTGCGTGTGTGCGGGTACGTGCGTGTGTGCGTGCCTGTGTGCGTGCGTGCGTGTGTGTGTGTGTGTGTGTGTGTGTGTGTATGTGTGCATGCTTGTGTGTGTGATAGGAGCTGCGGGGCTGCATCCCCAGCACCCCGGCCGCCTGGCTAGCTTATGCCCCGAAATAACAACACACAAATTGTATTCTTTTAAACACTGTTTGGCCCATTCTGCTTGGCCCATTAACTCTAGCCCTTACTGGCTAATTCTGATATCCCGATCAACCCATCTCTAATAAGCTGTGTAGCTCCAGTCTTACTGGGAAAGATTCAGCATGTCTGACCTGGCAGCTTGCTTCAGCGTGTGCGTCTGCCCGGGAGAGCGGAGCATGGCGTCTCTGCTCCAGAGAGCAGAGCTGTTGAGTCTGAGCTCACTTCCTCTTCCTCCCAGCAATCTGTTCTGTTTACTCCTCCCACCTATGTTTTAACCTATGAGGGCCAAGCAGTTTCTTTATTGCTTAACCAATGAAATCAACAGATTGATATATGACACTCCCACATCACTTCCCCTTTTTCTGTTTAAACAAAAAAAGGAAGGCTTTAACTTTAACATAGCAAAATTACATATAACAAAACAGTTATCAAGTAAAAGTTACAATATTTACCTTTTTTCATAACTAAGGAAAACTATAACTATCTATATATTCTTTAACTCCATCAAAGACTCCAGAAGGATATAATATTACCCAAGCAAACAAGAAATCCAAAACTCTAGAAATGACAGAGACATCTCGCTGCCTGGTCAGTCATCCAAAGTTTCTCTGTACCGTTGGGGCATCCATCTTCAGCCTACAGGCCCATGGTATCCAGAGACATTTCCATGAAGCAGGACATTTCAAAGTCAGTTCAGTCACTATCTGTTGTGTCCTACAGAATGTCTCGCAGACTCTTTCATGAATCAGGAACCCCAAAAGATCATCTCACCTTAGGCAAGTTTAGCAGTCCTCTCTCTGTGGGTTCTCTGTGTCCAGTTTATGCAATAGTCCAGGCAAGAACAGTTTCTTGCCCAAATGGCTATCAAACTCCATAAGGATCCTCTTCGATGCCCATCTTCTTGAAGTAGATTGGTGCTGCCAGCAGCAGACATGTCTCATTGTCATGAAACATCCTAAGTTATTAAAACATTAAATAGCATATTCTGTACTCTTTGAAAGATATGAATGCCGATCTAACTGAAATATATCTCTATATATCTAGAAAATCTAACTAACATGACTACAAGCTTGACTATTATGATTATCTATTAACAACCTATATACATTACATTTTAAGTGAACTACACAATCACAATACCTTAATAAAGATCAGAAACACACACATATATATATATAACAATATTGACCTTAAATTTATATCACTAAAGCAAAATCCATGTCAATGCAAATTATTCATACCTATATCATATCCCTCTTTAAATGTTATAGAACGTTTATAAACCATATTTGGGAACATGGGCGCAGTTTTTTCTCTCCAAATTGCTTCCTGCTGAATGGGGGCATCGTTAATTAGGTCTTTCATGGTATAACCTGTGTGCTAGTTTCATCTCAGTTGGCAGTTGAGCGAAGCAATTTTCTGAAGATGTTCACAGCAACCCTTCAGGAGGGCATGGTCCATCATACCATATCGGAATAGAAGAAACGAACAGGGTCTCATCCTCTGTGAAAACAAAATAAGGAACTCCTTTCCAAAGCATCATGTCCTTAGATCCAAATTTCAAAGTCAAGGCATTTTCAAAGTATCTATGTTGGATTAGTTCAGCAGCATTTGTAAACAAATATCTTTTAGCAGCTGTTGCTCTTTTCACAGCATTCAAACAATTCAAACAGAGCATAATAGCATACAGTATCAAAATTCTCTGTTTATTTTCCATCTTTGTACGGCTTTATTTTAACTCTATTTTGTTTATTTTTACTTTTAACTTTTTGAGACAGGCTCTCTGAATATCTTTGTCCTAGAATAACTCTGTGAACCAGGCTGTCCTTGAACTCTCAGAGATTCATGTGATACATATTGCCACAATGGTCTTGAGAGAAACAGCCCAAGCAGCGAGCCCTTGGAGGGTCAGAAGCAGGGGAGATGGAACTAGATTTTCATATTTATTTATTTTTATTTAATATTGCCTACTGACTGACTGGCTTTTGGAGGCACAGTCTCACTGCATAGCCCAGGCTAGCCTGGAACTTACTATGCAGCCCATACTGACCTAGAAATCTCCTGCCTCTGCCTCCCAAGTCCTGTGAATTCACATTTTCAAAGATCTGACTAGTGCTGGTTGGTGACAGAGGAAGGCGGTACTAGCAAGGTAACCTCTGGAACAGAACTCATGTTTGATGTATGATCCCAGCATGTGATCATAACTCAGCTCACAATGATTGGGACTGTATCTGTGACTTTATAGGTTTTAATTTGTCCGCTCTAAGATGGGTGTGAAGGAAAAAGTGATAATGTGTATAGATGTCCCAATGTAGAACTAACGCTTAGCAAATAGCAGAACGGTACAAGCCAGAACCTACAGCAATACTCGGGGCAAATGTATGGAACTTTGCACTGAAAGGTGGATAGTGAGCCAGGTGGTGGCAGCACACACTTTTAATCCCAGCATTCAGGAGGGAGAAGGCAGACTGATCTTTGCCAGTTCAAGATCAGCCTGGTCTACAGAGTTCTAGGACAGCCAGGGGAACACAGAGAGACCCTGTCTTGGAAAAAAGGAAGGAAGGAAGGAAGGAAGGAAGGAAGGAAGGAAGGAAGGAAGGAAAAGAAGACTCAGATACCTGCTATCTAAGGACACTTATTGTGTGTGTGTTCATGAATGTAGGTGTATCTCTGTGATACAACCTGGGTGTGGTTCCTCAGTTACCATCCATCTTATTTTTTGAAGTGGGCTCCTTGATCAGTCTAGGTTGACTGGCCATCAGGTCCTCCTGACTGCATCTCCAGTCCTGGAATTACAGGCAGACACCATGCCTAGCTTTTTTTACATGGATGCCAGGGGTAGAACTTATATCCTTGTGCTTGTGTGGCAAATACATTACCAATGGGGGCATCTCGCGAGCCCAAGAGACTGTGTTTCTTTTTCTCGCTTTCCTTCTTTCTTTCTCTTTCAGCCCAAAAGCACTGCCTCCCCTCTCCCTTTCTTTGAGATGCGGTCTTGTTATGTAGCCCAGGCTGACCTGAAGCTTGGACTCCTTTGCCTCAGACTCAGGGATGCTAAGTTTCCAGGCATGAGACATAGTTCAAACTCAAAGGCATAAATAAGTTGGAAATAAATGAACAGGAAAAGATACTCTCTGAAAGCAGTGACCTACTGTGCCGATAGCAAACACGTTAACACTTGCTGGATGCAGGCGCAGAGCTCACAAGGGCGTTTGTTGCAGCTGACTGACAGCAATGGTGTCACTAAACAAGCAACATGTCAAGGCAGTGGCTTAGACTTCCATCTTAAAACACTGAGATGGCACAATCCTCAAAATCAGAAGGCAGAGTCAAAAGGGCCATCCTCAGCTACATAAGAGACCAGCCTGGGCTACACAAGACTCTCTCAAAATTAGCTAGCACTGGTCATGATGGTGTAAGAAAAGAAAAAGCCAGGCGGTGGTGGCACACGCCTTTAATCCTAGCACTCAGGAGGCAGAGGCAGGTGATCTCTGTGAGTTTGAGGCCAGCCTGGTCTACAGAGCCAGTTCAGGACAGCCAGGGCTACGCAGAGAGACTCTGACTCCAAAAACCAAAGAGTTACTGCTAACTATGTTCAAAGTGCCAATGCTGTGATGGGGTGGGTTTTGAAGTCCTCATCTACCGTGGTGGGGCAGCATTCTCCAGAGGGCCCTGCGTGTGATGTGTATCCCTATGTCCTGTCTGCCTTCCAGCCACTCAGGGGCCAAACACGCCAGGCAGGAAAAAAGTCCCCCGACAAACACAGCCAGGCAGGAAAAACGTCCCCGACAAACACAGCCAGGCAGGAATAACGTCCCCGACAAACACGACAGGCAGGAATAACGTCCCCGACAAACACAGCCAGCAGGAATAACGTCCCCGACAAACACAGCCAGGCAGGAATAACGTCCCCGACAAACACAGCCAGACAGGAATAACGTCCCCGACAAACACAGCCAGGCAGGAATAACGTCCCCGACAAACACGCCAGGCAGGAATAACGTCCCAGACAAACACGCCAGGCAGGAATAACGTCCCCGACAAACACGCCAGGCAGGAATAACGTCCCCCGACAAACACAGCCAGGCAGGAATAACGTCCCCGACAAACACAGCCAGGCAGGAATAACGACCCCGACAAACACAGCCAGGCAGGAATAACGTCCCCCGACAAACACAGCCAGGCAGGAATAACGTCCCCGACAAACACGCCAGGCAGGAATAACGTCCCCGACAAACACAACCAGGCAGGAATAACGTCCCCCGACAAACACGCCTGGCAGGAATAACGTCCCCAACAAACACAGCCAGACAAGAATAAAGTCCGCGACAAACACACCAGGCAGGAATAACGTCCCCGACAAACACGCCAGGCAGGAATAACGTCCCCGACAAACACGCCAGGCAGGAATAACGTCCCCCGACAAACACGCCAGGCAGGAATTACGTCCCCGACAAACACGCCAGGCAGGAATAACGTACCCGACAAACAGAGCCAGGCAGGAATAACGTCCCCGACAAACACGCCAGGCAGGAATAACGTCCCCTGACAAACACAGCCAGGCAGGAATAACGTCCCCGACAAACACAGCCAGGCAGGAACAACGTCCCCCGACAAACACAGCCAGGCAGGAATAACGTCCCCGACAAACACGCCAGGCAGGAATAACGTCCCCGACAAACATGCCAGGCAGGAATAACGTCCCCGACAAACATAGCCAGGCAGGAATAACGTCCCCGACAAACACGCCAGGCAGGAATAACGTCTCATGACACACACAGCCAGGCAGGAATAACGTCCCCGACAAACACAGCCAGGCAGGAATAACGTCCCCCGACAAACACAGCCAGGCAGGAATAACGTCCCCGACAAACATAGCCAGGCAGGAATAAAGTCCCTGACAACACAGCCAGGCAAAAATAACGTCCCCGACAAACACAGCCAGGCAGGAATAACGTCCCCCGACAAACACAGCCAGGCAGGAATAACGTACCCGACAAACACAGCCAGGCGGGAATAACGTCCCCGACAAACACAGCCAGGCGGGAATAACGTCCCCTACAAACATGCCAGGCGGGAATAACGTCCCCGACAAACAAGCCAGGCAGGAATAACGACCCTGACAAACACAGCCAGGCGGGAATAACGTCCCCGACAAACACAGGGAGGCTGGAATAACGTCCCCGACAAACACAGCCAGGCAGGAATAACGTCCCCGACAAACACAGCAAGGCAGGAATAACGTCCCCGACAAACACAGCCAGGCAGGAATAACGTCCCCAAGAAACACAGCAAGGCAGGAATAACGTCCCCGACAAACACAGCCAGGCAAGAATAACGTCCCCGACAAACACGCCAGGCAGGAATAACGTCCCCGATAAACACACCAGGCAGGAATAACGTCCCCGACAAACACGCCAGGCAGGAATAACGTCCCCGACAAAAACAGCCAGGCAGGAATAACGTCCCCGACAAACACAGCCAGGCAGGAAAAACGTCCCCGACAAACACAGCCAGACAGGAATAACGTCCCCTGACAAACACAGCCAGGCAGGAATAAGGTCCCCGACAAACACGCCAGGCAGGAATAACGTCCCAGACAAACACGCCAGGCAGGAATAACGTCCCCCGACAAACACAGCCAGGCAGGAACAACGTCCCCGACAAACACAGCCAGGCAGGAATAACGTCCCCCGACAAACACAGCCAGGCAGGAATAATGTCCCCGACAAAAACGCCAGGCAGGAATAACGTCCCCGACAAACACGCCAGGCAGGAATAACGTCCCCGACAAACACAGCAAGGCAGGAATAACGTCCCCGACAAACACAGCCAGGCAGGAATAACGTCCCTGACAACACAGCCAGGATAATAATAACGTCCCCGACAAACACAGCCAGGCAGGAATAACGTCCCCCGACAAACACAGCCAGGCAGGAATAACGTCCCCGACAAACACAGCCAAGCAGGAATAACGTCCCCGACAAACACAGCCAGGCTGGAATAACGTCCCCGACAAACAAACCAGGCGGGAATAACGTCCCCAACAAATACAGCCAGGCAGGAATAACGTCCCCGACAAACACAGCCAGGCTGGAATAACGTCCCTGACAAACACGCCAGGCGGGAATAACGTCCCCGACAAACAAGCCAGGCGGTAATAACGTCCCCAACAAACAAAGCCAGGCAGGAATAACGTCCCCCAACAAACACAGGGAGGCGGGAATAACGTCCCCGACAAACACAGCCAGGCAGGAATAACGTCCCCGACAAACACAGCCTGGCAGGAATAAAATCCCCGACAAACACAGCCAGGCAGGAATAACGTCCCCGACAAACACAGCCAGGCAGGAATAACGTCCCTGACAACACAGCCAGGAAAAAATAACGTCCCCGGAAACACAGCCAGGCAGGAATTACGTCCCCCGACAAACACAGCCAGGAAGGAATGACGTCCCCGACAAACACAGCCAGGCAGGAATAACGTCCCCGACAAAAACAGCCAGGCAGGAATAACGTCCCCGACAAACACAGCCAGGCAGGAACAAAGTCCCTGACAACACAGCCAGGCAAAAATAACGTCCCCGACAAACACAGCCAGGCAGGAATAACGTCCCCGACAAACACAGCCAGGCGGGAATAACGTCCCCGACAAACACAGCCAGGCGGGAATAACGTCCCCGACAAACACAGCCAGGCGGGAATAACGTCCCCGACAAACAGAGCCAGGTGGGAATAACGTCCCCAACAAACACGCCAGGCGGGAATAACGTCCCTGACAAACAAGCCAGGCAGGAATAACGTCCCCGACAAACACAGCCAGGCGAGAATAACGTCCCCCGACAAACACAGGGAGGTGGGAATAACGTCCCCGACAAACACGCCAGGCAGGAATAACGTCCCCAACAAACACAGCCAGGCAGGAATAACGTCCCCGACAAACACGCCAGGCAGGAATAATTTCCCGCGACACACACAGCCAGGCAGGAATAACGTGCCCGACAAACACAGCCAGGCAGGAATAAAGTCCCCGACAAACACAGCCAGGCAGGAATAACGTCCCCCGACAAACACAGCCAGGCGGGAATAAGGTCCCCGACAAACACGCCAGGCAGGAATAAAGTCCCTGACAACACAGCCAGGCAGGAATAACATCCCCGACAAACACAGCCAGGCAGGAATAAAGTCCCTGACAACACAGCCAGGCAAAAATAACGTCCCCGAAAAACACAGCCAGGCAGGAATAACGTCCCCGACAAACACGCCAGGCAGGAATAACGTCCCCGACAAACACAGCCAGGCAGGAATAACGTCCCCCGACAAACACAGCCAGGCAGGAATAACGTCCCCGACAAACACAGCCAGGCGGGAATAACGTCCCCGACAAACACAGCCAGGCGGGAATAACGTCCCCAACAAACAGGCCAGGCGGGAATAACGTCCCCGACAAACACAGCCAGGCAGGAATAACGTCCCCGACAAACACAGCCAGGCAGGAATAACGTCCCCGACAAACACAGCCAGGCAGGAACAACGTCCCCGACAAACACAGCCAGGCAGGAACAACGTCCCCGACAAACACAGCCAGGCAGGAATAACGTCCCCGACGAACACAGCCAGGCGGGAATAACGTCCCCGACAAACACAGCCAGGCGGGAATAACGTCCCCGACAAACACAGCCAGGCAGGAACAACGTCCCCGACAAACACAGCCAGGCAGGAATAACGTCCCCCGACAAACACAGCCAGGCAGGAATAATGTCCCCGACAAACACGCCAGGCAGGAATAACGTCCCCGACAAACACAGACTGGCAGGAATAACGTCCCTGACAACACAGCCAGGAAATAATAACGTCCCCGACAAACACAGCCAGGCAGGAATAACGTCCCCCGACAAACAGAGCCAGGCAGGAATAACGTCCCCGACAAACACAGCCAGGCGGGAATAACGTCCCCGACAAACACAGCCAGGCAGGAATAACGTCCCTGACAACACAGCCAGGAAAAAATAACGTCCCCGACAAACACAGCCAGGCAGGAATAATGTCCCCCGACAAACACAGCCAGGCAGGAATAACGTCCCCGACAAACACAGCCAGGCAGGAATAAAGTCCCCGACAAACACAGCCAGGCGGGAATAACGTCCCCGACAAACACGCCAGGCGGGAATAACGTCCCCGACTAACAAGCCAGGCAGGAATAACGTCCCCGACAAACACAGCCAGGCAGGAATAACGTCCCCAGACAAACACAGGGAGGCGGGAATAACGTCCCCGACAAACACAGCCAGGCAGGAATAACGTCCCCGACAAACACGCCAGGCAGGAATAACGTCCCCGACAAACACGCCAGGCGGGAATAACGTCCCCGACAAACAAGCCAGGCAGGAATGACGTCCCCGACAAACACAGCCAGGCAGAAATAACGTCCCCCGACAAACACAGGGAGGCAGGAATAACTTCCCCCGACACACACAGCCAGGCAGGAATAACGTCCCCGACAAACACAGCCAGGCGGGAATAACGTCCCCCAAGAAACACAGCCAGGCAGGAATAACGTCCCCGACAAACATGCCAGGCAGGAATAACGTCCCCGACAAACACAGCCTGGCAGGAATAACGTCCCCGACAAACACAGCCTGGCAGGAAAAACGTCCCCCGACAAACACAGCCAGGCAGGAATAACGTCCCCGACAAACACGCCAGGCAGGAATAACGTCCCCAACAAACACAGCCAGGCAGGAATAACGTCCCCGACAAACACGCCAGGCAGGAATAATTTCCCGCGACACACACAGCCAGGCAGGAATAACGTGCCCGACAAACACAGCCAGGCAGGAATAAAGTCCCCGACAAACACAGCCAGGCAGGAATAACGTCCCCGACAAACACAGCCAGGCAGGAATAACGTCCCCGACAAACACGCCAGGCAGGAATAACGTCCCCGACAAACACAGCCAGGTGGGAATAACGTCCCCGACAAACACAGCCAGGCAGGAATAACGTCCCCGACAAACACAGCCAGGCAGGAATAAAGTCCCTGACAACACAGCCAGGCAAAAATAACGTCCCCGACAAACACAGCCAGGCAGGAATAACGTCCCCGACAAACACGCCAGGCAGGAATAACGTCCCCGACAAACACGCCAGGCAGGAATAACGTCCCCCGACAAACACAGCCAGGCAGGAATAACGTCCCCGACAAACACAGCCAGGCGGGAATAACGTCCCCGACAAACACAGCCAGGCGGGAATATCGTCCCCAACAAACACGCCAGGCGGGAATAACGTCCCCGACAAACAAGCCAGGCAGGAATAACGTCCCCGACAAACACAGCCAGGCGGGATTAACGTCCCCCGACAAACACAGGGAGGCGGGAATAACGTCCCCGTCAAACACAGCCAGGCAGGAATAACGTCCCCGACAAACAGAGCCAGGCAGGAATAAAGTCCCTGACAACACAGCCAGGCAAAAATAACGTCCCCGACAAACACAGCCAGGCAGGAATAACGTCCCCGACAAACACAGCCAGGTGGGAATAACGTCCCCGACAAACACAGCCAGGCGGGAATAACGTCCCCGACAAACACAGCCAGGCGGGAATAACGTCCCCGACAAACACAGCCAGGTGGGAATAACGTCCCCAACAAACACGCCAGGCGGGAATAACGTCCCTGACAAAAAAGCCAGGCAGGAATAACGTCCCCGACAAACACAGCCAGGCGGGAATAACGTCCCCCGACAAATACAGGTAGGTGGGAATAACGTCCCCGACAAACACAGCCAGGCAGGAATAACGTCCCCGACAAACAGAGCAAGGCAGGAATAACGTCCCCGACAAACACGCCAGGCGGGAATAACGTCCCCGACAAACACAGCAAGGCAGGAATAACGTCCCCGACAAACACAGCCAGGCAGGAATAACGTCCCCGACAAACACAGCAAGGCAGGAATAACGTCCCCGACAAACACGCCATGCGGGAATAACGTCCCCGACAAACACAGCAAGGCAGGAATAACGTCCCCGACAAACACAGCCAGGCAGGAATAAAGTCCCTGACAACACAGCCAGGCAAAAATAACGTCCCCGACAAACACAGCCAGGCAGGAATAATGTCCCCCGACAAACACAGCCAGGCAGGAATAACGTCCCCGACAAACACAGCCAGGCAGGAATAACGTCCCCGACAAACACAGCCAGGCGGGAATAACGTCCCCGACAAACACGCCAGGCGGGAATAACGTCCCCGACTAACAAGCCAGGCGGGAATAACGTCCCCGACAAACACAGCCAGGCAGGAATAACGTCCCCCGACAAACACAGGGAGGCGGGAATAACGTCCCCGACAAACACGCCAGGCAGGAATAACGTCCCCGACAAACACGCCAGGCGGGAATAACGTCCCCGACAAACAAGCCAGGCAGGAATGACGTCCCCGACAAACACAGCCAGGCAGAAATAAAGTCCCCAGACAAACACAGGGAGGCAGGAATAACTTCCCCCGACACACACAGCCAGGCAGGAATAACGTCCCCGACAAACACAGCCAGGCAGGAATAACGTCCCCCGACAAACTCAGCCAGGCAGGAATAACGTCCCCGACAAACACGCCAGGCAGGAATAACGTCCCCGACAAACACAGCCTGGCAGGAATAACGTCCCCGACAAACACAGCCAGGCAGGAAAAACGTCCCCCGACAAACAGGCCAAGCAGGAATAACGTCCCCGACAAACACGCCAGGCAGGAATAACGTCCCCGACAAACACAGCCAGGCAGGAATAACGTCCCCGACAAACACGCCAGGCAGGAATAATTTCCCGCGACACACACAGCCAGGCAGGAATAACGTCCCCGACAAACACAGCCAGGCAGGAATAACGTCCCCGACAAACACGCCAGGCAGGAATAACGTCCCCGACAAACACAGCCAGGCAGGAATAACGTCCCCGACAAACACAGCCAGGCAGGAATAACGTCCCTGACAAACACGCCAGGCAGGAATAAGGTCCCCGACAAACACAGCCAACAGGAATAACGTCCCCGACAAACACGCCAGGCAGGAATAACGTCCCCGACAAACACGCCAGGCAGGAATAACGTCCCCCGACAAACACAGCCAGGCAGGAATAACGTCCCCGACAAACACAGCCAGGCGGGAATAACGTCCCCGACAAACACAGCCAGGTGGGAATAACGTCCCCAACAAACACGCCAGGCGGGAATAACGTCCCCGACAAACAAGCCAGGCAGGAATAACGTCCCCGACAAACACAGCCAGGCGGGAATAACGTCCCCCGACAAACACAGGGAGGCGGGAATAACGTCCCCGACAAACACAGCCAGGCAAGAATAACGTCCCCGACAAACACGCCAGGCAGGTATAACGTCCCCGATATACACACCAGGCAGGAATAACGTCCCCGACAAACACGCCAGGCAGGAATAACGTCCCCGACAAAAACAGATAGGCAGGAATAACGTCCCCGACAAACACAGCCAGGCAGGAATAACGTCCCCGACAAACACGCCAGGCAGGAATAACGTCCCCGACAAACACAGCCAGGCAGGATTAAGGTCCCAGACAAACACGCCAGGCAGGAATAACGTCCCAGACAAACACGCCACGCAGGTATAACGTCCCCCGACAAACACAGCCAGGCAGGAACAACGTCCCCGACTAACACAGCCAGGCAGGAATAACGTCCCCCGACAAACAGAGCCAGGCAGGAATAACGTCCCCGACAAACACGCCAGGCAGGAATAACGTCCCCGACAAACACAGCCTGGCAGGAATAACGTCCCCGACAAACACAGCCAGGCAGGAATAACGTCCCCGACAAACACAGCCAGGGAGGAATAACGTCCCTGACAACACAGCCAGGAAAAAATAACGTCCCCGACAAACACAGCCAGGCAGGAATAACGTCCCCGACAAACACAGCCAGGCAGGAATAACGTCCCCGACAAACACAGCCAGGCTGGAATAACGTCCCCGACAAAGACGCCAGGCGAGAATAACGTCCCCGACAAACAAGCCAGGCGGGAATAACGTCCCCGACAAACACAGCCAGGCAGGAATAACGTCCCCCGACAAACACAGGGAGGCGGGAATAACGTCCCCGACAAACACAGTCAGGCAGGAATAACGTCCCCGACAAGCACAGCCTGGCAGGAATAACGTCCCCGACAAACACAGACAGGCAGGAATAACGTCCCCGACAAACACAGCCAGGCAGGAATAACGTCCCTGACAACACAGCCAGGAAAAAATAACGTCCCCGACAAACACAGCCAGGCAGGAATAACGTCCCCCGACAAACACAGCCAGGCAGGAATGACGTCCCCGACAAACACAGCCAGGCGGGAATAACGTCCCCAACAAACACGCCAGGCGGGAATAACGTCCCCGACAAACAAGCCAGGCAGGAATAACGTCCCCGACAAACACGCCAGGCAGGTATAACGTCCCCGATAAACACACCAGGCAGGAATAACGTCCCCGACAAACACGCCAGGCAGGAATAACGTCCCCGACAAAAACAGATAGGCAGGAATAACGTCCCCGACAAACACAGCCAGGCAGGAATAACGTCCCCGACAAACACGCCAGGCAGGAATAATGTCCCCGACAAACACAGCCAGGCAGGAATAAGGTCCCCGACAAACACGCCAGGCAGGAATAACGTCCCAGACAAACACGCCAGGCAGGTATAACGTCCCCCGACAAACACAGCCAGGCAGGAACAACGTCCCCGACTAACACAGCCAGGCTGGAATAACGTCCCCCGACAAACAGAGCCAGGAGGAATAACGTCCCCGACAAACACAGTCAGGCAGGAATAACGTCCCCGACAAGCACAGCCTGGCAGGAATAACGTCCCCGACAAACACAGCCAGGCAGGAATAAAGTCCCTGACAACACAGCCAGGCAAAAATAACGTCCCCGACAAACACAGCCAGGCAGGAATAACGTCCCCCGACAAACACAGCCAGGCAGGAATAACGTCCCCGACAAACACAGCCAGGCAGGAATAACGTCCCCGACAAACACAGCCAGGTGGGAATAACGTCCCCAACAAACACGCCAGGCGGGAATAACGTCCCCGACAAACAAGCCAGGCAGGAATAACGTCCCCGACAAACACAGCCAGGCGGGAATAACATCCCCCGACAAACACAGGGAGGTGGGAATAACGTGCCCGACAAACACAGCCAGGCAGGAATAACGTCCCCGACAAACACAGCAAGGCAGGAATAACGTCCCCGACAAACACGCCAGGCAGGAATAACGTCCCCGACAAACACAGCAAGGCAGGAATAACGTCCCCGACAAACACAGCCAGGCAGGAATAACGTCCCCGACAAACACAGCCAGGCAGGAATAACGTCCCTGACAACACAGCCAGGAAAAAATAACGTCCCCGACAAACACAGCCAGGCAGGAATAATGTCCCCCGACAAACACAGCCAGGCAGGAATAACGTCCCCGACAAACACAGCCAGGCAGGAATATCGTCCCCGAAAAACACAGCCAGGCGGGAATAACGTCCCCGACAAACACGCCAGGCGGGAATAACGTCCCCGACTAACAAGCCAGGCGGGAATAACGTCCCCGACAAACACAGCCAGGCAGGAATAACATCCCCCGACAAACACAGGGAGGCGGGAATAACGTCCCCGACAAACACAGCCAGGCAGGAATAATGTCCCCGACAAACACGCCAGGCAGGAATAACGTCCCCGACAAACACGCCAGGCAGGAATAACGTCCCCGACAAACACAGGCAGGTAGGAATAACGTCCCCGACAAACACGCCTGGCAGGAATAACGTCGCCCGACACACACAGCCAGTCAGGAATAACGTCCCCGACAAACACAGCCAGGCAGGAATAACGTCCCCCGACAAACACAGCCAGGCAGGAATAACGTCCCTGACAAATACGCCAGGCAGGAATAACGTCCCAGACAAACACAGCCTGGCAGGAATAACGTCTCCGACAAACAAAGCCAGGCAGGAATAACGTCTCCGACAAACACAGCCAGGCAGGAATAAAGTCCCTGACAACACAGCCAGGCAAAAATAACGTCCCCGACAAACACAGCCAGGCAGGAATAACGTCCCCCGACAAACACAGCCAGGCAGGAGTAACGTCCCTGACAAACACAGCCAGGCGGGAATAACGTCCCCGACAAACACAGCCAGGTGGTAAGAACGTCCCCAACAAACACGCCAGGCGGGAATAATGTCCCCGACAAACAAGCCAGGCAGGAATAACGTCCCCGACAAACACGCCAGGCAGGAATAACGTCCCCGACAAACACGCCCGGCAGGAATAACGTCCCCGACAAACACGCCAGGCAGGAATAACGTCCCCGACAAACACAGCCAGACAGGTATAACGTCCCCGACAAACACGCCAGGCAGGAATAACGTCCCCGACAAACACGCCAGGCAGGAATAACGTCCCCGACAAACACAGCCAGGCAGGAATAACGTCCCCGACAAACACGCCAGGCAGGAATAACGTCCCCGACAAACACGCCAGGCAGGAATAACATCCCCCACAAACACGCCAGGCAGGAATAACGTCCCCGACAAACACGCCAGGGAGGAATAAAGTCCCCGACAAAGACAGCCAGGCAGGAATAACGTCCCCGACAAACACAGCCAGACAGGAATAACGTCCCCGACAAACACAGCCATGCAAGAATAACTTCCCCGACAAACACGCCAGGCAGGAATAACGTCCCCGACAAACACGCCAGGCAGGAAAAACGTCCCCGACAAACACAGCCAGGCAGGAATAACGTCCCCGACAAACACAGACAGGCAGGTATAACGTCCCCGACAAACACGCCAGGCAGGAATAACTTCCCCGACCAACACGCCAGGCAGGAATAACGTCCCCGACACACACGCCAGGCAGGAATAACGTCCCCGACAAACACGCCAGGCAGGAATAACGTCCCCGACAAACACGCCAGGCAGGAATAACGTCCCCGACAAACACAGCCAGGCAGGAATAATGTCTCCGACAAACACAGCCAGGCAGGAATAACGTCCCCGACAAACACAGCCAGACAGGAATAACGTCCCCGACAAACACGCCAGGCAGGAATAACGTCCCCGACAAACACGCCAGGCAGGAATAACGTCCCCGACAAACACAGCCAGGCAGGAATAACGTCCCTGACAACACAGCCAGGAAAAAATAACGTCCCCGACAAACACAGCCAGGCAGGAATAACGTCCCCCGACAAACACAGCCAGGCAGGAATGACGTCCCCGACAAACACAGCCAGGCGGGAATAACGTCCCCAACAAACACGCCAGGCAGGAATAACGTCCCCGACAAACAAGCCAGGCAGGAATAACGTCCCCGACAAACACAGCCAGGCGGGAATAACGTCCCCCGACAAACACAGGGAGGCGGGAATAACGTCTCCGACAAACACAGCCAGGCAGGAATAACGTCCCCGACAAACACAGCAAGGCAGGAATAACGTCCCCCGACAAACACAGGGAGGCGGGAATAACGTCCCCGACAAACACAGTCAGGCAGGAATAACGTCCCTGACAAGCACAGCCTGGCAGGAATAACGTCCCCGACAAACACAGCCAGGCAGGAATAACGTCCCCGGCAAACACAGCCAGGCAGGAATAACGTCCCTGACAACACAGCCAGGAAAAAATAACGTCCCCGACAAACACATCCAGGAGGAATAACGTCCCCCGACAAACACAGCCAGGCAGGAATGACGTCCCCGATAAACACAGCCAGGCAGGAATAACGTCCCCGACAAAAACAGCCAGGCAGGAATAACGTCCCCGACAAACACAGCCAGGCAGGAATAAAGTCCCTGACAACACAGCCAGGCAAAAATAACGTCCCCGACAAACACAGCCAGGCAAGAATAATGTCCCCCGACAAACACAGCCAGGCAGGAATAACGTCCCCCGACAAACACAGGGAGGCGGGAATAACGTCCCCGACAAACACAGCAAGGCAGGAATAACGTCCCCGACAAACACGCCAGGCAGGAATAACGTCCCCGAGAAACACGCCAGGCAGGAATAACGTCCCCGACAAACACAGCCAGGCAGGAATAACGTCCCCGACAAACACGCCAGGCAGGAATAACGTCGCCCGACACACACAGCCAGGCAGGAATAACGTCCCCGACAAACACAGGGAGGCAGGAATAAAGTCCCTGACAACACAGCCAGGCAGGAATAACGTCCCTGACAAATACGCCAGGCAGGAATAACGTCCCCGACAAACACAGCCTGGCAGGAATAACGTCCCCGACAAACAAAGCCAGGCAGGAATAACGTCCCCGACAAACACAGCCAGGCAGGAATAAAGTCCCTGACAACACAGCCAGGCAAAAATAACGTCCCCGACAAACACAGCCAGGCAGGAATAACGTCCCCCGACAAACACAGCCAGGCAGGAGTAACGTCCCCGACAAACACAGCCAGGCGGGAATAACGTCCCCGACAAACACAGCCAGGTGGTAATAACGTTCCCAACAAACACGCCAGGCGGGAATAATGTCCCCGACAAACAAGCCAGGCAGGAATAACGTCCCCGACAAACACAGCCAGGAGAGAATAACGTCCCCCGAAAAACACAGGGAGGCGGAAATAACGTACCCGACAAACTCAGCCAGGCAGGAATAACGTCCCCGACAAACACAGCCAGGCAGGAATAACGTCCCCGACAAACACGCCAGGCAGGAATAACGTCCCCGACTAACACAGCAAGGCAGGAATAACGTCCCCCGACAAACCCAGCCAGGCAGGAATAACGTCCTCGACAAACACGCCAGGCAGGAATAACGTCCCCGACAAACACAGCCCGGCAGGAATAACGTCCCCGACAAACACAGCCAGGCAGGAATAACGTCCCCGACAAACACAGCCAGGCAGGAATAACGTCCCTGACAAACACAGCCAGGCAGGAATAATGTCCCCGACAAACACAGGGAGGCAGGAATAACGTCCACGACAAACACGCCAGGCAGGAATAACGTCCCCGACAAACACGCCAGGCAGGAATAACGTCACCGACAAACACGCCAGGCGGGAATAACGTCCCCGACAAACACGCCAGGCAGGAATAACGTCCCCGACAAACACAGCCAGGCAGGAATAACGTCCCCCGACAAACCCAGCCAGGCAGGAATAACGTCCCCGACAAACACAGCAAGGCAGGAATAACGTCCCCGACAAACACGCCAGGCAGGAATAACGTCCCCGACAAACACAGCCAGGCAGGAATAACGTCCCCGACAAACACGCCAGGCAGGAATAACGTCCCCGACAAACACGCCAGGCAGGAATAACGTCCCCGACAAACACTGGGAGGCGGGTATAACGTACCCGACAAACACATCCAGGCAGGAATAACATCCCCGACAAACACGCCAGGCAGGAATAACGTCCCCGACAAACACGCCAGGCAGGAATAACGTCCCCGACAAACACAGCCAGGCAGGAATAACTTCCCCGACAAACACAGCCAGGCAGGAATAACGTCCCCGACAAACACAGCCAGACAGGAATAACGTCCCCGACAAACACGCCAGGCAGGAATAACGTCCCCGACAAACACGCCAGGCAGGAATAAAGTCCCCGACAAACACAGCCAGACAGGAGTAACGTCCCCGACAAACACGCCAGGCAGGAATAACGTCCTTGACAAACACGCCAGGCGGGAATAACGTCCCCGACAAACACGCCAGGCAGGAATAACGTCCCCGACAAACACGCCAGGCGGGAATAACTTCCCCGACAAACACGCCAGGCAGGAATAATGTCCCCGACAAACACAGCCAGACAGGAATAACGTCCCCGACAAACACGCCAGGCAGGAATAACGTCCCGGACAAACACAGCCAGGCAGGAATAACGTCCCGACAAACATGCCAGGCAGGAATAACGTCCCCGACAAACATGCCAGGCAGGAATAACGTCCCCGACAAACACGCCAGGCAGGAATAACGTCCCCGGCAAACACAGCCAGGCAGGAATAACGTCCCTGACAACACAGCCAGGAAAAAATAACGTCCCCGACAAACACATCCAGGAGGAATAACGTCCCCCGACAAACACAGCCAGGCAGGAATGACGTCCCCGATAAACACAGCCAGGCAGGAATAACGTCCCCGACAAAAACAGCCAGGCAGGAATAACGTCCCCGACAAACACAGCCAGGCAGGAATAAAGTCCCCGACAAACACAGCCAGGCAGGAATAACGTCCCCGACAAAAACAGCCAGGCAGGAATAACGTCCCCCGACAAACCCAGCCAGGCAGGAATAACGTCCCCGACAAACACAGCAAGGCAGGAATAACGTCCCCGACAAACACGCCAGGCAGGAATAACGTCCCCGACAAACACAGCCAGGCAGGAATAACGTCCCCGACAAACACGCCAGGCAGGAATAACGTCCCCGACAAACACGCCAGGCAGGAATAACGTCCCCGACAAACACTGGGAGGCGGGAATAACGTCCCCGACAAACACATCCAGGCAGGAATAACATCCCCGACAAACACGCCAGGCAGGAATAACGTCCCCGACAAACACGCCAGGCAGGAATAACGTCCCCGACAAACACAGCCAGGCAGGAATAACTTCCCCGACAAACACAGCCAGGCAGGAATAACGTCCCCGACAAACACAGCCAGACAGGAATAACGTCCACGACAAACACGCCAGGCAGGAATAACGTCCCCGACAAACACGCCAGGCAGGAATAAAGTCCCCGACAAACACAGCCAGACAGGAGTAACGTCCCCGACAAACACGCCAGGCAGGAATAACGTCCTTGACAAACACGCCAGGCGGGAATAACGTCCCCGACAAACACGCCAGGCAGGAATAACGTCCCCGACAAACACGCCAGGCGGGAATAACGTCCCCGACAAACACGCCAGGCAGGAATAATGTCCCCGACAAACACAGCCAGACAGGAATAACGTCCCCGACAAACACGCCAGGCAGGAATAACGTCCCGGACAAACACAGCCAGGGAGGAATAACGTCCCGACAAACATGCCAGGCAGGAATAACGTCCCCGACAAACACGCCAGGCAGGAATAACGTCCCCGACAAACACGCCCGGCAGGAATAACGTCCCCGACAAACACGCCAGGCAGGAATAACGTCCCCGACAAACACAGCCAGACAAGTATAACGTCCCCGACAAACACGCCAGGCAGGAATAACGTCCCCGACAAACACGCCAGGCAGGAATAACGTCCCCGACAAACACAGCCAGGCAAGAATAACGTCCCCGACAAACACGCCAGGCAGGAATAACGTCCCCGACAAACACGCCAGGCAGGAATAACGTCCCCGACAAACACGCCAGGCAGGAATAACGTCCCCGACAAACACAGACAGGCAGGTATAACGTCCCCGACAAACACGCCAGGCAGGAATAACTTCCCCGACCAACACGCCAGGCAGGAATAACGTCCCCGACAAACACGCCAGGCAGGAATAACGTCCCCGACAAACACGCCAGGCAGGAATAACGTCCCCGACAAACACGCCAGGCAGGAATAACGTCCCCGACAAACACAGCCAGGCAGGAATAATGTCTCCGACAAACACAGCCAGGCAGGAATAACGTCCCCGACAAACACAGCCAGACAGGAATAACGTCCCCGACAAACACGCCCGGCAGGAATAACGTCCCCGACAAACACGCCAGGCAGGAATAACGTCCCCGACAAACACGCCAGGCAGGAATAACGTCCCCGACAAACACGCCAGGCAGGAATAACGTCCCCGACAAACACAGCCAGGCAGGAATAACGTCCCCGACAAACACGCCAGGCAGGAATAACTTCCCCGACAAACACAGCCAGGCAGGAATAATGTCCCCGACAAACACGCCAGGCAGGAATAACGTCCCCGACAAACACGCCAGGCAGGAATAAAGTCCCCGACAAACACGCCAGGCAGGAATAACGTCCCCGACAAACACGCCAGGCAGGAATAACGTCCCCGACAAACACGCCAGGCAGGAATAACGTCCCCGACAAACACAGCCAGGCAGGAATTACGTCCCCGACAAACACGCCAGGCAGGAATAACTTCCCCGACAAACACAGCCAGGCAGGAATAATGTCCCCGACAAACACGCCAGGCAGGAATAACGTCCCCGACAAACACGCCAGGCAGGAATAAAGTCCCCGACAAACACGCCAGGCAGGAATAACGTCCCCGACAAACACGCCAGGCAGGAATAACGTCCCCGACAAACACAGCCAGGCAGGAATTACGTCCCCGACAAACACGCCAGTCAGGAATAACTTCCCCGACAAACACAGCCAGGCAGGAATAACGTCCCCGACAAACATGCCAGGGAGGAATAAGGTCCCCGACAAACACGCCAGGCAGGAATAACGTCCCCGACAAACACGCCAGGCAGGAATAACGTCCCCGACAAACACGCCAGGCAGGAATAACGTCCCCTACAAACACAGCCAGGCAGGAATTACGTCCCCGACAAACACGCCAGGCAGGAATAACTTCCCCGACAAACACAGCCAGGCAGGAATAACGTCCCCGACAAACATGCCAGGGAGGAATAAGGTCCCCGACAAACACGCCAGGCAGGAATAACGTCCCCCGACAAACACAGCCAGGCAGGAATAAAGTCCCCGACAAACAGGCCCGGGAAGAATAACGTCTGCGACAAACACGCCAGGCAGGAATAACGTCCCCGACAAACACAGCCAGGCAGGAATAACATCCCCGACAAACACAGCTAGGCAGGAATAACGTCCCAGACAAACACAGCCAGGCAGGAATAACGTCCCCGACAAACACAGCCAGGCAGGAATAACGTCCCCGACAAACACGCCAGGCAGGAATAACGTCCCCGACAAACACAGCCAGGCAGGAATAACGTCCCCGACGAACACAGCCAGACAGGAATAACGTCCCCGACAAACACAGCCAGGCAGGAATAACGTCCCCCGACAAACACAGCCAGGCTGGAATAACGTCCCCGACAAACACGTCAGGCAGGAATAACGTCCCTGACAAACACAGCCAGGCAGGAATAACGTCCCCGACAAACACAGCCAGGCAGGAATAACGTCCCTGACAAACACAGCCAGGCAGGAATAACGTCCCCCGACAAACACAGCCTAGTTCCAGTAACCTCAGCCCCAGGAGATGGGGGGTCAGGAGGGCAAGAGCATCCTCAACTCACAGCAAGTGTGAGGACAACCTTGGCTACATGAGACCCTATCTCAAAAACAAACAATAAGCACCCCCCCAAAAAAACCAAAAAATTATCTGGAAAAGATGGAAGAATCTTTGAGCTGCCCTCTAGTGAAGGCCACAGGTGAAAGTCAGGTTCTGTTCCCATCTGTGGGTCTGTTCAGTGGCCCAGCCTGCTGCCTCGCATGCATGGGCTCTGCCCTGGATCTAGGAGAGCAGGTGCCTCAGGGGAAAGGGTCGCAGTCTTCCTCTGCCTGAGGACTGAGAGGGAGCTGAGTTCAGGGAACCTAACCAGCCTGGAACAGATGCTAGAAGCATGGCTGTCCAGTCTGACTGCTCCCTGTCCCTTTAAGTGGTACACCAAGGAGCTCCAAAGCACACGCAGGCTGATACAGCCATATCCAGAGCCACGGGGAACGGCAATGAGAATGGGAAAGTCTTCACTACACTGTGGAAAGGGTGACCACAGAGTCCAAAGTGTCTCTGTTCCCACAACAGCTCCCTACCCTTTCTCTAAGCCAACACCTGTAAGCAGCGCTGTACAACCCTAATCCAAGTCAATCGAAGTCATTTTAATTTGCATGATATACAACAGGTGTGCTTTGGTTGGAGGAGGCAGGGTTTTTCTACATAGCCCTGGATGTCCTGGAACCCACTCTGTAGACCAGGTTAGCTTCAAACTCATAGAGATATGCCTACCTCTGCCTCTGGAACAAACTTAATATCAAAGACTTAATGCCATTCTTCATTTTCTCCTATAAGGTCAGGTGCCAGTATGTCTAAGAAACCAAGGTTTTAGCCAGACAGGGACCAACAGCAGCTTTTCCCAGAGATGAGAAACAGAGGGTGTGTGTCAGGGAGGGGCCTGCAATTTGGGGAACTTCTGCTAGAGGGCGCTAGTGCAGGGCGGCAGTGTTACGTGCCCTGGCTGGCTGAGCTGACGACAGACTGGGTTACAGTCTGGAAGGAAGGCTGAGGCTGCCATGGAAGATCAGTTTTCTTCTTTCTTTTTTCTTTCCCTCCCTCCCCCTCGCCCTTCATCTCTCCTTTCCTTCCTCCCTCTCTTCCTAAGACTGGGGTTTGGCTATCTAGCTACAGCTGGCCTGGAACCTGATCTGTAGACCAAACTGACCTTGTAGTTGAGGTAATCCTCGTGCCTCTCTAGTTCTCTGGTTATAGGCCTGTTACACCCAGCCTGGAGCCCAGGTTTTCTTTTTTTTTTCTTTTCTTTTTTTTTCCCCCGCCCCTTCTTTTTTTTTCTGTCTTTCTCTCTTTCCCTTTCTTTCTTTCTGATGTTCTTTTGCGGAACTACAGTTCCCAGCGTCCTCCTGGATACGGACATATTCCCAGAAGCCTTTGTATTCCTCGTTAAAAAGTGAGGGTCCTACGATCCCGCTCTCTCTCTTCTTCTTCTCTTCTCTTTCCCTGCCTTTCTTACTGTGTTGGCACGCCCTTTACCTGCCTGTTACCCCTCCCCCATTAAAGTGCACCCACGTGGGACCGCCGCGTGTCTGTGTCTTTTCCTCGCGTAACGTCTTTACCCTCTAACCTGCAGCCAGCCAGCAATTAAGAACAACAGTGGTGCCGCCATTCGACTCAGTGACCTCTCCGTCCCGGTGCCTGAGGCTTTTGCCTCTAGGCTTCACCGGCACAAGGTCTGAACCGACCGCCTGCACTCACCTCCACCTGTTTACCACGGCCATCCACCACCGCCTGATCCGTGAGTTAACCTAAGTTGGCTTCCTTCCTCCCGGGGCGCTCAGAGACTGTCCCGCCAGCTTTCTTTGGCATGTCCTGGACTAGGTCGCCAACCTCCCTTCCCCTCCCCCCCCCCCCCCCCCGGCTTTTTGCCCTTGGCTGAAACCTGCCTCAGTCCGCGCCCGGGAGTTCGGTGCTCCCGGCCTCTTTCTCTTTTTTCTAACCTTTCCTATCCTCTTTCCGGCCCGCTCCGCCACGGTGCCTTTTTGGGCTGTACGGTCAGCCCCGATAAGCTTAATTGTCTCCTCCCAGCCGGGGCTTTTCTCCCCCGTCCGGTAGCTGGGCTCGGGCCAATTAAGCCATAGCACGCCCCACGAATACTCGGATGCCTGTATTCGTGGCTGCCGTTGTTCGCGGTACTCCGGTACCTTTTTGCGGGCAGGCTTCGTTTCAGTCATGGGCTCTGTAACCAACCCCCGCATCTGGAAGGCTGGTGCAATGCCATCCCTCCAGGGACCCTCTGCTCCCGCCGCCATGGATCCCGGACAAACCTCAAACTCCATACCCCCCCCCACCGCGCCTGGAGGGGCCACTCGCTCTCGCTCCGCCCAGTCAAGCGACAGCGATGGCTCACCCATTCCTCTTTCTTCCAAGGTTTACTCGCCTGCACCTTTCCCCCATGTCGCCTCTAAACGTTTCACTCCTAGGTCTCCAGGAGTCCCGCATAAATATTCTTCTGGGTCACCTACCCGCTCCCTCTCCAAACCAGCCTCACCCCACTTCTCCCGCAACAGGTCGCGCGTGTCTTCGGATTCTTCCCTGTCTCCTCTCCGCCACAGGTCACACAGGCGCCTTAAAGCGTCTCCTCCCTGTCCTATGCCTCCCCCTCGATCTTCCAAAGCCCCTCTAGGCTCCCGCTGTCACTAACCACCACTCTCCCGTTGTTACACCTAAGGATATCAGGTTCCTAAAAGCTACAACAGCCTCCTGTCAGATCTGCCAAAAGTCAGATCCCAAGACCAAATATTCACTTAAAATACATGTCCACCGCCGGTTATAAGCTGCCAAGCTTGAAGGGATTCCTCATTGGATTCACCTGTCACATCTTAAACCGTTTATCTCCACAGCTCAAGATAATCCTTCATATACGGTAACTCAGACGGGAGCTTGTTCTCTTAAGTTCCAAAGGACGCTGGATTCAGTCCCCTCTACTACAATCTAAGGAAAACAGTGGTCCCCATCTGTCGCTGTGTTAACACACCCTCCCTTCTTTAAATTCATAAATAACCATCTAGCTGTCGTTACAGGTACCATCATCAAATACGGAGTCAAGTGGTAAGCAGATTCTCCTCTACAAAGCTCTTTAACATAACAGGCCAGCCGCTGACTGCAGCAGTGGCCCCTAAAATGTTAAGGAATGTATGGTTAGAATCTATTTCTTTTAAGATACTTTCTTTAAGCTCCAGGATGCCAGCCCAACCCACCTAAACAAATCAAACACAAGCAGACCATTAACGGAATAAGTATTTTTTTTATCATTCTTAACCCCGATATCCTAAGATTCCCCCCCCAGATCTCCTATCCCCCCTCACCCCAGATCCCCCCCCAGATCTCCTATCTCCCCCTCACCCCAGATCTCCCCCCTTTTTAATTTTTTTCCTTTTACTAATGCAACTTTTGCCTTCCAGCATCTTAATGATGACCCAGCTACTCAGGAAAAGCCAGACAGATTTCTCCAATCAGCCACTTCAGACGACAGCCAGGACTTCAAATGCCAGCGGTACAATCAGCCATCGCCAGACACCAGCGACCTCAGACACCAGCGGCCAGTGGGACATCGCCTGAATAATCGGACATTCCCTGGACCCCTCAACGCCCAAAGCCAGCAGGAAGCAGCCATGAGAGACCGGACTACGCCCCCATTCCCTACCCTTTAAGGTTCCCCAATTTTTTTAAATCAAACCAAAAGGGTGAAATGTTGTTCTTTTGCGGAACTACAGTTCCCAGCGTCCTCCTGGATACGGACATATTCCCAGAAGCCTTTGTATTCCTCGTTAAAAAGCGAGGGTCCTACGATCCCGCTCTCTCTCTTCTTCTTCTCTTCTCTTTCCCTGCCTTTCCTACTGTGTTGGCACGCCCTTTACCTGCCCTGTTACCCCTCCCCCATTAAAGTGCACCCACGTGGGACCGCCGCGTGTCTGTGTCTTTTCCTCGCGTAACATCTTTACCCTTTAACCTGCAGCCAGCCAGCAATTAAGAACAACACTTTCCTTCTTTCTTCCTACCTTCCTTCCTTCCTTCTTTATTGTTTGTTTGTTTGTTTTTCGAGACAGGGTTTTTTTTTGTGTTTGTGTGTGTAACTGGGCTGAATCTCACTCTGTAGACCAGACTGGTCTTGAACTCACAGAGATCCACCTACCTCTGCCTCCTGAGTGCTGGGATTAAAGGCGTGCACCACCACTGCCCAGAAAGCCCAGGTTTTCTAATCCAGCAGCCCCCACTTGGATCAGTGGGCACCTGCTGTGTCTGGAGGTGTCTTCAGCTGCAATAAGCAGGTAGTACTTCTGGTTTCTGGTGTCTATGGGTGTCACTCAGCATCCTCCAATGCACAGGACAGTGCTAAGCCACAAAGAATGATCCTACCCACATTGTCTACAGTACTGGGGTAGAGAAGCCCTACAGTCTAACTCTGCTTAATAATGACTTGTTGTGGGACAAATGTGCTGACCAATAGCACAGCCCTTGGACCCTCCCAGGGCTCCACCGTGGAGCAGAAGCCCTCTGGTGTTGGTCTGTGTTAGTTTCCCCCGGCACCATTCGCCCTGTCTGGAATGGGTACTGAGACAGTCCTTGTACCCTTCAAGGGTTAACTACTAAGAGGAACAGTAACCCAACCAGCCCCAAGAAAGGGGGTGGAAGGGTCAGTGGAGGTGACTCAGCATCTCTGTGATGTCTGGCCTGCCATTCTCACAGCCTGGTGTGTGCACACACTTAGCTAAGCAGCTCTCCTTGTTCTTGCACCCGCTACCATGGCAACCTCTTTCAATGGGTCACTGTGGTAACCCTGGACAACTTCAATCAGGCTGGGTCCAAGGCAGCCTGCTCTAATGACTGGGACATTCCTTATTGGTACAAACAGTCCTCCGAGGGTTTCGCTGGCAGGTCTGAACCTGTCCACGAGACCTCTCCAGAGCTGGACAGGTGACCTTGCTCAGCTACTCAGGCGCTTGACGATTCTAGAAGCCTTTATTCACCGAGCCGAAAGACCACAGAGGCAGGCTGTGGCTAACACTTCTGACATCTGTATCCACACCCAGGCCAGGCCACCAGGGACAGGCTGATCTCTAGCAGTGTTGCCTTAGAGCCTAACAAGCCTGCTGCTGGCCCAGGGACCTGCTCTGTTCTGTTCCTGCACACATGTATCTCTTTTACCCTTCTGCATAATTTAAGGATATTTTGTTCCTTGAAAAGAAGATCCTCTCTCTGATAAGCAGTCACTCCTCAGGCCACTTCTACCTGGAAGCCACCAATCCACTCTCTGACTCTCTGGACTCGTCTCTTCTAGAGACTTTATAGAAATGGTCTCTCACAGCTTGTCTCTGCAGCCCCTTCCTTCTGCAGGATGATTGACACTCCTTCCTGCGTTGCTGCGATCTTTTGCCCGGTATCAGATCTGGCTGTGCTGGCTGGATAAGGCTCCTGCTCCCTCCAGCGCTCCACACATTCAAGCCCCCCACCCTCATACACCGGTTTGAAATGGGCACTCACATGGCCCAAGCTGACTGTGGGCTCTGTTTTGCCCTTCCCTTTCCCAGACCCGTGCCCTCCCGCCTGCTCACCCCGCCAGCTTTCACTGGCTGCTCTATCTTGACCTGCAATGATGACCTCATCTGCTCGGTTAACCTGTGCCTCCTCTTCTCCACCTGGCAACCAGAACTAATGAACTCAGCCTCATTGCTAGCTGCCTAGCTGAGAGGGGCAGCAGAGGCAGAGTGGGCTTCGCGGGGTACACAGTGAGCACTCAGTTTTCCTGGGCAGGGAGGATAAAGCAGCGGGACAGTGTGAGGCCCCAGAAAGGCAGGAGACAGGACACTGAGATGGTAGGTAGGGCATGGTGTTGCCTTAATCCTCTCTCCGGACTCCAGCGTTGAAGAGTTCACTCCCAACAGCCCCCGTGGCCGACGCCCAGTCTAGGCTCTCATCTGACTGAGCCTTGCTAGGAAACTGGAGGAAGTTCTAGTGACTCTGACCACACTGGGGGTGGGAAGAGCCCTTCCTGCGTCTGAGCCCTCCCATTGGTGACGGTTATTCTGCACGTCTCTCTGGCATTGGGCTTTTCTAGCCATCAGGCCTCACAGACCAGCGGAGCATAGAAGAAAAGTGTTCCCAGTGCCCGGTATGGCTTCACTCCCAGTCCTGACCTAGCACCTTACACCTGGCCCTCACAAACGTCACCTTGCCCAGCTGGCACACACTTTTAATCCCAGCCCTCCAGAGGCAGAACCAGGCGAATCTCTGTGAGTTCGAGGCCAGTCTGGTCTTCAGAGAGAGTTCCAGGACAATCAGAGCTATGCAGAAAAATCCTGTCTCAAAAAGCCAAAAAAAACTAAAAACAAAAAGCTTTGTGTGTTTTCTATGGTGTGTGTGTGTGTGTGTGTGTGTGTGTGTGTACATGTACTGGACATATGGGGGCCAAAGGTCATCCTCAGATGTCACCTCTCCTACCACCTCTTTGAGGCAGAGTCTCATTACTGGTCTGTATGATGGGATAGCTGGCCCTTGATTGCTGAGAGTTTTCCTGTCTTTACCTCCCATCTCATTGTAGTTGAATTAGAATTGGGCCTAGAAAGATGTCTCAGCGATTAAGAACTGTAGTGACTGTTCTTACAGAGGTCCTAAGTTCTGTTCCCAGCACTAGGGGAATCTGACACCTTCTCTCCTCCAAGGGTACCTTCACACATGTGTACACAAACAAACACATATGACGGGAGGGAAGGAGAGAGAGAGAGAGGGAATTTAAAGTGAGAGCTGCCATTATAACGACAGGCTACTGGGTCTTACTGGGTCTGTCTTTTTCATGGTTCGGGGTCTGGACCCATCCTCATGCTTACACAGCAAGCATTTTACTCATCGAGCGTCTTCACAGCCCAAATTAGCCAATGTAAATAAACAACCTAGTGGCTCTGACCCCAGGGGTAAAGTTCAACACCCATCACTCTGACAGCGGTTCAAACACCTCCACAGCTCCAGAATCCAGCCCCACATCCACCAAGTAACCATGCCCTGTGGCTCCTGGAAGTTGCCCATCAGCCTTCTGGGCATGTGCAACTGTGGAATCCATCCTATATTGTGTTGTCTGTTGTGTATGGCTTCTCTCCTCAGCTCCCAACTAAGGATCTTGGCTTCTGCCTGACTCCAAGCTTTCTCCTGGCTCCGTGCTCTCTCTATCAGTGGATACATCGCCCATCACAAAGAGGGAAGGGACAAGATGTCTACGAGCAGAGGTGTGGTCTAGAGCACTTCTCCAGGAGGGAGTTACCTTCGCTAAGGCTTCCTCATTGCCCTCCACCCTCTTCACGAGTTTGATCATGTTCCACAGGTCCTCGGCAGGCCGGTTGGTCCCATGGCTGGCCTCCAGCATCTGTGCGGTAGAGGGCATGCCCTTCATGGCGAATATCTGATTCTCTATCTTGTTGATGCGGTCCACCACATGGTCGAAGACATTGCTGAGCCTCTTCATGGGGTTGAGGATGGGCTGGGGATCTCCCTCTGTGGGCATAAGCACCACCTGTGAGGTCTGGAGGAAATCCTCTTCTCCCGACAGGACCTTCTTGAGCCCAGCGATTTGGATGTGGTCCAGGATGCCCTGAATCAGGAGGTGAAGGGCCTTGAAGTTCACCACTCCACACTGCGGTATGGCTATGTTGGCCAGCTCAGCGAACGTGACCGAAAAGCTCATCCTGCCAGGGGATGGCTTGACGTGGCAAGGCTTCTGGGCGTCCTTGGGGACAAGTGATATCCTTTAATTATCTGAACTGCTACAGGGACAGGTCCCGAGAGGCTCAGTGTGGCAAGTCACAGCGGTCAGCAAGGAATGGCCTATGTCCTTGTCAGGGCTCTGATCAGAGTTTCTGGTTGCTAGGACACCAGAGAACGTGGTCAAGTGGACATGCTTCCGAGAGGCCAGAGTGGGATGGGCGCTCGTAGGTGAGCCTCACCCATAGGTGTTCGATTAATATTTGACGAGCACTTCAGGAGTGAAGGGCAGCCTTTCACTCAAGTCCTCTGGTTATGTAAGGCCTGTGGCACGTAGGGAGGTGATGGCGAGGCAGCTCGCGCCTCGGAAGCTTCTGGAATCAGTATAGAATTTGGTTTTCATGGAGTCATAAAGACCCAGGTTTTAAAAAAGAGGATGAGAGAAGAGCTGAAGAATTGAGCTGGTTTCTGAGCGTTACCAGAGACACCTCCTCCCCACCGTACCAACACCACTCAGGCACTTATTCCTGGAGACAGAGAAAGCAAGGAGGTGAGATCTTGCTATGTTCTAGTGCTGCATGTTCCAGAAACCCGGGTGATAATGCCTTTTGAATGTCGGGAGTCTAGGCGTGTATAACAGGCGCCATTGCCAGGTGTGGTGTGCATGCCTTTAGTTCTAGCATTCAGGAAGCAAAGACAGCAAGTTTTAGGGCAGCCAGGGCTACACAGACACAGAGAAACACTATCTTGGGCAAAAAAAATGAAAAGATGTTGGGCTCCATCCGTCCTTCTGTAGGTGGATTAGTTGGGGTTCTCTGGAGAGAACAGGGTGCCATGGTAGAGACACATGATAGGGCTTATGTGGTTATGGAGACTGAAGTCCCACGACAAACTGCAACCTGGAGACCCTCGAACGCTGGCAATGTAACTTAGGCCCAAAGACTTCATAAACAAGGAAGCCCAAGGTCAAAGGTCAAAGGCTTGCTGAGACCTTGGATATGGAAAGGCCGGCAGGAGGAAGGCAGCCCAACTGGACACAGATGGACATAGCTGCCCTTTCTTTGTACTTGTTTTTATTTCCTATGTGTGTCTGAGTTGGCTTACCTTCTCCCTACTGATCTGGGAGATCGGGTTGGTCAGCAAAGCCCTCAGAATCTGCCCATCTCTGCCCCGGGGCTGCGGTTAGACATACGCCACCATGCCTCGTTTTCTGTACCAGGCGTTAGGGATCCAGACTCAGATTGCATTCTTGCGCAGCAAGCTCTTTGTCCACTGAGCTGTTTCCCAAGCCTCCCCACCACACACCTCTAACAGATGCCTCTAAGGTGCCCACTACGCATGGGATGTAAAAATTCAGGTGCTAGCTAGGCGGTGGTGGTGCACGCCTTTAATCCCAGCACTCGGGAGGCAGAGGCAGGTGGATCTCTGTGAGTTCTAGTCCAGGACAGACAGAGAAACCCTGCCTCTAAAAAACAAAACAAAACATAACAAAAAAAATTTTCAAGTGTCCCCATAACATTTGGCCCTCGACTTCTCACTTAGGGATAAAGGATTCTTTTTGGTTAGCTATGCTCTGACTTCCCTGTCTCATCTTTGGGGTTCTCTTCTTAAACAATCTACCTCATCTTTTTTTGTGGGAGGCTGGAGGAACATTAAGCCCTAGTCTCCACAAAGCCTGCTTCCCATATGCCTTCTGGTTCTGTTTGCACGCTCGTGAATCTGCATGTCCTCACATGACCATGAGCACATGTGACTAAAGACCCATGTCAATCATACGCAATCAGTATCAGCAGCATTCGAATTTTGGCCTTCTTGCGTTATGGAGGGTGGGGGACAAAAAGAGACAGTACATCTAAATTTGTCCAGTTCCGGATGGTTCCAAGTGGTCCTGGCAGAGGGTTGAGTTTGTTAAGTTAGGGATATGTTTCTGTGGCCTACGCCTTGTGTTACAATGGAAATTTAAGGGAGTATTCTCCAACTGGGCAAGGGAGGACAATGGGCATTGCAGCTAGTTTGTAACACAGCATGATAGGTATTCCAGGGGCCATACAAAGATTCAGGAGGTGTTCAAACACCTTGTGGTCATTCAGAGTCAGGCAAGGAACACAGACATCACGGCCCTTTGGTTTTTGGAATGTTTAGCATCAGAACCTTTTCTTTTCTTTTCTTGGTTTTCTGAGACAAGGTTTCTCTATATAACAATCATGGCTGTCCTGGAACTTGCTCTGTAGACCAGACTGGCCTCAAACTCACAGAGATCCGCCTGCCTCTGCCTCCTGAGTGCTGGGATTAAAGGTGTGCACCACCACCCACTGGCCATCTTAATCATTTCTGTGTCTGGTGACCTTAATTTTAACAGTCTTGGTGTGCTGCATCCTTACACAGCTCCAGGGGTGGACTTGAAATAGGAACAGCCAGGGAATAGAAAAAAGACAAACAGACAAACAGAAACGCAGGGATCAGATGGTCTGGGTTTTTGGATGGAAAGCCTACAGCACTCTGGAAGCTCAGGGTGTTTATTATAGGGCAGAATAGAGAGGTGGGGTTACTGTACACAGCCAGACAAGGAGGCATGGCAATCACATATAGATAAACACCAGGTGGGGTTCATGCTGTGCAGCTGAATCCATGAAGCAGGTTTGCTAATCTTCAGAGAAGCGGTCTCAGCAGCGGAACATCTACAGGCCAGAAACTCCCTCCAAGAGAAAGCTGTAATGGCTGTTTCCTACGCACATGGACTAGAAGAGAAGGCTTTGCCATCCCTCTGGGCTTCATCCTTGAGGGTAAGGCTTTGCCAGTTCCCTCTGGGTCTTGATATGGCTGTGTCCATATCTACAGCATATACTTGGAACTTTATTTACACAGGGTTTTCTCCACTCTCCACATCTCCACTTTCTTGGTATCTTAGATGTGAAAGAACCAGCATTGGTACAAGACACCCCAAGACCAAGTTCTTAGCACGAAGGAGATTTATTTGCTCCAGAGAGACATAGGGCAGGGAATAAGAGACAAAGACAGGAACTATAGGATTAGTGAGAAGGGGAAAGGAGTAAGGGAGAGAGGGAAGGAATATTTATCCCAGAGGGATAGAGAGGAGACAGAAGTGGCTCTGTTACACCTAGATTGGAGAGTCCAAATCCATATGCAAAAGTAAAAAGCCTTGGGCTGGAAAGATGGCTCAGTGGTTAAGAGCATTGCCTGCTCTTCCAAAGGTCCTGAGTTCAATTCCCAGCAACCACATGGTGGCTCACAACCATCTGTAATGTGGTCTGGTGCCCTCTTCTGGCCTGCAGGCATACACACAGACAGAATATTGTATACATAATAAATAAATATTTTTTTAAAAAAAGGAAAGAGCCTTTAGGGGCTGGAGAGATGGCTCAGAGGTTAAGAGCACGGACTGCTCTTCCTGAGGTCCTGAGTTCAATTCCCAGCAACTACATGGTGGCTCACAACCATCTATAATGAGATCTGGTACCCTCTTTGGGCCTGCAAACATACAGACAGAACACTGTATACATAATAAATAAATAAAGCTTAAAAAAAGTTTTTTAAAAAAGTAAAGAGCCTTTATTCAAGCTGTAACTTGGGCCCTCGGTGTAATCCGATGCAGCTGTACGCTTGGAGAGCCTCAAGCTCAACTGGGGTGGGGTTTTTGTCATAGCTGAGGTTAGGGTGAAGGGTTTCTAAGGTTCAGGACCTCTGAGTGACTGACATTTGTCTAGGGGGTGTCTTAGTGAAAAGGGAAGGGTGTGTGCTGGGCTAAGGGACAGCTGGTGATGCTATCTACAGCGGTTGGAACATTAGGTATTTCCTTTGGAGCATTAGGTAGTTTCCTCTTGGATGCTGATTCGTCCATTCCTGGGTGGTGCCTGGGTGGTCTTTCCTGGAGTCAGGTGTTGCCTTAGGGTAAACCAAAAGTCAGGTCTACTTTCTGGCTGGTCTCTATTGAGCCTGTCATGGAAGCAGAGTAGGCAAGCTGCCCTGGGCCTTACAGCCCATAGGCAAATGGCAGTTTCTAAAGGTAAAAGCGGAATCCCCATGTTAGGACAATGGAGGGAAAAAGGGTCAGCCAAAGAAACCTACTCTGGCTCTGAACCCAGAGCCAGTGAAAGAAACACTTTATCCCTGAGCCCAGAAGCAAAGAAAAAAAAATGCCTCTGAAACCATAGCCAAAGAAATACACTTTGAACCAGAGTCAGTGAAAGAAATATGCCCTAGCCCCAAAACTAGAGAGAGAAAAAAAAGCCAGTGAAAGAAAAAGTTTGACATTGAAATCAGAGCCAGCATCAACTCTGCCCCTGACCAAGTAAACTAACCAATGCCTGAGCAGAACACCTTCTCCCAGAAAACTCTGCCCCGAGAAGCCCTATATAGTTTCCCTGACAGGTCAGTCCGGGTGGCAGTCCTTCAAGTCCTTCACTACCCTGGCAGAGGCGGCCACCTTCCCCGAATAAATCTTTCCCAGAAGAGTCTTGGGTTAAGATCTTCTCACCAGCACAGAACAAAAGGACCCTTAGCAGGCTGAGCAGAAAAAAGTAACAACTTTTTACTGGAGCCAGAGGAGATGGCTACATTTCTGCAGTGGCTTCCCCTTTAGCAGAGTGTTAACACAAGTAACATCTTGGGCTGCAGCAGAGGCAGATAGCTCTGCTAGAACGGTCCCATAGGGAACAGAGCTGTAATGGCTCTTTCTAGAAGAGGAGCAGGTTGCTATGTCCTGCAGGGAGACCATCCCCCACCGCACCCCAGTCTTTCAGCCTGACTTCCTGACAGATCAGGATACCTTTCCCTCCAGGGCTGAGCTGTCCTATTGCGGCTCAAGGTATAACCTGGCTTCCCAATAACTCAGGATACCTTTGCAGCTCCAGATCTGTAACATTCACACTTACAGATGAGTTTGTTTGTTTGGTTTTTGTATTGTTTTTTGTTTTTTTTTTGTTTGTTTTTAAGATTTTTTAAAATTATGTATAGTGTTCTGCCTGCATGTATGCTTGAGGGCCAGAAGAGGGCGCCAGATCTCATTTGAGATGGTTGTGAGCCACCATGTGGTTGCTGGGAATTGAACTCAGGACCTCTGGAAGAGCAGGCAGTGCTCTTAACTATTGAGGCATCTCTCCAGCCCTGTGTTTTGTTTTTAAAGATTTATTATGTATACATTATTATGTCTGCATGTATGCCTGCTTGCCAAAAGTGGGTATCACTGGAAGAGCATCCAGTGATCTTAACTTCTGAGCTATCTCTTCAGCCCCAAGTTGGTTTGTTTTGATTGGGCATGTTAATTAGGGCAGCTAAAAGGGGGCTTTTGATTGCTGGATTTCAGTACTTTGATGAACCTTGTTAGCTTCAGAAGGAGAAGTAGCTCTAAGGGAATAGACCTTGGTGGCTAGCTTTAGGAATATAATCTAAAGGTTAGCATGTAAGAGGGAATGGGGAAGGGGCAAGTGTTAAAAATGCTGCAAGATCCCCAGCGGCAGTAGGCAGCGGGCCCACATAGCAGCTAGTTCCAGGCAGAGACATCTTCCAGGTCCCGAGTGGAGAGAGAGTGTGGGGGAAGAAGGTCCCGAGGGGAGAGAGAGTGGAGAGAGAGTGGGGGAAGAAGGAAAAGAGAAAGGAGAGAGACAGAGAAGGGAGCTGAAGAGAGGGAGCACGCACCAAAAGGGACAGTGAGAATCTAGATGGCAAGAGGAGGGCAGGGCCCCGCTGGGAGTGGGCGTGGCTTGTCTCTTAAAGAGACAAAAACCATAACAGCAAGGCCTACCAGAACCATGTTTGCCAGGCTCAGTCATACTAAGTCCCTTCAGGATGGTCTTCATGCTTATTCCAGGAGTAGTTCAATGCTTACCACCAGACTGCAAGGCTAAGAAGGAGGGTCATAACAGCCACTATGCCCATTAGAAACAAAAGGATTATCTAAGCAGGTTAAGGGATGGGAGCCTTGAAGTCTGACAAAGCTTGCCAAGGATCCTTTCCACAGTATGATCAGGAGAATCTGATCACGAGCCTTTGCTTTCCCAGGATGTGCCCACATGATGACATAACTGGCCATACCTATAATTTCGAGGCTCTACCCACCTAGGAGATGGGTCCCCATTAATTCCCAATTATCCTGTCGAAACTGCAGGGCTGTAGCACATGGAAGAGTTAAAGGGAGCTGATTGGGACTCCAGATGGTTAGAGCAGTGCACCCCCAGAGATGGAAGGACTCATTAGTATAAACAGGTGTGGAAGGATGTGACCAAGTCACTAAGTGGAAAAACATCCACCCAGGAGGCTTCTCCCTTGACCATATGACATTCAAGGCCACAGTTACCAGACACATAGCATTTCCCCTCCCTCTGACAGTTAATAGTGTGTGCCTTCTCACCCTGAGGTAGGCGCTGTAGCAACTGAGGTGGCACCCCCACCCCCAGCAGCTGCTTGGCAAGATGGCACTGGCTGCACCCTGCCAGGCTCTGGTGGGTCACGCTGTAGCTTGAAGCCTACGCAGCTGCCTGAGCCTGCCCACTCTGCACGCATCCACCCCTGCATGCTGGTGTTCTTTTGCCAAATGTGGAATGAAAGCAGTTAAAATGAAAACGACAATGGCAACATGCTCAGAGCCTAAGGCTGTGCATCCAAGGCTTCTCATATGTTTAACTTTTTCTTTCAAGGAGCCAAATTCACACCCCCTTCTCGAGAAACCAAGAGCAAGCCCCCCGAATGCAGCCCAAGAAACCATGAGGCGGAGGCTGGAGAGATGGCTCAGAGGTGAAGAGCACTGGTTGTTCTTCCAGAGGACCTGAGTTCAATTCCCAGAAGCCACATGGTGGCTCACAACCACCTGTAATGAAATCCGGTGCCCTTTTCTGGCCTGCAGGCATACATGCAGACAGAACACTGTAAAATAAATAAATAAATAAATAAATAAATAAATAAATAAGAAGAACCCATGAGGTAGCAATGGCCTCCACTTCACTTTCAAGTTTCAACATACTGACATACAACTCCCTCTCTCTGGATTCTCATCTCAAAGCTCTCTTTCAAAGTATTAACATACACTTGCCTCCCTCTAGTTTCTGCCCTTCCCAACATCTCACAGTGGGTGCTAAGCATTGCACTTCCCCCTTCCTTTATTCGTTCCTGTCTTCCTCTACTTTTGCTTATTGCCTCCCTGTATTCTCCTTTTACCTACATAAGTTCTCTCAGGAGGGTTCCAACTTTCCCACCATGATGGACTGTAACCTTCCAGCTGTGAGCCAAAACAAAACTAAAAGCCTTTCTAAAATACTCTGCTTTTTAGAATAACTTTCTCTCATACAATGCATCCTGATATAGTTTCCCCTCCCTCTACTCTCCTATTTCTCCCCTCCTTCCCTCCCCTCAGTATCCACTCCCTTTCTGTCTCTCATTAGAGAAGAAAAGCACTCTAAAAGATAACAAAGAAACATAACACAATAAAATACAAGGATAAAGCGAAAACCGTTCTCTTGAAGTTGGACAAGGCACCACGACAGAAGGAGAGGACTCTCAAGAGCAGGGAAGTGAGTCAGAGGCCCACCCTGTTACAGTAGCAGGAACATGCCTAAGAAACACGGAGCATCAGGCTTCATGTTCACTGAGATGCTTGGTGCATAGACTAGCATGACTTCATAACTAAAGAAGGGCAGAGAGAAGCAAGGGGTCAGAAGTTCAAGGGCATCCTTGCCATACAGTGAATTTGGGGCCAGCCTAGGCTGCATAGGACCCTGTATAAAAAGAAAGGGGTAGCCGCCTTTAATCCCAGCACTTGGGAGGCAGAGGCAGGCGGATCTCTGTGAGTTCGAGGCCAGCCTGGTCTACAAGAGCTAGTTCCAGGACAGGAACCAAAAGCTACGGAGAAATCCTGTCTCGAAAAATACAAAAAAAAAGGGGGGGTAGGGATTTAACTATTTTTCATTAATTGTTTATTGGAAATTCATTCTCTTCTCTGTAAAATGGTTATAAACATGCTGTCAAACTCGAAGGTGACCCCTTGTCTCTGTACCCTTAGGTGGATGGATTCCAACAGGAATATTCACATGTAATGTAGAAGGTCAGTTGTGACACCAGTGTGCACAGTGCCAGAAATCCTCACAAATACCCAGCATGAGAAAACAGACAAACTGCATTAGCAAGAGTCCTCAAGGGTGATTGCTTGCTGCCAAGCCTGATGATTTGAGTTCAGTCCCTGGGTCCACATGGTAGACAGGGAAAACTGCGTCTTTCTGCTCTCCATAATGCATGTGTACACATGTGCCTCCACCCCATTAATAATGTAATAGAACAATAGATATGGCAATGGGAGGGAGGATTCATAACTGTGCCACAACACGGGCAGCTTCCGCAGCTATAAAAACAGGCAGAAGAAGCCATATTTAGTCAAGTTCACACTACTTGAATCCACTGCTATAAAACGTACAGACATGAGCTGGGTGTGGTGGCACATTTCTTAATTCCAGTACTGGGAGGCAGAGGCAGGTGGATCTCTGTGAGTTTGAGCCCAGCCTGTTGTATAGACTGAGTTCCAGGACAGCCAGAGCTACATAATAGAAAGACTCTGTCTCAAAAAAAGGTACAAACATGGAGAGAACTAATCTTTGGTTTCAAAGGTCAGTGGGGTGGTGACCCTACGGTGACCTCGAGCTTGCAGAGACAGCCTGGGAAATTCACCAGGCTGACTGTACTTCTGACGGAAGCCTGTGCTCCAGCAAAGGTCTTAGGGTAGCTAAGCATGGTGGCACACATAGAATCCCAGGATTGGAAAGCACAGACAGAACATTGCAAGTCAGGGGCTAGGCTCATTATAGAGTGTATTCAAGACCAGTGAGCCTTATGTTCAGACCTTCTCAGAACGCCAATGGTTGGTGGTGTAGATTTCAGCGACAAGGTGCTTATCTAACATGTGCAAGCCCCTGAGCTGGATCATCAGCACTGCAAAACCAAAACGTCTGAGTATGACCACCAGATGACCGAGGCCACAGTGTGAGTTCCACATCTGCTGGCTCAGCTCGAGGGACTCCAATGTCCTGTGCAGGGTGTAAACAGAATTCTGCAAAGAACTGGCCCAGGTTCGACAACACTCCCTCCAGCTTGTGTGTGCTTACTCACATGCAGTTCTGGAGAGTAGCCTAGGTTGTGAGGTCTACCCCAGACTAGAATTCTGAAACATGGATGCTGCAAGGCACTGGCCATGAGTGTGTGTGTGTGTGTGTGTGTGTGTGTGTGTGTTTGGTTTTTTATTTTTTTTAATATTTATTTATTTATTATGTATACAATATTCTGTCTGTGTGTATGCCTGCAGGCCAGAAGAAGGCACCAGACCACATTACAGATGGTTGTGAGCCACCACGTGGTTGCTGGGAATTGGACTCAGGACCTTTGGAAGAGCTTAACCTCTAAGCCATCTCTCCAGCCCCGTGTGTTTGGTTTTTCAAGACAAGGTTTCTCTAGCTTTGGAGCCTGTCCTGGAACTAGCTCTTGTAGACCAGGCTGGCCTCAAACTCACAGAGATCCGCCTGCCTCTGCCTGAGTGTTGGGATTAAAGGCGTGCGCCACCACCACCACCCTGTCTGAACATGTTCTTTAGCCACCTTCACCGACTGCCCCTCTCCATGTGTACTTGAGAGCCAGAGGCAAACATTTCTAGGCTCTCTGTTGAAAGGTGAATTTGCAAAGTGCTTGACTTAGTACCCAGTAACAGTGTTCAATGATACTAGTTGTGTTTCTCAAAATGAGCGTGTGATTTTGCCGGAGGTTTTCAAGTAGAGCATAAACTAAATGTGTGGCAAGAGAAAGCAGAGAATGCAGTTCAGGAAGCAAAAGTACCTCCTGACTGTTCAGTCTGTGCCAGTGAACACCCGTCAGTCAACTCAGGCAGCTGCGTTATAAAGTTTATATACTGTAGGTGCCATCCAACGGACAGGAATGGGACCCAGGACCTTACTAGGCAAGTGCTCTACTTCAGGGGTGTATCCCAACCTTTCTAACTTACGTTGGGGGAAAAAAAGTGAATTGAACCTAATTTTAGGAGCTAGTGACTTCTGTGGGATGGACGAATGGGAAAGGCCATAGCAGCAGGGTGATGGATACGCTTTGTGCGCCAACTTGGTGCTGACTGCGCTAGTGACTGAGGTTGAAGGAAACTCACCAAGCCAGCAACACTTCCTTTTTCTGTGCAGTATAGCGCTGGAGATGGAGCCCATGTGCTTGTACCTGCTAGATGAGGACTCTAGCACTGAGCTACAGCCTTGGGCCCACAGTGCACTCTGCTTCATGGAGTCTCAGTGGAGAACTCGGGTTGATTTATTGACTGTGACAAGTCTCATTATGTAGCACAGATTGGCCTTCTTGAACTCCCAACCTTCCTGACTGCACATGGTTCATCAGGGTCTAATTTAAGTTCTGGCCTAGAAGGATCTAACATACAGGGGCAGGCAAGAGGGGACGTGGCCACGCCTCTTGTCGCTGCATTGAGAACTGGCTGTGGAGCTTCTCAGCCCTGATGTTCCTACCTTTGGGCTGTTTCTGTACCGACGGCCGCAGCTGAACACGGATATTTGGGAAGAATTAGTAAGATGCCTCAGTGGGTCAGGCACGTGCTGTGTAGCCTGACAACCTGGGTTTTCTCTCTAGAAGTCACACGGTATAAGGAGAGAATGGAACTCTCACAGGCTGTTCTCCAGCCAGCACGTGAATGCCTTTAATCCCAGCACTTGGAAGGCAGAGACAGATGGATCTCAGTGAGTTCAAGACAAGCCTGGTCTACAAACTGAGTTCCAGGACAGCCAAGGCTACACAGAGCAACCAGAAACCAAAAACCAAAACAAAACAAATCAAACTCAAATGGACCAGTAGAGTCTCTGCTTCCCTTTGAAACTGCACAAGCTGGGTGTCCCTCATCTTCATAGCTCTCAGCATTTTCCTCGAATCTTCCAGGATCTCACAAGAGCTCACCAAACTGTGAACACTCTACAGTGTTTCTAGCCCAAAGTTCTGACATCCTTCCACAACCCTCCCCAAAACAAGATGGTCAGGTCTTCCACAGCAAGAACCCATGCTGTTCGTGGAAAGGATCTGGGTTTGGGTCCCAGCACCCACATAGTGGCTCACAACCTCTGTTACTCCAGCTCTAGAGGATAGGATGTATTTTACTGGTTTCCATGAGTACTACATGCATGTGGTGCACAGGTAGATGCACATGTGGGGAAAACACCCAGTTTTTGAAGAGAGAAGCCACCCTGGCTCTGGGTAGATCTAGACATTTTATGTAAAAACATTTTTTTTTGTTTTTCGAGACAGAGTTTCTCTGTGGTTTTGAAGCCTGTCCTGGAACTAGCTCTTGTAGACCAGGCTGGTCTCGAACTCACAGAGATCCGCTTGCCTCTGCCTCCCAAGCGCTGGGATTAAAGGCCACCACCACCCGACTACGTAAAAACTTCTTTCACTAAGCATAGCATTCTGAGGATCATCAATGTTGTAGCCTATTTCAGACCACATTTCTTTTTATTTCCCATGTTTTGTTATACATTTATAATTTGTATTGTGTGAGAAGAAACACAACAGCTGAGGTGGTGGAGGTGTTAGTGGTGGTGGTGGAGGTGGAAGTGGTGGTGGTGGAGGTTGAGGTGGTGGAGGTGGAGGTGGTGATGGTGGAGGTGGTGGTGGTGGTGGTTGAGGTGGCAGTGGCCCAGGTGGTGGAGGTGGTGGTGGTGGAGGTGGTGGTGGAGGTGGTGGGGGTGGAGGTGGAGGTGGTGGAGGTGGTAGTGGGGGTTGAGGCAGAGGTGGTGGAGGTGGTAGAGGAGGTGGTGGTGGTAGAGGTGGAGGTGGTAGAGGTGGAGGTGGTGGTGGTGGTGGAGGTGGTGGAGGTGGTGGTGGTGGTGGTAGAGGTGGTGGTGGCGGAGGTGGTGGTAATGGTGGTGGTGGAAATGGTGGAGGTGGTGGAGGTGGTGGTGGTAGAGGTGGTGGTGGCCGAGGTGGTGGTGGAGGAGGTGGAGGTGGTGGAGGTGGTATTGGTGGAGGTGGAGGTGGTGGAGGTGGTGGTAGTGGTGGTGGTGGTGGTGGTGGTAGAGGTGGTGGTGGCAGAGGTGGTGGTAGTGGTGGTGGAGGTGGAGGTGGTGGAGGTGGTGGTGGCGGGGGTCGTGGTGGTAGAGGTGGAGGTGGTGAAGGTGGTGGTGGCAGAGGTGGTGGTGGAGGAGGTGGAGGGAGCAGAGGTGGAAGTGGTGGAGGTGGAGGTGGTGGTGATAGCAGAGTTTGTGGAGGTGCTGTAGGTGGTGGTAATGGAGGTGGTAAAGGTGGGTGGTGGTGGAAGTGGTGGTGGTGGTGAACGTGGTGGTGGTTTAGGTGGTGGAGGTGGTGGTGGTGGTGGTGGAAATGGTGGAGGTGGTGAGATGTTGGTAGTGGAGGAGGTAGAGGTGAAGGTGGTAGTGGTGGTGGAGGTGGAGGTGGTGGAGGTGGAGGTGGTGGTAAAGGTGTTGGTGGTAGTAGAGGTGGTGGAGGTGGTGCTGGGGGAGGTAGTGGTGGTGGTGGTGGAGGTGGAGGTGGTGGAGGTGGAGGTGGTAGAGGTGGAGTGTGTGTTGGTGGAAGTGGAGGTGGCAGTGGAGGGGGTGGAGGTGGTGTTGGCGAGGTAGTGGTGGTGGTGGAGGTGGAGGTGGTGGAGGTGGTGGTGGAGGTGGTATTAGTGGAGGTGGAGAGGGTGGAGGTGGTGGAGGTGGTGGTAGTGATGGTGGAGGTGGAGGTGGTGGAGGTGGTGGTGGTGGTGGTGGTGGAGGTGGTAGTGGTGGTGTAGGTAATGGTGGTGAAGGTGGTGGTGGTGGAGGTGGTGCTGGTGGTGGTAGGAGAGGTGGTGGAGGTGGTGGTAGTGGTGGAGGTGGTGATGGTGGAGGTGGTGCTGCTGGTGGTGGTGATGGTGCTGGTGGTGGCGGTGGTTGTGTTGGTGGTGGTGGAGATGGTGGAGGTGGTGGAGATGGTGGTGGTGGTAGAGGTGGTGGTGGTGAAGGTGGTGGTGGCGGTGGAGGTGGTGGTGGAGGTGGATCGAGGTGGCGGTGGCGGATGGGGTGGTGGTGGTTGTGGTGGTGCTGGTGGTAGTGGAGGTGTTGTTGGTGGTGGTGGAGGTGGTGGTGGTGTAGTTGGTGTTGGTGGAGGTGGTGGAGGTGGTGTTGGAGGTGAGATGGATGAGGTGGAGGTGGTGGTTTTGGAGATGGTGGTGGTGGTAGAGGTGGTAGTGGTGGAGGTGGTGGAGGTGGAGGTGGAGGAGGTAGAGGTGGAGTGTGTGTTGGTGGAAGTGGAGGTGGAGGTGTTGGTGGTAGCAGAGGTTGTGGATGTGGTGGATGTGGAGGTGGTAGAGGTGGTAGAGTTGGCGGTAATGGTGGAGGTGGTTGTACGTGTGTTGGTGGTGGTGGTGGAGGTGGTAGAGGTGGAGGTGGTGGTGCTGGAGGAGGAGGTGGTGGTGGAGGTGGTGGTGGTGTTGGGGGTGGTGGAGATGATGGAGGTGGTGAAGATGGTGGTGGTGGAGGTGGTAGAGGTGGGGGTGGTGGTGGTTGTGGAGATGGTGGTGGTGGTGGTGGAGGTGGTGGTGGTGGAGGTGGTGGTGATTGTGGTGGTGGAGATGGGGGTGTTGGTTGAGGTGGTGGTGGCAGATGTGGGGGTGGTGGTGGTAGAGGTGGGGGTGGTGGTGGTGGAGGTAAAGGTGGAGTTGGTGGTGGTGGAGGTGGTGGTGGCGGTGGTGGAGGTGGCGGAGGCGGTGGAGGTGGAGGTGGTAGAGGTGCAGGTGGAGGTGCTGGAGGTGGTGGTTGTGGAGATGGTGGTGGTGGTAGAGGCGGTGGTGGAGGTGGTGGTGGTGGAGGTGGAGGAAGTGGAGGTGGAGGGTATGGTGGTGGATGTGGAGGTGGAGGTGGTGGTGATAGCAGAGTTTGTGGAGGTGGTGTAGGTTTTGGTAATGGAGGTGGTTAATGTGGGTGGTGGTGGATGTGCTGGTGGTGGTGTACGTGGTGGTGGTTTAGGTGGTGGAGGTGGTGGTGGTGGTGGTGGAGGTGGTGTAGATGGTGGAGGTGGTGGAGATGGTGGTAGTGGAGGAGGTAGAGGTGAAGGTGGTAGTGGTGGTGGAGGTGGTGGAGGTGGCGGTGATGGTGGTAGAGGTGGTGGTGGCAGAGGTTGTGGTGGTGGAGTGGAGGTGGTGGTGGTGGTGGTAGAGGTGGTGGGGGCAGAAGTGGTGGTGTTGAAGGTGGACGTGGTAGAGGTGGAGGTGGTGGTGGAGGTGTTGGTGGTAGTAGGTGGTGGAGGTGGTGCTGGGGGAGGTAGTGGTGGTGGTGGTGGAGGTGGTGGAGGTAGTGGTGGAGGTGGAGGTGGTAGAGGTGGAGGTGGTGGTGGAGGTGGTGGTGGTGGTGGTGGTGGTGGTGGTGGTGGTGGTGGTGGTGGTGGAGGTGTTGGTGGTAGTGGAGGTGGTGGAGGTGGAGTTGGTGGTGGTGGAGGTGGTGGTGGCGGTGGGCAAGGTGGCAGAGGCGGTGGAGGTGGAGGTGGTGGAGGTGATGGTGGTGGTGGTAGATGTGGTGGTGGCAGAGGTGGTGGGAGAGGTGGTGGCGGTGGTGGTAGTGGTGGAGCTGGTGGTGTTGGAGGTGGTTGTGGGGGTGGTGGTGATGGTGGTGGTGGTGGTAGTAGAGATTGTGGAGGTGGTGGAGATGGTGGTCGTGGAGGTGGTAGAGTTGAAGGTGGTGGTGGTGGTGGAGGTGGTGGTGGTGGTGGTAGAAGTGGTGGTGGCAGAGGTGGTGGTGGAGGTGGAGGTGGTGGTGGAGGTGGATCGAGGTGGCGGTGGCTGAGGAGGTGTTGGTGGTGGTGGTAGTGGATGTGGAGTTGGTGGTGGTGGAGGTTGTGGTGGTGGATTTGGTGTTTGTGGAGGTGGTGGAGGTGGTGTTGGAGGTGAAGTGGAGGTGGTGGATGTGGTCGTTTTGGAGATGGTGGTGGTGGTAGGGGTGGTAGTGGTGGAGGTGATGGTGTTGGAGGTGGTGGAGGTAGAGGTGGCAGTGGTGGAGCTGGAGGAGGTTGAGGTGGAGTGTGTGGTGGTGGAAGTGGAGTTGGAGGTGTTGGTGGTAGCAGAGGTTGTGGATGTGTTGGATGTGGAGGTGGTGGAGATGATGGCGATGGAGGTGGTAGTGCTGGTGGAGGTGGTGCTGGTGGAGGTGGTGGTAGTGGTGGGAGAGGTGGAGATTGTGGAGGTGGTGGAGATGGTGGTGGTGGAGGTGGTAGAGGTAGAGGTGGTGGTGGTGGAGATGGTGTTTGTGGAGATGGAGGTGGTGGTGGTAGAGATGGTGGTGGTGGTGGTGGTGATGGTGGTTGTGGTGGTGGTGGTGGAGATGGTGGAGGTGGTGGAAGTGGTGGTGGCAGATGTGGGGTTGGTGGTGGTGGATGTGGTGGTGGTGGTGGTCGAGGTGGAGGTGGAGTTGATGGTGGTGGAGGCGGTGGTGGCGGTGGTGGTGGCGGATGCGGTGGAGCTGGAGGTGGTAGAGTTGCCGGTCTAGGTGCTGGAGGTGGTGGTTGTGGAGATGGTGGTGGTGGTGGAGGGGGTGGTGGTGGTCGAGGTGGTGGTGGTGGTGGTGGTGGTGGTGGTGGTGGTGGTGGTGGAGGTGGAGCCGGTGGTGGTGGAGGTGGAGGAAGTGGAGGTGGAGGGTGTGGTGATGGAGGTGGAGTTGGAGGTGGTGGTGGTAGCAGAGTTTGTGGAGGTGGTGGAGGTGGTGGTAATGGAGGTGGTAATGGTGGGTGGTGGTGGAGGTGGTGGTGCTGGTGTCTGTGGTGGTGGTTTAGGTGGTGGAGGTGGTGGTCTTGTTGGTGGAGGTGGAGGTGGAGTTGGTGGTGGTGGAGGTGGTGGTGGCGGTGGTGAAGGTGGCAGAGGCGGTATAGGTGGAGGTGGTGGAGGAGGTGGTGGTGGTGGTGGAGGTGATTGTGGTGGTAGAGATGGGGGTGGTGGTGGGGGTGATGGTGGTGGTGGTGGTGAAGGTGGTGCTGGCGGTGGAGGTGGTGGTGGAGGTGGATCCTGGTGGCAGTGGCCGAGGAGATGGTGGTGGTGGTGGTGGTTGTGGTGGTGGTGGTGGTCTTGGTGGTGGTAGTGGAGGTGGAGTTGGTGGTGGTGGAGGTTGTGGTGGTGGAGTTGGTGTTGGTGGTGGAGGTGGTGTTAGTGGAGGTGGTGGTAGTGGCGGTAAATGTGAAGGTGGTGGTGGTGGTAGTGGTGGTGTTGGTGGTAGTGGAGGTGGTGGACGTTGTGGTGGGGGAGGTAGTGGGAGTGGTGGTGGAGGTGGAGGTGGTGGAGGTGGTGGTGGAGGTTGTATTGGTTGAGGTAGAGGTGGTGTAGGTGGTAGTGGAGGTGGTGGTGTTGGTGGTGGTGGTAGAGGTGGTGTTAGTGGAGGTGGTGGTAGTGGTGGTAAATGTGGAGGTGGTGGTGGTGGTAGTGGTGGTGGATGTGGTGTTGGTGGAGGTAATGGTCGTGAAGGTGGTGGTGGTGGAGGTGGTGCTGGTTGTGGTGGGAGATGTTGTGGAGGTAGAAGTGGTGATTGTGGTGGTGGTGATGGTGCCGGTGGTGGTGTTGGTTGTGTCTGTGGTGGTGGAGATGGTGGAGGTGGTGGAGATGGTGGTGGTGGAGGAGGTAGAGGTCGAGGTGGTGGTGGATGTGGTGGTGGTGGTGGTGGTGGTGGTGGTGAAGGTGGTGGTGGCGGTGGAGGTGGTGGTGGAGGTGGATCTAAGTGGCGGTGGCAGAGGAGGTGTTGGTGTTGGTGGTGGTGGTAGAGGTTGTGTTAGTGGAGGTGGTGGTAGTGGTGGTAAATGTGGAGGTGGTGGTGGTGTTGGTGGTGGATGTGGTGGTGGTGGAGGTAATGGTGGTGAAGGTGGTGGTGGTGGAGGTGTTGCTGATTGTGCTGGGAGATGTGGTGGAGGTAGAGGTGGTGATTGTGGTGGTTGTGATGGTGCCGGTGTTGGTGTTGTTTGTGTTGGTGGTGGTGGAGAAGGTGGAGGCGGTGGAGATGGTGGTGGTGGAGGAGGTAGAGGTCGAGGTGGTGGATGTGGTGATGGTGGTGGTGGTGTCGGTTAAGGTGTTTGTGGCGGTGTAGGTGGTGGTGGAGGTGGATCGAAGTGGCGGTGGCGGAGGAGGAGGTGGTGGTGGTGGTGGTGGTGGTGGCGGTGGTGCTAATAGTGGTAGTGGAGGTGGAGTTGGTTGTGGTGGAGTTGGTGGTGGTGGAGTTGGTTTTGGTGGAGGTGGTAGAGGTGGTGTTGGAGGTGAGGTGAAGGTTGTGAAGGTGGTGGTTTTCGAGATGGTGGTGGTGGTAGAGATGGTAGTGATGGAGGTGGTGGTGGGGGAGTTGGTGGAGGTGTAGGTGGAGGAGGTGGAGGTGGAGTGTGTGGTGGTGAAAGTAAAGGTGGAGGTGTTGGTGGTAGGAGAGGTTGTGGATGTGGTGGATGTGGAGGTGGTGGAGGTGGTGGAGGTGGTGGAGGTGGTGGAGGTGGTGGAGGTGGTGGAGGTGGTTGTGGGTGTGTTGGTGGTGGTGTTGGAGGTAGTAGAGGTAGAGGTGGTGGTCCTGTTGGAGGTGGTTGTGGTGGTGGGTTTGGTGGAGATGGTGTAGGTAGTGGTGGACGTGGTGTTGGTGGAAGTGGTGGTGTTGGTGGTGGTGGTCATGGTGGTGGTGGTGGTTGTGGTGGTGGAGATGGAAGTGGCGGTGGTGGAGGTGGTAGCGGTGGAGGTGGTGGTGCTGGTGGAGGTGGTGGTGCTGGTGGAGGTGGTGGTGGTGGTGCTGATGGTGGGCGTGGTGGATATGTTGGAGGTGGTGGAGATCGTGGTGGTGGAGGTGGTAGAGGTGGAGGTGGTGGGGGTGGTTGTGGAGATGGTGTTGGTGGAGGTGAAGGTGGTGGTGTTCGAGGTGGTAGTGGTGGTGGTTGTGGTGGTGGAGATGGGTGTCGTGGTGGAGGTGGTGGTGGTGGTGGTGGTGGAGGTGGAGGTAGAGTTGGTGGTGGTGGAGGTGGTGGCGGCGGTGGTGGAGGTGGTGGAAGCGGTTGAGGTGGAGGTGGTAGAGGTTCAGGTGAAGGTGCTGGAGGTGGTGGTTTTGCAGATGGTGGTCGTGGTGAAGGTGGTGGTGGTGGAGGTGGAGGTGTGCGTGGTGGTGGAGGTGGTGAAGATGGTGGAGGTGGTGGAGATGATGGTAGTGGAGGAGGTAGAGGTGAAGGTGGTAGTGGTGGTGGAGGTGGAGGTGGTGGAAGTGGTGGTGGTGGTGGTTGTTGCAGATGTGTTGGTGTTGGAGGTTGACGTGGTATAGGTGGTGGTGGTGGTGGAGGTGTTGGTGGTAGTGGAGGTGGTGGAGTTGGTCCTGGGGGAGGTAGTGGAGGTGGTGGTGGAGGTGAAGGTGGTGGAGGTAGTGGTGGAGGTGGAGGTGATAGAGGTGGAGGTGGTGGTGGAGGTGGTGGTGGTGGTGGAGGTGGTGGTGGTGGTGGAGGAAATGGTGGTGAGGGTGGTGGTGGTGGAGGTGGTGGTAGTGGTGGATGTGGTGGTGGTGGAGGTGGTGCTGGTGGTGATGGTAATGGTGCTGGTGGTAGTGGTGGTTTTGTTGGTGGTCATGGAGATGGTCGAGGTTGTAGAGAGTGTGGTGGTGGAGGAGGTAGAGGTGGAGTTGGTGGTGGAGGTGGTGGTGAAGGTGGTGGTGGCGGTGGAAGTGGTGGTGGAGGTGGATCGAGGTGGCGGTTGCGGAGGAGGTGGTGTTGGTGGTGGTAGTGGTGGTGTTGGTGGTTCTGGTGGTGGTAGTGGAGGTGGAGTTGGTGGTGGTGAGGTGGTGGTGGTGGAGGTGGTGTTGGTGGAGGTGTTGGAGGTGGTGTTGGAGGTGAGGTGGAGGTGGTGGATGTGGTGGTTTTGGAGATGGTGGTGGTGATAGAGGTGGTAGTGGTGGAGTTTGTGGTGGTGGAGGTGGTGGAGGTTGTGGAGGTGGTGGTGATGGAGGTGGTTGTTGGTGTGTTGGTGGTGGTGTTGGAGGTGGTAGAGTTGGAGGTGGTGGTCCTGGTGGAGGTGGTGGTGGTGGAGGAGGTGGTGGTGGTGGTGGTGGGGTTGGTGGAGATGGTGGAGGTGGTGGTGGAAATGGTGGTGGTGGAGGTGGTGGTGTTGGTTGTTGTTGGTGGTTGTAGTGATAGAATTGGAAGTGACGGTGGTGGAGGCGGTGGTGGTGGAGGTGGTAGAGGTGGAGGTGGTGGTGCTGGTGGAGTTGGTGGTGGTGGAGGTGGTTTGTGGGGGTGGTGGAAATGGTGGAGGTGGTGGAGGATGTGGTGGTGGTCGAGGTGGTGGTGGTGGTGGTGGTGGTGGTGGTGGTGGTGGTGGTGGTGGTGGAGGTGGAGTTGGTGGTGGTGGAGGTGGTGGTGGCGGTGGTCGAGGTGGCGGAGGCGGTGGAGGATGATGTGGCTGAGGTGCAGGTGAAAGTGCTGGAGGTGGTGGTTGTGGAGATGGTGGTCGTGTTGGATGTGGTGGTGGTGGAGGTGGTGGTGGTGGAGGTGGAGGAAGTGTAGGTGGAGGGTGTGGTGGTGGAGGTGGAGGTGGTGGTTGTAGCAGAGTTTGTGGAGGTGGTGTAGTTGGTGGTAATGGAGGTGGTAAGCGTGGGTTGTGGTGGAGGTGGTGGTGTACGTGGTGGTGGAGATGGTAGAGGTGGTGGAGATTGTGGTAGTGGAGTAGGTAGAGTTGAAGGTGGTGGTGGTGGTGGAGTTGGATGTGGTGGATGTGGTTGTGGTGGTGGCAGAGGTCGTGGGAGAAGTGGTGGAGGTGGTGGTGTTGGAGGTGGTCGAGGGGTGGTGGTGATGGTGGTGGTCGTGGTGGTGGTGGTGGTGGTGGTGGTGGAAATGGTGGAGGTGGTGGAGATGGTGGTAGTGGAGTAGGTAGAGGTGAAGGTGGTAGTGGTGGTGGAGGTGGAGGTGGTGGAGGTGGTGGTGGTGGTAGAGGTGGTGGTGGCAGAGGTGGTGGTGGTGGAGGTGGACGTGGTAGAGGTGGTGGTGGAGGTGTTGGTGGAGGTGTTGGTGGTAGTGGAAATGGTGGAGGTGGTGCTGGGGGAGGTAGTGGTGGTTGTGGTGGAGGTGGTGGAGGTAGTGGTGGATGTTGAGGTGGAGGTGGTAGAGGTGGAGGTGGTAGTGGTGGTGGTGGTGGAGGTGTTGGTGGTAGTGGAGGTGTTGGAGGTGGTGGTGGGGGAGGTAGTGGTGGTGGTGGTGGAGGTGGAGGTGGTGGAGGTGGTGATGGAGGTGGTGGTGGCAGAGGTGGAGGTGGTGGATGTGGTCGTGGTGGTGGTGTTGGTGGTGGTGGTGGTGGTGGTGGTGGGAGAGGTGGTGGAGGTGGTGGTAGTGGTGGAGGTGATGGTGGTGGAGGTGGTGGTGGTGGTGGAGGTGGTGGTGTTGGTGGTCGTGATGGTGCTGGTGGTGGAGGTGGTTGTGTTGGTGTTGTTGGAGATGATGGAGGTGGTGGAGATGGTGGTGGTGGAGGAGGTAGAGGTGGAGGTGGTGGTGCTGTTGGAGGTGGTGTTGGTGGTGGTGTTGAAGGTTGTGGTGGCGGTGGAAATGGTGGTGGATGTGGATCGAGGGTGCGGTGGCGGAGGAGTTGGTGGTGGTGTTAGTGGTGGTGATGTTAGTGGAGGTGGAGTTGGTGGTGGTGGAGGTGGAGGTGGTGGAGGTAGTGGTGTTGGTGGAGGTGGTGGAGGTGGAGGTGTTGGAGGTGGTGGTGGTGGTGTCCGTGGTGCTGATTTAGGTGGTGGAGGTGGTGGTGTTGGTGGTGGAGGTGGAGGTGGAGTTGGTGGTGGTGGAGGTGGTGGTGGCGGTGGTGAAGGTGGCAGAGGCGGTGGAGGTGGTGGTGGGGAAGGAGGTGGTGGTGGTGGTGCAGGTGATTATGGTGGTGGAGATGGGTGTGGTGGTGAGGGTGATGATGGTGGTGGTGGTGGTGAAGGTGGGGGTGGAGGTGGTGGTGGAGGTGGATCGAGGTGGCAGTGGCGGAGGAGGTGGTGGTGGTGGTGGTGGAGGTGGTTGTGGGTGTGTTGGTGTTGGTGTTGGAGGTGGTAGAGGTGGAGATTGTGTTCCTGGTGAATGTGGTGGTGGTGGAGTCGGTGGTAGTGGTGGTGGGGTTGGTGAAGATGGTGGAGGTAGTGGTGAAGGTGGTCTTGGTGGAGGTGTTGGTGGTGGTGGTGGTGGTTGTGTTGTTGGAGATGGAAGTGGCGGTGCTGGAGGTGGTGGTGGTGGAGGTGGTAGAGGTGGAGGTGGTGGTGCTGGTGGAGTTGGTGGTGGTGGAGGTCGTGGTGGTCGAGGTGGTATAGGTGGAGGTGGTGGTCGTGGTGGAGATGGTGTTCGTGGAGGTGGTGGTGGTCGAGGTGGTGGTGGTGGTGGTTGTGGTGGTGGATATGGGGGTGGTGGTGGTGGTGGTGGTGGCAGATGTGGGGGTGGCAGTGGTGGAGGTGTTGGTGGTGGTGGTAGTGGAGGTGGAGTTGGAGTTGGTGGTGGTGGAGATTGTGGTGGCGGTGGTGGAGGTGGAGGAGGCGGTAAAGGTGGAGGTGTTAGAGGTGCAGGTGAAGGTGCTGGAGGTGGTGGTTGTGGAGAAGGTGGTCATGGTGAAGGTGGTGGTGGTGGAGGTGGTGGTGGTGGCAATGGAGGAAGTGGAGGTGGACGGTGTGATGGTGGAGGTGGAAGTGGTGGTGGTAGCAGAGTTTGTGGAGGTGGTGTAGGTGGTGGTGATGAAGGTGGTGGTGGTGGAGGTGGTGGTGGTGGAGGTGGAGGAAGTTGAGGTGGAGGGTGTGATGGTGGAGGTGGAGGAATTGGAGGTGGAGGCTCTGGTGGTGGAGGAGGAGGTGGAGGTGGTGGTGGTATCAGAGTTTGTGGAGGTAGTGTTGGTGGTGGTAATGGAGGTGGTAAGGGTGGGTGGTGATGGAGGTGGTGGTGGTGGAGGAGGTGGTGCTGCTGGTGGTGGTGCTGGTGCTGGTGGTGGTGGTGGTTGTGTTGGTGGTGGTGGAGATGGTGGAGGTGGTAGAGATCGTGGTAGTGGAGGAGGTCGAGGTGGAGGTGGTGGTGGTGGTTGAGGTGGTGGTGGTGGTGGTGGTGAAGGTGGTGGTGGCGGTGGAGGTGGTGGTGGCGGTGGATCAAGGTGGCGGTGGCATATGTGTTGGTGGTGGTGGTGGTGGTGATGGTGGTTGTAGTAGAGTTGGAGTTGGTGGTGGTGGAGGTGGCGGTGGTGGAGTTGGTTTTGGTGGAAGTGGTGGAGGTGGTGTTGGAGGTGAGTTGGAGGAGGTGGAGGTGGTGGTTTTGGAGATGGTGGTGTTGGTAGAGGTGGTAGTGGTGGAGGTGGTTGTCTTGGAGGTGGTGTAGGTGGAGGTGGAGGAGGTGGAGTGTGTGTTGGTGGAAGTGGAGGTGGAGATTGGTGGTAGCAGAGGTTGTGGATGTGGTGGATATGGAGGTGGTGGAGTTGGTGGAGGTGGTGGTGGTGTTGGAGGTGGTTGTGGGTGTGTTGGTGGTGGTAGTGGAGTTTGTAGAGGTGGAGGTCCTGGTGGTGTTGGGGGTGGTGGAGATGGTGTAGGTGGTGGAGATGGTGGTGGTGGAGGAGGTAGAGGTGGGGGTGGTGGTGGTGGTTGAGATGGTGTTGGTGGTGGTGGAGGTGGTGGTGGTGGAGGTGGTGGTGGTGGAGGTGATGGTGGTGGAGTTGGTGGTGAATGTGGTGATGGAGATGTGGGGGTGGAGGTGGTGGTGGCAGATGTGGGGGTCTTGGTGGTGGAGGTGGGGGTGGTTGTGGTGGAGGTGGAGGTGGAGTTGGTGGTGGTGGAGGTGGTGGTGGAGGTGGGGGAGGTGGGGGAGGCGGTGAAGGTGGAGGTGGTAGAGGTGCAGGTGAAGGTGCTGGAGGTGGTGGTTGTGGAGAAGGTGGTCGTGGTGAAGGTGGTGGTGGTGGAGGTGGTGGTGGTGGAGGTGGAGGAAGTGGAGGTGGACGGTGTGGTGGTGGAGGTGGAGGTGGTGGTGGTAGCAGAGTTTGTGGAGTTGGTGTAGGTGGTGGTGGTGAAGGTGGTGGTGGTGGAGGTGGAGGAAGTGGAGGTGGAGGGTGTGGTGGTGGAGGTGGAGGAAGTGGAGGTGGAGGGTGTGGTGGTGGAGTAGGAGGTGGAGGTGGTGGTGGTATCAGAGTTTGTGGCGGTGGTGTAGGTGGTGGTAATGGAGGTGGTAAGCGTGGGTGGTGGTGGAGGTGGTGGTGGTGGAGGAGGTGGTGCTGCTGGTGGTGGTGATGGTGCTGGTGATGGTGGTGGTTGTCTTGGTGGTGGTGGAGAAGGTGGACGTGGTGGAGATGGTTGTAGTGGAGGAGGTAGAGTTGGAGTTGGTGGTGGTGGTTGATGTTGTGGTGGTGGTGGTGGTGGTGAAGGTGGTGGTGGCGGTGGAGGTGGTGGTGGAGGTGGATCGAGGTGGCGGTGGCATATGTGGTGGTGGTGGTGGTGGTGGTGGTGGTAGTGGAGGTGGAGTTGGTGGTGGTGGAGGTGGTTGTGGTGGAGTTGGTGTTGGTGGAGGTGGTGGAGGTGGTGTTGGAGGTGAGTTGGAGGAGGTGGGGGGGTGGTTTTGGAGATGGTGGTGTTGGTAGAGGGGGTAGTGATGGAGGTTGTTGTCTTGGAGGTGGTGGAGGTGGAGGTGGAAGAGGTGGAGGTGGAGTGTGTGTTGGTGGAAGTGGAGGTGGAGATGTTGGTGGTAGCAGAGGTTGTGGATGTGGTGAATGTGGAGGTGGTGGAGGTGGTGGAGGTGGTGGTGGTGTTGGAGGTGGTTGTGGGTGTGTTGGTGGTGGTGGTTGAGGTTGTAGAGGTGGACATCCTGCTGGTGGTGGGGGTGGTGGAGATGGTGGAGGTGGTGGAGATGGTGATGGTGGAGGTGGTTGAGGTGGGGGTGGTGGTGGTGGTTGAGATGGTGTTGGTGGTGGTGGAGGTGGTGGTGGTGGAAGTGGTGGTGGTGGAGGTGATGGTGGTGGAGGTGGTGGTGATTGTTGTGATGGAGATGGGGGTGGTGGTGGAGGTGGTTGTGGCAGATGTGGGGGTCTTGGTGGTGGAGGTGGGCGTGGTGGTGGTGGAGGTGGAGTTGGTGGTGGTGTAGGTGGTGGTGGCGGTGGTGGAGGTGGTGGAGGCGGTGGAGGTGGAGGTGGTAGAGGTGCAGGTGAAGGTGCTGGAGGTGGTGGTTGTGGAGATGGTGGTGGTGGTGGAGGTGGTAGTGGTGGAGGTGGAGGAAGTGGAGGTGGAGGTTGTGGTGGTGGATGTGGAGGTGGAGGTGGTGGTGATAGCAGAGTTTGTGGAGGTGGTGTAGGTGGTGGTAATGGAGGTGGTAAATGTGGGTGGTGGTGGAGGTGCTGGTGGTGGTGTACGTGGTGGTGGTTTAGGTGGTGGATGTGGTGGTGGTGGTGGTGGAGGTGGTGGAGATGGTGGAGGTGGTGGAGATGATGGTAGTGGAGGAGGTAGAGGTGAAGGTGGTAGTGGTGGTGGAGGTGGAGGTTGTGGAGGTGATGGTGGTTGTGGTAGAGGTGGTGGTGGCAGAGGTGGTGGTGGTGGAGTGGAGGTGGTGGAGGTGGTGGTGGTGGAGTTAGAGGTGGTGGTGGCAGAGGTGGTGGTTTTGGAGGTGGACGTTGTAGAGGTGCAGGTGGTGGTGGAAGTGTTGGTTTTAGTGGAGGTGGTGGAGGTGGTGCTGGGGGAGGTAGTGGTGGTGGTGGTGGAGGTGGAGGTGGTGGAGGTAGTGGTGGAGGTGGTGGTGGTGGAGGTGGTGCTGGTGGTGGTGGTAATGGTGCTGGTGGTGGTGGTGGTTTTGTTGGTGGTGGTGGAGATGGTGGAGGTGGTGGAGATGGTGGTGGTGGAGGAGGTAGAGGTGGAGGTGGTGGTGGAGGTGGTGGTGCTGGTGGTGGTGAAGGTGGTGGTGGCGGTGGATGTGGTGGTGGAGGTGGATCAAGGTGGCGGTGCCGGAGGAGGTGGTGCTGGTGGTTGTGGTGCTGGTGGTGGTGGTGGTATTGGTAGTGGAGGTGGAGTTGGTGGTGGTGAGGTGGTGGTGGGGCAGTTGGTGTTTGTGGAGGTGGTGGAGGTGGTGTTGGAGGTGAGTTGGAGGTGGTGGAGGTGGTGGTTTTGGAGATGGTGGTGGTGGTAGAGGTGGTAGTGTTGGAGGTGGTGGTGGTGGAGGTGGTGGAGGTGATGGTGGTGTTGGAGGTGGTTGTGGGTTTGTTCGTGGTGGTGTTGGAATGTGGTAGAGTTGGAGGTGGTGGTTCCAGTGAAGGTGGTGGTGGTGAAGGTGGTGGTGGTGGTGGGGTTGTTGGAGATGGTGGAGGTCGTGGTGGAGGTGGTGGTGGTGGAGGTGGTGGTGTTGGTTGTGGTGCTGGTGGTTGTATTGGTGGAGATGGAAGTAGCGGTGGTAGAGGTGGTGGTGGTGGAGGTGGTAGAGGTGGAGGTGGTGGTGCTGGTGGAGGTGGTGGTGGTGTAGGTGGTGGTGGTGCTTGGGGTGGTGGAAATGGTGGAGTTGGTGGAGGTCTTGGTGTTGGAGGTGGTAGAGTTGGAGGTGGTGTTGGTCGTGGAATGGTGTCGGTGGTGGTGGAGGTGGTGGTGGTCGAGTTGGTGGTGGTGGTGGTAGAGGAAGTGGAGGTGGAGGGTGTGGTGTTGGAGGTGGAGGTGGTGGTGGTAGCAGAGTTGTGGAGGTGGTGTAGGTGGTGGTAATGGAGGTGGTAAGGGTGGGTGGTGGTGGTGGTGGAGATGGTGGATGTGGTGGATATGGTGGTAGTGGAGAAGGTAGAGTTGAAGGTGGTGGTGGTTTTGGAGGTGGATGTGGTGGAGGTGGTGCTGGTAGTGGTAGAGGTGGTGGTGGCAGAGTTGGTTGGAGAGGTGGTGGAGGTGGTGGTAGTGGTTGAGCTGGTGGTATTGGAGGTGGTTGTGGGGGTGGTGGTGATGGTGGTGGTGGTGGTGCTGGTGCTGGTGCTGGTGGAGACGGTGGAGGTGGTGGAGATGGTGGTAGTGGAGGCGGTAGAGGTGAAAGTGGTGGGGTGGTGGAGCTGGAGTTGTTGGAGGTGGTGGTGGTAGAGGTGGTGGTGGCAGAGGTGGTTGTGGTGGAGGTGGACGTGGTAGAGGTGGACATGGTGGTGTAGGTGTTGGTGGTAGTGGATTTGGTGGAGGTGGTGCTGGGGGAGGTAGTGGTGGTGGTGGTGGAGGTGGAGGTGGTGGAGGTAGTGGTGGAGGTGGAGGTGGAGGTGGTAGAGGTCGAGGTGATGGTGGAGGTGGTAGTGGTGGTGGTTGTGGATGTGTTGGTGGTAGTGTAGGTGGTGGAGGTGTTGTTGGGGGAGGTAGTGGTGGTGGTGGTGGAGGTGGAGGTGGTGGAGGTGGTGGTGGAGGTGGTATTGGTGGAGGTGGTGGAGGTGGTGGTGGAGGTGGTGGTGGTGGTGGTGGTAGAGGTGTTGGTGGCAGAGGTGGTGGTAGTGGTGGTGGTGGTATAGGTTGTGGAGGTGGTGGTGGTGTTGGTGGTGGTGGTGGGGGAGGAGAGGTGGTGGAGGTGGTGGTAGTGGTGGAGGTGGTGGTGGTGGAGGTGGGTGTGGTGGTGGAGGTGGTGGTGTTGGTGGTGGTGATGGTGCTGGTGGTGGTGGAGGTTGTGTTGTTGGTGGAGATGATGGAGGTGGTGGAGGTAGAGGTGGTAGTGGTGGTGGTGTTGGAGGTGGTGGTGGTGGTGGTGGTGGTGAAGGTTGTGGTGGCGGTGGAAGTGGTGGTAGAGGTGGATCGATGTGGCGGTGGCGGAGGAGGAGGTGGTGGTGGTGGTGGTGGTATTGGAGGTGGAGTTGGTGGTGGTGGACGTGGTTTTGGTGGAGTTGGTGTTGGTGGAGGTGGTGGAGGTGGTGTTGGAGGTGAGGTGAAGGTGGTGGAGGTGGTCGTCTTGGAGATGGTGGTAGTGGTAGAGGTGGTAGTGGTGGATGTCGAGGAGGCGGAGGTGGAGGAGGTGGAGGAGGAATGTGTGGTGGTGGAGGTGGAGGTGTTGGTGGTAGCAGAGGTTGTGGATGTGGTGGATGTGGAGTTGGTGGAGTTGGTGGAGGTGATAGAGGTGGAGGTGGTGGTGCTGCTGGAGGCGGTGTTGGTGGAGGTGGTGGTGGTTGGGGTGGTGTTGGAGATGGTGGAGTTGGTGAAGATGGTGATGGTAGAGGTGGAGGTGGTGGTGGTGGTGGAGATGGTGTTGGTGGTTGTGGAGGTGGTGGTGGTGGAGATGGTAGTGGTGGTGGTGGTTGTGGTGGTGGAGATGGGGGTGGTTGTGGAGGTGGTGGTGGCGGATGTGGGGGTGGTTGTGGTTTAGGTGGTGTTGGTGGTGGTCGTGGTGGAGGTGGAGTTGGTGGTGGTGGAGTTGGTGGTGGCGGTGGTGGAGGTGGCGGAGGCGGTGGAATTGGAGGAGGTAGAGGTGCAGGTGAAGGTGCTGGAGGTGGTGGTTGTGGAGATGGTAGTGGTGTTGGAGGTGGTGGTGGTGGATCTGGTGGTGGTGTAGGTGGAGGAAGTGGAGTTGGAGGGTGTGGTGGTGGAGGTGGAGGTGGTGGTGGTAGCATAGTTTGTGGAGGTGGTGTCGGTGGTGGTAATGGAGTTGGTAATGGTGGGTGGTGGTGGAGGTGGTGTCCGTGGTGGTGGTGGTTATGGTGGAGGTGTTGGTGTTTTTGTGGAGGTGGAGTTGGTGGTGGTGGAGGTGGTGGTGGCTGTGGTGAAGGTGGCAGAGGCGGTGGAGGTGGAGGTGGTGGAGGAGCTGGTGGTAGTGGTGGAGGTGATTGTGGTGGTGGAGATGGCGGTGGTGGTGGAGGTGATGGTGGTGGATGTGGGGGTGGTGGTGGAGGTGGTGGAGGTGTGGTGGTGGTGGTGGTGTTGTTGTTGTTGTTGGTGGTGGTGGTGGTGGTGTTCGACGAGGTAGAGGTGGAGGTGGTGGTGGTGGTGGATGTGGAGGTGGCGGAAGTGGTGGTGGTGGAGGTGGACGTGGTGGAGGTCGTTGTGGTGGATGTGGTAGTGGAGGTGGAGGTGGAGGTGGTAGATGTGGAGCTGGTGGTGGCGGTGTTGGTGGTGCTGGTGGAGGTGGTCGTGGTGGTGGAGGTGGTGGAGGTGGTGGAGGTGGTTGTTTGGGAGGTATTGGTGTTGGTCAAGGAGGTGGAGGTGGTGGAGGTAGTGGTGGTGGAGGTGGTATTGGTGGAGGTGGAGGTGGTGGAGGTGGTGGTGGTTGTGGTGGTGGTGGTGGTGGTGGTGGTAGCGGAGGTGGTGGTAGTGGTGGTGGAGGTGGAGGTGGTCGAGGTGTTGGTGGTGGTGGTGGTGTTGGAGGTGGTGGTGGTGGTGTAGGTAATGGTGGTGAACGTGGTGGTGGTGGAGGTGGTGCTGGTGGTGGTGGGAGAGGTGGTGGAGGTGGTCGTAGTGGTGGAGGTGATGTTGGTGGTGGTGGGGGTGGGGGTGATGGTGGTGGTGGTGGTGGTTGTGTTGGTGGTGGTGGAGATGGTGGAGGTGGTTGAGGTGGTGGTGGTGGTGTAAGTTGTGGTGGTTTGGGTGGTGGAGGTGGTGGTGGTCGTAGAGGTGGAGTAAGTGGAGGTGGCGGAGAAGCTGGACGTGCAGGTGGTAGAGGTGGAGGTGGTAGAAGTGGAGGTGGCGGAGGTGGTGGTGGTGGAGGTGGAGGTGGCAGATGTGGAGGCGGTGGAGCTGGAGGTTGTGGTGGTAGAGGTGGTGGAGGTGGAGTTGGAGGTGGTGGGGGGGTTGTGGTTGTCGTGGTGGAGGTGGTGGTGGTGGAGATGGTGGTGGTGGTGGAGGTTGTGGTGGTGGAAGTGGTGGAGGTGGAGGTAGAGTTGGAAGAGGTAGATTTGGAGGGGGTGGTGGTTGAGGTGGAGGTAGTGGTGGTAGCAGAGGTTGTGGAGGAGGTGGTGGAGATGAATGTGTTGGAGGTTTTGGAGTTGGTGGTGGTGGTGGAGGTGGTGGTGCTGGAGTTGTTGGTGGGAGTGGTGGTGATGATGGTGTTGGTGGTGGTTGTGGTGGTGGTGGAGGTGGTGATGGAGGAGGTAGAGGTGGAGGTGCTGGTAGTGGTGGAGGTCGTGCTGGTGGTGGAGGTGGTGGTGGTGGTGGTGGAGGTGGTGGTGGCGGAGCAGGAAGTGGTGATGGTGGAGGTGCTGGTGGCGGTGGAGGTGGTGGTGGAGTTGGATCGAGGTGGGGTGGCGGAGGAGTTGGTGGTTGTGGTGGTGGTGGTGGTGGTGGTAGGGAGGTGAGGTGGAGGTGGTGGAGATGGTGGTTTTGAAATGGTGTTGGTGTTGGAGGTGGTGGAGGTGGAGGTGGAGGAGGTGGAGGTGGAGTGTGTGTTGGTGGAAGTGGAGGTGGAGGTGGTGTTGGTAGCAGAGGTTATGGATCTTGTGGATGTGGAGGGCTGGAGGTGGTGGTGGTGGTAGAGCTCGTTGTGCGTGTGTTGGTAATGGGAGTTGAGGTTGTAGAGGTGGAGGTGGTCGTGGTGGTGGAGGTGGTGGTGGTGGAGATGGTGGTTTTGGAAATGGTGTTGGTGGTGGAGGTGGTAGTGGTGGAGGTCGTGGTGGTGGTGGAGATGGTGTTGGTGGTGGTGGAGGTGGTGGTGGTGAGTTGGAGGTGGTTGTGGTGGTGGAGATGTTGGTGGTGGTGGAGTTGGTGGTGGCGGAGTTGGGGGTGGTGGAGGTGGTGGTGGTGGTGGTGGTGATAGAGGTGGTGGTGGCGGAGGTGGTGGTGGTGGAGGTGGAGGTGGGGGAGGTGGTGGTGCTGGAGGTGGTAGTGGAGGTGGAGGTCGTAGAGTTTGAGGTGGTGGAGGTTGTGGTGGTGGTGGTGGAGGTGGGGGTGGTGGTGGAGGTGGTGGAAGTGGTGGAGGTAGTGGAGGTGGTGGTGTTGTTATGGAGGTTGTGGTGGTGGAGATGGTGGTGTTGGGGTGTGGAGATGGTCGAGGTGGTGGAGATGTTGGTGGTGGAGGTGCTAGAGGTGGAGGTGGTGGTGGTGGTGGAGATGGTGTTGGTGGTGGTGGAGGTGGTTGTGGCTGAGTTGGGGGTGGTGGAGGTGGTGGTGGTGGTGGTGGTGGTGGTTGTGGTTGTGGTGGTGATGATAGACGTGGTGGTGGCGGAGGTGGTGGTGGTGGAGGTGGAGGTTGTGGAAATGGAGGTGGTGGTGGTGGTTTTGGGGGTTGTGGAGGTGGTGGTGTTGGTGGTGTTGGTGATGGAGGTGGTTGTGGTGGTGGAGGTGGTGGTGTCGGTTCTGGTGTTGGAGGAGGTGAAGGTGGCAGAGTTGGAGGTGGCGGAGGTGGAGGTGGTGGTGGTGGAGTTGGAGGTGGTTGCGGCGGAGTTGGGGGTGTTTGAGGTTGTGGTGGTGGTTGTGCTGGTGATGATAGAGGTGGTGGTGGCGGAGGTGGTGGTGGTGGAGGTGGAGGTGGTGGAGGTGGAGGTGGTGGTGGTGGTGGAGGTGGTGGTGGTGGTGGAGGTGGAGGTGGTGGTGGCGGAGGTGGAGGCGGCGGAGGTGAGGTGGTGGTGGTGGAGGTGGTAATGGAGGAGGTGTAGGTGCTGGAGTTGGAGGTGGTGGAGGTGCTCGTGGTTGTAAAGGTGGTGGTTGTGGTGTCAGGGGTGGAGGTGGAGGTCGTGGAGGTGGAGGTTGTGGATTTTGAGGTTCTAGAGGTGGTGGTGGTGGTGAAAGTGGTGGTGGTAGTGTAGGTGGTGGAGGTGGAGGTGGTAGTGGAGGTGGTGGAGGTGGTGGAGGTGGAGGTGGTGGATGTGGTGGAGATGCTGTTGGTGGTGAAGGTAGTGGTTGTTGTGTTGGTGGTGGTGGTGGAAGTGGTGGAGGTGGTAGAAGTGAGGTGGTGGAGGTGGAGGTGGTGGAGGTGGTGGGGGTGGAGGTGGTGGAGGTGGATGTTGTGGAGGTAGTGGTGGTGGTGAAGGTGGTCGTTGTGGTATAGGTGGTCGTGGTGGAGGTGCTGGAGATGGAGGTGGTGGTCGTGGTGGTGGTTGTGGTGGTGGTGGTGGTGGTGGTTGTGTTTGTGGTGGTGGAGATGGTGGTCGTGGTGGAGGTGGTGGAGGTGGAAGTGGTGGTGGGGATTGAGGTGGTGGTGGAGGTGGATATGCTGGTGGTGGAGGTGGCAGAAGGGGAGTTGGCGGTGGTGGAGGTGGTTGTGCCGGTGGTGGGGGTGGCGGAGGTGGTGGAGGTGGAGGTGGTAGAGGTGCAGGTGAAGATGGTGGTAAAGGTGGTGGTAATTTTGGTGCAGGTGGTGGTGGTGGTGGAGGTGGTGTTGGTGGCGGAGGTGGTGGTGGTGGAGGTGGACGTGGTGGAGGTGGTAGTGGTGGAGGTGGTAGTGGAGGTGGAGGTGGAGGTGGTGGAGGTGGTGGTTTTGGAGATTGTGGTGGTGGTAGAGGTGGTAGTGGTGGAGGTGGTGGTGGTGGTGGAGGTGGTGGAGGTGGAGGTGGAGGAGTTGGAGGTGGAGTGTGTGGTGGTGGAAGTGGAGGTGGAGGTGTTGTTGGTAGCAGAGTTTGTGGATGTGGTGGATGTGGAGGTGGTCGAGGTGGTGGAGTTGGTGGTGGTTGTGGAGGTGTTTGTGGGTGTGGTGGTGGTGGTGGTTTTCGTGGTGGATATGCGGCGGTGGTGGAGGTAGTGGTGGTGGAGGTAGGTGTGGTGGTGGTGGAGGTGGTGGTGGTGGTGGAGGTGGAGGTGGAGTTGTTGGTGGTGGGCGTGGTGGTGGCGGTGGTTGAGGTGTCGGAGGCGCTGGATGTGTAGGTGGTAGAGGTGCAGGTGAAGGTGCTGGAGGTGGTGGTTTTGGAGATGGTGGTGGTGGTGGAGGTGGTGGTTGAAGTGGTCCTGGTGGAGGTGGAGGAAATGGAGGTGGAGGATGTGGTGGTGGAGCTGGAGGTGGATGTGGTGGTGGTAGCAGAGTTCGTGGAGGTGGTTTAGGTGGAGGTAATGGAGGTGGTAAATGTGGTTGGTGGTGGAGGTGGTGTTGGTGGTGTAGGTTGTGGTGTTTTAGGTGGTTGAGGGGGTGGTGGTGGTAGAGGTGAAGGAAGTGGTGGTGGATTTGGCGAAGGTGAGGTGGAGGACGTGGAGGTGGTGGAAGTGGTGGAGGTGGAGGTGGTAGAAGTGGAGGTGGCGGAGGTGGTGGTGGTGGAGGTAGAGGTGGCAGAGGTGGAGGCGGTTGAGGTGGTGTAGGTAGAGGTTGTGGTGGTAGAAGTGTTGGATGTGGAGGTGGTGGTGGTCGTGGTGGAGGTGGCGGTGGTGGAGATGGTGGTGGTGGAGGTGGAAGTCGAGTTGGATGAGGTGGAGTTGGAGGGGGTGGTGGTTGAGGTGCTGCTGGTGGTGGTGCGAGGGTTGGTGCAAGATGTGGTAGTGGTGGAGGTGGTGGTTGTGGAGTTGGTGGTGGGGGTGCTGGTGATGGTGGTGGTGGTGATGTTTGTGGTGTTGTTGGTGGAGATGGTGGAGGTGGTGGAGATGGTGGTGTTGGAGGAGGTAGATGTGGAGGTGGTGGTGGTGGTTGAAGTGGTGTTGCTGGTGGAGGTGGTGGTGATGGTGGAGGTGGTGTTGGCGGAGGAGGAGGTGGTGGTCGTTGAGGTGCTGGTGGCAGTGGAGTTGATGGTGGAGGTGGATCGAGGTGGCATTGGCGGAGGAGCTGGTGTTTGTGGCGGTGGTGGTGGTGGTGGTGGTAGTGTAGGTGGAGTTGGTGGTGGTGGAGGTGGTGGAGGTGGAGTTGGTGTTGGTGGACGTGGTGGAGGTGGTGTTGGAGGTGAGTTCGAGGTGGTGGAGGTGGTGGTTTTGGAGATGGTAGTGGTTCTAGAGGTGGTAGTGGTGGAGGTGGTGGTGGCGGAGGTGGAGGTGGAGGGGGCGGTGGCAGAGGTGGTAGTGTTGGAGGCGGTTGAGGTTGAGGTGGTGGAAGTGGTGGTGGCGGAGGTGGAGGTGGCAGAGGTGGAGGTGCTGGAGGTGGTGGTGGTGTTAAAGGTGGTGGTGGTGGTGTAGGTGGTGGAGGTGTAGGTGGTGGACGTGGTGTAGGTGGAAGTGGTGGAAGTGGAGGTGGTGGAGGTGGAGGTGGAAATGGTGGTGGTGGTGAAGGTGGTGGACCTGGAAGTGGTGGTGGCAGAAGTGGAGGTGGCAGAGGTGGAGGAGGTGGAGGTGGTGGAAGTGGAGGTCTTGGAGGTGAAGATAGTGGAGGTAGAGGTGGTGGAGGTGGAGGTAGAGGTGGTGATGTTGGGGGTGGTGGTCGTGTTGAAGGTGGTGGTGGTGGAGATGGTGGTGGTGGTGGTGGAGGTGGTGGTGGTGGAGGTGGTGGAGGTGGAAATAGAGTTGGATGAGGTGCGGTTGGAGGGGGTGGTGGTTGAGGTGCAGGTAGTGGTGGTAGCAGAGGTGGTGGAGGTGTTGGTGGAGGTGAAGGTGTTGGAGGTATTGGAGGTAGTGGTGGTGGTGGAGGTGGTGGTGGTGGTGTAGGTAATGGTGGTGAAGTGGTGGTGGTGGAGTTGGTGCTGTTGGTGGTGGGCGAGGTGGTGGTGGTGGTCGTACTGGTGGAGGTTGTGGTGTTTGTGTTGGTGGTGGGTGTGGTGGTGTTGGTGGTGGTGGTGTTGGTGCTGGTGCTGGTGGTGGTGGTGGTGGAGATGGTGGAGGTGGTGGATATGTTGGTGGTGGACGAGGTAGAGGTGAAGGTGGCGGTGGTGTGGATGTGGAGATGGTGGAGGTGGTGGTGGTGGAGGTAGAGGTTGTGTGGAAGTGGTGGAGGTGGCGGAGGCGGTGGATGTGGAGTTGGTAGAGGTGCAGATGAAGGTGCTGTAGGTGGTGGTTTTGGAGATTGTGGTGGTGGTGAAGGTGGTAGTGGTGGATTTGGTAATGGTGGAGGTGGAGGAAGTGGAGGTGGAGGGTGTGGTTGTGGAGGTGGAGGTGGAGGTGATGGTGGTAGCAGAGTTTGTGGAGGTGGTGTAGGTGGAGGTAATGGAGGTGGTAAAATTGGTCGTGGTGGAGGTGGTGGTGGTGGTGTAGGTTGTGGTGTTGTTAGAGGTGGAGATAGTGGAGGTTGAGTTGGCGAAGGTGCAGGTGGTGGAGGTGGAGGTGGTGTATATGGAGTTGGCAGAGGTGCAGGTGGTGGAGGTGGTGGTGGAGCTGGTAGTGGTGGTGGCTGTGGAGGTTGTGGTGGAGGTGGCGGAGGTGATGGTGTTGGAGGTAAATATGATGGAGGTGGTGGTGGTGGAGGTGGTGTAGTTGGAAGTAGAGTTGGATGAGGTGGAGCCTGTGGCGGTGGTGGTTGAGGTGGAGGTAGTGGTGGTAGCAGAGGTGGTGGAGGTGTCGGTGGAGGTGAACGTGTTGGAGTTGTTGGAGGTGTTGGTGGTGGTGGAGGTGGTCGTGGTGGTGTAGGTAATGGTGGTGAAGGTGGTGTTGTTAGACGTGGTGCTGGTGGTGGTTGTGGAGTTGGTGGAAGTGGTGGTAGTGGTGGAGGTGGTGGTGGTGGAGTTGGTGGTGAGGGTGGTGGTGATGGTTGTGGTGGTAGTGGTTGTGGTGGCGGTGGTGGAGATGGTGGAGGTGGTGGAGATGGTGGTGGTGGAACAGGTAGAGGTGGAGGTGGTTGTGGTGGTGGTGGTATTGGTGGATGTGGTGGTGGTGGTGGAGGTGGACGTGGTGGTGGAGGTGGCAGAGGTGATGGTTTTGGAGGTCAATGTGGTGGAGGTAGTGGTGTTGGTGGAGTTAAGTGGAGGTGGCGGCGAAGGTGGTTGTGGTAGAGGTGGTGAGGGAGGTGGCATTGGCGGAGGTGTGGTGGTGGAGGTGGAGGTCGTGGAGGTGGTGGAGGTGGAGGTGGTCGTGGCAGAGATGGAGGTGGAGGTGGCGGTGGCGGAGGTGGTGGTGGTGGAGGTGGAGGTGGTGGAGTTTGAGGTGGTGGTGATATAGTTGGAAGTCGTGGTGGCGGAGGTAGAGGCGGCGGAGGTGAGGTGGTGGCGGTGGAGGTGGTATTGGAGGAGGTGGAGGTGCTGGAGTTGGAGGTGGTGGAGGTGCTGGTGGTTGTTAAGGTGGTAGTTGTGGTGTCAGTGGTGGAGGTGGTGGAGGTGGAGGTGGTGGATTTTGAGGTTCTAGAGGTGGTGGTGGTGGTGAAAGTGGTGGTGGTAGTGTAGGTGGTGGAGGTGGTGGAGGTGAGGTGGTGGAGTTGGAGGTGGTAGTGGAGGAGGTGGGGGTGGTGGAGGTGGTGGAGGTGCTGTTGGTGGTGAAGTTAGTGGTTGTTGTGTCGGTGGTGGTGGTGGAGGTGGTGGAGGTGGTAGAAGTGAGGTGGTGGAGGTGGAGGTGGTGGAGGTGGTGGGGGTGGAGGTGGTGGAGGTAAATGTTGTGGAGGTAGTGGTGGTAGTGAAGGTGGTCTTTGTGGTATAGGTGGTCGTGGTGGAGGTGCTGGAGTTGGAGGTGGTGGTCGTGGTGGTGGTTGTGGTGGTGGTGGTGGTAGTTGTGTTTGTGGTGGTGGAGATGGTGGTCGTGGTGGAGGTGGTGGAGGTGGAAGTGGTGGTGGGGATTGAGGTGGTGGTGGAGGTGGATGGATGTGGCGGTGGCATAGGTGGTGGTGGTGGTAGACGTGGATATGGTGGTGGTGGAGGTGGCAAAAGGGGAGTTGGTGGTGGTGGAGGTGGTTGTGCCAGTGGTGGAGGTGGCGGAGGTGGTGGAGGTGGAGGTGGTAGAGGTGCAGGTGAAGATGGTGGTAAAGGTGGTGGTAATTTTGGTGCAGTTTGTGGTGGTGGTGGAGGTGGTGGTGGTGGTGGAGGTGTTACTGGTGGAGGTATACGTGGTGGAAGTGGTAGTGGTGGAGGTGGTAGTGGAGGTGGAGGTGGAGGTGGTAGAGGTGGAGGTGGTGGAGGTGGTGGTTTTGGAGATGGTGGTGCTGGTAGAGGTGGTAGTGGTGGAGGTGTTGGTGGTGGTGGAGGTGGTGGAGGTGGTGGTGGGGGAGGTGGAGGTGGAGTGTGTGGTGGTGGAAGTGGAGGTGGAGGTGTTGGTGGTAGCAGAGTTTGTGGATGTGGTGGATGTGGAGGTGGTGGAGGTGGTGGAGTTGGTGGTGGTTGTCAGGTGTTTGTGGGTGTGTTGGTGGTGGTGGTTGTCGTGGTGGAGATGGGGTGGTGGTGGAGGTGTTGGTGGCGGCGGTAGGGGTGGTGGTGGTGGAGGTGGTGGTGGTGGTGGAGGTGGAGTTGTTGGTGGTGGGGGTGGTGGTGGCGGTGGTGGAGGTGGCGGAGGCGCTGGATGTGTAGGTGGTAGAGGTGCAGGTGAAGGTGCTGGAGGTGGTGGTTTTGGAGATGGTGGTGGTGGTGGAGGTGGTGGTTGAGGTGGTCCTGGTGGAGGTGGAGGAAGTGGAGGTGGAGGATGTGGTGGTGGAGCTGGAGGTGGATGTGGTGGTGGTAGCAGAGTTCGTGTAGGTGGTGTAGGTGGAGGTAATGGAGGTGGTAAAGGTGGGTGGTGGTGGAGGTGGTGTTGGTGGTGGAGGTTGTGGTGTTTTAGGTGGTGGAGGGTGTGGTGGTGGTAGAGGTGAAGGAAGTGGTGGTGGATTTGGCTCAGGTGAGGTGGTGGACGTGGAGGTGGTGGAGGTGGTGAAGGTGGAGGTGGTAGAAGTGGAGTTGGCGGAGGTGGTGGTGGTCGAGGTAGAGGTGGCAGAGGTGGAGGCGGTTGAGGTGGTGGAGGTAGAGGTTGTGGTGGTAGAAGTGGTGGATGTGGAGGTGGAGGTGGTAGTGGGTGGGGTGGTTGTGGTCGTGGAGGAGGTGGTGGTGGTGGAGATGGTGGTGTTGGTGCAGGTGGTGGTAGTGGAGGTGGAGTTGGTGGTGGTGGAGGTGGTGGAGGTGGAGTTCGTGTTGGTTGACGTGGTGGAGGTGGTGTTGGAGGTGAGGTCGAGGTGGTGGAGGTGGTGGTTTTGGAGATGGTAGTGGTTCTAGAGGTGGTAGTGGCTAGAGGTGGTGGTGGTGGAGGTGGTGGAGGCTGCGGTGGAGGAGGTGGAGGTGGAGTGTGTGGTGGTGGAAGTGGAGGTGGAGGTGGTGGTGGTAGCAGAGGTTGTGGATGTGGTGGATGTGGAGTTGGTGGAGGTTGTGGAGGTGGTGGTGGTGGTGGAGGTGGTTGTGGGTGTGTTGGTGGTGGTGGTGGAGGTGGTAGAGTTGGATGTGGTGGTGGTGGTGGAGTTGGTGGTGGGGCTGGTGGAGATGGTGGAGCTGGTGGAGATGGTGGTGGTGGATATGGTAAAGGTGGAGGTTGTGGTGGTGGTGGAGATGGTGTTGGTGGTTGTGGAGGGGGTGGTGGTGGAGGTGGTGGTGGTGGTAGTGGAGGTGTTTGTGATGATGCAGATGGTGGTGGTGGTGGAGGTGGTGGTGGCAGAGGTGGGTGTTGTGGTGGTGGAAGTGGTGGTGGTGGTGGTGGTGGAGGTGGAGGAAGTGGAGGTGGAGTGTGTCGTGGTGGAGGTGGAGGTAGAAGTGGTTGTGGTAGCAGAGTTTGTGGAGGTGGTGTAGGTGGAGGTAATGGAGGTGGTAAAGGTGGGTGGTGGTGGAGGTGGTGGTGGTGGTGTAGGTGGTGGTGGTTAAGGGGGTGGAGGTGGTGGTGTTGGGAGAGGTGGAGGAAGTGGAGGTGGAGTTGGCGGAGGTGCAGGTGGTCGAGGTGGTGGTGGTGGAGGTGTAGGTGGCAGAGGTGGAGGCGGTGGAGGTGGTAGAGGTAGAGGTGGTGGATGTGGAGGTGGAGGTGGTGGTGGTGGTGGTCGTGGTGGAGGTGGTGGTGGTGGAGATGGGGGTGGTGGTTGAAAGTGGAGATGGAAGTGGTGGTGGTTGCAGAGGTTGTGGATGTGGTGGAAGAGGAGGTGTTGCAGGTGGTGGTGGCTGTGGAGGTGGTTGTGGGTGTGTTGTTGGTGGTGGTGGAGGTGGTAGACGTGGAGGTGATTGTTGTTGTGGAGGTGGTGGTGGTGGAGGTGGTGGTGGTGGTGGGGGTGGTGGAGATGGTGGAGGTGGTGGGGATGGTGGTGGTGGAGATGGTAGACGTGGATGTTGTGGTGGTGGTTGAGATGGTGGTGGTGGTGGTATTGGTGGTGTAGGTGGTTGTGGTTGTGTAGATGGGTTGGTTGTGGAGGTGGTGGTGACGGATGTGGGGGGGGTGGTGGTGAATGTGGTGGTGGTGGTGGTGGGAGAGGTGGAGGAAGTGGAGGTGGAGTTTGCAAAGGTGCAGGTGGTTTAGGTGGTGGTGGTGGAGGTGTAGGTGGCAGAGTTGGAGGCGGTGGAGGTGGTAGAGGTAGAGGTGGTGGTGGTGGAGATGGTGGATGTGGTGGAGATGGTGGTGGTGGAGGTGGTAGAGTTGGAGGTGGTGGAGGTGGTAGAGTTGGAGGTGGTGGTGGTGGTGGAGGTGGTTGTGGGTGTGCTTGTGGTGGTGGTGGTGGAGGTGATGGAGGTGGTGGTGGCGAAGGAGGAGGTGGTGGTGGTGAAGTTGCTGGTGGCGGTGGAGGTGGTGGTAGAGGTGGATCAAGGTGGCGGTGGCGGAGGAGGTGGTGGTGGATGTCGTGGTGGTGCTGGTGGTGGTCGTGGTGGTGGTGGTGGTAGTGGAGGTGGAGTTGGTGGTGGTGGAGGTGGTGGTGGTGGAGTTGGTGTTGGTGGAGGTGGTGGAGGTGGTGTTGCTGGTGAGGTGGAGGTGGAGTGTGTGGTGGTGGAAGTTGTGGTGGTGGTGTTGGTAGCAGAGGTTGTGAATGTGGTGGATGTGGAGGTGGTGGAGGTGGTGGTGGTGGTGGAGAAGGTTGTGGGTATGTTTGTGGTGGTGGTGGAGGTGGTAGAGTTGGAGGTGGTGGTGGTGGTGGAGGTGGTGGTAGTGGAGGTGGGGGGGGTGGAGATGGTGGAGGTGGTGGAGATGGTAGTGGTGGAGGTGGTATAGGTGGAGGTGGTGGTGGTGGTGGAGATGGTGTTGGTGGTGGTGGAGGTGGTGGTGGTCGGAGGTGGGGGTGGTGTTGGTGGAGGTGGAGGTGGAGTTGGTGGTGGTGGAGGTGGTGGTGGTGGTGGTGGAGTTGGCGGAGGCGGTGGATGTGGACGTGGTAGATGTGCAGGTGAAGGTGCTGGAGGTGGTGGTTTTGGAGATTGTGGTGGTGGTGGAGTTGGTGGTGGTGGTGGAGTTGGTAGTGGTGGAGGTGGAGGAAGTTGAGGTGGAGTGTGTGGTGGTGGAGGTGGAGCTGGAGGTGGTGGTGTTAGCAGAGTTTGTGTAGGTGGTGTAGGTGGTCGTAATGGAGTTGGTAAGGGTGGTGGTGGTGGTGGTGGTGGTGGTTGTGGAGGTGGTGGTGGTTTAGGTGGTGGAGGTTCTTGTGGTGGTAGAGGTGGAGGTAGTGGAGGTGGAGATGGCGGAGGTGCATGTGGTGGAAGTGGAGGTGATGGAGGTGGAGTTGGCGGAAGTGCAGGTGGTGGATGTGGTGGTGGTGGAGGTGGTATTGGTGGAGGTGGTGATGGTGGTGGAGGTGGAGGTGGTGGTGGACGTGGCGGAAGTGATGGTGTTGGAGGTAAATGTGGTGGAGTTGGTGGTGTTGGTGGAGGTAAGTGGTGGTGGTAGCGAAGGTGGTTGTGATAGGGGTGGTGGTGGGGGTGGCGGAGGTGGTGGTGGTGGAGGTCGTGGAGGTAGTGGAGGTGGAGGTGGAGGTGGTGGTGGCAGAGATGGAGGTGGAGGTGGCATGCGGAGGTTGTGGTGGTAGAGGTAGAGGCGGTGGAAATGGATGTGGTGGTGATGGAGGTGGAAGTCGTGGTGGCAGAGGTGGAGGTGGCGGAGGTGAGGTGGTGGAGGTGTAGGTGGTAGTGGAGGAGGTGGAGCTGTTGGAGTTGGAGGTGGTGGAGGTGCTTGTGGTTGTTAAGGTGGTGGTTGTTGTGTCGGTGGTGGAGGTGGAGGTGGTGGAGGTGGAGGTGGTGGAGGTGGAGGTTGTAGAGATGGTGGTGGTGGTGAAAGTGGTGGTGGTAGTGTAGGTGGTGGAGGTGGTGGAGAGGGAGGTGGTGGAGGTGCTGGTGGTGGTGAAGGTGGTGGTTGTGGTGTCGGTGGTGTGGTGGAGGTGGTGGACGTGGTAGAAGTGAGGTGGTGGAGGTGGAGGTGGAGGTGGAGGTGGTGGAGGTGGTGGGTTGGAGGTGGTGTAGGTGAAGGTTGTGGAGGTGGAGATGGTGCAGGTGTTGTTGTTGGTGGAGGTGGATGGAGGTGGCGGCGAAGGTTGTGTGGGTAGAGGTGGAGGTGAGGTGGCAGTGGTGGAGGTCATGGTGGTGGAAGTGGACATGGTGGATGTGGTGGAGTTGGTGGAGGTGGAGGTGGTGGTGGCAGTGGCGGTGGTTGTGGTGGTGGAGGTGGCAGAGGTGGAAGTGGTGAAGTTGGAGGTTGTGGTTGCGGAGGTGCTGGTGTCGGAGGTGGAGGTGGTGGAAGTGGAGGTAAAGGTGGTGGAGGTAGTGGAGGCAGACGTCGAGGTAGAGGTGGCGGTTGCGGAGTTGGTGGTGGTGTAGGTGGTGGTGGCAGAGGTGGAGGTGGTTGAGGTGGAGGTGATGGTTGCGGAAGTGGTGGTGGCGTAGGTGGAGGTGGTGGAGGTGGAGGTGGTGTATGTGGAGGTGGAGGTGGTGGTTGTGGGGGTGTGGTGGTGGTGGTGGTGGTGGAGATGTTGGTGGTGGTGGAGGTGGTGGTGGTGGAAGTGTGGGTGGTTGTGGTGGAGGTGGAGGTGGTGGTTGTGGAGATGGTCGTCGTGGTAAAGGTGGTGGTGTTTGAGGTGGTGGTGGTTTAGATGGCGGAGGTGGAGATAGAGGAGGTGGAGTTGAAGGTGTGGTGGTGGAGGAGGAAGTAGTGGTGGTAGCAGAGGTGTTGGAGGTGGTGGAGGTGAAGGTGGTCGAGGTGTTGGAGGTGGTGATGGTGGAGGTGCTGGTGGTGGTGCATATGGTGGTGGTAGAGGTGGTGGAAGTGGCGGAGATGCAGGTGGTGGAGGTGGAGGTGGTCGAGGTGTTGGTGGCGGTGCAGGAGGTGGCGGAGGTGGCAGTGGCGGAAGTGGTGATGGAGGTGGAGGTGGTGTTGGCGTAGGTGGTGGTTGTGGTGGTGGAGGTGGCAAATGTGGAGGTTGGGGTGGCGGAGTTGTAGGGGGCAGAGGTGGAGGTGGTGGTTACCGAGGTGGTGGTGGCGGAGGTGGATGTGGTGGAGGTGGGGGTGGAGGTGGTGGAGGTAGTGGAGGCAGACGTGGAGGTAGTGGTGGCGGTGGCGGAGGTGGTGGTGGTGGAGTTGGAGGTGGCAGAGGTGGAGGTGGTGGTGGTAGAGTTGGAGGTGGCGGAGTTGGTGGTGGTGGCAGCGGAGGTGGAGGTGGTGGTGGTGGGGGTGGTGGGGGTGGTGGTGGTGGAGGTGGTGATGGTGGAGATGTTGGTGGTTGTGGAGGTGGTGGTGGTGGAGGTGTGGGTGGTAGTGGAGGTGGTGGAGGTGTTGGAGGTGGTGGTGGTGGTGGAGTTGCTGGTGGTTGTGCAAGGTGGTGGTGGTGGAGGTGGTGGAAGTGGCAGTGTTGCAGGTGGTGGAGGTGGAGGTGGTCGCGATGTTGGTGGCGGTGCAGGAGGAGGCGGAGGTGGTGGTGGCAGAGGTGGAGGTGGCAGTGGTGGAGGTGGCGGTGTTGTAGGTGGAGGTGGTGGAGGTGGTGTTGGCGGTGGTGGAGGTGGTGGAGGTGAGGTGATGGAGGTGGAGGTGGTGGTGGTGGTCATGGGGATGGTGGTCGTAATGGATGTGGTGGTGGTCAAAGTATTGATAGTGGAGGTGGTCGAGGTGGAGTTGGAGGTGGAACAGGTGGAGGTGGAGGGGGTGGTGGTTGAGGTGGAGGTGGTGGTGGTAGCAGAGGTGGTGGAGGTGGTAGAGGTGTAGGTGGTGGAGGTGTTGGTGTTGGTGGTGGTGGTGGTAGTAGAGGTTTTGGTGGTATAGGTGGTGGTGGTGAATGTGGTTGTGGTGGAGGTGAATGTGTTGGTGGTGGAGGTGGTGTGGTGGAGGTGGTTGTGGTGGAGGTGGTGGTGTTGGTGGAGGTGGATGAGGGTGGCAGCGAAGGTGTTGGTGGTAGATGTGAAAAAGGAGGTGGCGGTGGCGGGGTGGTAGTGGTGGAGGTGGAGGTGGTGGAGGTGGTGGTGGTAGAGGTGGAAGTGATGGTGGCAGAGGTGGAGGTGGCAGAAATGGATGTGGTTGTGCTGGAGGTTGTGGTGCCGAAGGTAGAGGTGGCGGTGGCGGATGTTGTGGTTGTGGAGGTGGTGGTGGAGGAGGTGGAGGTGTAGATGCCAGTGGTGGACGTGGCGGAGGTGGAGGTGGTGGTGGTCAAGGTGGTGTTGGCGGTGGTGGAGGTGGTGGATGTGAGGTGGTGGAGGTGGAGGTGGAGGCGGTGGTGGTGGTGGTGGTGGTGGTTGTGGTGGTGGTAGCAGAGGTGGTGGAGGTGTTAGAGGTGAAGGTGGTGGAGGTGTTGTTGGTGGTTGTCGTGGAGGTGGTGGTGGCGGTGGTGGAGGTTTTGGTGGCAGATGTGCTGGTGGTGATGGATTTGTAGTTGGTGGAGGTGGTTGTGGAGCTGGAGGTGGCAGTAGTGGTGGTGTTGGAGGTGGATGGAGGTCGCGGTGGTGGTGGAGGTAGATGGAGGTGTCGGTGGCGGAGGTGGTGTTGGTGGAGATGGCGGTGCTGCTGGCAGAGGTGGAGGTGGACGTGGATTTGGTTGAGGTGGTGGTGGTGGTGGTGGTGGAGGCGGCGGAGTTGGTGGAGGTGGTAGAGGTAGAGGTGAAGGTGGTGGTGGTGGTGGTGGTGGTGGTGGTGGTGGTGGTGGTGGTTGAGGTGGTCGTGGTGGAAAAGGTGGTTGTGTCGGACTTCTTGGGGTGGAGGTGGTAGTGGAGGTGGAGGTGGAGGTGGTGGATGTGGAGGTCGTAGAGGTGGTGGTGGTAGTAGAGGTGGTGGATGTGGTGGTGGTGGAGGTGGTATGGGTGGAGGTCGTGGTGGCGATGGTGGTAGAGGTGGTGGTCGTGGAGTTGGTGGTTGTGGATGTGTAGGTGGAGGTGGTGGAGGTGGTGGTGGTAGAGGTGGTATTTGAGGTGGAGTGGGAGGTGGTGGAGGTGGAGGTGGTGGAGGTGGTGTTGGTGGTGGTGTTGGTTGTGGTGGAGGTGGTGGAGGTGGTGGTGGTGGAAAAGGTGGTGGTGGCTGACTTGTTGGTGTTGGAGGTGGAGGTGGTAGTGGAGGTGGAGGTGGAGGTGGTGGATGTGGAGGTGGTGGAGGGGGTGGTGGTGGTGGAAGAGGTGGATTTGGTGGTGGTGGAGGTGGTATGGGTGGAGGTGGTGGTGGCGGTGGTGTTGTTGGTGTTGGTAGTGTTGGTGGTCGCGGAGTTGGTGGTTGTGGTTGTGGAGGTGGAGGTGGTGGAGGCGGTGGTGGTGGAGGTGGTATTGGTGGAAGTGGTGGTTGCCGAGGTGGTGGTGGATGTGGAGGTGGTGGTGGTGTCAGACTTGGTGGTGGTGGTGGTGGTGGTGGTGGTGGTGGTGGTGGTGGTGGTGGTGGTGGAGGTGGTGGTGGTGGTGGAAAAAGGTAGTTGTGGCTGACTTGGTGGTGGTGGTGGTGTAGGTGGTATTTTAGGTGGAGTTGGAGGTGGTGGAGGTGGATGTGGTGGAGGAGGTGGAGGTGGTGGAGGTGGTGGTGGTGGAGGTGGTATTGTTGTAGGTGGTGTGGCGGTATCGGTGGTGGTCGTGGTAGAGGTTGTGGTGGCGGAAGTGGTGGTTGTGTTTGTGGAGGTGGAGTTGGTGGAGGCGGTGGTGGTGGAGGTGGTATTGGTGGAGGTGGTTGTTGCCAAGGTGGTGGTGGATGTGGAGGTGGTGGTTGTGGCGGACTTGGTGGTGGTGGTGGTGGTGGTAGTGTTGGTGTTCGTGGAGGTGGTGGTGGTAGAAAAGGTGGTGGTGGCGGACTTGGTGGTGATGGTGTTGGTGGTGGTGTCGGAGGTGGACGTGGTGGTGGTGGAGGTGGTGGTGGAGGAGGTGGAGGTAGCAGCGGTGGTATTGATTGAAGTTGACGTGGTGGAGGTGGTGGTGTTGGTGGAGGTGGATGGAGGTGGCGGCGAAGGTCGTGGTGGAGGAGGCGGAGGCGGATGTGGCGGTGGCGGAGGTGGTATTGGTGGAGGTGGAGGTAGTGGAGGTGGAGGTGGTAGTGGTGTAGGTGGAAGTGTTGGTGGCGGAAGTGGAAGTGGCAGAGGTTGAGGTAGTGGAGGTGGTGGTCGTGGTGGTGGTGGTGGTGATGCTGTGGTGGAGGTGGAGTTGGTGCAGGCGGTGGTGGTGGAGGTGGTATTGGTGGAAGTGGTGGTTGTGGAGGTGGTGGTAGATGTGGAAATGGTGGTGGTGGCGGACTTGGTGGTGGTGGTGGTGGTGTTGGTGGAGGTGGAGGTGGTGGAGGTGGTATTGGTAGAGTTGGTGGTGGCGGTGGTGGTGGAGGTGGTATTGGTGGAGGTGGTGGTGGCGGTGAAGGTGGTGGAGGTGGTATTGGTGGAGGTGGTGGTGGTGGTGAAGGTGGTGGAGGTGGTATTGGTGGAGGTGGTGGGGGCTTTGGATGGTGGTGGTGGTAGTGTTGGTGGTGGTGGAGGTGGTGGAGGTGGTATTGGTGGAGGTGGTGGTGGCGGTGGTGGTGGAGGTGGTATTGGTGGAGGTGGTGGTGGCGGTGTTATTGTTGATGGTGGTAGAGGTGCTGGTGGTGGTGGAGGTGGATGTGGTGGAGGTGGTGGTGGTGGTGGAGGTGGTGGAGGTGGTATTGGTGGAGGTGGTGGTGGCTTTGGTGGTGGTGGTGGTGGTAGAGGTGGTGGTGGCAGAGGTTGGGGTTGTGCTTGTGGAGGTGGAGGTCGTGGAGGCGGTGGTGGTGGAGGTGGTATTGGTGGAGGTGGTGGTTGCCTAGTTGGTGGTGTATGTGGAGGTGGTGGTGATGGCGGACTTGTTGGTGTTGGTGTTGGTGGTGGTGGTGGTGGTGGTGGTAGTGGTGGTGGAGGTGGTTGTGGTGGCGGACTTGGTCATGGTGGTGGTGGTGGAGGTGGTCGAGGTGGTACTGGAAGTGGATGTGGAGATGGTGGAGGTGGATGTGGTGGATGTTCTGGTGGTGGTGGTCGTGTTCGTGGTGGTGGAGTTGGTGGAGGTGCTGGTGGTGGAGGTGGTATTGTTGGAGGTTGTGGTGGCTGTAGTGGTGGTGGTCGTGGTAGAAGTGGTGGTGGCGGAGGTGGTGGTTGTGTTTGTGGAGATGGTGTTGGTGGAGGCGGTAGTGGTGGCGGTGGTATTGGTGGAGGTGGTGGTTGCTGAGGTGGTGGTGGATGTGGAGGTGGTAGTGGTGGAGGTGGTAGTGGTGGAGGTGTAGGTGGTTGTGATATAGTGGAAGAGGTGGTGGGGGAGGTGGAGGTGGCGGAGGTCGAGGTGGTGGAAATAGAGGTGGTGGTGGTGGAAGTGGAGGTGGCATTGGTTGGAAGTGGTCGTGTCGGAGGTAGAACTGGCAGAGGTGGAGGTGGTGGAGGTGGAGGTGGTGGAAGTGGAGGTGGTGGAGGTGGTGTTGGTGGTGAAGGTGGTGGTGCTGGTGTATTATGTGGTGGTGGAAGTGGTGTAGGTGGTGGAGGAAGAGGTGGTGGAGGTGTAGGTGGTGGTGGTGGTGGTGGTGGTGGTGGTGGTGGTGGTGGTGGTGGTGCTGGTGGAGGTGGTGTGGATCAAGGTGGTGATGGCGGAGGTGGAGGTGGCCGAGGTACATGTGGAGGTGGTGGAGGTGGTGGTGGTTGTGATGGGGGTGGTTGTGGTGGTGGTGGTGGAGGTGGTGGTGGTGGAGATATTGGTGGTGGTAGAGGTGGTGGTGGTGGTGGAGATGGGGGTGGTGGTTGTGGTGGTAAAGGTGGTGGTGGTGGAGATGGTTGTCGTGGAGGAGGTGGTGGTGATGGTGGTGGTGGTGGTTTAGCTGGCAAAGGTAGAGGTGGAGGTGGAGGAGGTGGATTTTGAGGGGGTGGTGGTGAAGGAGGAGGTAATGCTGTTAGCAGAGGTGGTGGAGGTGGTGGAGGTGGAGGTGGTGGTGGTAGAGGTGGATTTGGCAGAGGTTGAGGTGGCAGAGCTGGAGGTGGTAGTGGTGGAGGTGGAGTTGGCGGAGGTGGACGTGGCAGTCCTGGAGGTGGCAGAGATGAAGGTGGTAGTGCTGGAGGTGGTGGTGGAGGAAATGGTGGTGGCGGAAGTGGAGGTGGCGGAGGTTGAGGTAGCAGAGGTGGTGTTGATTGTGGTTGAGGTGGTGTTGGTGGTGGTGTTGGTGGAGGTGGATGGAGGTGGCTGCGAAGGTGGTGGTGGAGGAGGCGGAGGTGGTAAGGTGGAGGTGGTGGAGGTGGAGGTGGTGGTGGTGTAGGTGGAAGAGGTGGTGGCGGAGGTGGAGATGGTGGAGGTGGAGGTGGTGGTGGTGGAAGTGGTCGTGACGAAGTTGGAGGTGGCACAGTTGGAGGTGGTGGAGGTGGTAGAGGTGGAGGTGGTGGTGGTGGTGAAGTTGGTGGTTGTCATAGAGGTTTTGTAGGTGGAGGTAATGGAGGTGGTGGAGGTGGAGGTAGTGAGGTGGAGGTGGTGGTGGTGTGGGTGGTGGTGGTGGTGGTGGTGGTGGAGTTGGTGGTGGTGCAGATGGTGGTAGTGGTGGAGATGGTGTTGGCGGGGGTGGAGGTGGCAGAGGTGGACGTGGTGGAGGTGGTCGAGGTGGAGGTGGTGGAGGTGGAGGTGGTAGAAATGTAGGTGGTGGTGGTGCCGTGGTGGTGGTGGTGGTGGTGGAGGTGGTGGTGATGGAGATGTTGTTGGTGATGGAGGTATTTGTGGTGGAAGTGGGGGTGGTGGTGGTGGTGGTGGAGAAGGTGGTGGTGGTGGAGATGGTGGTGGTGGTGGAAGTGGTGATGGTGGAGGTGGTGGTGGTTTAGATGGTAGAGGTGGAGGTGGAGGTGGAAGAGGTGGAGTTGGAGGGGGTGGTGGTGAAGGTGGAGGTAGTGGTGGTAGCAGAGGTGGAGGAGGTGGTGGATATGAAGGTAGATGAGGTATTGGTGTGGTGGAGGTGGTGAAGGTGGTGGTGGTTGTGCAGGTTGTGGTGGTGGAGGTGGTGGTTTTGGTGGAAGTGGCAGAGGTGGAGGTGGCGGAGGTGGAGGTATTGAAGGTGTTGGTGGTTGTTGAGGTGGTGGTCTGGTGTCACTGGTGGTGGTGGAGCTGGTAGAGGTGGTAGAAGTGAGGTGGTGGTGGTCGAGATGGAGGTGGTGGAAGTGGTGGAGAGATGGTGATTGTGGAGGTGGAGGTTGTGGAGGTGGAGCTGGTGGAAGTGGTGGTCTTGGTGGAGGTGGATGGAGGTGTCGGCGAAGGTGGTGTTGGTAGAGGTGAAGGTGGAAGTGGCGGTGGCGGAGGTGGTGGTGGTGAAGGTGGTGGTAGTGGTGGTAGCAGAGCGGGTGGAGGTGGTGGAGGTGAAGGTGGTGGAGGTGTTCGAGGTGGTGGTGGTGGTGCAGTTGGTGGTGGGTGTGTAGATGGTGGTGATGAAGTTGGTGGGGTTGGAAGTGGTGGTGGTGGTGGGAGTGTGGGTGGTGGAGGTGGTGTTGGTGGTGGAGGTGGAGGTGGCGGAGGTGGAGGTGTTGGCCCTTGATGTGGTGGAGGTGTTGGCCCTGGATGTGGTGGAGGTGGAGGTGGTGTTGGTAGCAGAGGTGTTGGAGGTGGTAGTGGTGGATGTGGTGTTGGAGGTGGAGGTGGTCGTCGTGGTTATGGTTGTGGTAGTCGAGGTGGTGGTGGTGGAGGTGGTGGTGGTGGTGGAGTTGGTGGTGTTGGGTAAGTAGTGATGGTGGAGGTGGTGTAGGTGGTGGAGGCTGTAGGGGTGGAGGTTGTGGGGGTGGAGGTGGTGGTGGTGGTGGAGGTGGTGGTGGTGGATATGGTGGAGTTTGAGGTGGTGGAGGTGGTGGTGGAGGTGGTGGTAATGGTGGTGGTGGTAGTGATTGTGGAGGTGCGGGTGTTGGAGGTGGTGGTGGTCGTGGAGATGATGGAGGTGGAGGTGGAAATGGTGGAGGTAGAGGTGGAGGTGGTGGTGGTGGAGGTGGTGGTGGCGTAGGTGGTGGCGGAGGTGGAGGTGTTGGCGCTGGATGTGTTGGATGTGGAGGTGGTGGAGGTGGAGATGGAGGTCGCAGTGGTAGCAGAGGTGGTGGAGGTGGTAGTGGTGGACGTGGTGGTGGAGGTGGAGGTTGTGGAGGTGGAGGTGGTGGTTGTGGTTATGGTGGTGGTAGTTGAGGTGGTGGTGGTGGAGGTGGTGGTGGTGTTGGAGTTGGTGGTGGTGGAGGTGGTAGTGGTGGGGAAGTGGTGGTGGTGGAGGTGGTAGAGGTTGTGGTGTTGGAGGTTGTTGATGTGAATGTGGTGGTGGAGGTGGTTGTGGTGGTGGTGGAGCTGGTGGTGGAGGTGCTGGAGGTGGAGGTGGAAGTGGAGGTCGTGGAGGTGGTGGTGGTGGTTGTGGAGGTGGTCTGGCGGAGGAGGTGGTGGTGCTAGACTTGTTCGAGGTGGTAGAGGTGGTGTTGGTGGAGGTGGAGCTTGTGGAGGTGGTGGTGGTGTGATGGAGGAAGGTCATTGGCTAATAAAGAAACTGCCTTGGCCCATGTTATTGGTTAGGACATAGGTAGGTGGAGTTAACAGAACAGAATGCCGGGAGGAAGAGGAAGTGAGGTCAGACCCGACAGCTCTCCTCTCGGGAGCAGATGCCTCAGGAGAGACGCCATGCTCCGGGCTCCTGGGCAGACACACGCGATGTAGCTCTGAACTAGAATCTTCCCGGTAAGACCGGTGCTCACATATTATTAGAGATGGGTTGATTGGGATATCAGAATTAGCCAGTAAGGGCTAGAGCTAAGGGCCAAGCAGTGATTAAAAGAATACAGTGTCTGTGTAATTATTTCGGGGCATAAGCTAGCCAGGCAGGCGGCTGGGGTGTTGGGGATGCAGCCCCGCCGCGGCTTCCTTATTACTACAAATGACGCCCAGATGTGTGGCTAAGTGAGTCCACAAAAAGCCTGAGAAAGCTTGGAAAAGAATAGAGTAAAGCACGTTTCTTATGGCAATTTCTTGGGTCTACTCTGCTTGCCAGAGGCAAGCAAGCGCCTCATCTAAGAGAGGCTTCCTGACTCAGCTTTAGCTGCAAAGCCTGCAACTCATTAAGAGGTCCTGCCACGAAACACTTAAACAGTGTCGACGAAAAGCTGAACACATGCTTTTCGGTTTTCAGCCGTAGCAGGAAAAAAGCTGCGCTGTTTAAAAATGCTGGCTTTCTGGGCTGTCCTGCCAGGGCAAACTGACTGTTTGAGACAGGAGGGCCGGCTACCAAGAGAGGATTTGAGTGTTGTCTGTTGTAGCTAGCTTGCTGGCAGGGACCTTGAAACGCCATAGAGGTGTGGCTATAAACATTACTGCAGCCTGTATATCCACCATGAGGCTGGAAAGCTAAGGAATGGGCTACATCTAGCCGGCAAAGCCACGCCTTTAGTCCTACTGAGATAGCTTGGTAAATAAAAGGCTCTTGTGGTCAAAAAACAGAGAGATATACAGTAAAGAGAGATTCAAAGACAAAGAAAAATTTTAAATCATTTACAGTGTTAAAATATATGCAGACTAAAAGTTAAAATTCTTAAAGTAAACCTCTGTGACTTCAAGGTATGGTAGCACACACCTTTAATCCCAGTGCCTAAAAGGCAGAGACAAACAGATCTCTGTGAGTTCAAGGTGTAGTAGCAAACACCTTTAATCCCAATGCCTGGGAGGCAGCGACAGGCGGATCTCTGAGAGCTCAAAGGCAGCCTGGTCTACAGGGTTATTCCAGGTCAAAGATATATGCTCAAAAAGCAAAAAGTTAACCTAGGAATGTCACAGCTTAGATTCTTAAGTGCCTAGTGATTTAAAGGCACTAATCAAAAGTGCTCCTGGATAGTAAAAAATTGCAGATTCACAATAGGACAGATTCAGACCACTAAATGAGTCACACTGTTGGATGGATGTACGAAGGCTTGGGAGAGAGAAGAAAAAGAATATAGAGAATAAAGTTAATGGTTTAAAAAAAAGGTAAAGTCTTTAAAGAGACAGAATAAAGTAAAGTGATAGAGTAAAAATAAGCCGCGTAAAAATGGAAAATTCACAGAGAGTCTGGATTCTTTGTATTATTGTGTTTTCTTTAAAATTTTTGACTGTGAAGGATCTAAGTACAGAGAGACATTTCATTACATGGGCTGCCAAGCTAAACCAGAATGGATATAAGGGTATTACGATTTCAGAATTTGGGTCTAAGGATATGATGCTCTGGAGAGAGTCTTCTTTTGTTTTCACAGAGGATGAGACTTTATGGATTTCTTCTATTCTGATTTGGTATGATGGACCACGTCCTCCTGAAGGGTTGCTGTGAACATCTTCAGAAAATTGCTTTGCTCAACTGCCAACTGAGATGAAACTAGCACACAGGTTATACCATGAAAGACCTAATTAACGATGCCCCCATCCAGCAGGAAGCAGTTTGGAGAGAAAAAACTGCGCCCATATTCCCAAATATGGTTTATAAATGTTCTTTTACATTTAAAGGGGGATATGATATAGATATGAATAATTTGCATTAGTATAGATTTTGCTTTATTGATAGAGATTTAAGGTCAATTTTGTTATATGTATAAGTGTTTCTGATTTTGATTAAGGTATTGTGATTGTGTAGTTCATTTAAATATGTACTGTATAATTAAGAAATATAGGTTAATGGATAATCATCAGTAATAGTCAAGCTTGTAGTCATGTTAGTTAGATTTTCTAGATATATAGAGATATATTTTAGATAGACATTCTTCATGTCTTTCAAAGATTACAGAATAGGACATTTAAATGTTTTAATAACTGAGGACTTTTCATGACAATGAGACACTCTGCTCCTGGCAGCACCAATCTACTTCAAGAAGAAGATGGGCATCGAAGAGGATCGTTATGGAGTTTGATAGCCATTTGGGCAAGAAACTGCTCTTGCCTGGACTATTGCATAAACTGGACACAGAGAACCCGCAGAGAGAGGACTACTGAACTTGCCTAAGGTGAGATGATCTTTCGGGGTTCCTGATTCATGAAAGAGTCTGCGAGACATTCTGCAGGACACAACAGATAGTGACTGAACTGACTTTGAATTTTCCTGCTTTATGTAAATGTCTGCTGGATACCATGGGCCTGAAGGCTGAAGATGGATGCCCCAACGGTACAGAGAAACTTTGGGTGACTGTCCAGGCAGCGAGATGTCTCTGTCATTTCTAGAGTTTTAAAAGTTGCTTTTTTCTTGTTTGTTTATGTAGTATTGTATCTTTCTGGAGTCTTTGATGGAGTTAAGAATAGTTAGTTATAGTTATAGTTTTCCTTAGTTATGATAAAGATTATTGTAACTTTTACTTGATAACTGTTTTATATGTAATTTTGCTATGTTAAAGTTAAAGCCTTTTTTTGTTTAAACTGAAAAAGGGGAAATGATGGAGGAAGGTCATTGGCTAATAAAGGAACTGCCTTGGCCCATGTTATTGGTTAGGACATAGGTAGGTGGAGTTAACAGAACAGAATGCCGGGAGGAAGAGGAAGTGAGGTCAGACCCGACAGCTCTCCTCTCTGGAGCAGACGCCTCAGGAGAGACGCCATGCTCCAGGCTCCTGGGCAGACACACACGATGAAGCTCTGAAATAGAATCTTCCCGGTAAGACCAGTGCTCACATATTATTAGAGATGGGTTGATTGGGATATCAGAATTAGCCAGTAAGGGCTAGAGCTAAGGGCCAAGCAGTGGTTAAAAGAATACAGTGTCTGTGTAATTATTTCGGGGCATAAGCTAGCCGAGCAGGCGGCTGGGGTGTGGGGGACGCAGCCCCGCCGCCGTCCATATTACTACAGTGGTGGAGGTAGAGGTTGTGGAGGTTGAAGGTGGTGGTGGTCGTTGTGGTGGTGGAGGTGGTCGAGGTGGTGGAGGTGGAGGTGGATGTGGAGGTGGTGTTGGTATAGGTGGAGGTGGTGGTGGTGGAGGTGGTGGTGGTGGTGCTGGAGGTGGTGGTGGTGGTGGTGGAGGTGGTGGTGGTGGAGCCGGAGGTGGTGGTGGTGGACGTGGTGGTGGCGGAGGTGGAGGTGGTGGAAGTGGAGGTGGTGGGGTTGGAGGTGGTGGAGGAGGTGGTGGTAGCAGAGGTGGTGCAGGTGGAGGTGGTGGTGGTGGAGGTGGAGGTGGTAGCAGTGGAGGTGGTTGAGGCGTAGGTGGTAGACATGGAGGTGTTGGAGTTGGAGGTGGTTGGTGGAGGTGGAGTTGGTGGTGGTGGACGTGGTAGTGGTGGAGCTGGTGGTGTTTGTGGAGGTGGAGGTGGTGGAGGTTGTGGACGTGGTGGTGGTAGTGGAAGTGGTAGTGGTGGTGGAGGTGGTGGTGTTGGAGGTGGAGGTGGTGGAGGTGGAAGTGGTGGAGGTGGTGGTGGTAGCAGAGTGGTGGAGATGGAGGTGGAGGTGGTGGAGGTGGAGGTGGTACAGGATGTGGAGGTGTTGGTTGTGGAGGTGGTGGTGGTGGTGGAGGTGGTGGAGGTGGTGGTGGTGCAGAATGTGGAGGTGGTGGTTGTGGAGGTGGTGGTGGTGGTGGAGGTGATGGAGGTGATGGAGGTGGTGTTGGTGGTGTTGGTGGTCGTTGTGGTGGTGGTCGTTGAGGTGGTGCAGGATGTGGAGGTGGTGGTTGTGGAGGTGGTGGTTGTGGAGGTGGTGGTGGTGGAGGTGGTGGTGGCGGAGGTGGAAGTGGAGGTTGTGGAGGTGGTGGTGGTGGAGGTGGTGGTGGCGGAGGTGGAAGTGGAGGTTGTGGAGGTGGTGGTGGTGTTGGTGGTGGTGGAGGTGGATGGAGGTGGCGGAGGTGGATGGAGGTGGTGGCGGTAGAGGTGGTGGTGAAAGTGGAGGTGGGGGTGGTGGAGGTGGTGGTCGTGGTGGAAGTGGATGGAGGTTGCGGTGGCGAAGGTGGTGGTGGTGGAGGTGGAGGTGTTAGTGGCGGAGGTGGCCGTGGCGGAGTTGGTGTTGGCGGAGATGGAGGTGGTGGGGGTGGAGGTGGTGGAGGTGGAGGTGGTCGAGGTTGTGGTGGTGGAGTTGGTGGTCGTGGAGGTGGAGGTGGTGGTGGTGGAGGCGGAGGTGGTTTGGGTGGAGGTGATTTTGGCGGAGGTTGTGGTGGCGGAGGTGGTTGTGGAGGTGCTGGAGGTGGAGGTAGTGGTGGTTGTGGTGGTGGAGGTGGAGGCTGTGGTGGTGGTGGTGGTGATGTTGGTGGTGGTGGATGTGGTGGTGGTGGAGTAGGTGCTGGTGGTCTAGGTGTGGAGGTGGAGGTGCTGGTGGTGGTGGTGGAGGTGGTGGTAGTGGATGTGGTGGAGGTGGTGGTTATGGTGGTGGGGGCGGTGGTGGTGGTGTAGGAGGTGGTGGTGTCGGAGGTGGTGGTATGGTGGTGGAGTTGGACGTGGAGGTGGTGGAGGTAGTGGAGGTGAATGGAGGTGGCGGAGTAGGAGGTGGATGTGGTGGAGGTGTTGGTGGTGTTGGTGGTGGTGGAGGTGGATGGTGGTGGCGGAGGTGGATGGAGGTGGCGGAGGTGGTGGCAGTAGCGGTAGAGGTGGTGGTGAAAGTTGAGGTGGGGGTGGTGGAGGTGGTGGTCCTGGTGGAAGTGGATGCAGGTGGCGGTGGCGAAGGTGGTGGTTATGGATGTGGAGGTGGTAGTGGCGGAGTTGGAGGTGGCAGTGGCGGAGTTGGTGTTGGTGGAGGTGGTGTGGATAGAGGTGGTGGTGGTGGATGTGGAGGTGGTAGTGGTTGTGGTGGTGGAGGTGGTGGTGGTGGAGGTGGTGTGGTGAAGGTGGTGGTGGTGGTGGAGGAGATGGTGGTGGTGGAATTGGTGGAGGTGGTGGATGTGAAAGTGGAGGTGGTGGAGGTGGAAGTGGTGGTGGTAATGTTGGTTGTTGCGGTGTAGGTGGTCGAGCTGGTGGAGGTGGATGGATGTGGCAGTGGCGGAGGTGATCGTGGTAGAGGTTGAGGTGGTGGTGGAGGTGGAGCTGGAGGTTGTGGAGGTGGTCGTGGTGGTTGTGGTGTTGGTAGTTGAGGTGGATTGTGGTGGCGGAGGTGGATGGAGGTTTCGGAAGTTGTGGTGGTAGCGGTAGAGGTGGTGGTGGAAGTGGAGGTGGATGTGGTGGAGGTGGTGGTGGTGGTAGTGGTGGATAGAGGTCGCTGTGGCGGAGGTGGTGGTGTTGGAGGTGGAGGTGGCATTGGCGGAGGTGGTGTTGGTGGAGGTGGAGCTGGTGGAGGTGGAGGTGGTGGTGGTGGAGGTGGAGTTGGTGGAGGTTGTGGAGGTGGTGGAGATGGAGGTGGTGGAGATGGAGGTGGTGGAGGTGGTGGTGGTGGAGGTGGTGTTGGTGGTAGTGGTGGAGGAGATGGTGGTGGTGGAGGTGGTGGAGGTGGAGGTGGTGGTGGTGATGTTGGTCGTTTTGGTGGTGGAGGTCGTCGAGGTGGTGGTTGTGGTGGTGGTGGTGGAGGTGGATGGAGGTGGCGGAGGTGGATGGTGGTGGAGGTGGTGTTGGTGGTGGAGGTGGATAGAGGTGGCAGTGGCGGAGGTGGTGGTGCTGGAGGTGGAGGTGGTAGTGACGGAGGTGGAGGTGGAGGTGGAGGTGGCAGTGGCGGAGTGGGTGTTGGTGGAGGTGGAGCTGGTGGAGTTGTAGGTGGTGGTGGTTGAGGTGGAGTTTGTGGAGGTTGTGGAGGTGGTGTTTGTGGTGGAGGTGGTGGTGGTGGAGGTTGTCGAGGTGGTGAAGATGGTGGTGGTGGAGGTGGTGGAGGTGGAAATGGTGGTGGTGGTGGAGGTGGAGGTAGTGGTGTTCGAGGTAGTTGAGTTGTTGGCGATGTTGGAGGTGGTGGAGTCGGAGATGGCGGTAGAGGAGATGGTGGTGGTGGTGGAGGTGGATGGAGGTGGCGGAGGTGCATTGAGGTGGCGGAGGTGGTGGTCGTTGCGGTGGAGGTGGTTTTGGAGGTGGAGATGGAAGTGGTGGAGGTGGTGGTTGTGGTGGAGGTAGTGTTGGCAAAGGTAGAGGTGGAGGTGGCCGTGGCGGAGGTGGTGTTGGTAGAGGTGGAGGTCGTGGAGGTGGATGTGGTAGAGGTGGAGGTGGTGGAGATGGAGGTGGTAGAGTTAGAGGTGGTGGAGTTTGTGGAGGTTGTAATGGTGGTGGAGGTGGTGGTGGTGGTGGTGGTGGAGGTGGTGGTGGTGGTGGTGGTGGAGGTGGTAGAGGTGGATGTGGAGGTGGTGTTGGTGGAGGTGGAGGTGGTGGTGGTGTAGGTGGTGGTCGTGGTGGTGGTGGAGGTGGTGGTGGTGGAGCCGGAGGTGGTGGTGGTGGACGTGGTGGTGGTGGAGGTGGAGGTGGTGGAGTTGGAGGTGATGGAGGTCGTGGTGGTAGCAGAGTTGGTGCAGGTGGAGGTGGTGGTGGTGGATGTGGAGGTGGTAGCAGTGGAGGTGGTGGAGGCGTAGGTGGTAGACATGGAGGTATTGGAGTTGGAGGTGGTTGGTGGAGGTGGAGTTGGTGGTGGTGGACATGGTAGTGGTGGAGCTGGTGGTGTTTGTAGAGGTGGAGGTGGTGGAGGTTGTGGACGTGGTGGTGGTAGTTGAAGTGGTAGTGGTGGTGGAGGTGGTGGTGTTGGAGGCGGAGGTGGTGGAGGTGCAAGTGGTGGAGGTGGTGGTGGTAGCAGAGGTGGTGGAGATGGAGGTGGAGGTGGTGGAGGTGGTGCAGGATGTGGAAGTGGTGGTTGTGGAGGTGGTGGTGCTGGTGGTGGTGGTGGTGCTGGTGGAGGTGATGGAGGTGGTGGTTGTGGTGGTCGTGGTGGTGTTGGTCATCGAGGTGGTGGAGGTGGTGGTGGTGCAGGATGTGGAGGTGGTGGTTGTGGAGGTGGTGGTGGTGGAGGTGGAGGTGGTGGAGGTGGATGTGGAGGTTGTCGAGGTGGTGGTGTTGTTGTTGTTGGTGGAGGTGGATGGAGGTGGCGGAGGTGGATGGAGGTCGCGGAGGTGGTGGCGGGTAGCGGTAGAGGTGGTGGTGAAAGTGGAGGTTGGGGTGGTGGAGGTGGTGGTCGTGGTGGAAGTGGATGGAGGTTGCGGTGGCGAAGGTGGCTGTGGTGGAGGTGGTCGTGGCCGAGGTGGAGGTGGAGGAGGCCGTGGCGGAGTTGGTGTTGGTGGAGTTGGAGGTGGTGGGGGTGGAGGTGGTGGTGGTTGAGGTGGAGGTGATCGAGGTTGTGGTGGTGGAGGTGTTGGTGGTGGAGGTGCAGGTGGTGGTGGCGGAGGCGGAGGTGGTTTGGGTGGAGGTGCTTTTTGCGGAGGTGGAGGTGGTGGAGGTGGAGTGGTTGTGGTTGTGGTGGCGGAGGTGGTTGTGGAGGTGGAGGTGGATGTGGTGGAGGTGGTGGTGGTGGAGGTGGTGCTGGTGGTCGAGGTGCTGGAGGTGGAGGTGGTGGTGGTGGTGGTGGTGGTGGTGGTGGTGGTGGTGGTGGTGGATGTGGTGGAGGTGGTGGTTGTGGTGGTGGAGGTGGATGTGGATGTGGTGGAGGTGGTGGTGGTGTTTGTGGTGGTGGAGGTGGATGGTGGTGGCGGAGGTGGATGGAAGTGGCGGAGGTGGTTGCGGTAGCGGTAGAGGTGGTGGTGAAAGTGGAGGTGGGGGTGGTGGAGGTGGTGGTCCTGGTGGAAGTGGATCCAGGTGGCGGTGGCGAAGGTGGTGGTGGTGGAGGTGGAGGTGGTAGTGGCGGAGGTGGAGGTGGCAGTGGCGGAGTTGTTGTTGGTGGAGGTGGAGGTGGTGGTGGTGGATGTGGAGGTGGTGGAGGTTGTGGTGGTGGAGGTGGTGGTGGTGGAGGTGGAAGTGGTGGTGACGGAGGGGGAGGTTGTTTTGGTGGTGGTAGTTTTCGCGGAGGTGGTGGAGGTGGAGGTGGTGGAGGTGGAGGTGGTGGTGGCGGAGGTGGTTGTAGAGGTGCTGGAGGTGGAGGTGGTGGAGATGGTTGCGGTGGTGAGGTGGCAGAGGCGGAGGTGGCGGTGTTTGAGGTGGTGGTTTGAGGTGGAGGTGGTGGTGGCCAAGGTGAGGTGGTGGTGGTGGTGTTGGAGGTGGAGGTGTTGGATTTGGTGGAGGTTGAGGTGGAGGTGGTGGTGGTAGCAGAGGTGGTGGAGGTGGTAGTGGTGGAGTTGGTGGTGGTAGTGGACGTGGAGATGGTGGAAGTGGTGGAGGTGGTGGCGGTGGTGGAGGTGGTGGTGGTGGAGGTGGTCGAGGTGGTGGAGGTGGTGGTAGTGGAGGTGGTGGAGGTGGTGGTCGTGGTGGTGGTGGAGGTGGTTGTGCTAGCAGAGTTGGTGGAGGTGGAGGTGGTGGTGGTGGTGGAGGAGCAGTTAAGGTGGAGGTGGTGGTGGTGGAGGTGGTGGTGGCAGCAGAAATGGTGGAGGTGTTAGTGGTGGTAGAGGTGGCGGAGGTGGTAAAAATTACAGAGAGGGCAGGGTGCGCCAACCTAAGTATATTCTTGCTGAATGCAGGCAGGGTGACCTAACATAAGGATTCAGTCAGATACTGAGGATGGAAATTTATCTGACAGGATTTCTGCATAGATAGGAAAACTTCAAGTGATGGTAGTGCTGTGCCCGCATCAGGGATCCCCAGAAAAGACTAACACAGAGCCCATATTTGATGCAAACACACTGGATTTTTTTTTATTACAAGTTAGCTAACTCAGACCATAATCCATCACTCTGACACACAGTGGATAGTGGAGAACAGCCTGGAGGCTTCAGGATAAGGGTATTTTAAAGGGGAAAGCTGAAGGCAGGGTGGCACAAGCCTTGGTGTTTCATAATGGGTGAAAATATACAACTTTTGAATTTGTTATTTGGAGTATAGAGGAATTTCAAAACAGTGACTGTCAGCAGACAAGAATTTCAAAACAGCAGTTAATCAGATACTTACAAGGACGTTTGGAGCAAGCAGATGTTGTCTGGGCACCCTGTGGGTCACTTTGATCAGGACTGCCACAGTTTCTTGGGAATGCTTATGCCTTTGGTGGGTTACAGTCATTTGCCCCCCCCCTTAGTTAGGTCCTTTCTAAAATGAAGTTTTTTCAAAATGGAGTTTGTTCTTCATTAGAGGCTGGGTGATGGTGATGCGTGGCTTTAGTTGAAAAACAAAACAGAAAAGCCCTCGCAAAAACTCAAATGAACAAATAAATAAATCCATAAAAGAGGCTGCAGGTGTTCAAAAGTCAAGGTCCAGTTGGGGAGAGAATCCAGAGAAGACTGATTCAATTTTTGTCAGAGTATGTTGGCTTAATTTCTACTACATATGAACATTCATACCATGAACATTTGTGCACTTTTTTTGTGGATCTTCAGTCAATGGCTTTTGGGATTCTGGCCCATTGGGCATGGTCTTCTGTACTATAAATACAGACGAAGGGCATGCACAAGCCTGTAGGCTGCTGGATTTGGTCCCAGTTCCTACAGCACACAGAGGATTGCAGATTATTATTATGTGAGTTTACCCCCAGATAAATAAACCTTTATTATACTCCACTCTGAGCTAGTGTGGAACTATTTTAAATTGCAAGAGATTGGTGCCCAAAAAGGACAAATTAGGAGAGATCTACTGTGGACTCTTAATGACTTTCAAAGATTGCTAGGAGACATTTCCAATCTATGACTCGGTTCTGGGATAACACCTAATCTAATAATTCATATAAACAAAATCTTAGATGATGACAAAGACTTAAATAGTCCCAGGGAATTAACAGCTGAAACTGAGAAAGAATTGACTGTGATTGAAAAGAAATCATAGAAGGCACATGTGGATCAGATGGATCAGAATCTTTTTTTAAAATTTATTAGATTTAAAAAAATACCAATCCAAGTTCCCACTCTCTCCCCTCCTCCCATTCCCTCCACACACCCTCCTACCCCACCCCATCTAATCTTCAGAGAGGGTAAGGCACATTGCTTTATGGAAGGTTCAAGGCCCTCCCTACTATAGGCTGAGCAAGGTATACATTCAAAGAGAATAGGATCCCAAAAACCCATTACATGCAGGGATAAATCCTGGTGCTATTTCCAGTGGTCCCTAAGTCTTCCGCAGTCATGCAAATGTCAACCATATTCAGAGGAACTAGTTTGTTCCTATGCTTGTTCCTTCCCAGTCTGGCTGGAGTTGGTGAGCTCCCATTAGCTTAGGCAAAGTGTTTCACTGGGTGAACCCATCATGGTCCTTCCACTCTTCAACTGGACTTTGGGAGCTCAGTCCAGTGGTCCGCTGTTGGTCTCTGCCTCTGCCTCCATTGGTTGCTGGATGAAGGCTCTATGGTGATATTTAAGATAACCATCAGTCTGACAGCAGGGCAAGCCTATAGTTCATGATCCTGGAGAAGCTAAGTAATAAGGTGAACCTTATAAAAAAAATATAAACCTACCTGGAAATTAGAAACTGACAGGATTGACTGGCAGGGTTGGAAACATGGTGGTGGGGGGGGGGGAGAGGGGAGGTTAGGAGGAGAAGAGGAGAGGAGAGGGGAGGGAAGAGGAGAACTTGAGGGAATGGAATGGTCAAGATGGAGGAAGGACAGAGATGAGAGCAAGAAGAGAGATATCTTGATTGAGGAAGCCATTATAGGGTTAGCAGAAACCTGGCTCTAGAGAAATTCCCAGGAATTCAAAAGGATGACCCCAACTAAGACCCTGGGTAATAGAGGAGAGGGGGCCTGATCTTGACTTGCCCTGTAGCTCAATCTTTTTTTTAATTTATTTATTATGTATACAACATTCCTTCCATGTCTGCTTGCATGCCAGAAGAGGGCACCAGATCTCATTATAGATGGCTGTGAGCCACCACATGGTTGCTGGGAATTGAACTCAGGACCTCTGGAAGAGCAATCAGTGCTCTTAACCTCTGAGCCATCTCTCCAGCCCTCAATCTTTTTTTTTAAAGATTTATTTATTAAATATAAAACATTCTGCCTCCATGTATGTCCACACATCAGAAGAGGGCGCCAGATCTCATTACAGATGGTTGTGAGCCACCTTGTGGCTGCTGGGAATTGAACTCAGGACCTCTGGAAGAGCAGCCAGTGCTCTTAACCACTGAGCCATCTCTCCAGCCCTCTGTAGCTGAATCTTAACTGCATTCTAGTCATACTGCCCTCCAAAATTTCCCCTACAGGAATTTTAATACAGCGGGAAGATATTATCTTAGAATGGATCTTTTTACCACATAAGTGGAGTAAAAAAAAAAAAAACTTATGTGGAAAAGGTCTCTGAATTAATTATAAAAAGAAAATTGAGTCTTTGTCAATTAGCAAGAATAGACCCAGCAGAAATTATAGTACCTTTTACTAGTGATGAAATTTAAAAAATTATGGAAAGACAATGAACTCTGGCAAAGAGCTTGTGCTAATTTTTTAGGAGAGATTAATAACTATTCCAAAAGTTATAGAATTAACTTTATAAAGAAAGCTAATTGGATCCTTCCCCATACTGTATGTGACACCGATAACTGGAACCCATACAGTCCATACTGATGCAAATAAATTAGGAAAGGCTGGTTACAAATCAGATGATTTAAGCAAGGTGGAACAAAGCCTGGATAACTTGGTCAGAATGATATGCTATTCTCATGGCACTAAAGGATTTTAAAGAACCTCTTAATATAGTTACTGATTTTCTTTTTTTTTTTTTTTTTTTGGTTTTTCGAGACAGGGTTTCTCTGTGGCTTTAGAGCCTGTCCTGGAACTCGCTCTTGTAGACCAGGCTGGTCTCGAACTCACAGAGATCCTCCTGCCTCTGCCTCCCGAGTGCTGGGATTAAAGGCGTGCGCCACCATCGCCCGGCTTAGTTACTGATTTTCAATATGCAGAAAGAGTTGTTTTGCATATTGAAACTGATGAATTTATACCAGATGATACAGAACTGACCTCATTATTTATTCAGGTTCAAGATATAATCAGGAACAGGCTTTGTCCCACATACATAACACACATCCAATCCCATATGGGTCTGCCAGGTAATGCAGAAATTGATATATTATTGATTGGAAATGTGCTGAAGGGCTTCACAAAAAACATCATTTCACTAGCAAAGGTTTAAAAAAGGAGTTTTCTATTACATGGCAACAAGTTAAGGAGATTACAAAGAAATGTGCTACTTGTTCTTTATATAATCAAATACCACTATCTGCAGGAAATAACCCAAAGAGCAAAGGAATGAATTCTAGCAGATGGATGGCTTCCACTTCAATGAATTTGGAAAATTAAAATATGTATACCACACCATTAACATCTATTCAGGTTTTCAATGGGCAACTGCTTTGAGTTTGGAAAAGGCTGATTCGGTAATCACACATTTATTAGAAGTTATGGCCATCATGGGTATACCTGTACAAATAAAGACAGAAATGGTCTGGCATATGTCTCTAAGAACATGAAATAGTTTTTGCTTATTATAATATAAAGCATATTGCCCAATGGTAGTAGTATAAACCTTTAATCCAAGCATTTGGGAGGAAGAGAAAGGTGAATCTCTGTGAGTTCAAGGCCAGCCTGGTCTACAGAGCAACTATAAAGCATATTACAGGTATAACGAACAATCTTACAGGTCAGGCAGTTATAGAAAGATCAAATTCAACTATAAAGTATATGTTAAACAAACAGAAAAGGATGAAAAATACCCCCAGAAATAGATTGCATAGTGCTTTATTAACCTTGAATTTTCTTAATACTAATGAGAAAGGAACAATAGCATCAGAGAGACATTGGATAATAGAAAAAGCTTCTGAATTAAATCAGTTGGTGCACTTCAAGGATGTGTTGACCTCAGAATGGAAACTAGGAGATGTTCTACATTGGGGAAGGGGTTTCTTTTGCTTTTGTTTCCACAGGAGAATAAAAGCAATGGATATCATCAAAATAAAGATTAAATTTGAAAAAGAGAAATCTTTTGATAAAGAGAAATGATAGCTCATCCACAGAGGTGACAAACCTACAGGTAGTAAGGAAACCTCATAAGGGTTGGGTCAGGGTTCTGTTCTTGTCTTTGCAGGAAAATACCCATCTTTCAAAAGTCAAAAGACCTCGGGTATCTAGATGCCTAAAGAAGAAAAGACAGCTATCCAGAAAGAATCACAGGAAATCTGACTTATGGTACCAATATCCTCTGCAGGGCAAAATTTCACTACCTGAACATGTATATATATCTACTTCTCAGTATAATAACAGTCACAATTCACTTAAAAATTAAAACTTGCTTTGGAGTTAGACAACTGGTGTGGGACAATTCTGTATTCTGTCAATTATGTTTTAAATAAATGCTGATTGGCCAGTAGCCAGGCAGGAGGTATAGGCGGGACAATCAGACAGAAAGTAGAGGCAGGTCAATGAGAACAGGAGAATTCTGGGAAGGAGGAAGCCCATTCCTCCACAGTTCTTCCCAGACACTTAAGAAGCAGGATGTGACCTACCCTGCTGAAAAAGGTACTGAGCCATGTGGCTAACATAGATAAGAATAATGGGTTAATATAAATTGTAAGAGTTAATAAGAAGCCTGAGCTAATGGGCCAATCAGTTTTATAACTTATGTAGACCTTCTGTGTGATTCTTTGGGACCTAACAACTGTGGGAACAGGGCAGGACAGAAACCCCAGTAAGCAGGCCCTCCTGTTACAGACATTGGCTATCCTTATCTAAAGGGAAGCATGTTGTTAAAAGAAAAATTCACAGAGAAACCCTGTCTCAAAAAAAAAACAAAAAAAAAACAAAAAAAAAAGAGAAAAATTCAAATTTTCTGTTTCAGATCAGGAGACATCTGGTTTGGGACAGAAAGAAGAAAGAATTTAGGAAAAGTTTTACTATGGTAACTTTCATTGAATATATGTCATGAAGCTGATAGCACCACTTTAAGATTGGTTTTTGGTTACAAGCTGCTCAAGATGATTCAAACTTGGCTAGCTGATATGGTGGAACCTAAATGAGCTAGCAGAACCCGAAAGCTTTTTAATCTTTCTAAAGAATGTCCGCCAGTATGTTGTCAGAAAGCCTTTAAACAAAGAAGGTAAGAAGCCCCCAGGACCAAGGCACCCAAGATTCAGCATTTTATGACTCCATGTAATCTGCAACACAAACGCCAGTGTATTGTTCTGAAGAAGCAATGAACAAAGAAAAACAAGGAGGAAGCTGCAGAATATGTTAAGCTTTTGGCCAAGAGAATGAAGGAAGCCAAAGAAAAGTGCCAGGAACAGATTGCCAAGAGGCGAAGGCTGTCCTCTCTGAGAGCTTCTACTTCTGAGTCCAGTCAAAAATAAGTCTTTGCCGGGCGGTGGTGGCGCACGCCTTTAATCCCAGCACTCTGGAGGCAGAGGAATGTGGATTTCTGTGAGTTCGAGGCCAGCCTGGTCTACAAAGGGAGTTCCAGGACAGGCTCCAAAGCTATAGAGAAACCCTGTCTCGAAAAACAAAAACAAAACCAAAAACAAAAAGCCTTTAAGGGTAACAAATAAATGATCAGACCTTGAAAAGAAAAACAAACAAACAAAAAAAGAACTTTGGATGATGTAGTGAGCTGGACAGGATCGCCATTACAAGATGGCACCGACATCCTGTCTTGTTGGAAATAAACAACTCCATATTTGGCTATGCCTTTGAGAGCTGCGCGTCCCCCGCTTCCCGCATGCACGGTGGATGAGGATCCTTGAGCCTATCCCGATGCGGTCTGGTGTCAGCTGTTGGTGGCAGCCAATCACAGGGCAACCCGTGTGCCAATTCCCTATTTAAGCAGCTGCCTAAGTGCCCTTCGCCCCCTTCGCTTCATGCTCTCTCTCCCCTCCGCTTCCTGCCTCTCGTTTCCTGCTCCCCATCAATCAAGGGTACTCCAGTAAAGCGTGTTCTGAGTAGAATCCTGATGTGGTGGTCATTCTTTCTCGCTGGTCGAGAGGTCCACCACAGGATGACTGTCCAGGCAGCAAGATGTCTCTGTTAATTCTAGAGTTTTGGAAGTTGCTTACAATGCACTTCCTGTTAACTTAGGTAACATTATATCCTTCTGGAGTCTTTGATGGAGTTGAAGAACAGATAGTTATGGTTATCCTTTTCTTTAGTTATGATAAAAATAGATTAGATATAAAACTTTAGACTCACAAAGATAGAATAAATGATAGAGTATTTTCCTTACTTTGCCAAATGTAAATGAACTAAATATTGTAACTATAATTCTTGTTTGATAACTGTTTTGTTGTATGTAATCTTGCTATGTTAAAGTTAAAACCTTCCTTTAATTTACACAGAAAAGCAGAGGTGATGTGGGATTCCCTTCTGTATGCTGTGAATGTGTTTTGTTACCATTGGTTAATGAATAAAGCTGCTTTTGCTTACTGGCAGGGAAGAACACAATAAGGTGGGAATTCCAAGCAGAGATAGAGGAGAGAGTAGGCAGAGTCAAGGAGATGCCATGTAGCCTCTGAAGGAGACAGATGCCAGGAACCTTATCAGTAAATCACAAGCCTTGTGGTAAAATACAAAATAATAGTAATGGATTAATTTAAGACGTAAGAGTTAGCATGCATGCATTTTTCTACCTCTGCTTAATATATTTTGTATATTGATGCAATTTTAGGATATATTTATCATATTGAACTATACGTTTTTACCTTCGTTCAAGACACTGATACATTGTTTACATTTGAAGGTCATTGTCCTCATTTGCTGCCCAGTTGTTTAAAGACTGTTTAATATTTTAATATGAAGCCTTAGTCTTTAAGCTATATAGGTATTAAGAATTATAGGTCAAAAATCATTCATGTTTGTCATACTTATATTTAGACTAATCAGGTCCTTTAGATGCATAGAGATTGTATTTCACATAGATTGGTAATCTTCATCCAGTTCAAAGAACTGTAGAATATGGCATTTAAACAATTTAGGATTCTGTTGATGTGATACACGATTGTTCCTGGCAGCACTGATCTATTCCAGAGAGAATGTTGACCACTGAAGACACTCCACTTGGAGCTTGTTTTCTTTGCACTGGTCTTTGGGTAAAGAACTGCTCCTGCCTTGACCACTGACAAAATGCAGTGTTCAGACCGGACAAGTAGAATACAAACAAAAAGATTGCCAAACCTTGCCAATTCAGGGTAAGATGGTTTTGAAATTTTTCCTTCCTCTGAAAATGGTCTGTCAGTTACTCTAGGCCTTAGCCAAAGTTGTTTGCCCCAACGTTGCAAATGAAGACTTTGGGTGATTGGCCAGGTAGCCACTTGTCTCTGTGCCTCTGTTATTTCTTGTACCTTTTGGAAGTTGCATGAATGCATTTCCTGTTTACCCAAGTAGTATTATTTCCCTTCTCAGGTCTTTTATGGGGTTGAAGACTAGATAGTCATAGTTACTTTCCTCTCAGGACTTAGCCAAACCATTCCTAATATAAGACTTAGACTCCTTAGGACAGGATAATTATTGAAACATTTAGCATATGTTTCCTGCTTGATGTTGTTCATGCTGGTTGTAATTCTAATTTTTATACTTGATATTTGTTCTTATTTTATATAGTTTTGTATTGGGCTTGGAACTTTCTTATTCAGAGAAAACGGGGAGGTGCTGTGGGAACTCCTTCAGCCAATGGCCTCTTGGATGCTGACCCACTTTGGGTGTGGTCTTGTGAACTATAAATGCAGACATAGGGGCATGAGCGAGCCCCTTGGCTGCTAAATTCATTCCCAGTTCCTAGAGCATGCAGAGGATTGAGGATCACTATTCTGTGAGTTTATCCCCAGATAAATCAACCTCTTTTATACTCCACTTTGGGCTAGTGTGGAACTATTTTAAATTGCAGCAGATCTGTGTTCTCAATTCCTTGTGGACTATTCCTGGGAGTGGAACTGCAGGGTTCTTGAGGCTATGATCAATTTTTTGTTTGTTTGAGATAGGGTCTCACTATGCAATGTCAGCTGGCCTAAAATATACTAATCATATGACCACCACACCCCTTGTGATTAATCTTTTAAGGAACATTTGACTTTTCATAGGCACTTCAAAAGTGTTATTTAAGCTGGGCGGTGGTGGCGCATGCCTTTAATCCCAGCACTTGGGAAGCAGAGGCAGGCGGATCTCTGTGAGTTCGAGACCAGCCTGGTCTACAAGAGCTAGTTCCAGGACAGGCTCCAAAACCACAAAAAAAAAAAGTCTTATTTATTCCTTCTTTTTTGTGTGTGACTTTTTGAGACAGGGTTTCTCTGTGTAACAGCCCTGACTGTCCTGCAATTCACTCTGTAGACCGGGCTGGCCTCAAACTCACAGAGATCTGCCTGCTTCCTCCTCTATGTGCCACCACTGCCTAGCATCTTTATTTGTTGTTTTTCAGATAGTGTTTTTCTATGTGGCACAAGTCAGTCTTAAACTCATGGCAATCCTGCCTCAGACTCCTGAGTGCTGGGATTATTTGTCACACTTAGCTTTCTCAAAGTACCCTCATTTTCAAAATAAGCCACCATCCCAGTCTTCCCGGCTGGACTGTGTGTACTTTTCCAGGACTGTAATGCCTTGCTTGACTGAATGAGTAAATGAAAACATGTTCTAGATCAGGGTTATCCACTACATTGGCCACAAACCACATGTGGTAGCTCCTGAAAAGTAGCTGGTCTAAATTTAGGTGTGTTGAAAGAATAAAACAAGATTTCAAAGGCACTATGAAGAAAAGTAAAATGTTTCATTTATATTTTTATATCGATTAAATATTGAAGCAATAATTTAACCCAGTATACTTAAAACAGTATATGGTATTATCAAAATTAATTTTTATAAAACCCTGTTTAAAAAAATTTTTTAAATCTCTTATTATGCTAATTCTTTCAATTAAAAAAATGTTCGTGTGTGTTGCTAGGGATGAGCCCAGGGGCCTAAGGATAATAGGCAAGTGTTCTGCCACTAAGCTCCATCCCTAGTCAGAGGTTTCTAGGGCCAGAGTGTGGCTATGTAGCCTCTGCTAGCCTAGAATTAAGATATCCCTGCCTCAGACTCTAGTGCTGGGACTACAAGCATGCACCATTGAACCCAGCTTTTTTTTTTAATTGTTTAATACAGGATTTCTCTGTGTAGGCCTGGATGTCTTGTCACTCACTCTATAGACCAGGCTGGCCTCAAACCAGAGATCTACCTGTCTCTGCCTTCCTAGTGCTTGAATTAGAGGCATGCACCACTGCATCTGGATGGTGTGCCCATCTTTTTAATGCATGGGAAGTTGAAAAAAAGATTTGTATTATTTTTTAAAAGTTTAAATTATTTACTTTTGTGTGGAAACAGAAGTGCCATGGTCCTCCTGTGGAGGTCAGAAAACAATTGGGTAGTCATTTCTCTCTCTCTCTCCACTGTGTGGGTCCTGAGATTGCACTCAGGTGTCAGGATACAGAGCAATTATTTCTACCTAGTAATCCATCTTATTCTGCTATTATTATTATTGTTGTTGTTATTATTTTGTTTTTTTGAGACAGGGTTTCTCTGTAGCTTTGGAGCCTCTCCTGGAACTAGCTCTTGTAGACCAGGCTGGCCTCGAACTCACAGAGATCCATCTGCCTCTGCCTCCCGAGTGCTGGGATTAAAGGCATGCTATTATTATTTTTTTAAGATTTATTTTTTTCATGTATTTTATATATATGAGTGTTCTGTCTTCATGAATACCAGAAGAAGGAATCTGATCCCATTTGAGATGGTTGTGAGCCACCATATGGTTGTTGGGAATTGAACTCAGAACCTATGAAAGAGCAGGCAGTGCTCTTAACTACTGAGCCAACTCTCCAGCCCAATATTGTGGGTCCTAAGAAGTTTTCATATTCTTTTTTTTTTTAAAGATTTATTTATTACGTGTTCTTCCTGCATGTTTGCCTATGGGCCAGAAGAGGGCACCAGATCCCATTACAGAAGGTTGTGAGCCATCATGTGGGTGCTGGAAATTGAACTCGGGACCTTTGGAAGAGCAGCCATTGCTCTTAACCACTGAGCCATCTCTTCAGCATTTAACTATTTATTCTTCTTTTACATGTATTGGTGTTTTGTTTGCATCTATGTCTATATGAGGGCATCAGATCCCCTGGAACTGAGTTGTAGATAGTTGTGAACTCACACATGGGTGCTGGGAGCTGAACCCAGATCCTCTGGAAGAGCAGCCAGAGCTCTTAACTGCTGAGTCATCTCTTCGGCCCCCTATTTTTATTATTTTTAATTGTGTGTAGGGTATGTGCATGTAAGTAAAAGGACCAGTAAAGGCCAGCAGTGTAAGAGCCTCTGGAGCTGGAGTTACAAGCAGTTGTAAGCCACCTGATATGGATGCTGGGACTTGAACTTTGGTCCTCTATAAGAGCATTTTCTTAATTGCTGAGCCATCTCTCTATGCCCTCTAGTGCTAGAGTTATCAGAAATTTTTAAATTGTATTACGTGCTTGCCTTCCAGCTTCTGGAATGCCACTCTTGGTCTAAACCATTCTTTTCACATTAGTCAGGAGTCCATGAAGTTGAATCATATATAGTCAAATAACATTATTTAAGGTAGCTATATTCTATGATGTTGCTACAAATAATTAGTAAGTGCTGAACTATTGCTTCTAGGGGAAATATAGGGTTAGGATTCTGTGAGCCTCTAGTTACAATATCTTTTTTTCTTTGTCAACTAATCAGTATACAACTTTGTTTTTTAGCTGGGCGATGGTGGCGCATGCCTTTAATCCCAGCACTAGGGAGGCAGAGGCAGGCGGATCTCTGTGAGTTCGAGACCAGCCTGGTCTACAGAGCTAGTTCCAGGACAGGCTCCAAAGCCACAGAGAAACCCTGTCTTGAAAAACCAAAAAAAAAAAAAAAAAAAAAACCAAACAAAAAAACTTTGTTTTTTGAATGTTTATTTGTTTTTGCTTTTCAAGACAGGGTTTTTCCGTGTAACCCTGGCTTTCCTGGACCAGGTCTGTAGGCCAGGCTGTCCTTGAACTCACAGAGCTCCACCAGCCTCTGCTTCCTGTACTGGGATTAAAGGTGTGGGCCATCACCACTCAGCAGAATGTTCATGTTTAAAGATACCTTATTTAATGTATATTATTGGTTCTGTTTAATTAAACTTAAAGCCAAGCCTACACAAACTCATCTAATACATTTTCACATGGCAGCCTCAGGCAGGCACAGATTCAAACTCATACAACAAAGGAGGGCAGACACAGAAAGCATGAAGCGGAGAATTATAACCGGAACTTGCTCTGGATTAAACGACTCCAAGGGGAGTGGTTTTACTTTTTCCTTAATGTGACACTGATTCATTACTGGTGAGTCAGAATTAATCACTAATGGGTATAATCCCCACAAAAGACAGCAAATCCCTTTTTACCTCGAAACACTAGACAGCAATTCAGCCCTACCCTTAGGGCCATTTTAAACAGCAAAACCACTAACTAACACCTATACAACTAATAAAAGATATTTGTAACAGGTTGCCCATACTTAACATGGGCTAAGAATGCACAGGATCCATACATCCATGAAATGAGAAAGCACAATTATTGGCTTTATATAGAAATATGTTACTGAGCAGGTGAAATTTGACTATAAAGCCTGTCAGTAATGAAGATCAGCTGTAATTCTAACGTTTAAAACTCATCAACACGTGATGGCTCCCTGCCTGAGGACAGTCAGAGGCTATCCTGGACTAAAAAGTGTACGCAAGGCTATCCGCGGTTTCAGAGGGAGACCCCGTCTCAAACACACAAAAGGGTTGGTGGGATGGCCCATGGGTGTTGTTAGTCTGCCAAGCCTGGAGACCTGAATTTGATAGCCAAAATCCACATGCTGGAGGGAGACCTGGGTCCTGAAAGTTGTTCTTGACCTCCATAAGTACCCAATACACACACAAATACAAGAGGAAAAGAGAGAGTCGGTCAAGGGTTTTAGTTTTTATCTGTAATAAACCCAAACTCCTTCAATGGCCCTGGTGACTTGGATCCTGCCTACCTTCCAGAGTCCTCACCTTGCTGGCCAGTGTCTTTCAGTTCTTGGTCATCTAAAGCCAGTTCCTTTCTTCACAACTCCCTCCACCATCTCCATTCCTAACTTTCCTGCCCACAGGCAACACTCTATAATTCTGCTGGGACGCTCCGCAGTTTGCCTTCGCAGCGCTGGGGATTTTGTGGTTTATGTGTATGGACATCGTCTGTCAGAATGGAAGCTGCGAGGGCAGGGACAGCTGGGGTGGTTCCCAGCTCCAAGCACAGCTCCTGGACGGCCAAGGGCAAGGGTGGTGCCACTCCCTCTATCCGTGCAGGGCACTGCTGGCCCGGGTAGGGAGGGAGCGCAAGCACCGCCCGCACCGCCGCACCCACCCTCTCCAGCCTTTCCCCAGCTCAGCGACTGGGGTCCTCCCACGTGTTTATCTCACGCCTGCAACGCGCCTCCATTGTCGTCACCCAAGCTCGTCACATGTGAAGCTCGGCTCCGCCTTTCGCTGCGAAGCCAGCGGCTTGGGCCTTTCTCCAAAGCCTATCCATTTCCTCTTAACGGGAACGGAGGCTGCCGTTCCTGCAGCTGCGCCGTGAGGGGCCTCAACGACGGTGAGTCGCCTCTTGAGACTCCGGGGTGGCTTCCAGTGGGACCCCCTCCCGCACGCGGAGGCGGGGGCTGGGCTCCGAAACCCTCGGCCCGTGTGACCCAGCCCTCCGCCGCGCGGGGGGTGCCGGGAGCCGCAGGCCCCCGCCTCAGGGAATGCTGCGGGTGCATAGGAGGACTACAAGTCCCAGGGTCCTCTAGGTGCGGGGGCGGTGTGCGCTCCGAGCCCGCTGATAGAGGGGGCTCCTGGGAGCACCGGGCTGGACGCCCGCCGGCCTCTCTGTTCCTTCGGCCTCGGGTTTCTGGATTCCGAGGTAAACGGGGCTGGGGTAGTGTGGTGCAGTCCATTTCCCCAGAGACGCAGAATCAGGGCGGTCAGTTGATTTCGGTGTGGCTGCCGCCGCTGGGCTACGAAGGACCGCTTTTCAGGGCCGCGAGGGACTGGGCCTGCAGACACGGGATTATCGGCCGGAGGAGGGCCAGTCCACTGGGGTGTTCCCTTATCACGCCTTTCTGCATTTCTGTAAGGAAGGCTGTGTGTGCTGTTTCTCCTCTGGATATGGAGGGTAGAGGAAGGGGAGTCCTTCGGGGAGGGTCCCCTCGCCAAGCCACCTCAGAGACCCGCGGGTGACCTTGGCGGTCTCGCAGGAGCCTGTCTGGCTCTCCCTTCCCTGCCTGTTTCCAGGTCTGGACGCGGCTCTCCGGCAGAACGTTAGGAAGGCGGTAGGCTGGCGAATCCAGTACGTTGGAGGAGTGGGTCCCCTGGGGCCTCAACAGGTGTGAAAGAAGATGGCGTGAACAGCTTAGGATTCTCTGCATCAGAAAGACCTGGATCTGAATGAGTAGCTAAGGGGGGGGGGGGGGCAGAAATCTGCATTTAGTCAGCTCTCCAGAAATTCTCATGCACATATGGGACCGAGAACCTGCGTCTCGGGAGTGAGGACCAAGGGTTTTTGGGGGGGCGCGTTGAGTAGCTCTTACGTCAGTTTTGTGGTGCACTCCAAACAGGGCATGTTTGAGCAGTAGGCCTGTTCTTTCCTTTTGTTCTAATGTTGGGGCTGACCTGAGGTGGGTGGGAAGAGGCGGCATGGCATGTCTGCTCTTCTTGCCCTCTGCTCATAAGAAGAAAGATATTTTCAGTCATTCGCTGTCTCCAAGACCTCCCCTACCCCGACGTTTAGTTAGGAAAATTTCAAAGCATACAGAAAATGTTGGTTTTTTTTACAGCGCATACCCGTGGACTACCACTTAGAACGTGCAGTTCATATTGTCCTTTATTGTGTATCCATCCAGCAGTTTCGTATTTTCATACTTGCCAAAGTACACTGCAGATAACAGTATGTTTCCATTTCTAGTAGTTAAGCTGGCACGTTATTAACTAGTTTTAGAAATCTTTTTCAACCTCGGCTATTTAGAAGTCAACCTGCCTCTCAGCCCTGAAGATCCAAAGAGTTTTGGAGGGTTTCTCACAGGATGTGGTTTTAGAATCAAGAAAGGCTTTTAGAGGACTTAAACACATTTGATCATGGTGCTAGAATCAGAAGAAACAGGAGTGTGGAAAGAATACTTGAGGGAACAAAACTGTTTTGAGAGAAAATGGAATGTGTCCCAGAGGCCTGGTTGTCCCAGCAGATTATGCTGGCAATAATTAAAGTGAGCTGTCTGCTTGTTCAGCCCTTGGCCTTGTTCTCTTGGCTTGTTTTGTGTGTTACAAGCTTGCCCAGTTTGAACCTGCTGGTGTGGTGGGTGTTTTTGAAGCTCTAGAACAGATTGGAGGTATACAGCCATGATACTGATGGCTTACGGTCACAGCTTTGAGACCCACAGGTCTTTGCTCCACAGCTGTGAACACCAGACTGTTACACACTCTGTTCTTTTGTTAGGGAGAAGAAACAAGCTCTGTACATTCTCTGCTTTCAGAAACACCACTCAAAAGGCAGAAATGTAAGAAGCACACAGTTTGGGAGATGTGGCAGTAAAAGTTTTGTCATTTATGTTAAAGTGTCCTATAAGTGAAAGATGTTCTAGTAAGAAGTCAGAATGGAGGAATTCTACAGAGGAGTTGGTCTTTACTGGGCTGAGGAGGAGAGTCTGGCTGGCAGTGTTGATGGGAGGTTTTTTGTCTTGTGAGAGAACTTAGAAGTAGATTGTACCAAACAGAAATGGACCCATTTTTTGGAGTCCACAGAAGGCTCCATCTCCATACAGCATTCCCCTAACCACCATGTCTTGTAGGGTAAGCTTTATGGTAGTGTCCCACTACTACCAGAGAGGAGAACAAGCCAGGCCTCAGCCCTTTCTTAGAGTTTCCTGCCCTTCTAGAACCACCCACCCACACACTTCTGAGGCTGTGACCCCCTGGACCTACCTGGTACCTCAAAACTCTGGTGATGATGATAGAGTCCTAGACTTGGAGATGGCAGACCACACTGAAGAGCCCTCTTGGTGACTCTGAAGTTTTGTGACAAGCCATTTCCCTCCCGAGAACGTCATGTGTTACATTTAGGCAGAGAACAGCCAGGCCAGATGAAAACCGGTGTCTGATAAGTGCTGAAAAAGATTAGAATTCCTTCGTAAATAGACAAAAGAAAGACCACAAAGCTGCATAGCGTAAAGAAGCCTTAACGTAGAGTCTGATGGTACCCCTGAATTCTCAACTACTGTGAAGGCTGAGGTGGAAGAATTGATTGCTTGATCCCAGGAGACGAACAGGGGGTGTTGGTTTACAAAAAACACGGTTATTCTCCCCTTGAAAGCAGCTGTCGTGCATTGTCTTTCTAGGAAATACTCCTCATCGGCTCGCTTCTGAGTGAGGGCTGAAGATCCCCGATTGTCTGGCCATCGGGTGAGCCAGCTCGTCAGTTCTTAACTACAAGGTGTCAGAGGAGTTCAGCTCAAACTCTGAATGTGCCTTATAAGCCGCACAGTCAGTAAATGTTAAATTAGTCTGAATTCACATCCAGTTCCATGCTGTGTCTGGGGTTTTCCTTCTAGAAGAAACCCTAGTGGAAATAGGTAGTAAGGTGCAGTAGTTGTTTGAGTGGCGTTTGAGAAGAATTCTGACTTCTTACTCCTTGATGAGTAGTTATTATGCCTCAGTGACATTCAGTACAACAGCATCACAGTTGGGGAATTGAATGAGATTTCAGTACAGTGTCTTTTGTTTATTTATTGTTGCTCCTTGACTGGTTCTCTGTCTAGGATAACAGTACTCAACCTGTAGGTCAAGACCCTTTGTGGAGTCGAACAACCCTTTCACAGGGGAAACCTAAGACCATCAGAAAACACATATTTACATTATGATTTATAACAGTAGCAAAATTACAGTTATGAAGTAGCAACAAAAATAATTTTATGTTTGGGAGTCACCATAATATGAGGAATTGTATTAAAGGGTCAAACCATTGGGAAAGTTAAGAACCACTGCTCTAGGAGGTAGCCTAGGCAGAGCACTTCTAGCAGAGTTTCCACATAATGACGAAGCCGGCCTTCACACCCTAAAATAGCGGGTTAAAAGGAAAGAGGACCACAGAAGTACGAGCTGTGCTGGCTGCACTGTGATTACTCCTCCTCGGAGAGGATTGTGATTCAAGAAGTGGCTTTTTCCCCGTTTTTATTGGGGGGGGGGATTTGTGTGTTTTCTTTTTTCGAAACGGGTTTCTCCTGTGTAGTCTTAGCTGTTCTGGAACTCGCTCTGTAGACCAGGCTGGCCTCAAACTCCACACCTGCCTCTGCCTCCTGAGTGCTGGAATTAAAGATGTGCACCACCATGCCCTGCCCTTTGCTGTTTTAACTCTGGCCATAAATAAAGGTCCTTTCAGGAAGCAGACTGTGACGTCCACCTCCACTGTGGCTGTGTTGTAGCTGGAGTGGAGGGCGGTGGGCATTTGGTTTAGGAGTAGCGTAGGATGGCCACTGCGGTGGATCCCAAATCTCAGGGACTCGTTTGTTCAGCAGGTGTATACAGTGGGTGGGGCTGGAGTGGGTTTGGGACATAGGGCTGAACCTAGACCTTTTCTTTCTCATCTTGGTCATCAGATGAGATAGAGCGTTTTGGTTTTATGTTTGTTTTACCATAGAGTTAGAAGCACTGGTCAAGGTTAGAGAAAATGTTTTAAATTGTCAGGGCTGGAGAAATGGCTTTGCAGTTAAGAGCACTTGCTGTTCTTTGAGAGAACCTGGGTTCAGTTCCCAGCACCTATAGTAATTCCAGTTCCATGGGATCCTATACTCTTTTTTTTGTTTGTTTGTTTTTCAATACAAGGTTTCTCTGTAGCTTTGGAGCCTGTCTTGGAACTAGCTCAGTAGGCCAGGCTGGCCTTGAACTCACAGAGATCCGCCTGCCTCTGCCCCCCGAGTGCTGGGATTAAAGGCGTGCTCCACCACCGCCTGTTTCCTACATTCTCTTCTTGCCTCTTCAGGCACTCCTTGAATGCAGTGCACAGACATCTATGCAGGCAAAATCCCATACACATAAAATAAAAATTTTAAAAAGTTGGTAGCTGACAAGATGCTCATCAGGTAAAGGCATTTGACTTTAGAGTTTAATCCCCAGGACACACATAACAGGAAGAAAACCAACTCTCTTAGGTTGGCCTCTGACTTCCACAGGTATACTGTGGCACATGAGCCCACATATAAGTAAATTGTAATTTTGAAAAAAAAAATGTTTGGAGCCACTTTCAGCCATCCAGTTTGGTGACTGGGTGTGGCGTACAGAAATAGGGCCTTCTGGATGGGGAGCTCCTGCCTAGGAATGTGAGCCAAGCTCTAACACTCCTGTTGTATGAGCTGTGGGAGTGACTAATGCGCTGGGCCTGGAGCTCCCTATGTGCCATCCTGCAGGGTCCCAAACCATAGCCTCTCCAGGTGGGTACCTGAGGACTGGGACAAGGGTACAGTGAATTGTCTGCATTGAGGAATCAGAAGTCACTTAGAAAAGGAAACTAGACCAATGTAGATTCACTGACTAAAACTGGCCTATGTTAGACCTGAAGAAGACGACCTCGCATGATCACTTCGCAGCTCAGATGTCCCAGGCGTTCTGTATCTGTAAGGCTTGGGCCTTAGTCTTTGACCCCTGGTTGTGGTCAAGCTAGGCTTCCACATATGCATGGCTTACCGGTTTGACCTAGAGATGAGCCACACTGTGACCTGTTTCTCTGTGGCTTCAAACTGGCCAAAAAGGAACTGTACCTGGAACAGCCAGAGGTACCTCTAGCAGCCACCTGTTTGGTAATGGTGCACCACACAGTGCAGAGGAGACTGGGACAACCAAAGGATGCCCTACCCTATTTCCCAGATTATCCAGTGTAAAAAAGATCTTAGCCCAGCTGCTCTCCTGACTGCGTCTCTGCCCTCATTGCGGGAGCTCCCTAGAATCCCCTCTCTCCAGTCTGCTCAGGGGGTCCTTGCCTCTCACCTTTGACCTGGCTCTCCTTCCCACACTGCATGTAGTTGGCATTGCCTGTGCTGAAATGTTTCACGTTCAGTGACGTCTTTCCTATGTAAATTAGGCTCTGTAGCTCTCCTTCTCTAACTGTTCCTCCATCACTGTACTGCTGTGTATATGTCTGTTGGTAGCTCCCTTTCCCAGTCTGTTAAAATAAATGTTTCCCACCTTGATTGCTAGGAAATTGTCTCACACGTAGCGAGCACTCAGTATTTATTGGTTGAATAAAATCAAATACTACCTGAATTTCAGTTGTGTTGTCTTCCTATGAGCTCTGAAGACTCAGGGCGGTGTTCACTCTTCCCTTCCCTCAAATAGCAGATGGAGAGTTGAATTCTCAGGTACCAATCATTGATTAGTTCTAAAGTCAGCTGGTAAAGCAAAGACCTCATGCCGTCAAACTGCCCTTTAAAGTCCTTGAATAGCCTTTGAGCTTTGAGAATGGTGGAGAGACTGCAGCCCAAGGAGACACTGTGTTTTGTTTCCCATTTTCTCTCCAGCCTTGCTTTTGAAGGAAGAGCCAGGGGCTAGGCATTGAGACTTGAGACTTCACCTTTTTGTTTTAGGTGCCAAGAAATCCATGTAAACGTTAGTGCTGAGGATGGAAGCATAAGGCACCACCCACTTAAATGTTTGGTGTTGTGTTGTTATTTTTTTATTTTTATTTTATGTGCATTGGTGTTTTGCCTGCATGTGTATCTTTGTGAGGGTGTTGGATCTTGGAGTTACAGACAGTTGTGAGTTGCCATGTGGGTGCTGGGAATTGAACCAGGGTCCTCTAGAAGAGCAGATACTGCTCTTAACCATCTCTTCAATCCTATTTGTTTTTGAGGCAGGGCCTTATACAGTTCAGGCTGTCCTCAAACATTCTCTGTAGCTGAGTCTGACCTTGAACTGCTACCTGCCTACACCTTCCAGATACTTAGATTATACACTTCTACCACCATTCTGGGCAGCCAGTGTTCTTGGAACGCTTTCAAGAATATGACAAAGGGGGCTGAGAATGCTGTAGTAGCTGTGTTGGCTCGGGGCAGCCAGTCCTGTCTCTGCTCTAGCATATTTGTGCAGCCAGAATCGTCCGTCACTCCTCAGCCCTCTTTCCTACTGTAGTCTCCAGTAGTTCTCCTGCCTTTGGGTGCCTAGTAAGTGCTTGACACCCAAATGAATGTTAGCTGGAACTTCAGATTTAGTTATCTCTGATGCTTTTCTAGCCAGAAAGGTGAGATACCTGAGTCAGAAGGAAATCTGACAATGACAGCTCCAAACATGATACATGTTCTCATTTTCCCAAAGGGAGAATCTGGAGTTTTCCCAAGCCACCTGATGTGAAGTATCCCAGGGCCTCATGTCAACTTCCAGTAATAGGCATTTATTTCAACCTCTATGTACTATGTCATATGATGAATGTAAAGTACTAGTTGCCTTCCACTCCTATAGCACTTGATTCCCATTCTTCCTAGTTGTCTTTGCTGAGATCTGTGTATGGATCCAAAGGGCAGGCTGTTGCTATTGCTATTTTGTGACCCTGGACTAGGCATATTAATTCCTTCCAGCTTCACAGTGTGGCCCTGGCTGACCTGGAAAAATGGCCTGGAACTCACAGAGTTTAATCCCTAGTGCTGCTTTTTTTGTTTTGTTTTGTTTTTGAGACAGGATTTCTCTGTAGCTCTGCCTCCCAAGTGCTGTGATTAAAGGTGTACGCCACTGCCTCCTGGCTCAAAAATAAAAATCTTAAAAACAAAAAAAAACCTCACCTGTTGGCTATGACTATCATGACTAACTACATGGTTTAACTGCATATCTGTGTCTTATGTGTTTTCCTAGGTCAGAATAGCAATCTTAATGTCACTGAGACATCTGGGTAAAACAACCCAGCGACTGCAGGCAGATGTCAGGATTTTTTCCCTAGAGTTCCGTTTTGGTGGCTTGATGGTGGGTCTTTTCGGCTTGTGGTGTTTCTAAACTTAGCTTTCAGTCACCATAGCCTGCCTGCCTTGGAGCAGGTGCCGACAACTTGTTTATCTCTGGTTGTGCCTGAAGCTGTAGCTCTTTTTCCATCCTTGCTCTTCATTTCCTCTGTGTGTACTTCTGCATGTTCTGTATCAACAGCAGAGTAGGCAGCAACAAGCTCCCATGCTCTGCAGCAGCTCAGAGAACAGTGCAAGGGCCTGGGCTCTGCTCTCAGCTCAAAACCAGCCATTGCCTGCCTCAGGCAGGCCTGTAACCTTGCCATTCTCTAGTGTATCATGTGTCCCTTAGGGAGTTGCTTGCCTGCCCTCCTCCATCAAGTGACTTGCTGACTCTCTATGTAAGACCTAGCCAACTTGACAGTTTGCCCAAAGCCCTGGATGGGAGTCACTTTATCCGACCTAGGAAGACCCAGTAAAGATGCTTGTGATATCTGAGAGGGAGCGTTTTCAGAAGCCCGTTTCCCCTGCACGCCATGGAGAACTCTGTCATAGTCTGAGGCACCTTTCTGGACTAATTATAACAGATTTAACAGTTTTTGAGTTTTTTGGTTTTTTATTATTATTATTATTATTTGTTCTTTTGTTTTTGAGATAAGGTTTGTTTTTCCCTTTTTTAACTTCAGCACAGTGGCTGGACCTCAATTGTTATTACAGCCAGCAATTGTGACTCTGCAGTTACTGGCCTGCTTCTTTGGTAGCTGCCTGGCTGTTCAAGCCTCAGACTGGCGGGAATTCTGTTCTCGCAGGCACTGGCCCTGTTGCTGCTAAAGGTAGTTTTAACTATCATTCTAAGTATAAATAAAGCTTGAGATTCAAAGGCTGTCGTGAAAACCTGAAAGCTCAGAGAGGCTGAGTAGCAAATAGCTAGCCCCTATCTTTGCTGGTGTCTCCTAAAGACCTGTGCTTCCACACGGCCAAACCCAAAACGGCTGCGCCACTCCAGATCCCTCCCTGCTACTTCTGTTTCTCCCAAATGCCCTCTGATGCTCTATGATTACTTTCTGTCAACTAACTGCTAACTCAGCCTCCTGACCCAAGCTTAATTTTATCTAACGAACACAAATGCAAACTCGGGGTTCACAGTGTGACTGAATATCCCCCAACAATCCCTGGCTGTCCTGGAATTCACTGTGAAGATCAGGCTGGTTTAAAACTCATAGAAATCTGCCTGCCTCTGCCTCCTGTGCTGGGATTTAAAGCGTGCAATGCTAACACCACCTAGCAATTGCACTGATCTTAACTGCTTGTACTCAGTTCTTTCTTTTTTCTTTTCATTTTTTTTGTTCTTGTTTTTGTTTTTCGAGATAGGGTTTCTCTGAAGCTTTGGAGCCTGTCCTAGAACTAGCTCTAGACCAGGCTGGCCTTGAACTCAAGGAAATTCGCCTGCCTCTGCCTCCCGAGTGCTGGGATTAAAGGCGCGCGCCACCACTGCCCGGCTTTTGTACTCAATTCTTAGCTCATACAATTTTTCCATGTTGGTTAAAAGTAGATAGGTGTCATTTTCAGACGTGAATGCAGTTACTCTGTAGCTGGGTCAGGTGGAGTTAGCCATCCTTTTGGCTGAACATCAAGACCATACATACAGATACCTTAAAATGGAATGAATCAAAAAGAATGTATAGGAAGAACAACTTTCCTCCAGGAAAGTAGAATTAGCTTGCTCTGTTGGGGAGTTTGCTAAGAACAATGATGAGAAACATGAGGATGTTAGTACACAGTTATTATGACTTCTAAGTTGGGAGCCACTAATCCTTTCTTTATATTGCTCTGCTTCTCTTTTTTACTTGTATTTATTTATTTATTATTTTTACTTCCTCATGTTGGGCTTGTGTCCTCACTTCATAGATACAAGCCAAAGATGGTCAGGGCCAGCAGTGGAGGCATTGCCCCTCCTAACTTGCCTCCACTGTGGAAGATGGATGACCACAGGTAGAATTTCATAGTCTACTCAGTGCTAATTGAGTAACCAAGGACAACCGTCTTTCAGGTTGGTCATGGAAGCATGCTGGCAGCCTTCCTAGTACAGTCTTAGAAAGGTTCAGCCTTTACCAGGTTCTGAAACTGGATTTCCTAAAGGATCCCCCCTTCACTCCCATCTCTTTCTTTGAGACAATCTTTTGTTTGTTCTTTTGTTTTTTGAAACATGGTTTCTCTGTGTAACAATCCTGGCTGGCTTTGGACTCAGATCCGCCTGCCTCTGCCTCTGAAGTGCTGGGTTTGACGGTGTCTGGCTTTCTCTTTGTCTCTTGCCTAGCCATAGTGTCTCTGATGAGCTACAGGAGTCCTAGCTTGGTTCCACACTAGTAAATGCCTAACTCAGCTGCAGATTTCTGCAGAGCTTAGTGGGGAGAAAATGGTCAGGACCTGAGTGAGACACTAGTGAGCTGTCCTTTGAACAGACCCTCAGGGGGAGTGTCTGTGTCAGTATGGTATATGCTCCCTCAGGACTCACTATACAATAGCAGCAGCCTCTCCAATCAGGTGGCTGTGCTGAAGTGAGTGATGGCCTCATTCCAGGGCTACTAGTTGTCTGTATTGTTTTTCTTTCCCTCTTTTGTATGTAGTGTTTGAGATTGAACCCAGGACCTTGCTCATGTTAGACAAGTGTTCTACATTGAACTACATCCCCTTTCCTTGATTTTTTGAGACAGGGTTTCTCTTTGTAGCCCTGGAACTCACTTTGTAGACCAGCCTGGCCTCAAACTCAGAGATCCTCCTATCTCTGTTTCTCAAATGCTGGGATTAAAGGCGTGTACCACCATACCCTGCCCCGGTTTTTGTTTTGTTGTTATTCTGGCGCCCTTGTCCCCCCCCCCCCCAGAGGATCTCTATGTAGAGGCCCATGATTGATAGCCTCTGTTGCTAAAATTCCTTTCCATCAGGAGATATAAATAATGTCTACCACACCTCTTATGGTCCCAACAATAAACCAAGGTGAGATTCTACCTCAGTTTATTCTGGGTACCCACTGAATATATTAGGCTTATTTACAGAGCTATACATAGTTACCTTAGAGCAGCCATACTGAGAGGTTTGATCCAGCATAGAGGATGACTCTTCCATGGCTATGTACAGTCAGGAGTTGGGATGGGGTCTGTTTTTAAGCCATAAAAGCATTTGTCCCAACTTGCTAGTCTAAAAGACTATATTATGTGATGTGGAGAAAACCATTCAGTTGGAAACTTAATGGAAATGTTTAGATGGTTCATCACCTGGAAAGAAGTTATATGCTTTTAGGTCCAAGTAACATTTATTTATTTGTAATGCTAAGGTTTCCCCCCCCCCCCATAGTTGGAAAAGTTTTTTTTCTAATAATTGGAAATTGGCTTACCAATAATTGACTAAAGCTGGTTTATTTCTATTAGTGGAAGAGTTAGAGGTGGTTGGGGTCTGCATGGCTTTCCTTAGTACTGGCTTCCGTTGTTCCATTGCTACTGTACTACTGTAGCTATGTCCTGTGGCCCAGCCAGCAGGAAGGAGAAAAGGGTCCTGGATTAGACGAGCTGATTTCCCTCAGTGCCTTCTCATGGCCCGGGCACTAAGGCCAGCCATGGTCAGAGCTTAGTCTGATGGTCATGGGAACTGTAATTAGGGCTGGAGTGTCTTAGTTAATCCACTGATTTCATAACAGAAGGAAAACACAGGAAGGGTGGCTTTGGGTGCAGCTAGCTGTTTGAGCCACCTACTTCATGAGGCTGTCATTCTTCACAATCTGTCACTATTGAATGTGACATAATCATAGCCTTGGTTTCACTAGGGATGGAGGATGTTTCTTTGCATAGTAGTTCTTCTGTTATCTTCTGATATAAATACTACCTGTTACTTCCATGAAGTCTATTTTGGCCCAGCATTCAGAGTTTTGTTCTCCCTCACAAAAACATCGTGTTTCAAAACAAGTCAGACATTAAGGAACTTGTCTAGGGCATCAACCATTATCATTATGCCAGAGTGCCAGAAAGACCTGTGCTCTTAGTGTGTCATTGATGGTCAAGAGAGAAAGGTGGCTCTGCTTCCATTGCTATTTGGGTTGGCTTTTTCTGTTCCCTTTTTGTTTGTTTGTTTATTGTTGTTGTTTTTGAGACAGGATCTCACTATGTCACTCTTGCTGTCCTGAATTCTTTTCTTTTTAGTACAAGAATTTGAGTCCAGGGCCTCATGGTTACGAAGTGTTCTACCATTGAGCTATGTATGTCTCACCCTGCTAGTGCCTCCACATGCAAGGTTGGCTGGTGCTGAGGATCTCAGAAGCCTGAGCCTGAGCCGGCATGGGACTGTCTTCTCATTTGCTCTGCCTGGATCTGAGGGTCACAGCTTAGAAGCAGTCACCAGCTGGGTCCTCCCACTCCGACAACACAGTCACCTGGTCACTGTCTCCTCCTCTTCTTTGCCTGCTGGACTTTGCTTTGCTGGACTCTGTTTCCTCTCTAAGCCTTCCTCCTGGGCTTTAACCCCAGAACACTGAATCTTCTGGGGTTTTGGGGGGGGGGGTGTTTTGTTTTTAATGGGACCATTGAGTAGTTGTTGGAATGAGTGTTTGCGCAACTATGATACTAGCCCAGGTGGCTGGTTGTTCCACGAGGAAGCACCAGCCATCTGGATCTCACTCCACATGGCCACCACACCGGCTTAGGCTAAAACCTATCCTTGGGATATGGGAAAACAGGTTTAGGACAGCTAAGTTGTCCTAACCTAGTTGACCCATCACACTGCATGGCCTTCTAGCCGGCAGATACCTCCCATTCAGAAAATGGGAGACCATGTGAGGCAGAATACCCTGCCACTGGCCAGATGCCCAGGACCTGCTCCAAAAGACAGAGGGGCCTGTCTGAGGCCAGCTGGTGTCTTAGTCCAGAGCTGTCACAAGAGACGACCTCTCCAGCAGTGGTAGTCAACTGACCCTGGTAATACAGTTCGAGCAACTGCACCCTGCTTCCATGCCACTGCATCTGAGGTAGAATGCTTTCCCAGGGGTGTTGCTGACTGGGGGAGCTCCAGGCAAGTCCCTACTTTTCTTAAGATACAGTCTAACAGGAGAGCAATCTAGAGGATGTCTCAGAGGCTGTGACCTTGGCTGTTTGGGGTTGGATGCCACAGGGCTGAGGTGCTCAGACTGGGTCTTGCCAGAATGTCTTAATGAGGTTTGTTGCAGGTGATCAGGGAGCAGATGAGTCCAGGATAGAGGCATCAGCCCTGCTGAGTAATAAAGTAACAGTGTTCTTGGGGGCTAACCCTGTCCTCTAGCAGAGGACATTTTTTTTTTAAAATATTTATTTATTATTTATTATGTATACAATAGTCTATCTGTGTGTATGCCGAAGGCCAGAAGAGGGCACCAGACCTTATTACAGATGGTTGTGAGCCACCATGTGGTTGCTGGGAATTGAACTCAGGACCTTTGGAAGAGCAGGCAATGCTCTTAACCACTGAGCCATCTCTCCAGCCCCGCAGAGGACATTTTGTGACCCCTTCTGGTGACCTTCTTCCATTCTGAGAAGAAGGCAAATGAGTAAACCAAGGCTCTGATGTGGCAGCCAGAAACGGAGAGCTGGATTTAGTGAAGTTGATGCAGAGCCCGTGTCCCAACTGCTTACTTAATTTAAAAAGACTGCACAGCAGCAGGTGCCTCCCTGGAGTGCAGTCCATGTTGAACAACAACAAGCTGTTTTCCCTGGAGATACCTAAGACTCTAGGTCTCTTTGACAGTGGAAAATTAACCCTGCCTTTAGGCATTTAGTGTTTATTACATTCAGTCTAGTGGTGTCTCTCCACTACAGTGGTGTCTTCTGCAGCCTAGGGGAGGGTTTCCCAAGGTCCCCGGCTGGAGGTCAGACTACCATATTAGTAGAGCAAAGACTTTTTTATTTTTAAAAATATGGGGTTTTGTTGTTGTTGTTTGTTTGTGAAAACAGGGTTTTTTCTGTGCAGCCCTGGCTGTCCTGAATGAAACTCAGTCTGTAGACCAGGCTGACCTTGAACTCACAAAGATTCATTTGTCTCTTCTTCCTAAGTGTTGAGATTAAAGGCATGTGTCACCACTGGTTAAAGATAGGTTTTTATTAGCCAAAAGTTAATGGTTACCACTGGCTGGCTAAAGATGGGTTTTTATTAGTCAAAAGTTAATGATTAGCCAGAGAGATGGCTCTGTGGGTAAAAATGCTTAACATGCAAACCTGACAGCTTGAATTCTGCCCCCAGAATCCACATAAAGGTGGATTAAGACAACTAACTCCAGAGAGTTGTCCTCGGATCGCCACACCCATGCCATTAATAGCAACAAGAACTTACTTGGGGCCGGGGTGGTGATTCAAGCATTCAACAGATGATTCTGTCTTGAAAATGAACAAAGTAATTCCCTACTACAGGAAACAACTTTGGTTTCTATATGTTGCTAGTAACTTTTTTGTATTTATTTTGTATGTGAGGGTGTGTGTGTGCACCACAGCATTTGTATGGCGGTGAGTAGCTTCATGGCTTCCCAGGATCACACTTAGGATCCCAGAATGCATAGCACACACCTTTACCTATGAGCCATCTTCATGGCCCACTAGTTTGGATTTTTTTTAAATATTTATTTATTTATTATGTATACAATATTCTGTCTGTATGTATGCCTGCAGGCCAGAAGAGGGCACCAGACCCCATTATAGATGGTTATAAGCCACCATGTGGTTGCTGGGAATTGAACTCAGGACCTTTGGAAGAGGAGGCAATGTTCTTAACCTCTGAGCCATTTCTCCAGCCCTGGATTTTTTTTTTAAGATTTACATATGTGTATGAGTGCTGAGCCTCTGTGTGTGTGAGAGACAGACAGAGACATACATGTGCCTGGTGCCTGTGGAGGTCAGGGAGCATTAAGAGAGCAGTGGATTCCCCAGAACTGGGTGGTTGTGAGCTGCCACTGTAAGAGCAACAAGTGCTTTTAACTGCTGAGCCATCTCTTCAGCCCCTGGTTTAGGTTTTTTGAGGCATTTCTCAATCTGTAACTCAGTTTGACTTCAAGCTTACAACAATCTTCCTGTCTCAACCTCCCAAATGCTGAGTACCATTATTTCCAGCTAAATTTGTAATGATTTGTTGCCATTGTTAAAATTTGATCTTTAGGTGAGTATTGATTGGAATTTTGAAAACTTAAAATTCTGTGAGCTTGATAGTTTCATGACATTGAATCTTTTTGGTGTTGGGGATTGAATCTAGGACCTTACATGCGCAAGGAAATTGCTCTCCCACGGAGCTACATTCTTAGCCTCTTTTTAATTTTTCGAGACAGGGTTTCTCTGTAGCTTTGGAGCCTGACCTGGAACTAGCTCTTGTAGACCAGGCTGGCTTCAAACTCATAGAAATCCATCTGCTTCTGCCTCCCAAGTGCTGGGATTAAAGGCATGTGGCACCACCATCTGGCTGAACTAAATTTTTAATTCTTCATTTTTTTTAAGTATTTAAGAGATATTTCTAATATAGTAGATAAGTCTATTTGAAGTTCCCAATAATTGGGTGTAAAGAAGTCCACAGGGGGGTAAAAGTCCACAGAACAAAACATTTGGAGAACATTGGTGTGTAGACCTAGAAGTCATGTCATAAAGTCCCTCTAAGCCTTGTCCTCTCTGTCACCTTTGCCTCATCCCCTCAGGACTTGTCTTCAGTCCTGTGAGAACTTGTGCACATTCCCCTTTCCTCTCCCCTGGCCTTTGCTGCATTGGGACTTGGTAGTATGCCTGCTTCCTGGTACTCTGGGGAACAGAAAAGACCATGGGAGCATGCTGGCTACTGGCAGTTGCAGTGTGTAGGACAGTTTCACCAGAGAATTAAGTTTACTTAACTAAGACCCTACAACCGCAGCTATGGCCAAGACATATGCATCCTGCTGTCAGTCCCCTCCAAGGGGCCCTGTATCAAAGGCAGGCTGCCAGGCTTTGCCTTGGCCTTAGATCAGTTGCACTGTATAATGAATAGTTGAGAGCCAAGTAGAATACCAGGGGCAATTATCAGGGTCCTGAGGCCTTGTGCTTGGAACTCCTCTCCAGGAATCTAGTGACCCAAAGAGCAACTGTACTTAGCATACCAGGAGGAATCCAGTCCCCGTTTCTCCCTTTCCGTCCCGTGTCTTAGTGTACTTCCTGTTGTGGTGATTAAACAGCATTACCAAAAGCAACTTGGAGAGGAAGGGGTTTTAGCTTTCAGCTCCCAGGTTACATACAGTCTATCACACCAAGGGAAACCAGGATAGGAGTTCAAGGAGAAACCAAAAGAAAACACTACCTGCTGGCTTGCTGCCATACTCACAGCTGCTTTCCTTAGATGGTCCAGGCACACCTACTTAAGGTTAGTACTGCCCACAATGAACTGGACACTCAGTTAGCAATCAGAAAAAATGCCCCCACAGACATACCCATACCCGTAGGTCAGTCTTACAGAGGCAATTTTTTAATTGAGGTTCTTGCTTCCCATGTGTGCCAGGTTGACAAAATTAGCATACCATGCAATACTGTCTTCCAGGGGCCTGTTTTAGAATCATATTCTTTCAAAGTACAGCCATGTGCTACATAACAATGTTCTGATGAAAGTTGGATTGCATATACAAGCATCTCATAAGATTAAGTGCTGTCATAGCTGTCTTAGTTTCTATAATCTGTAACGTTTGTACTGTCTGGAATTGCCTAACAATTTATTTGTAAGAGTAATTTCCCAGGGTCGGGCGGTGGTAGCACAGGCCTTTATTCTCAGCACTCAGTAGGCAGAGGCAGCCTGGTCTACAGAGTGAGTTCCAGGACAGGCTCCAAAGCTACCGAGAAACCCTGTCTCCAAAAACAAAATAATAATTCCCCATTATTAATTATGTTTGGTACTTTTGTTGTCTTAACAGCTGTACAACTATCACTGTGATGTAATTGCAGAACACTTACAACCCCTCAGCAGGTCCCCTCCCCCATGGGATGTACTAGAGATTAGGTTCTGTATGGGCCTGGGGCAGGCGTTTTCTCATACAGGAAGGTGGAGAGACTTTTTGACATGCCAAGGTTGACTTGAGGCCAGGTTTATCTGATTCCAGATCTCCATCCTGTCCATTCTGTTCGCCTGCTACAAGCGAACACTTTCTCTTCTGAATGGGAGAGGAAACAGAGTTGTGGTGCTCTGCTGACCCCATGCCACAAGACTGTAGATGTTTGTCCTTAGAGCTGAGTCACATTCCATAAGGCCTGGGGTGGGGGTCGGAAGTAAAGCAGTTTGCTTTATTTCATGGCTCTGTAGTTAGTGTCTCCTCAGTTTTGGTAGGCAGCTCAGAATGGCAGTTCCATCCTTGCTTCTGTAAAAAGAAATCCCATCTGGAAGTTCTTCAGAGAAGCAAGATCTCAGTCTGGTGGGTGAGTGTAACCAAGTAAAGGAGAGTTTGCAGCTCCCTGGTTAGCTTCATGCAGGGTGAGGGGAACCCATCAGGTTTCCAATCCATGATTGCTACTTTGAACAAACAGCCCCCAGAGCAACTGAATGAAATGTACATCGCATTTCAGACTCAAACATAATCTCTAGGTTGGGACCGTGAGATGTGAGGGTGGCTTTTCAGAAGAGTGGCTCTATATAACCTGTAAGTGGATGGAAGCTTCAGCCACTGTCTGTGGAAAGGTGGGATGCAGGCAAAGGTTGCCTAAGTAACTTCCTGAAGAAGGGAATTGGGGGTGGGGGTTTAGGCTGTACTGGCCAGGAGTGGAGTTTCTCAAACTTGTCATATTAAAATTGAACCCAAAGCTTGAATCTCATTTCTCTGCCCCTGTCACTGATTTGTTAAATTTAGGAAGCAAGGTGTCCTGGTGCATGCCTATAATCATAGCATTTGGGAGGCTAAGGCAGGGGATGGAGAGTTAGAGGCCAGACTGGACTATTTCAAAGGGGAACATGTGAAGTTGGAGAGTAGGGACAAAGTGAATCACGAACCCCAGGGTCTCTCACCCTTGGCAAACTTGGCACCTGTCTGTGTGCCTGGATTTACTGTAAGGGCATCTGCTTCTCCACCAGTGCCTTGCAGCAAGTACTCAGAACATTTGATGGACTAAAACAGTGTTTTTCTTTGGCTGACTCTGTTTTTTTAATATTTATTTATTTATTATGTATGCAATATTCTGCCTGTGTGTATGCCTGCAGGCCAGAAGAGGACACCAGAACTCATCACAGATGGTTGTGAGCCAATATGTGGTTGCCAGGAATTGAACTCAGGACCTTTGGAAGAGCAGGCAATGCTCTTTTTTTTTTTTTTTTTTTTTTTTTTTTGGTTTTTCGAGACAGGGTTTCTCTGTGGCTTTGGAGCCTGTCCTGGAACTAGCTCTGTAGACCAGGCTGGCAGGCAATGCTCTTAACCTCTGAGCCATCTCTCCAGCCTGCTGACTCTTAACTTTTCATACCTCCCAAGCAAAACAGAAGGGGACAAGTCAGTGCCAGACAGCAACCCACAGCTGACTCCTTTTGCATTCCTTCAAGCATGGGCATTGGGTCTGTAGGGACTGAGAATGGTAGGCACCCAGAGGATGTAGCAGTTTTGCCACTTGGGGAAATAAAGGGGTGGGAGTGGAGGGGTTATGCTGTGATAACTCACCTGGAAGCCCGCGGTTAAAGGTGTTTCTCTTTCTCTGAAACAGCCTCCTGGATCCACGTTTCAGCCGGTAGCTGAATTACTCTCACCTGCTTTCATTCTCTGCACCAGGAACTTCAGGTAAGAAATCCATCTCTTTCCAAACCTTGCTATAGCAGCCTGCGGTAGAAGTCTGCCCCTCTGTGGCCCAGTCAATAGTTGGAAGAATGGGTGCCAAGTTTCCCTGGGTAGAGGTAGGGGTTAGGTTCCCAGAGAGTATTGCTGAGCCTTGTCCTCAGACGTCTATTCCCCACCCCACCCCACCCCCAGCCTCCAAAGAGTTGTGGGTGACCATGGAGCAGTGTATAGGATGATAGCTCTGGTGGGTTGTCCCTGGCAGACAGAGTATCCCAAGTGTCAAAGGGAGCCCAGTCGTCACTGATGCTCCGAAGGTACTAGACCTAGCCACCAGCCCTGATTCTCCACACACTTAGATACCTGAGCTTGAACCAGGGAATCTCTGAAAGGAGCCAGAGAAAACACTTAGTTGCTTGGGCTTGGTGGACATCTGAAGATGGTCACAACCTAGTGTGTTGGCCCTGCATAGAAACAAGGAGCTCAGTTTGTTTTCCCTTCAGGTCCAGGAGTATCAGCAGCAGAGATGTCTAATGAGCCCCCCCCTCCTTATCCTGGAGGCCCTACAGCCCCACTACTAGAGGAAAAAAGTGGAGCCCCACCTACCCCAGGTAAGGATAGCAAATTGCTCTGGGTAAGGGTTCCTAAATGGGATTGCTGGGTCAGTACCTCATATCATTGGCTCTTGAAGGTCTTTCCTGACCTCAGCCTTCTGGGGTCTCTTGTAACTCCCTCTCCATTCCAAGTGTGATTGAGGCTTTTCAGTGAACTAACCCTGCTTCAGGGTCACCCTGTGCCCAGTCTGTGTGTAGAAACCACCTTAGCCACCTTCTTTCTGCCTGTCCAGGCCGCAGCTCCCCAGCGGTGATGCAGCCGCCACCAGGCATGCCACTACCCTCTGCTGACATTGCTCCTCCACCTTATGAGCCACCTGGTCATCCAATGCCTCAGCCTGGCTTTGTGCCCCCTCACATGAATGCAGATGGCACCTACATGCCTGCAGGTGAGTTGGGAAGAGACCTGAAGGAAACAGGCAGCTTCCACCCTGAATTGACTGTGGCAAGGCATCAGTCATGCCATATGAAATGAAAATAGTGGCAGAGGAGGACTGAGGGAAGGTTACAGTGGTTCATGCTGAGGAATGTGGTGTGGTGGGCTTTTCCCTGTCAGGGACATAAGCCCCGTTGGAAGCCTGGGCCTTTCTCACCAGTAGCTCTCAGGCCCAAAGTTTGTGGTTCCTATAGTTTCTGGGGTTGGATGATCTTTGATATATCAGACATTGACATGCAAAAGCTTTGTATGCAGGAGAGGTATGCTTCCCTCTTGTTGCCAACACCCTCATCCTTGCAGGCATGGAAACGCAGTCTTGGCATGCCAGAGCAAGAAAGTTAAGTAGATCTGGGATATGTTCCCAGCTGTCTGCCACATCTGTCTTGGTCTTAGTATGTAGAGATCAAAAGACCTGGGCCATTGTTAAGAGGCTATGTGGGCTGTGCCCTAAGTGCTGGGGATCATAGGTTTTGTGTTCTCAGCCAGCCAGTGATCTCTCTGTGTGTTGTTTCAGGTTTCTACCCTCCTCCAGGCCCTCACCCACCTATGGGCTATTACCCACCAGGACCCTACCCACCAGGGCCCTATCCTGGCCCTGGGGGCCACACGGCCACAGTCTTGGTCCCATCAGGGGCAGCCACCACGGTGACAGTACTACAGGGAGAGATCTTTGAAGGTGCACCTGTGCAGACAGTGTGCCCCCACTGCCAGCAGGCAATCACCACCAAGATTTCCTACGAGATTGGCCTGATGAACTTTGTGCTGGGTTTCTTCTGCTGCTTCATGGGGTAGGTGTGGGGTGCTGACAAGTGGTGGTGCTGCTGGGGCTCTGTAAGCTGCCTGACCATTTCTTCAGGCCTCAGCCTATCTGTCTGTCTTCAATTCAGGTGTGACCTGGGCTGCTGCTTGATCCCCTGTCTCATCAATGACTTCAAGGATGTGACGCACACGTGTCCCAGCTGCAAAGCCTACATCTACACATACAAGCGCTTGTGCTAACGGAGCTAGACTTGGAGTCCCCCACCTATTACTCTGGCCCCGTGTGCTTTGCTCCCCATGCTCAGTGGTCACCATCCCTCAGCCCCCACTTAGGGTTGGAAGTTTTGCCACTGTACCCTGGAAATCCTGTCCTCACCTTGCCCTTCCCTGAGCATCCGACTCTTCTAGCAAAAACTGCGTTGGATTTAAGGCCAAGGGCCAGTGGGTGGCATGGGGGTAGCACAGATCTTGTGTGTTGCTTGGGTATTTGCAATCCAGAAGATAAGCTGGAGGGTCTCTTACTGGGGTCCTCATTCCTCCTTTCTGTTAAGGTCCACGCTTGGTCCTTACTCTTCCTGGGACCAAAAGCACCCAAAGCATCAACAGGTCCCAGACTAGGGCCTACAGTGAGGGTTATGCCTGGAACCATAGTTGTTTCTGACCTGAAATGAGGTCAGGGCATCATCTAGAGTTAAGTGGACCCAAGCAATACAGGGTCTTAAGGCCTGGACTTATATGGAGTATGTTGTCTGGGGTGCCAGAGGTGGAATAAGAAAGAAGTAATGACTGCCAACTCTGGGCCTCAGAACTCTCAGGTATGGAAACCCAGGACTTCTACCCACTGTCCAGGAGGTGCCTAGGAGCTGCCTGGCATAAAGCGAAGAGGACACCGGGCTAGTTAAAGCCCTGGTAGCCAAGAACACTTGCCCCTGTTCTTACTTAGCTTCATTTGAGTCAGTCAGTGTGCAGAGATCTTCTTCCTGGCCACACCTCTGTGAACCCCTATATTTTCTGGGGCCAGAAAGAATGAATGCCCATGAGCCTGTCTTGTCTACTTTTGTGTCTGTGCTGTGTGTGAATACAACTTGTGCCTGGTGGCTTGCTGACAGATGGCAGGTCAGAAGAGCCTCCTTACAGGTTCATTGGTCTCTGCAGTAAGTGCCAGTCTTTTTTGCCATAGATGGGACAACTGTGGCACTGAACTGGGGACCAGGAAGAAGTCACAAGTGGTGGGGGTGTCCTAGGACATGAGTCTTGCCCAGGATGTAAACCCAAACTTGTCTATTTCCTAAATGGTCTGTGAAGATGCTCCCGTGGGCGCTGTGTCCTGCTGCTGTTCCTCTCCTGGTCTCACACTACCACTGCATGGCCTCCTGTCACTGTCAACTGTGGCCTGGTTCCAGTTTGTAGTTTGATTAAACTGGCCCTTTCACTCTCCTGCCCTGGGCCTCTGCTGTCTTGCCTGGCTTCCTTCTTTTCTGAGGGTCAGGGTGGGACTACAAGTAGTCTTACTGGCAGGAAAGAGATTAAGCCTGGAAAAAACAGGTTTAAAAACCCAATTACGCCAAACCAGAATTATATATAGACTTGCCCTGGGGGGACCCAGCTGTTCTGAGCCAAGGAGGTTTTGGTTTCAGCATTGGTTTCCACTACTTACATAATTAGGTGTCCAGGCTGCAGAGCCTGAGAACTGGAGCCTTGTCCTAGCTTAGTGACCTCCTAACCTGAAGGTGTTGCTCTTTGGTCCTTAAACAAGACAGCACTGTTGGACTGAGACCTCGTATTCTGAAGATAAACACTCAAGTCTGGCACTCAGGCACCCACTCGACCAGGTTGGCCTTGGTGAAACCAACCATCTGAACTGTGAAGGTGGTGGACTCATGTTTCAAGAGTTTCCCTGCTGTTTTACTATTTTTTTTTTCACACAAGACTTTTACAGAAATAGATTCCTACTAATAAAAATATTTAACTTCACATTTCTTCTATTTTAGACTATGAATTGTTTAAGTTAAATGTACTTTCAAAGTAAGAAACCTTAAAGTATTTCTAAGAAAAATCACAAGTTCAAGTAGACATTAAGAATCTTTATAATGCTTAACATGAATAATACATGTCCAGAAGTGTTGGGAGGTAGGTGAGGGCTGTCAAGGAGGATGTATACAACATGCTACTGTTTCTGGGGGACCAGGAGGTAGTCGCACCTACCCTATCCCAGGGTGGAGGAAGTGTGAGGTGTCTGCTTTAAGAATGCTGAAGCAGATATACCAGTCAGTGGAGACAGCCCAGGGTAACAGCCTGCTTAAGGGATAAGCTGGGGGGGGGGGGGGCTTTGAGAACAGGAAAGCGTAGTTTTCACCCCCATAAGGCTCCCTGAGGCCTAAAAAATTGAACATTATCAGTTGGTATGACCCTTTCCCACCAAGCCTGGGTCTATGGGCAGCCAACTCCCAAGCAAAGGCAATGACTACTACAAGTACTATTAAGAAAGAAGAAAATGTACCCAGGCCTCCAAAGTGGCAGAAATCCTGGGGCACTGCCAGATGAGGAGGTCCAGAGGCTGACTTGCAGTGGAGTGACAGCCTATGCTTGGGATGCACCTGGCTGGCAGAGAAGATGCTGTTTACGCAGAGGCTCTAGTGTTTGGCTTTTATTGGTTGCTTGTTTTCTCAAACCCAGCAATAAAAAAGTTGCCTGAGGTGGTAGTTTAGTCAGAGGTGGAGATAGGGATGGAACAGGTCACTTGGGGTAGGATGCAAATAACATGACAGGTCCTTCACATGTTGTACCAGGCCAGGAGTCCAGCAGCCAGGGCCACACTGGCAGCTAGAATGAACTGGAGGCTAGGCTTCCTCAGCAGAGCCATGGCTGTCCGGAAGGGGCAGCTGCTCCCTTCCAGGGTACCTGTAGGCGCACAACAGGAGACAGGGCATCAGTGGAGAGCAATGACATAACCTGCTCCGGAAATGTTAGCTTAGGACCCGCAACCTACCTTTGTCTGGCTGAGCAGCATAAAAGGGGCATTTACGTATATCTCCCTTCCCATCATGCATGGGGAGTCCATCCTCCTGAGTTTCTCTTGCCAGTATGGAGCCAGCCTGGTCCAGTTCATTGAATATCTGAGGAGCAGAAATTAACTGAGCCATCCCTAAAGTAGGCAGACTTAGAATTTACACCCTACTCACCACCCATAGAGGGACTACAGCCCAGATACATCTGATCAGGACTAGGTGAACATCAAGCCAGAAAAGTGAACACTTCCGGGCACCTCTTAGTGGGAGTTCAGGTGACTGCTGTTCTAACACTGAGGGCTGACGTGGGGTTCTGGATCAGAAATGGCTTCAGCATGATCAGCTTGTAAAACCTACTCCCCAATGAATCTGGCTCCATACTAAACAATATTTTTCCTGTCTTTGCTACAAAATGAACAAACTGCTCACTCATCAATCCTAGCTAGCATCCTGTAGTGACAGACCTTTCAAATGCTGGAGCTCTGCCCTTCCATAACTATCTACAGGCCTTAAACCAGGCCTCCATCTGGGAGCCACACACTAACCCCATGCTCTCCACTGGCTAACTGGTCCCTCACCTTCCTCTAGGGCATGCAGGAGCTCATTTATGCTACCAATGGCCTCGAGATAGCTCTGGCTTTGACTCTACTGCTAAAGGATCAAGCTCATGCATCCACGGTCATAACTCCATGAAGTACCCAGTACCTGCATATTATATTCAAAGGCTTTGTTGGCCTCCTCCACGATCCTCTCTTTGGTCTTTAAATTCAGGTCCAGGGCATTCATTCTGGCTCGGTAGAACTGCTTGAATTGCTGGGCATTGTCCACATGCTCAAACAGGTAGAACTGGGTCCCTTCCCCAGTGCTGGGGAGTTTCAGTGCCCGCTGGGCCACCTTCTTCAGCACCTGGCCTCCTGAAAGGTCCCCCATGTAACGAGTATAAGCATGGGCCACCAGCAGCTCTGGCTCGTTCTGCCCGACATAGTGGATCCGGTCCACATACTTCTGGGCAGCCTCAGAGCACTTCACCTGCTCCTCCCAGTTTTCACCAAAGAAATACTCCATGTCCTTGATCAGTGCTTCCTTCCGGTGTAGCTCCATGGGGAAATACAAGGGGGCGAAGGCTGGGTGGTCTTTGTTTCGGTCCATTTCCTCCTCAAGGGCTGAGTACGTGAAATAAAGTGCAGTAGTGGCCAGCTGTGAGGGTGATGAAGATCGTGGAAGAAGATTATAAGCCAAACCAGCAGCTTTAGAACTATGTTTCGTTTTGGGTTTTGGTTTTTCAAAGACAGGTTTGTGTGTGTGTAGCCCTGGCTGTCCTAGAACTCATAGCATAGACCAAGCTGGCCCCAAACTCACAGAGACCCACCTGCCTCTGCCTCCCCAATGCTGAGACTAAAGGTGTGTGATGCCACAACTATCCAGCTTTTTTTTTAAATATTTTTAAATATTTATTATGTATACAATATTCTGTTTGTGTGGATGCCTGCAGGCCAGAAGAGGGCACCAGACCTCATTACAGACGGTTGTGAGCCACCATGTGGTTGCTGGGAATTGAACTCAGGACCTTTGGAAGAGCAGGCAATGCTCTTAACCTCTGAGCCATCTCTCCAGCCCCCTCCAGCTTTTTTTTTTTTTTTGAACCCACCATGTTTCAAGACTAGGTCAAGACAAAAGCCACTTTGTCCCATCCCAAAAATCCAGCTGTGACTCCTTTTTTATACAGTGAACTACTTAACACACCTAGGAAGCTTCTGTAACTTCTTTAAAAAAAAAAAACAAAACGGTGAATATTTGCAAACATTTCTGTTAATCCATTTAGGCTAGGACAGTCACAGCTTAACACTAGGAAAAAAATATATATATATACATCTATCTATCTATCTATCTATCTATCTATCTATCTATCTATCTATCTACACACACATACATATGGCTGGGCATGGAGGCACATACCTTTCATCCCCAGTATTTAGGAAGCTAAGGCTGGAGGACCCAGGGATAGAGTCCATGGACTATGCAGCCAGACAGTCTCCAAGAAAAAGACCCAGCAGCTTCTCCCTTTGAGGGCTGAGCTCCCCCCGCCACCTCCCACCCATTAATAAAGTTTAGAATCCAACCCCATCTGACTGAGGGCACAAACCTTAAATAGCTCCTTTCTAATGTTTCCTTTCAAGAAGTCTTTGACAAACTGGGTATTTTCTGCCCGGTCATGTGCTTCCTTGGTCCCTTCCTTCAGGAGCTCAGAGAGGTCTGCCATTCTGTGGAATGAGTTTTGTGTGTAAGACAGTAGCCCTTTCCAGTTCTCCAGAAAGGACTGAAGGGCCCCGGATACAGACTGATGCTGGAGCTGTTCAGACTAGTCCAGCATGAACAGGTGAGTCTTTTTTTTTTTTTTTTTTTTTTGGTTTTTCGAGACAGGGTTTCTCTGTGGCTTTGGAGCCTGTCCTGGCACTAGCTCTTGTAGACCAGGCTGGTCTCGAACTCACAGAGATCCGCCTGCCTCTGCCTCCCGAGTGCTGGGATTAAAGGCGTGCGCCACCACCGCCCGGCTTGAACAGGTGAGTCTTATATGTGAGCACAGGGCAAGCAGATGTGACAATCTGCCATAAAATTCAGGGCACATAAAGATTACTCCTGTCTCCCCAAGACTATGGATCCATGTATACATGTTAGTAGGCACCCAAATGAATGATTTGGCTTCTGTGGCCACCTAGTGGCTGAAGAAACAAAACTTAATCCAGCCCAGAAAGTTGCCTTCTTCCCAATGAGGAACCAGTTCCTAGGGTGTTACGTGGATGGGCCCAGGTGTGGGAAGAAGAGACAGTTGAGAGATGAGGACCAAGATCTTGGTTTTGTATTCTTTCTTCTTCTCCTCCTCTTATTCCCCCCCCCACTTCTCTTTTCTTCTCCTTTTTTGTTTTTCAAGGCAGAGTTTGTTTGTGTAGTCCTGGCTGTCCTGAAACTCGATCTGTAGCATTCAAACTCAATAGAACTTCCTGCCTCTGCCTCCCCATTTTGTATTTCTTAACAAATCAGAATCACACAGGATAGTTACACCAGTAAATGGACAGGGAAGAAAAGTATGATCCTAAGGACAATGGAACCTAGGGAGAACTCCAGTATATCCATACAGTCCATCTGTTAGAATGAGAAAATGTTGGTTCTCAGTTCAGGGCCCGCCTGGTCTACAAAGCAAGTTCCAGGACAGCCAGGACTGTTATACAAAGAAACCCCGTCTCAAAAAACAAACAACAAAACAAAAACAGTTTTTGGTTTTGTTTTTTAGATTATTTTGTATCACTCATGTTCTGAGAATTTATTAACAATTATTTTAATATATAATAACTTAGCCAACAACGGGACTTTAATGAGAGGCTAGGAAAAATGCAGAGCAAAGCCCAGTAATTTAAATTCTGGAGAGATTTACAAGTAAAGGCCTGGCCTAGAACAGAGTTCAGATTCCACATTGGTAGAGAGATAACCCTGTAAAGGGAATCAGCTTTGCCTCGTCATTCCTCATGTGAGTTCATGTGAAAACCCACTTAGGTTTGGGGGTTTGTTTGATTGTTTTTAGAGACAAGGTTCCTCTGTCTGTCTTGGAACTCGCTCTGTAGACCAGGCTAGCCAGAAATCTGACTGCTTCTTGCCGGGATCAAAGGCGCACACCGCCCTGCTGGCACCACTTGGTTTTTAAAAAGAGAATAATAACCACCATGAAACCCTGACTCAGCACTCCCAGCATCTGGCCTGTCTCCATTGGTAACAAAACAGAAAACCAGAGAATTGAACAGCCCAGGCTGGACAGGGGCCTGCACTGCCAATCAAACATCCCAGGGTCTACACAACTCAGGACTGATGAGCACTCCCAAGTGTCACCAACAGACTGAACCAGGCATGATGGCAGGTGAGAGGACAGGTGTTGGACCCTCTCAATGAGAAGCAGTCAGCTGCTGTCACTCACTTGGTATGGTTTTCCTTCTCTGGGGCCACGGAGTTCTTTTTCTCTGATTCATCTACCCCCTCTGAGGTCTCCACTTCTGAAGACATTGTTGCTGAGTAGCTGGTGATGCCCTCCTCACTCCGGTCCTGTAAAAACACAAGAAATTGGTGACTGAATAATGTCTTTTGGCTTTAAGCCAACATAACGAGGAGACACCCCTGCACCTCAAGACTGTTTTTCACAACAAAGCTCTGTCATTACTAGGACCATTTCAGGATGTGGACAGATATGAAGTTGGACAATAAGTTAGGTATAATTATAACGTTGCTGAATTTGCTCTTAGGCAATACACACTGGCATTCAGAAGTAAACAGCACGCTGTCTACACCTGCTCTCAGCCTTGAGAAGAATGTGAGTGTGCATCCCTGTGAAGAAAGCACATGAGGCAAATGCTGACGCTGACAGTCTGGGTAAAAGGTATACAAAAGCTCTTTTTAATTTTTTTTTTTTCCAGACAGGGTTTCTCTATGCAACTTGCTGTCCTGGAACTTGCTTTGTAGACAAGGCTGGCCTCAAACCTCTGCCTACCTCTGCTTCCTGAGTGCTGGGATTAACGGTGTGCACTACTACTGGGCTACAAAAGTTCTTTGTACTAGTCTTATCATTTTCTCCCCTGCATGTTTGAAATTATACACAAATAAAAAGCTACTAAACACGTAAAAGAAAGATACATTTAAAAAAAAAGGCTGCAGGGGATCTCACCTTATTAAGCAATGCAAGGCTTTCCGTTCTACCTCTGGGCTGCCAAGTAAAAAAAGGATGAACAGGGTGTTGTTAGAGTTTAATTAAGCCAGGCTGTGCCCAACAGCTCCACAAGCCCGAGACACCTTCAAGTGAGTCACCTAGCAAACTATCCCAAGCCTATTCTGTACTTTGCTGGGCTGCATGAAATAAAAGGCTAAGCTGATCAACGCCCACTACCTACTCAAGGCTCACTCACCTTTCATCAGCAAGGGAATACAACCCATAATGCAGCAGTTTTATCCTCCATCTCAGGAGACGTCTGCTCTAGCAGCACAGTAAGGGCAACTTTTTAGACGAACACTGTGACACATCATCATCAATAAGTCAACTCATAAAGGCAGAAATTCCAACTCTGGAGCTGCATCTGGCCAAGCTGGGCCAAGGAAAAAGAAAGCTTAATTTTCTGCCTCAATTAGTACTTCTTTACTGAGCATTTTCTACAACTGAGACAATCAGGTGTAAGAACAGCCCTTGAGGTAGGGCTGTAGCTCGGGATTAGATGCATCGTCACCGCCCTGCTTAAGTATGCATTTTTTAAACAATAAAATAATATTAATAACCTGTTGTTTATTACTTCAATAGTTTTCTAAACTCCAAGTACAATTTACTTATTTCCCTTTGAAGAATACTGAGTCCTCAAGGGTATCTGAAAGCTCCCTTTCCAGGAAGGCTGAGTTACCATATTCAACCAACATAGGCTCATGCCGGGGGACAAAATGTGTTCATTCTTGTTGCCGATTTACCACTCCTTGGCTGAATGGCCACACAGGTAATACTAAGAGGTTACCTTGCCCTACTGGAAAAAAATTATCTCAGTCTTTGAAAAGTTACATTTCCAAATCCTCTGTTGACCTGTACACTCTAGGACATACTCCTTAAAAATAGAAAACTGGGCCAGGCAGTGGTGCACACCTTTAATCCCAGCACTCGGGAGGCAAAGGCAGGCGGATCTCAGTGAGTTCGAGGCCAGTTTGGTTTCCAAAGAAACTTCCAGGACAGCAGGACTGTTAACACAGAGAAACCTTGTCTCGAAAAAACAAACACACAAACAAACAAAACCCAGTAATCTATACCCTAATAATAGTCATACTATAAAGTAAGAAAATAAATCACACAGCCTAACAGCCAAGGCTTGAGCTACTCAAAGGACAGTAACAATGCTAGCACCACCCTGACAAGCTGACAAACTGTGATCACGTACAGAATAGTCTACATTAAAAAAAAAAATGACAGGAAGTGGTGGTACACGCCCTTAATCCCAGCACTTGGTAGGCAGAGGCAGGAGGACTTCTGTGAGTTCGAGGCCAAACTGGTCTACAAAGCAAGTTCCAGGACAGCCAGAACTGTGACCCAGAGAAACCTTGTCTCAAAAAACCAAAACCAAAAAAATCCAAACCACGACTACAACTATGTATAAGCAGCACAGCACTGTACAGGGCTGGGAATGTTACTCAGAGGTAGAGTGCTTGCCCAGCAAGGATTATATCACCATATAAGTACATTAACAACAACAGGAGCCGGGCGTTGGTGGCGCACGCCTTTAATCCCAGCACTCAGGAGGCAGAGGCAGGCGGATCTCTGTGAGTTCGAGATCAGCCTGGTCTACAGAGCTAGTTCCAGGACAGGCTCCAAAGCCGCAGAGAAACCCTGTCTCGAAAAAAAAAAAAAAAAACAGGGAGGGAATCTGGAAAACTCTTCATTTATGGTTTTTGTTAGCCAACTTAGCCAACTGACTGTTTCTTTTATGTAAAGTAGCATTATCCTATTGGAAAGAAAAAAGAGAAAAGGGAAAGAGAGAAATGAGGAAAGGAAAGAGTAAAAAGGAAACACAAATAGAAATTGGTTGGTATAAGAAAACTAGCAAAGTTCTGCCCTGAACTAGTCAACAGGAAGTCAGTCCTTGGCCCTTCTGCTACCACAAGTTGCAGCAGAAAGGACCTTCTGTGCCCCGCCCCACCCAGCTTTAAAAAAAAAACAAACCTGACTGCTACTCCCTAATTCCGGTACTGCCAGCTGTTTTCCCAATTGGCTGCTGGTTTTCATTCTAATACCTGTTTTGAGTGAAGCAGCAAGTTCCTACCACAAAGATTTCCAGCAAGAGGTACCCACATAGCAGATCTAAAACATCTACCTCAGAGCTGTTGTTCCTGGTAAAGCACTGTGAAGGCATTAGGACTTTCTGAAATAACAGACGTTATTCAAAGAAACTCTCCTTCGTGGAGACTAACTCCAGCAAATTTCACAAGGCCAGGTAATTCAGAGCACTGCTGCCAGGCAGAAATGTAACCTAAGGTCCATATCACGGTCACTTCCTATCTGATGATCTAAAGAATAATAAAGACTTCTGGTATTCATTCTGCACTGAAGAAAGGAACAGGTAACAGAAAAGCAATGGCAGGGTGACCTGTTCCCTGGCATTAGAACAATGCTGTGAGCCTGACTCACTGGGTAGTGACATTCAGCAACAATCGGTTTACGCCCACAACATGAGTCACTGTTATTATCCCAGACGCACAGGGAGGTTAAGTGGCTGCTCCTAGCATTCTTTACCAAGACTTGATCATGATTCCCTCTTTGAACAGATTTCTGCTGGGCATTAGGCTTCTTGCCATCACTGTGAGTCCCCTGCCTGCTTCCTAGAAGGCTGTCTATGGTTCAAGATTTCACTCCTGTAGATAACTGATACCACACTACCCTATATGTGACTGCCCCAATTAAACCAGAAGCTTCAACCACAGAGAAACCCTGTCTCGAAAAAAAAACAAAATAAACCAGAAGCTTCCTACAGGGCTGATCAGGATTCCCCTCAGATTCACTATCGGTAAATCCATCAGAGCACAGCATCCTCTGGAGCCTCCAATCTGAGTTATAACTGTCACAGTGTGTACACAGAATGCACTGGACATACAAGCTAAACAAAAGCTGTATATTGAGTGTGTAACTGGGTGCCTTGGCACTAAATGAACCATTATGAGATCTGATTTTAACTTTAGATCTAGTTCTTTTTTCTCTTTATTTTCCAAGTTTTAATTAACAAATAATTCTTTTTTTGAGATAGGCATACAATGTGGAAAGATCACACGAGCAACCTTAGGAAATGAAACAGTATTAGGCATCCCTGGGTGAGCTTATCAGACCATGCCAGGACAAATAGGAAGGATCAACATAATAAACCCAGCTCCCGAAGGCAAACTGAAGAGTAACTTGGTCTCTTTAGCACCACTAAACTCTAGCATTCATGCATGCCTGTTATCACAACACTTGAGGGGTGGAGACAGGAAGACTGTTATAAATGCCAAGGCCCTATCTCAAAACAATACAAAACTGCTAGGGGAGGTGGGGAGAGTAAAATTTAGCATTCATAAGAATTAACTGCACATAAATGGTATGATGGCTCAGAGTAAAAATGTGTGAGCATGAGCCTGAAAACCTAGAACTCACAGTGGTAGGCGACCCAATCCTCAAAAGGTGCCCTCTCAGCCCAAAACAAGCCTACATTCACCCACACAACTCCTCTCCAAGTAATTAGAAGAATTTTTAAGAGAATTAAAATACCAAAGGCCAGTTTTACATTCCATTTAGCAAATGGATGGACAGAGAAGATGTGACCTGTTTTTCTAGGTCAGCCACCACCTGGTACTGGAGGAGGGACGCGCTGAGTGGATTTGCCAGCATGCTGAAGCTAACTCTGAACTCCTGCCTATTGCTAATTATTACTAGAAACCCAGCTTATCTTCAAGCGTGGAAGGGGCAGCCTGACCCCAAACACAGGGCCTGGTCTTTAGGTTTGGGAGATAAGGTCTCCATACTAATTAGCTCTTGGCAGTATGTGAGTCATAATTTCCGGAAGTTGAGTTTCCTCGTCTATTAAACAGGCCAACAAAATTTGCTTTACTTTCTCAAATATGCTGTGAAAACTAAAATGACATACCACGCATGAAAATGTTGTATGAGATGTAATGCTGCCTCAAACGCTGACCTCTTATTGAGAAAGCTGGGAGAGCCCAGGGCTTCAATCCCCAACTGGGTTTAGTATAAAGTGAGCACGACAACACAAGCCAGCACTTGGGAAGTGGAGGCAGAAAGATCAGGAGTCAGCCCTGGAGACAAATGAGTTCAAGGCCAGCCTGAGCCACGTGAGACCCTGTCACTAACTACTCAAAACTAAGAAAGAGCAGTTGGGTGACTGTAGAACAATCGGGAAGGAAATATGAGAAGTCCAGCCAATTCAGGTGATTCTGGACGCATCACACCAGAACACTCAGCCCTCCTGCAGCAGTGTGAGGAAATGGCAGTGCCTGTTCTCTTCAAGGTAAGACCTGTGACCACGGCCGAAAACAATGCTCACACTCCTCAATGCTGGCTCAGCTCAGTGTTAGCTGTGCTGGATGTTGGGGACAACAGAGAGCTGGATCAGCTCTAACCTAAGGAGACACTTGATAACAGGGGCCTTTCAACACCAAGGAAACATTTTCTAGGTAAAATGTTTCTAGAATAAATGGCCCCAGGTCTCTGAACTTTATAACTGTGGTTCCTCTGGAAATCTGGTATGTAAGTATCATGTTTTCTTCATTTTGATTTGTGGAAGTTCAACCCCACAGTTCACTGAATAGATGACTATTAACCTCTTGATAAAAAGCAAGACCAGACGGGAAATCCTGGAAAAGTAAGGACTCCAATGACAAAAACTTTAGCCTGATTTATGAAACACACCCTTGCAACTCTGGGTAAATAGCAAGAAAGCTAAATGCATAGGGTAGGTTTGTTCTGTGGCAGCACATTTTCCTACTATTCTTAAAGTCCTATATTCTACCCCAGCACCGAAAAAAAAAAAAATCAGGGTGTAGTGGTGTATCTATTTTGCAATCTTAACACTGGGGGAAGGCAGGGCGTGAGGCAGTTCAAAGCAAACCTAAGCTATATAGTGAGACCTGGTCTCAAAAACAGTAACAAAAACCTAAAAGTACCATCCTTTTGCTTTAGAATCTTCAATAAGTGACATCTCAAGATGTCTTGGGTTCCCTTCCACAAGCATTTTTTTTAAGTTGAGGAAGATGGGTGTCCTCAACTCTATCATGACCAAATACCAGCATTCAAAGCAGACACCAGCAAAGGAGCCTGGAACTGATGATTGCGGTAATCAGAAGTCTTGGTAAACAGCTTTCCTGTTTGTCTAACAAGTGTGAGACATAAGTTCACTTCTCACAGCCCCACAGCAGGAGGGGGGAGGGAGGGAGCCTTCCTCCAATAAATGAAATCACAGTAGACTCCCTCCTGCTCCCTGTCTACCATCTACCATTGTCTGGAATGAACAAAGCCCCAGAACAAGAAGGCAGCAATTCTAGTACCACGAGACGAATGACAGGCACAGATACGGAGCCCTGACTAAATCCTAAAATTACTTGAGCAGGAATTTTTTTTTAAACCGTGGAGGGTGGGATTGCAAGTGTATCATTGCGCCATGTGTGCTGGTGCCCCAGGAGGCCAGAAGAGGCTGTCAGATCCCTTGGGATTGGAGTTAGATAGTTGTGAGCTGCTGCTGCTGTGTAAATGCTGGGAAAAGAACCCAGGTCCTCTGAGAGAGCAGCCAGCACACTTAACCCTTGAGCCATCTCTCTAGCTCCCTTGAGTAGAAATATTTTTTAAAGGGCAAAACATATGTACCAATTTCCCTAAAGAAATTCTGGGGGGTGGGAGTCAACTCTAGAAAGGTATTAAGAAAAAGCTCTGTGTCAGGCGGTGGTGGCACACATGTTTAATAAGCTTTAAAAGCTACAGAAAAAGCCTGTCTCAAAAAAAAAAAAAAAAAAAGCTTTGAGTAAGACAATGAGCAGGTTGACACACACCTCTTTAATCCTAGCACTCCGAAGGCAGGGGCAGGCGGATCTCCAGAGTGAGTTCCAGGCCAGCCAGGGCTACCAGAGAAACCCCATCTCAATAAATAAATAAGTATTAAAAAAATCTGACAATTTTGAACAAGCTTAAAACTATGGACCCCGTGGCCAGCTGATGTGGAATTCCCCTCTATCGCTTTTTTTTTTTTTTTTTTTTTTGGTTTTTCGAGACAGGGTTTCTCTGTGGTTTTGGAGCCTGTCCTGGAACTAGCTCTTGTAGACCAGGCTGGTCTCGAACTCACAGAGATCTGCCTGCCTCTACCTCCCAAGTGCTGGGATTAAACTCTATCAATTTTATAGCAGTTTCAGCTTCTCTAAAAATAAAAACTGTAAATCATGGGATCAAAATACACTGTCATACATGTACGAAATTTTCAAGAAACAAAAGATATTAAAAAAAAAAACCAGAATCACATTAGTGGTTGGAGGGAGGGAGTCAGTAATCAAGATGGCTCTGAATTGTCATTCAAACCCAGCTCCCAGGTACTTTCCTCTCTGATAACACCAAACTCCTTAAAACTACCCCTGCAGGGCAATAAGTAGAAGACAGAACAGCAGGTCACAATTTGACAGACCTGGACACTCCACTCAGTCTAAATCACTTTAGAGCAGTGTTCCACTAATTATAAAATTAAAGCAGGGGCTGGAGAGACGGGTCACCAACCAATTAAGAGCACTGGGTACTCTTCCAGAAGACCTGGATTCAATCCCCAGCACCTGCATGGCAGCTCACAACTGTCTGTAACTCCAGCTCCAGGAGACCTGGTGCCCTCAACAGACAGAAATGCAGGCAAACTACAAATGCACATAAAAACAAACATTTTTTAAAAAAGAAGAGTCAAATAACCAAAATTAAACAATTTCAGAGGCCTGGTGTTGCCTCCTTAGTCTAATTTAGAGAGAGACAGAGAGAAACAGACAGACAGAGACAGACAGAGAGACAGAGAAATTAGGCTGGGTCTATAGTTCAGTTGGTATAGTGTTTGTTCAGCAAAGACAATGCCCTGGGTTAAATGGCCAGCACTGCATAAAATGAGGGTGTTGGCGCAGCCCCATAATCTGAGCATTCCAGAGGTAGAGGCAGGAAGATAAAAAAATTCAAGGCCATTCTTGGCTACAAAGTGACTGTGAAGCCAGCACTGGCTACAAGGCCAGCGTTGCCTAAGTGAGATACTGTCTTACCAAATCAAACAACAAAACCCAAGGGGGTGCTAAAATGAAGAGAATTAACCTGCCTAAGGGCACAGGAAGTTAAGAGTCAAGTTGGAACTAAACCTGCGTCATTCAGAATGTAAGAGATTCTTCCTGATCCCCAACTAGTTTTCACTGGTTCATGCATGTGAGAGTATGGTATTATCATGGACTACAGGTTACACTGAAACGAAAGGTAGAGGCTGCTGAATCACACTGCATTTATTCATACCATGGAGGTATTAAGCCACTCTTGTTTCAGGATGAAAACATGACCCTATGAGTTCTGAGACATAAATGCTTTAAGCTTCCATTTAAAGAGCTGGGAGCTGAGGAGACAGTTGAGTGTTAACGATAAAATCACCGAAAACCTCCATTCTGATTCATATGACTCACATAAAATAATGGAGCTCTGTAACCTCAAGTCTGAGTGAGGAGAAAGGCAGATCCCTGGAGCTTACTGACCAGTCAGTCTATCCAAATCAATGAGCAACAAGTTTAGTCAGAAACCCGGCTTCAAAGACTAAGAAGATGGTGGTGGCGCACACCTTTAATCCCAGCACTCGGGAGGCAGAGGCAGGCAGATCTGTGAGTCTGAAATGAGCCTGATCTACAGAGTGTGTTCCAGGACAGCCAGGCCATACACAGAGAAACCCTGACCATGTCTTGGGGCGGGGGAAAACACAACTAAGGTGGAGAAAGCATAAGCAAAATACTCAATGTCGACCTCTGTAGGGATAAGCCCAAGCCCCTTAGGGGGCGTGCTCGCCTCGCGCTCTGTTCGTCGCGGGAACCTGTGGTCCTGTAAGTCTATTTCCCCATTAAAGCTGTATATATTATTACAATCTGTCTGAATTCATTTACGCCGTTACAGACCTCTGGCCTCCACATGCACACATAGAGATTGAGAGCTGCTGCTTCCTACCCCTCAAACACTTGCCTTGGCTCATTTAGTTATGCGATCCAAGATGACCGTTCTTTGGTAAGGCCTGCTTTTATAAGACAGCAACCTAAGGTGGTTCCTAATGGGGAGGTGGCACACCCCAACACTTGGTGCCTGGAGAGCCAGACCTATCTGGCCTTAGCGGACAATCAAGTAAGAGGCTCTGGTGACATTCCTACACTAGAGGTCACAATAGGGTCTCTACATCTCTATAGCACTAGTTTCCATGGCAATTGAGAGAAACAGAAGATCTAGTTTTAAGAATGTATGCCAGCCTGGTAGTATTGGTACAAGCCTTTAATCTCAGCACTGGAGGCTGAGGGAAGCAGATCTCTGTCGGTTCAAGGCCAACCTGGTCCAAAGAGCCCAGCCATGGCTACACAAAGAAATCCTGTCTCAAAAAACAAACAAGAATCTGTGTGTCAATTGTGTACTGATTATTTTAAAATCTAAGCAGTCCTAACTACTTCTAAAAATGTATGCTGATGGGGCTAGAGAGATGCCTGGAGAGTGATTAAGAGCACTGCTCCCCCTTCCAGAGGACAGGGGTTCAATTCCCAATACCCACACGGTGGGTCACAACCACCTCTAACTCCAGTTCCAGGGGATCCAATGCTTTCTTCTGACCCCTACAGGCATCAGGAATGTAAGTGGTGCATATACATGCACACAAAACACACATTAAAATTAAAAAATGAGTATCTATTAAATAAAAAAATGAAAGAAAGTGTATGCCTCTTGGAAAGTGTAAGGTCAGAGGAATGGGGGAGAATAACAGACTTTCAAACAAGGACATCCTAAAAGAAGGCGAAGTAACTGCAATGGCTGCTTTATGTTTTATACAGCTTTGCGTCTGTGGAGGAAGAGAATAAACAAACCTGATGCATTGAGAAAAGGGTAGAATTTCTCAGCACAGCCTACATTTGAACTGTCAGAGGAACTGTACTTCCATCTTGTGTTTTTACTTCCTACCTTAACAAGCAAGGCACCAGGAGTCACTAGGAGTGGGGTCCTCAACTGTGTTCTCTCATCAAAAAGGGCTGATTTACATACGGACAACTATGTCCCATAAATAGAGACATACACCAGAGCATAGACTCATGAAGCTTTTTCTTTTAAAAAAAAAGATTTATTTATTTCTTATGTGTACAACATTCTGCCTCCGTGTATGCCCACATGCCATAAGAGGACGCCAGATCTCATTACAGATGGTTGTGAGCCACCATGTGGTTGCTGGGAATTAAACTCGGGACCTCTGGAAGAGCAGCCAGTGCTCTCAACCACTGAGCCATCTCTCCAACCTTCATGAAGCTTTTTCTATGCTAAAAAGCCTCCCAGGGGCTGGAGAGATGGCTCAGCTACTAAAAGCATATGTTGCCCTCGGTAAAGAGCAGAATTCAGATCCAAACACCCATGTTGGGCGACTCACAACTGCCAGTAACTCTAGCTCCTGGGGATCTGATACCCTCTTCTGGCCTCTGCAGGCACTCTACAAACACACTCAGACACACATACACAAATTAAAAATAAAAAAGTATTTTTAAAAAGATTCTTAAGGGGCTGGAGAGATGGCTCAGTGGTTAAGAGCATTGCCTGCTCTTCCAAAGGTCCTGAGTTCAATTCCCGGCAACCACATGGTGGCTCACAACCATCTGTAATGAGGTCTGGTGCCCTCTTCTGGCCTGCGGACACACACAGACAGAATATTGTATACATAATAAATAAATAAACATTTAAAAAAAAAGAAAAAAAAAGATTCTTAAATACAGGCCAATATATAGGGATGAACTTTAATCCAATCAAACTTTATTTTTGCTGAGAATTGAATACAGAACCTCATCCATACAAGGCAAGCACTCTACCAAACGATCTATATTTCATTGTTAGCAAAAAATTACCTGGATTGAGCTCCCGGAGTGCAATCGAAGAGAGGGAAGAGCACTAATATGAATAAAGGGGTCAAGACCATGATGGGGGAACCCACAGATCAGCTGACCTGAGCTAGTGGGAGCTTACTGACTCCAGAGAGACAACTGGGGAACTTGCATAGGACTGAACTAGACCCCCAGAATACAGGTGACAATGTGTGTGGCTGGGGCAGTATGTGGAATCACTGGCAGTGGGACCAGGATTAACCCTAATGTATGAACTGACTTTGTGGAGACCATTCTCTATGGAGAGACACCTTGCTCAACAAGAACACAGGACGACCTTGGTCCTGCCTCACCGAGTTGATAGGTCAGACTTAATTGACTTCCCAGAGGAGGCCTTACCCTCTCTGAGCACCGGATGGGGGAAGCAGGAGGAGAGGAGGGAGGGAAAACTGGGACTAGCATGTATAAAAAAATAAAGGGAAAAAAAGGAGAAAATTACTTGTACCACACCTCATATTCATATTTACTTAACAGAAGAACTTTCAACTAGAATTTCTAGGAAAGTTTTCTAGATACTTTAGCTCCTCAATGATTCCCTCCAGGACTGAGGGAAAGAGGGAACAGGCTGTTGTCTTGAATTACTTGATCTACACCAGAGTTGAGTTATTTTCCTGACTAGTAGATCCCCAGAACATAAGTCTGTCCAATCCGACAGTCATTTGCTGTTTGCACAAATGCAGAATGACTACTAATTTAGATACACATTTCAGTATTTGTATCATACATTATCCTATGATCTAAAGATGGAACCCCTGCCTCTGAAAGTTCCTAGAAAATGAGTCCACCAAGTCTAATAGCAGGTATAAGCCCAGACAGCCTCCCTGCACAGCAGTCCAGCAATGCTGCTGTCACACACACGAGAAGCTGAGATGGTGTACTGAGTGGAGATCTCTAGAGCCTCGCCACTAGTAAGCATTCTATAAAAGCTAACTAAAACCAGCCAGCCCACTGGGAAGTCCACTGGCTACACAGAGGACAAGAGGCAGCGCATAGGAGTGGCCGTGGTTAAAGCACAGGCTTTCAACCCTCACAACCAGGAGCACATGCTGGTTCTGCCACACACCAGCTGGATTACTCAGGAACAGCAACTCAATTTCTCTGAGTTTCTACTCTTTGTAGTAACAATTCTGCAAGGTAGTTATAAGAAATTAAATGAGTTCTAAAACTGTCAAGCTGCAAGACATGATTACACACACCCGTAATTCCAAAACTCACAGTGCTGAAACAGAAAGATAGGAGTTTGATGCCAGGCCGACTGTCTCAAAACAAGCTAGATGTAGTGGTGCACAGCTATAATCCTAGCAGTCATGAGGCTAAGGCAAGAGAATTGTCACAAATTTGAGGCCAGACTGGTCAACATAGTGTTCTAGGCCAGACAGGGCTACATAGTAAAGCCCTATCTCAAAAACAACAAACAAAAAGTGGGGAAATCCGGTTGGTGCCTTTAATCCCAGCACTCAGAAGGCAGAGGCAGATGGATCTCTGTGAGTTCGAGGCCAGCCTGGTCTACAAGAGCTAGTTCCAGAGAGACCCTGTTTTGAAAACACAAACAAACAAAAATCGGGGATATGTTGAGGCAATGGAAGTAGGTATGATGAAAAGTACATGTGGTCACATATAAAAGTGACATGACGGCGGTTCAGGTATGTAATCCTAGCTAATCAGGAGGTGAAGGCAGAAAGATGGCAGGTTCAAAACTTGCCTGGGTCAGAAAGTAAGTTCAAGGGCTGCCTAGAAATTTACTAAGGTCCTGTCTCAACATTTAAAAAGGACTAGAGGCCGGGCGGTGGTGGCGCACGCCTTTAATCCCAGCACTCGGGAGGCAGAGGCAGGAGGATCTCTGTGAGTTCGAGACCAGCCTGGTCTACAAGAGCTAGTTCCAGGACAGGCTCCAAAACCGCAGAGAAACCCTGTCTCGGAAAAAAATAAATAAATAAAAAAATAAAAAATAAAAAAATAAAAAAAAAATAAAAAGGACTAGAGATGTACCTCAGCAGTGAAGTGCTTCCCTAGTTAGTGCAAGGCTACATATGATCTTGTAATAAGTGCTTGTACCCTGCAACACCGTTTACCTGTTTACACATTTTCTAGATTACGATTCTTTTTTTCTTGTCTCCTGAGAAATTACTGTGCACATTTAAAGATACCAAGAGCCTGGCTTTGCTAATGCCCAAAGAGGAGCCAGCCTAAAATAGAAGATTTTACTAATTTAGATATACCTTAGGCTTATACATTCCACATACTTTGTCATCCTTAAATCTCTTTCAGTCCCAGTCCCAAGTTATACTTTGAACAATTTCTTCGGTGTGTGTTTACTATGCAGTTTTATTAATCACATCAATTTCACAGAACAAAGAAGGTCAAAGTGACACATGCTTAAGCTGTTTGTTAACATCATTTCCACGTGAGTAGATCCTGCTTAGTATCACAGGAACTGGAGCTGTCCATGTCTATGAGAGCTCCGGATCCTGCACTGGCATGTGTAGTTTTAGTATGGGTTGTTTTGTCAAAAAACGGGAATAGCCAGGCGGCCTTTAATCCCAGCACTCAGGAAGCAGAAACAGAAGGATCTCTGTGAGTTCGAGGCCAGTCTGTTCTACAAAGGGAGTTCTAGGACAGGCTCCAAAGCTACAGAGAAACCCTGTCTCAAAAAATAAATAAATAAATAAATTTAAAAAAAGGGGGGGGGGCAAGATGGTTTGGATCTCATTGGAGGAACAAGAATATCAGATGAGCCAATACCCCTGAAGTCTATAAATGAGGCTCCAACTAAGAAAGACACGTGAGAGGAATGGGTAAGTTTGTATGAGGGAAGGGTTGGTTGGTGACACACTGTTGTGTGCTGGAATATCTGCCTAACACTTCTTTTGCTGAAGGTGACTCACCTCTTGTATGATTGACTCCCTGTCTGGTCAACATACTTTGAACAATTTAAACAAAGACAGGAGACTGCAAGTCTGGCCACTTGGACAGATGGAAGATTTACACAGCAAAGATACTACCAGAATTATATCTTAATATTGTCAGAATTATTTAAGTACACCAGTGTTTAAAAGATAGAAAGATAGAGGAGGGGATAAAAAAGTATGCCAGTTTTTGGGATTGTTACCAGGTTTTTCTTGCCCACTTGGCAGAATTATACTTTTCCTGGTAAGAGCTCGGGAGACTTAATGGCAGACCAGGACTTGATGGCTGTGGCCTGTGCTGCCCCCTTGAGCTTCCCCTCCACATGTTCTTTGATGTGAGCTTGACTGGTTTTAAGTTGGTAACTCCAATCTTCAATTATGGCACACAATTTTCTAATAGTCTCTAACAAGCCTGCTCAGTACACTACTTACCTTCCAGGAGGCAATGCTCCTTTAGCTAAATTATCTGTGTAATTAATATTTCCTAAGCAAGTTTATTAGTAAGTTCTTCACAACATCAGTCTTACTACTTCAAGTTTTTCCTGCACATGTTATGATGCATAAACGCAATCAAGAGTTTGTTGAAGAAATTATCTCCACAATTAGAGATAGTCTCAAAATCGAGGCACGTTCAAACATCTGAGTGTGGATGTAGTTCAGTTGGTCGAGTGATTGTCTACCAGAAAGATACAATTGTCCATTTCTGAGGAAGGCCATTTGCCCTTTTTCTTTGTGCTGAGCATCAGATGAAGGCTCCAGGTCAAATCAAAATTTTTCACAGAAAAAAGAAGTTCCCTATTCTATCTGTGAGCAAGCATAGGTCCTCAAAAAGTTAACCTAACACCCAGAATTTCAGGTTAAGAACACCTATTTCAGGAGTTTACTCTTTCTGCGAGCACGAGGCTTCCACTCCAGTCTGTGTGCTCTTCTGAAGATCTCCTTGCTTTATTCTTTCACCTGACCTGCTGTGGGTTGGCTCCTAGTTCTCAGCTCTTTAACTTGACTGACACCTCAAAACATGGAGCAGCAGCAGAGTAATCATAAATCTTATAGCAACTGTACTGTTCTGGGTGTCCCAAGATGACCTAGTTCCTGGTACTAAGCCAGGTTTTTGTTGTCTTTTGTACAGCTTGTCAGCGCTGCCACTTATAGTACAGCTTAGATTCTTGAACACACTTCTACGAAAGGGGCACACATTTCTGTTCCTCCATCCTTCTACTACTAGACATATGCATTTAACATGTCAATTCCTTTAAAATTTGGGAATATATACTATAGTGATACTGACGGGTTTTTCTTGTTTTTATTTTTTTGTTTGTTTTTTTGAGACACGCTTTTCTTTAGCATTGGAGCCTGTCCTGGAACTAGCTCTAGTAGACCAGACTGTCCTCGAACTCAGAGATCTGTCGACCTCTGCCTCCCAAGTGCTGGGATTAAAGGTGTGTGCCACCACTGCCCAGCACGATACTGAGATTTTTAAGATACACATAGCTCCTAGAATCCTTACAGAGGATGACATAGAGGCTGAAGAGATGGCTCAGTGGTTAAGAGCACTGACTGCTATTCCGGAAGACCCAGGTTCAAATGCCAGCACCCACATGGCAGCTCACAACTGTCTACAACTCCAGGGTCTAACACCCTCACACAAAATATACATGCAGGCAAAACACTGATACAAATAATAAATCATTTAAAAAAAAAGAAAAAAAATTCAGCACAGAGGATGACATAATAGAATACTTAGTTCTAGTTGGATGTAGTGGCATAAGCCTTTAATTCCAGCACTCAGAAGGCAGAGGCAGGCAGATCTCTGTTGAGTTCAAGGCCAGCCTGGTCTACAGAATGAGTTCCAGGATAGCCAGGGCTATGCAGAGAAATCTTGTCTCAAGAAACAAAAAACAAACAAAGGCATCAGAGCAAAGAAAATAATAACATTTTGAACATTTGAGAATTTTACTGAAGATAATAAATATTTAAGTAAGCAACCGAAGAATGGAGGGGTTTTGGGGTAATTTGCTTAGAAATGGGATACTTGCTATTTTAGGCAAAGAAAAGACTGGCTCAACCCTGACCTTCCAATGGAAAAAGCAGAGAAAGCTGGGAATGTAGCTCAGGGGTGAGTGCTTGCCTAACATACATAAGGCCCTGGACTCAACCCCTGCAATCACTATTCCTTCAGCTCACCTGTATGTTTAGATTATAATCTCCATGATTAGTAGAAAAATATGATCATAATAGCTACTTAAGAGACAAGCCAGCCAACTAAACTAACTAAAAATTATATGGTAGGTAAAGAGTATTAATAAGTCAAGCATTGGGCACACACCTGTAACCCCACATGCAAATGCTCAGGAGGAGGGTCAACATGAATTCACAGTGAGCCTGGACCTACGTAGTGAGTACTTATCTGTCTTAAAAAAACAAAAACAGAAACAAGTGGTTTGGGAATCTCAGGTAAATGTGGGAATGAATATAAGCTACCGTACAACCAGTGTCTTAAAACTAAAACAATCCAGGAAGAAAAGCAGAAACTGGGAGTATTCAGGCAAGTTAGGGACAAGGCAGCAGTCTCATTATGCTGTTCCTCCCTAAAGCCCTTTTAAAATTACTGAGAACTATGGTAATAATTAGGCTCATGGTACTCCTGGGAAGGAAACAAATCCCTTCATGTGACAAAAAATTAATTTTCCCCCTGGGCAGAAAGAAGGTAACACCTGTTTGGTTGGCCTCTTGCACACAAACAGACAACACAACCGATCCCACCCAACAATCACTCTTTCGTTCCTCCCCTGGTGTTACTGCTCATGCAGCCCATTAACCACCTCTATACACCTTCCAGTTCATCCTTCTCTGCTCAGCTGTGCTTTATTCCAGAGGACTAATCAAGAATCACATCCCAAAACCACTGATTCCCAGCCCCAATCTCAGATTTACCGAAACAGATTTAAGTAGCCTCCATCTTAGATCAATAAGCAGTATTTAGGGGCTGGAGAGATGGCTCAGTGGTTAAGAGCATTGCCTGCTCTTCCAAAAGTCCTGAGTTCAATTCCCAGCAACCACATGGTGGCTCACAACCATCTGTAATGAGATCTGGCGCCCTCTTCTGGCATGCGGGCATACATGGAGGCAAAATGTTGCGTACATAATAAATAAATTAAAAAAAAAAAACTTAAAAAAAAGTAGCATTTAAAGACTCATCATGTACTAAAATCCCCCTTTTCTGATATAAAAACTGAAGCTTAGGCTAGGTATGGTAGCACACACATTAATTCCAACACTGGAAAGGCAGAAGAAGCAGATCTCTTTGAGTTCAAGCTAACCAGGAATACACAGTGAGGGACGCTGTCTCAAAAAAATAAAAAAAATAAAAAAAAGATTTATCCCAATACTTAAGAGGCAAAATATGGAGTTCCAGGGCAGCCAGGTCACATTGTCTTAAAAACAAATAGACAGACAGACAGACAGACAGAAAGAAGAGTAACCACTGAGAGATAGCTTAGTGGTTAAAGCACTTGCTGCTCTAGAAGAAGACCCAGGATTATTTCCCAGCACCCACATGGTGGCTTACAGCCATCTATAATTCTAGATCAAAGGGACCTGAAGGCGCTAGGCACATATGTGGTGCACATATCTGCATTCAGGCAAAACACTAAAAGTAAAAGTAACCTTTTTTTTTTTTCAAGAATAAAGCAGCACATGTTTTAGTTGGGTATTATGGCACACACCTGAAATCCCAGCACTCAGAGGGCTAAAATAGGAGGATCTCCTGCTCAAGTCCAGCCTGGACTACAGAGACCCTTGTTTCCAAAAAAAAAAAAAAAAAAAAAAAAAAAACCAAAAAAACAAAATAGGGCCACTGAGAGTGCAGTGGGTAAAAGTACTTGCCACCAAGTATGACAACCTGAGTTTGATCCCTGGGAACCACCAATTCCCACAGGGTGTCCTTTGATCTCCACAACTCTCCTTCTCCTCCCTCCCTCTCAGTTTTTAAACTGAGACAAACAAAACAACCAATTAAAAAAAAACTCTTTCAGGAGCTGAAGAGACGGCTGGCGCAGCGGGTAAGAGCACTGGCTGCATTTCCAGAGGTCCTGAGTTCAATTCCCAGCACCCAGGAGGCAGAGACAGGTGGATCTCTGAGTTCGAAATCAGCCTGGTCTACAAGAGCGAGTTCCAGGACAGGCACCAAAGACACACAGAAAAACCCTGTCTCGAAAAACAAAACGAATCAGCTGTTTTTAAAAATCAAGGTAGGCCATGAGTGTGCAAGTTTCAACAGATTTGTGTTAAAGTTAATTAACATTTGACCTTCTTTAGCTCATCGGCCTTGCCACCCCTAGAGTACTAATAGTTCTGACTCAGCAGCTCAATGGACTGCCCTGAGCGAAGAAAAAAGCAGAACTCAAGCCTCAGTCTGGGGGAATCACAGGATTTCCCGTACGCGTCCTCAGCACTATCAGGTCGCTCACAAGAAGGCTACTTTCCAAGCTCACAGATTCTCACACTCTAATCAGGTTTGGCTGCGGCACTGTATTAGCCAATGTTTAACAATTTTATCACATGAAGTGATAACTGTGCCACTGAACTGAGCACGCCTAGCAAACAAGACTACAATCTCATGACGTTTCTGGGGGAAGCAATTCTGAATATACACTTTTCACCCCTCAAAGAAACTAAAAGCATTAATAAATGCCATAATCAAAACATACAGTTAGCTCCCAGCATGATGGCGCACACCTTTAATCCCAGCGCTGGGGAGGCAGAGGCAGGCGGATCTCTGTGAGTTGAAGTCTGTCTAAACAGCCAGTTCAAGGACAGTCAGGGCTAGATAATTTTAAGAGAGACCCTGTCTCAAAGGGGGGGGGAAAGATGGTTTTAGGCTAGGGCACTCAGGAGACTGAGGCAGAAGAATCACAAATTCAGCCAGCACGGACATACCAAGAATCCCTTTCTCAAAATACAAAACATTCTTTGTGAGTTCAAGACCAGCCTGGTCTACAAGAGCTAGTTCCAGGACAGGCTCCAAAACCACAGAGAAACCCTGTCTCGAAAAAAAAAAAACAAAACAAAACAAAATACAAAACATTGTATTTTGTTCAGTGGTAAAATATGTGTTCGTCCTGTTCAATCTCCACCACCAAAAATATCTAATTGTTATACATTATATATGATAACATTTATAATAATTATTACAAACAGCACCACAGCAGAAACAGAAAAGCACAAAACCAGTAACAGGTTTATTTCCTTCTACATGACTGGTCTGCTTAAGGCCAGTATAACCATTTAAACAACACAGCCATTTCTAATCTCCAGTTCTGAAAGAGCACAGGACGTCCAGGCAGGGCACTGGATTTAAGCTCATCTGTGCCATCACCTTGCCTGTGGGAGATAGCTCGATTTACTTCACGAGTCTCTAAAAAAAGGTAGGGAAACAGAAGGCTTGCGAAAGGGCTGAAGAGCAAGCGGTCTCTCTCAACAGGGCAGCATTATATGGTCTCTCCCTGTTGTTGAGTTAGTGGCGCCAGCGACACAACACAGTAAGGATGAACAGCCACAGGCCACAGCAACCGGTCCTTCAGAACCAATTTAAATGGCAGGGCACAGACAGCCCTTGTGCAAACACTGTCTTGGCAGTTCTTACAGGGCAATTAAGTCACCTAGAGCCCTGTGCTTTGGAGGTGACAGGGGACCTCCCCGTCCAGACCAACTGGCTGTAGAGTCCTCCCAGTCTTGCAGTCTGCAGCGGAGGTCACGCATAAAGTCCCTAGAGGTTCTAAGGGCTCTCCTCAGCGAGGGGAGTCACAGCAGGGCGGACTAGCAAGGCCGCCACGCCCCGGGCTCCTCCGGGACCTCAAAGGGGCTCAAGAGCTGGGCTGCACTAATTTCGACCCCGGAGTCACCTCGTCAAGAGCATTCGGGACTCTGGGAGAGGCTGTGCCCTACGGGGACAGCAGAGGACGCTTGGGTCGGAGTTCAGAGGTCTTCTAGAGCGCGGCGTCTGCGATTTCGGGCTCACATGATGCTCGAGGCCCGCTCGGTGCTCCCTCCCCGACCCCAGTCTCCCGCTCCCCGGCCTCAGCCCGTTTCCGGCCGGCCCCCGCCCGGATGTCCCCTCAGGCTGGCGGCCGAGTGGCGGCGCACCAGCCGAGCAGAGCTCTGGAGGAAGACTTCCGCCCAGCGAGGACCCGGGCGGGCAAGGCCGGAGACGGCGTGGGCCACTCACCCTCCGCCGCTCCGCTCGCAGGTCCGTCGGTCTCCGCGTCAGTGCCTTCACCAGCGTCGCGGTAGCGGAGCAGGGCGAGCGCGAGGACGACGCGACGTGCGCACGCAGAGAGGGGCGGGGGCTGACAGGCCCGCCCCCAAGCGCCCCAGCAGCTAGCGGGAGGCGAGTGGCTGCGCCGGCACTACCTTGCACGCCCATCCGGGAGCGGTAGAGATGGTGTCAACAAAAGCCAACTGTTTGTTGGTTGAGAGTGGTGACTCAAGCCTGGAATCCCAGCTTTCGGCGGAGGGAGGGGGAGGCTGAGGCAGGAGGATTGCCCTAAATTTAAGGGCAACCTGAGCTACAATGTGAGAGTTTGTCAAAACAAAACAAACAAAAACCAAGACTGGGGGATTGGGGATGTAACTTGTTGAGAAAGGATTATTACATTCTAACACAACAAAACAAAAACTAAAACTAAAAAAATAAAAAAAAAAACAGAGAGAGAGAGAAAGAAAGAAAAAGAAAGAACGTTTTACAGTGACAAAGTTTTCTTGCTTAATCTTCCTATCTCTGCTCAGGGATGTAGGAGCCTAGTTGTCAGTCTCAACATCTACACCTTGACAATTTGGCACTTAACACGCATGAGCCAGCCCTGGGCAGTTCCAGGGCAAACGCCAGTCGTGATTCCCGGTCTAACTCTGCTAACAGTCCTGTATCTGTCTTTGTGCACCTTGGCTGTGGGAACTAGAGAGATGGCTCAGAGCAAGGAAAGCTCTTGCTGAGGGGTCAGCTCTATTCCCAGCACCCGTTTAGCTCATCCATCACCTGCCTGTAACTCCAAACTCAGGGGATCTGACGCCCTCTTCTGGCCTCCACTAGCACACGCACATACCCACACACAAATGCACATAATCAGAACAATTTTTTTTAAAAAATCTTGATTATGCAGCCCAGGTGCTCGAGCTCCTTTTTTCTCACAACAGAACCTGAGCTAGGACCATATACTTAAGCCATAAAACCCAACTAACAATTCCACTTCCGGGAAGCTATTCCTATATACTTATATATTTTATATACTTTCAAGACCCAGAAGAGGCATAAATAGAAAGACCACTGCATGACATTAAAAAGACACTCCTCATAAATAAAAATTAAAGAAGAATGTTATGTTGGAATGAGCTCCTTTACTAGGTTTCGCCAGATCAGGCTAAAAATCAGAATGATTGACAGCTGGGCAATGGTGAGCGCGAGCCTTTAATCCCAGAACTGGGGAGGCAGAGGCAGGCGGATCTCTGAGTTTGAGGCCAGCCCCAGTTAGTCTCCGCCACTGAGTAGCATGCTGCCCTTTGTTCATAAGCCCATTCAAGTGATCTGAACTTTTTAGCTTTCTTAGGCCCCATGTGAATTTATATGCTCCACATTGGGTGCCGTAAGTAGACAGATTTTTCTTTTGACTACGATCACACAAATAATGACAAAGAGACTCGTTTTAATTATGAAGGCTAGGTCTTAGCTAAGGCTTGCTCTGAACTAGCTCCTGTAACAAATTGACCCATTTATATTCGTCTATATTTCATCGCGTAGCTCAGTTACCTTTCTCTTAGTACAGCACATCCAACTTGCTCTGAGTCTGCTGGCGACAATCTGTGCGCCTAGATTCCTCCTCTTCTTCTAGTCCTCTCTTTCCCCGGAAGTCCCGCCTATCTCTCCTGCCTAGCTATTGGCCATTTAGCTCTTTATTAAGCGAGCCAGAAGGCATCTTAGTCAGAGACATAATATAAACATTGTCACAATATAAACAAATATTCTACAACATTTCTCCCTGTAGTGAGCAGCATGGAATCACACCTGATGGAGATGTATAATCAACTCCTGAGATGGCTAAGGCCTGACCTATGCTATGATCACGCAATGATTATCAGCTGCCTGCATATGCGTGAACCTATGGGCAGTGCTCACCTGGCAGTTCAGGGTTGGCAGCCCATGCCTACTTAAGGGCTGGGAGAGGGTTTGCCCAAAGGGAGAGGAAAAAAGGAGAGAGGTCAAAGAGAGAGGGAAAAGAGAGGAAGGAAGGAGAGAGGGGAGAGGGGAAGAGAGAGAGAAGTGTAAAAAGTCGCGTCATTCCTTGTGGGACGAGGGTGGCCGTGACATCTCCCTTTTGTTTAATTAAATAGGCAAGGTTTTAACTCTAACATAGTAAAATTGTATACAATAAGAACACACACATGCACACAAAACATATACAAAAAAAAAAAAGATGGGGCTGAGGGCTGGAGAGGTGGCTCAGAGGTTAAGAGCGTTGGCTGCTCTTCCAGAGATCCTGAATTCAATTCCCAGCAACCACATTTTGGCTTACAACCATCTGTAATGAAATCTAGTGCCCTCTTCTGGCCTGTAGGCATACACGCAGGCAGAACGTTGTATACATAATAAATCTTTCTTTAAAAAAAAAAAAGATGGGGCTGAGATGGCTTTCCTGTTGGGAGCTTGCATTGCTCTTGCAGAGGACTGGAGCTGATTTCCAGCTCCGGCCTCATGAAGTTCACAACTACCTTAACTCCAGTTCCAGGGAGGATTTAATTCCTCCTTGGGAGCTGGAGAGATGGCTCAGAGGTTAAGAGCACTGACTGTCCTTCCAGAGGTCCTGAGTTCAAGTTCCAGCAACCACATGATGGCTCCCAACCATCTGTAATGAGATCTGGTGCCCTCTTCTGGCCTGCAGGCATACATGCAGACAGAACACTGTGTACATAATAGATAAAAAAAGATTTAAAAAAATAAAAAATAATAAATCCTCCTTGGGTCTTTGAAAGCATCTGCACTCATTTGAACATACATACACAAACACATAATTAAAAATAATAAAAGTAAATCTTATAAGATAAAAAAGTAGCTGGGTAGAATGGATAGAAAGACAATTGTTCTAATAAGAATGTAAATGTTGAGAATTGTAGAGTGCAGGTCCCTATGGCTGCTCGTTCTACAGTTATTTAAGCTTTTCTGTGAGTTTACAGATTCTCATAGTAAAGATTTGAATGAAGTGTAATTCAATGATACGGTACTTGCCAACCATAATAAATTTTGGGGAAAATTATTTCCCCTTTGTTTTCTTTCTTTTCTTTCTGAGACAGGGTTTCTTTGTGTAGCCCTGGCTGTCCTGGAATTCTCTCTGTAGACCAGGCTGCCTCTGCCTCTCAAGTGCTGGGACTAAAGGCATGTGCCACTTCTGCCCAGCTACTTTGTTTGTTGGTTGGTTGGTTGGTTGGTTTTTTGAGACAGGGTTTCTCTGTGTAACAGCCCTGCCTGTCCTGGAACTAGCTCTTGTAGACCAGGCTGGCCTTGAACTCACAGAAATCTGCCTGCCTCTGCCTCCTGAGTGCTGGAATTAAAGGCATGCACCAACACCACCCGCCCCCAGCCACTTTTTTAACTATTACATTTTTTGTTTGTTATTGTACTAGAGATAGAATTCCAGATTTTGAACAAGCTCTCTCAATGAGGAATGTCCACCCAGCCCTCTAATGTTCTGTTTCTGCTTCTCTATGTTCGGGTGCACAGTGTACCCACAGGCTAGGAAGATTTCCACACTAACATTGCTAACCAATTTTCCAGAATCTTTCTCTACCCAATACCATCCACAAATAATCAAGCAGTTCTGGAAGCAGCCCGGATAGTTTGTCTGATGAGGCACCTTCTCCCTCAGCACTGCGGTGTAGACTTGTTAGGGTTATGTTACAAGGGGTGGTATGTGCAAGCTCACCACAGAGCTTTCTTTTCTGTTACTTTATTATGGGGAGAGGATGTACCACTGGGGATTGAGCCCAGGATCTCTATCAAGCTAGATAAAAACTCTACCACTGTGTTACATCATGAGCACTTTTCACGGAGAAAGTTTCCAAGAATCAGGGTAGCGCCTCTTTTCTCCCCCCTAATTTATTTATTCCTGGATCTGTAATGGCACCAATAGGTGTGCTATTATCATAATGAGTTCAAGGTCCTTGGAGCTTTAGTATAGCTTTTGAACAAGGTAGGGCCAGTCTCGTGCTCTACTGGGGAGTGGAGCTGGTCATAGGGCACCTAACGAGTGCCAGTTAGAAGCAAGACAGATGAGAGAAACCCAGCTCTTCTGGGAGCACTAGACAAGTGTGGGTTCTGGGGACACAAGTCAGCATCTGTGAAAATCATTTTTTTCTTATCTTATTTATTTATATTTTATGAATGAGTGCTCTGCATTCCCACATACCAGAAGAAGGCATCAGATCCTGAGACAAGCAGGATACAAAACCAGGCTAAACCCCAATATCTGACACTGAGATTCTATTAATCGAGCTTCATTTTGGCACCCAACATTTTGGGGTATGAATTCACGAAGATGCCATTTACCTGAGGTTTTTTTAGCCAGCAGCCCAGGTTAGAGTTGGGATTGGAATTCCAGCTTTAGGAGCTGGACCCAAACCTAGCCACCTGGGTTCTGGAGAAAAACTAGCGCTCCTAGCTCATATCTGGCCCAAGCTTAGCTTCCATGTAAAGATGGAAAATGCACAGAGAATCTGGATGATATATGTTATTGTGTTGTCTTTGAATTGTTTGACTGCTGAGGAAGGAGCAACAGGTGCCAAAAGATTATAAATGCTGCTGGATTAATCCAACATGTATATTTTGAAAATGCCTTGACTTCAAATTTTAAGTCAGGATGTATGTTACTTTGGAGAAGAGATTTTGCTTTTGTTTCCAGAGGAAATGAGAGGCTGTGGATTCATTCTTAAGAAAAATAAGGTTTGATCAAGGAAGACCACCTGAAAAAAATCTCCAGTGAGAACAGATGACTCAGATGACCAAGCGTTTGAGAGTGCATTTGCTGCAGTTTCCTCTGAGTTCTACATCCAGAACAGCTTCAAGACTGCTGGCTGAGCCAAGCAGTGGTGGCGCAGGCCTTTAATCCCAGCACTCAGGAGGGGAGGCAGAGGCAGGTGGATCTCTGTGAATTTGAGTCCAGCCTGATCTACATGAGCTAGTTCCAGGACAACAGGCTCCAAAGCCACGGAGAAACCCTGTCTCAAAAAAAAAACAAAAAACAAAAAACAAAAACAAAAACAAAGCAAAACAACAACAACAAAAAAAGGCTGGCTGAAATGATCCAGCTTCACAGAATACTCCAGTAAGGAATCAGCATGAAGTAGCCTAGAAAACCACACCTACATTCTCAAAAAATGGATTATGGATGTTTGTTTTTGTTTAATGTATTGGTTACAAGTTGTTATGGATAATGGTCAGGAAGAAAGCTAAACAAAAAAATTAGATTCAAGGTTTTTGCTTTGAAAAAAAACAACCATAACTCTGTCTCAAAAAAGAGAGAGAAGCCGGGCGATGGTGGCACACGCCTTTAATCCCAGCACTCGGGAGGCAGAGGCAGGCGGATCTCTGTGAGTTCGAGACCAGCTTGGTCTACAGAGCTAGTTCCAGGTCAGGCTCCAAAGCCACAGAGAAACCCTGTCTCGAAAAAAAAACAAACAAACAAACAAAGAGAGAGAGAGAGAGACAGTGACCCACATCAGAGCACTGGACTGAGCTCCCAAAATCCAGTTGAAGAGTGGAAGGAGTGGGAATTCAAGACCATGAGGGGGTCATCCACGGAGACAGTTTGCTTGAGTTCACCAACTCCAACTGGACTGGAAGTCAACTGTGAAGGGGGTTGACAGTTGAGGCAGACTGAGGGGCCACAGATAGTGACACTGGGATTTGTCTCTATGGCATGTACTGGCTTCTTAGGATCCTGTTCTCTTCGGATGGAAGCCTTGATCAACCTAGATGTAGTAGGGAGGACCTTGGACTTTCCACAGGGGGGGGGTACATGGCCCTCTCTTAAGATTGGAGGTGGGGTGGAGTGGGAGGGTCTGTGGAGGGAGTGGGAGGGAAGTGGGAGGAGGGGAGGGAGTGGGATTTTGGATTGGTATTTTTTAAGTAATAAAATAATAATAATAATAATAAAAAGAAAAAAGAAAGAAAGAAAAGGGAAAGCAAAAAGGGGATATAAATATGATAAGATAGAAAAGTAGATGATTGAATCTACTCTGAAAAGAAAAAGGGAGGATACAGATAGAAAGGTAGATTACTGTCTACCTTTTAAAAGCAACTATTATTTCATTTATTTATTTATTTTTAATTAAAAAATTCCACCTCCTCCCCTCCTCCCATTTCCCTCCCCCTCCCCCTCCCTCTCCAGTCCAAAGAGCAGTCAGGGTTCCCTGCCCTGTGGGAAGTCCAAGGTCCTCCCCCCTCCATCCAGGTCTAGAAAGGTGAGCATCCAAACAGACTAGGCTCCCACAAAGCCAGTACATGCAGCAGGATCAAAACCCAGTGCCATTGTCCTTGGCTTCTCAGTCAGCAACTATTAATTTTAAATGTTTTACATTGGTTTTACTTTTGTATATTGTTTCCAATTTTTTTATATCAATACAAATTGTGATTAATTTTGTTAGAACATACTGTATATTCATGCCTAATTTTGTTCAGGGTATTGTACCTATACAGCTCATTTAGCAATGTAATGCAAATTTCTAGTCCTTGAAAATTATTATTAACTGCTTAGGATAATAAAGAAATATAGGTTAGTAGTTAATCACCTAGTATAATCAAACTTGTAGTCACATTAGGTATGTTTTCAAGGTCAAACAAAGATATAATTTAGATAGGTCATTTTCAAACTCTTCAGAGATCTACAGAATATGGCATTTAAGATGTTTTAATAAGATAGATTCTTCTTTTTTATGACAGTGAGACATGTCTGCTCCTGCTACTTCAAAGAAGACTACATGCACTGAAGAAACTTCACATGGAGTTTACTTTCTTTGTGGTAAAAGTAAGCCACTGGGCAAGAAAATGCCCCTGCCTCGACTGCTGACATCATGCTGTCCTAATTAGACAAGAAAGACACAAAATATCCTGCTTCACAGAAAAGTCTGTTGAATATGCTAGGCCTGTGGGCTGCAGACAGATGCCCCAACACTGCAGAGGAATTTTTGGTGACTGTCCAGGTGGCCAGCTGTTTCTGTTATTACTCACATTTTTGGAAGTCTGCTTACTCAGTTAATATAATTTCCTTCTTGGGTCTCTGAGGGAGTTGAAGATTAGATAGTTATAGTTAAAATTTAACAGACACAGAAAGAAAGTTATGATAGAAATTAAATTAGGTAGAAAACTTTGGACTGAGATAGGATAGATATGAAATATTTTCTCTGAATTTGTTAAATGAAAATGGACTAGACATTTTTGACGTATTTATTGCCTGTATATATTATATATAGTCGATGAACTTACTGTATATTGTTTTCTTGTATTCGTTACAGCCTTTTTAATTTTTTTTAGACAAAAAAGGGAAACATAGCGGCATTTCAACTGTATTTTAATAAATAAAGATTGCCTAAGATCTGAGAGTAAAACAGTCCACTGGTTAGCCTTACAGACCAGATTATAATGACACACAGTAGCCACAATGACACACACCTTTAATCTCAGTAGCCATAACGACACACAGCTTTAATCCCTATAGCCACACTAGTTGCCATAGAAACTGGGCGGTGCATGCCTTTGATCCCAGCCCTCCGAGAGGATTATAAAATGGGGGAAGACAGCTCTCAGATGCAATCTCCTGAGATTCCAGAAGGCAGGATAGCCATTTCAGACTGAGTTTGAGGTAAGAGCCAGTGGCCAGCTGTTTTGCTTTTTAGGTCTTGAGGTTGAAACCCAATTTCTGACCCTGAGCTTTTATTAATCGTGCTTCACTGTTATAGATGGTTGTGAGTCACCATGTGATTGCTGAGACTTGAACTCAGGACCTTTGGAAGAGCAGCCAGTGCTGTTAATCCCTGAGCCATCTCTCCAGCCCCTGTCCTTCCTCCCCCCGCCCCCCATAGGTTTCTTTGTGTAGCTCTGGCTGTCCTAGAGCTCTCTGTGTGGACAGGGCTTGCCTTGAATTCACAGAGATCTGCCTGTCTCTGCCTCCTGTTGTAGGAATCTAACAGAGTCACTGTAGATAGGGTACTCATTAGAACAGAATAGTTGCTTTCTATAAACAGCTTAAATAAATCTTGGTGGGAACCAGTGACGGTTGTCTGTGGTTTACAGAGCTGTCTTTCTAAAGCAGCTTTGCAGCCTTTGCACGACTCTGGTCACAGATGCTTCTGGCACACCTGGAACTCTTGGATTATTGGGTACTGCAAACACAATATAGACTAAAGTGGCCGGGGCGTGATGCTTTCCTTCAGAGGACGTGTAGATTAGAGCAGGGGCTTTGGTATGAGGAACTTGTTTGCCCCCAAAACACCGAAAAAACAGCTTTGTGTAACAATCAATAAATAAGGCTTTACACAGCCATTCAAGGTTTAGTCCATCAGAGGCTGGACCTCCCTGCTGCCACACAGGCCTAAAGAATTCATCTTAGAATGACCTCTTTGGCCAACCCATGCAACACAGAATACCCGGCAGCCTTCTGAGTGCTGGGATTAAAAGTGTGCACCATTACTGCCTGGCATGGCTTCCTCCGTCTTAACTCTGCCAACTCTACTGAAAAGAGAAAAGAACAAACACAACACAAACCCCCAAACCCTCCAGTTGAGAAGCTGCTGGGAGGACCTACAGCATCAGCTGAGGCTCACAGGAGAAGTCTCATGGCCAGCCCACTAGGTGAGCCAAACTAAGCACCCTGAGAAGGGTGTTTGGACCGATGACCAATCATAGCCATTTGCTTTGGACAAACTTCAGCTATTTGTTTTGGACCAATCACAGTCTTGCCTCTCAAGCACCTACAAGAGACACTGAAACTTGAGCTCAGAGTAATCATTACCTTGCCTCTTAGCACCGATCAAGGTCATATTTTGCTAGGTCACAAAAAAACGTCCCCCCCCCCCCCGCCTAGACGGAAATAGTTGCAAGATTAGAGTTCACGGAGGCTTCTTGATAAGCAATAAGTTGGCACCACAGATTTTCCAACAGCCCTCACCAAAGCTGTGCCTTCAGGAAAGCAATCCTGTGATCCTTCGTTTTCTCCAGGTGTCTGTGGAGTGTTCCAGCCGGCTAGTGCTGGCATAATCCAGGCCAGCTGGCTGTTTGACTGACAGGTCTTCTACATAAGGCAGCAGAAGAAAGTCCACCAGCTGCTAATTAGGGAATTAGATCGCCCCGCTCCCCAAAGGCTCTGCTTAGTCGCAGGAGAGCGAAGCAGTAAGAACCTGCAGAACTTCTCATTAGCATTTAATAGTGATTTTAACGGATGCTTACAATGCTCTGCAAATGCCCGACACCTCACCCTATCATATTATGCTTCTGTGCCGATGAGACAGACAAAGGGAATCCACATCCTTGTGGCACGATTGAGCATCCTTTGGATATATACTCAAAAGTGGTATTGCTGGGTCTTGAGGAAGGTTGTTTCCCAGTTTCCTGAGAAATCGCCACACTGACATCCAAAGAGGCTGTACCAGCTTGCATTCCCACCAGCAATGCAGGAGTGTTCCCTTTACCCCACATCCTATCTAGTAAGTTGTCATCAGTGTTTTTGATCTTGGCCATTCTTACAGGTGTAAGATGAAATCTCAGAGTTGTTTTGATTTGCATTTCTCTGATGACTAAGGATGTTGAACATTTCCTTAAGTGTCTTTCAGCCATTTTAGATTCCTCAATTGAGAGTTCTCTGTTTAGGTCTGTACTCCATTTTTTTTATTTTTTATTTTTTTTATGTACTCCATTTTTTTAAAAAATTGGATTATGTGATCTTTTGGTGTCCAATTTCTTGAGTTCTTTGTATATTTTGGAGATCAGACCTCTGTCTGATGTAGGGTTAGTGAAGATCTTTTCCCATTCTGTAGGCTGTCGTTTTGTCTTATTGACTGTGTCCTTTGCTTTACAGAAGCTTTTCAGTTTCAGAAGGTCCCATTTATTAATTGTTTCTCTCAGTCTGTGCTGCTGGGTTCTATTTAGGAAGTGGTTCCCTGTGCCAATGCGTTCAAGTGTACTTCCCACTTTCTCTTCTATAAGGTTCAGTGTGGCTGGCTTTATGTTGAGGTTTTTGATCCATTTGGACTTGAGTTTTGTGCATGGTGATAGATATGGGTCTATTTTCATTCTTCTACATGTTGATATCCAGTTATGCCAGCACCATTTGTTAAATATACAGCCAGGACTGCTACACAGAGAAACTGTTTAAAAAAAAAAAAGTTGCAGTTCCGGCAAAAGTGAGTCCGGCAAAGGAGTCCCACAGACCCACAGATGGCCGCAGAGGGTTAAGGGCCACTGACACTTATCATGAGGTGCAAATGAAGATGGATGTTCATGTATGTATTAAAAAAGTAACCAAGACGAGCTGTGGCACCAGCACTGGTGAGGCAGAGCCCGGCCTAGATATCAAGTTCCAGGCCGGACGAGATTACTTAGTGGGACCTCATCAATAATAATAATGATGAGGATAACAAAAACATTTTATGAGTTTAGATCTATGTTTCACGTAACTAGTCAAGCATGGTAATCCATACCTCTAATTCCAGCACTCTGGAGGCTGAGACAGGTATTCCGTCCAGAAGACCCCCTCCCCTCCTCCCACCCCCTAGTTATGTGCCATGAGAGCTTGGGGCAAAACGGACCTGCACACTCGGGGCAGTGCGCACATTCAAACGCTTAAACCCAGAAGCAGCCCTAGCATGAAGGGAGGAACCATCCAAGGCAGCGAGGGGGGGAGCAGGTTGGTTGAGCAGGAGCAGGGTCAGGACCAGGACCACAGGGGCTCGGAAGCCTGGCATCCGCCTGGCCACACGGATAGTGAGGCCCGGAGGGGTTCTGCAAGGGTAGCCTGGAGGCTACAGTGGGGGCTGGCGGCTTGCATAGGATTGCCACTCCCCCCCATTTAATGGACTCTGCTGTAGGCCCGCGGATCCCGCCAAATCCTATTCTCCCCTATCTCCCTCTCCCAACCTTTGTCACCCGAGTTGCGGTCTGGGTACAGGAAGCAAAGATCCAGGACACTGGGTTTAGCCAAACGGGATCTCGGACAGGACGGCTCCGGGCGGAGATCCTGCCCTTCCTCAACTCCGCCACTCCAGGCCTCTCTGGAACACGCTCCTTCGGCCCTGGGGCCCATGGCTGATAAGAAACTGGTGGTGGTTTTTGGAGCCACAGGTGAGCGAGCCGGGCCTGGCAAGATCGGCCAAGCTGGGGCCTCCCAGCCCCTCGTTTGTAGGAAGAGCGACTGTGGTTCCCGCACGCATATGGGTGGGCGGGGGCGGCAAAACCTGAGTACATATTGGTCACATATATATGGGCAGAAGTGGTGGCTAATACTTTCAATCTGAGGACGCAGATGCGGGAGGCTTTCTGAGAGTTTCAAGGCCAGATGGTCTACAGAGCAACTTCCGTGTGCGTGCATGCATGTGTGCTCCCCTGTGTATTTGCACAGAATACCAAATTAAATTTTCTCCCTTCCTCCTCCCCCAGATAACAAATTTCTTTGGTGTTGTACCAGAGTAAATATAAATATCGGCCACATTTTCAAACAGCAGCTTGTAACTTTGCTTCCATACACTTTCCTGTCCGCTGTTTTCCTTTCAGAAAAACACCACTCACATAAAATGGACCAATAACCCACCGCCACCACGGTTCAGCAGCAGTTCAGCAGGCAATTGAGGGGTATAGCCTTTGCCCAGTATTTGGGAAGCCCTAGGTTTAATCATCAGCCCGGGAAAAGTTTTTGTTGTTTTGTTTTTAAGAATTTATATATCTGAAAGGGAAAAAAAAGGCTAATCTTAGTATTGGGGAGCAGAAGCAGGTGGCTCTCTGACTTCCAGACCAAGACCCTTCTCAAAATAAAATAAAATAATGGGGCTGGAAAGATGCCCCTTTTTTTTTTAAAGTCCTGGCTGTCCTGGCATAATTCACTCTGTAGACCAGACAGGCCTCAAACTCAGAGATCCATCTGCCTCTGCTTCCTGAGTGCTGGGCTTACAGGTTTGGGCCACCACACCTGACCCAATTTTCCTTTTTTTTAAGATTTATTTTATTATGTATACAGTGTTCTGCCTCCATGTATGCCTGTAGGCCAAAAGAGGGTACCAGATCTCATTACAGATGATTGTGAGCCACCATGTGGGTGCTGGGAGTTGAACTCAGGACCCCTGGAAGAGAAGCCAGTGCTCTTAACCTCTGAGCTATCTCTCCAGCCCCCAATTTTCCCTTTTTTTTTGAGACAGGGTTTCTCTGTGGTTTTGGAGCCTGTCCTGGAACTAGCTCTTGTAGACCAGGTTGGTCTCGAACTCACAGAGATCCGCCTGCCTCTGCCTCCCGAGTGCTGGGATTAAAGGCATGCACCACCACCGCCTTGTGTCATCAAGGCAGCTGGCTTTAAATGCCTGAGGTCCAAACTGCAAACTGCTCTCCATCATCAGCCCCTGGAGTAGCTGAGACAACAGGTAGACTGGCCATCACCTGGCTAGGAAGTGTTATAATAGGAGGCTGGGATGCTGGGTGGTGGTGGCGCACGCCTTTAATCCCAGCACTCAGAAGACAGAGGCAGGTGGATCTCTGAGTTCAAAGCCAGCCTGGTCTACAAAGTGAGTTCCAGGACAGACAGGGCTGTTATATAGAGGAACCCTGTATAAGCAAACAATAAATAAATAAATAAATAAATAAATAAATAAATAAATAAATAAATAAATGGAAGCTGGAGAGAGGGCTCAGGGTTAAGAGCACTTGATACTCTTGTGGAGGTTTGGTTTAGTTCCCAGCAGCCCCACCTGGCTGCTCACAGCGATCTGTAACTCCAGTTCCAGGGGATCTGAGGACCTCACCTGCCCTTCTCAGGTACTGCACATAAATACTACATGCAAACAAAATGCTGATATACTTAATAAAAATATAAAGTTTTAAAAAGGAAAATCTTGTAAAAGCCACATATGTGCTGCGAGCTAGGAATGAAAATGGGGGCCGGTGAGATGGCTCAGCGGGGAAGAGTGCCTGCCACCAATACCGCTGCTTGGATCTTCTCACGTGCGTGTGCAAACAACCACAGTACAAATATGTGAAAAAAACAGAAATGTAGACTAATCTTGAGCTGACAGAAGCAGTCACCAGAAGCCACAAATATCATTCCATTTGCATGAAAGTTAACAAAGGACAAATCCCAAGTAAATTAATGGCTGACAACTTAGTGGAAGAGAACTAAGGCCTCTCTTGGGGGCGAGGACACATCATGGTAGGAGGAGATTAAGATGGTTACCCAATTCACAGGTTATATTAAAAAGCATTTTATTATACATTTTATTCCTTTGTTATTTTGTATGTGTATGTTTGGTGCTCGGGACTGGGCCTAGGGTCTCATACATTCTAGGAAAACACGATAGCCCTTGAATTATACATTTTAAGAAGGCAAAGCGCTGCTCACGGGAAACCTTACTTCGGCTCCTGGCATCCATGTTGGGCTGCTCACAACTGTTTGCAGTTCTGATTTCAGGGGATATAATGCCTTTTCTGGCCTCCATGAACACCAGACACAGATTGCTACATATGTATAAGTCCAGGAAACGCATGCTGTGGTGGCTCATGCCTGTATTCCCAACATTCTGGAGAAAGAGGTCGAAAGGAAAAAAAATTCAGTCTCTAAACAAAAGCCCTAGTAGAGAAGATGAGTGTGGTAGTGTATTTCTTCAACCCTAGCATTGCAGGGGAATCTGTGTTCAGGGCCAGCCTAGTCTTCACGGGAGTTCCAGGTCAACAGTGAGATTTTCAAAATAAAACAAAGCAACCTCCCCCAAATCTAGAAAACCTAGAAGTAGTTTAACAACACTCATGTTTCCGGGCTTTTTTTTTTTTTTTTTTTTTTTTTTTGCCTCGTGGAGCAATCCCTGCTGGGCTGTACTCTAGCTCTGACACTAGCAGTTGTGACCCCAGAGAACTTTTTGATTCTTCACAGGTGCCCAAGGTGGCTCAGTGGCACGCACCTTGCTGGAAGATGGGACTTTCAGGGTTCGAGTGGTAACAAGGAATCCTGAGCAGAGAGCCGCCCAGGAGTTGAAGCTGAGGGGAGCGGAAGTGGTGCGAGGAGACCAGGATGACGAGGCTAGCATGGAGCTGGCACTGACTGGGGCTCACGCCAGCTTCATCGTGACCAACTACTGGGAGACGTGCAGCCAGGACCGAGAAGTCAAGCAGGTAAAGGTGTGAGAAGATGGGGGCCTGGTTCAGCGTGTCTTGGACACACTGTGGACCCCAGGTGATGTAGAAGGCAGTTTTGACTTCCCACGGAGGGCTGAGCACTTCAGGTCTTGCTCCTTGTCTCTCTCCAAACACAGATGGAGGACACACCCTCTACCTAGCTCTTGGACCCACTCCACCCTATGGCAGATGGGACAAACATCTGACTGAGACAGATTTGTCTCCCTAACCCTGGGAAACCTGTGAACCTCCTGGGGCGACAATAACCATACTCCAGGTAGTCCAAAGCCACAGACATTGTCTCACAGTTCTGAAAGTTGGAGATCCAGATTAAGGTACCAGCAAGGTCACAGTCCCTTCTCACTTGAGGAGTGAGAACCAGTCCTTCTTCCATATCCTCCTGGCTCCTTGTGTTTTATTTTGGCAGGAAGGGGTGAGACAAGGTCTTGCTATGTAGCCCAAGTGCGCTTGGAATCTGTAATCTTGAATGCTAGAATTACAGGCATATGCCACCATGCCTGGCTTGATTTTTTTTTTTCCTTTTATGTTTATGGCATTGTCTATGTTACTTTTCCATTGCTGTGAAGGAACACCATGACTAAGGTAAATTATAAAAGAAAACGTTTATTAGGGCTCATGGTTCCAGAGAGTTTGTGTCCCTGATCATGGCAGGAAGCATGGCAGCTGACAGAGAGGCATGGCACTGGAGCAGTGTCCTGATCCATAGGCACGGCATAAAGCTCAAAGAGCTGCCAGAGTAGAGGCTTTTGAAACCTAAAACCCATCCCCAGTGCCACACACTGACAAAGCCGTATCTCCTAATTCTTCCCTAACAGTCCCGCCAGTGGGACTGAGTTTTCAAGCCTATGGGGGCTGCTCTCATTCAAGCCACCACGTGTCTTGTATGTATGTCTATGGCACCCCCTACATGCATTGCTCACAGAGGCCAGCAGAGCGGATCAAGTGCCCCCTGGAACTGGAGTTACAGACAGTTGGGAGCTGCTGTGTAGGTGCTGGGAAATGAGCCTGGGTCCTCTGGAAGAGCAGTCAGTGCCCTTAGCCAATGAATCATCTCTCCAGACCCTTGCATTTAGGATTCATGTGATTAATAATCTAGGATGATCAAATCTCAAGACTGTTAATGCTTTCTACAAAGGCTTTCTACAAAGACCCGGTCACCAAATGAAATCACATGTACAAGTTTGTGGGGGTAAGATATGGGCAGATCTTTTGGGGGGCTGCGATTTCATACCCCCAACTTTAGTGGCATGGATCGTTGTTTATTAACCAGTAGAGTCACAATGGTTGGACCACTTGTCCTGGTCACACAGCCCAGACGAACCTGAGTGGGCCTTGGTGCTTAACCATCAAGCTGTTGCTTCTCCAAAGGTGACTTTGAGCTCACCAATGAAGTCGGCAGACTTCCGTGGTCAGCAAAGATGGGGCATGCACAACAAAAAGGCTCCTATGCACCCCTTCTCAGGGCAGGCTTGCTCTAAATTTTCCTTTTTCTATTTTTAAATAGGGTCTCATGTAGCTGAGGTTGGCCTTGAACCCCTGATCTTCCTGGCTTCACCTCTGATCTATCCCTTAGTGTGCATAGTTGAAAATATGTGATCTTAAAGGTGACCCTGGAGTTTGAAAGCTTAGTGTAGTGCTGCACTTGTGCAGTATTCCAGAGCAGAGGCTTCCTCGGGGTAGCTGGGTCTGGCTTTTAGCATCACAGGTGGGGCATTGTGGAGTTAATCCTTGAGCAGAGGATGGTTAGCCTTCCTCTTCTTACCCTGCCGTCTCTCCTTCCTGCTTACCAGGGCAAGCTTCTAGCAGATCTGGCCAAACGCTTGGGCCTCCATTATGTCGTCTACAGTGGCCTGGAGAACATTAAGAAGCTGACGGCGGGAAGGCTGGCAGCAGGCCACTTCGATGGCAAAGGGGAGGTGGAGGAGTACTTCCGAGACATCGGTGTTCCCATGACCAGCGTGCGCCTGCCTTGCTATTTTGAGAACCTCCTTTCCTATTTCCTGCCCCAGAAGGCTGCTGATGGACAGAGCTACTTGCTGCGTGAGTGTGCCCTACCCCACAGAGTGAAACACAGCTCGCAGCATAGGAAGCAACAATGGGGTTGTCACCAGATCATGCTCGAGACTGGGAGTCATCTAACTTAGGCAGGCCTCAACATTCTGTGAAATGGGTTTAATATAAAGGTTCCTTAGAGTAATGAGAGAACCAGGCAGGGTTATTACTGCTCATAACAGGAAGCAGAGGATGTAGACAGTACCTGCTGGCCAATCTGTAAACACACTGGATGCCTGACCCAGCTTGGAAGGGAGTTTCGGCCAACTAGCGTCCTGCCAGTGGGTCAGTGGGTTAGAGCAGCTTGGAGAAGAGGCCGAAGCTGGAGGGCCTGGTACCTGGGCTCATTCTCTGCCCTCTGACGATCTGTCACTCACCTTCTCGTGAGGATACTGGTGTTGACAGAGAGTTTGGGAGTGCTATCTGCCCAGTGAATGACAAACCCCTGGGTCAGACTTATAGTTCACAGAACTTGAGTGCTGCTGGCACTACACGAAAACAGACCAGCACTGCTATGTGTGGATGCCCAGAGGACGGGCTGCTGGGAAAACCAGCTGCCAACCCCTTCCCCTGAGGACTCTTATCTGTTCTCAGACTTGCCCATGGGTGACGTCCCTATAGATGGAATGGCGGTGAGTGACCTGGGCCCCGTGGTGCTCAGCTTGCTGAAGAAGCCAGAGGAGTATGTAGGGCAGAACCTCGGGCTCAGCACCTGCAGGCACACTGCAGAGGAGTACGCGGCACTTCTCACCCGACACACTGGCAAGGCTGTACAGCATGCAAAGGTAGGTGCCTCCCGCAGCTCTGAAGGCCCACATCTTGCACGATGCCCCTAACTCCCAAAAGGTTTTTTTTGTTTGTTTCGAGGCAGGTAGGTGGATCTCTGAGCTTGAGGCCAGCCTGGTCTACAGATTGAGTTCCAGGACAGCCAGGTCTACACAGAGAAACCTAAAACCTGTCTTGGGGGCAGGGAGGGTAAATAAAAGTGCACTTAAATGGCCAGGTGGCTTTAAAAAGAGGTGGGACTAAGCCAGGGCTGTAGAAGACCTAAGGAACTCACGAGTTCAGATTGGGATTGGAAGAAAAAAGGAAGAAATGTTTTGGCTTTTGAACGAAGAAGTGATGTGGCTGATTTCTGCTCTGAAGGGCACTGACGGCTTGCATCTCAAGACTCTGAAAGAACAGCCTTTAAATTGATCAGTGCCAGGGAGCCTGGGAGGAGCCACGGTTTCCATGCTTCTGGCTTTCTAGCTGGAAGTGTTCATGTGGTCTCACAGTGAGTGCCCAACTTGGTGACTGCAGGGCCAACCAGCTATACCCTGGCTACCCTAGGCTTGGAAGGAAGCCAAACCTACCTGGTATCACCAGGGCTGTGGAGGAGGCAGATGTGTGAGTTCTCTCTCTGTTTCCAGACAACTCCTGAGGAATATGAGAAGCTTGGCTTCCCGGGAGCCCGAGACTTGGCCAACATGTTCCGTTTCTATGCCCTGAAACCCGACCGGAACATTGACGTAACCCTGCAACTCAACCCCAAGGCCCAGACTTTGGACCAGTGGCTGGAGCAGCACAAAGGGGACTTTGCACAGCTGTGATCTTGAAGCCCTCTTCTGGGGAATGAGAGGTACAACCATCCTTTGTGTATAGTTTTGTGGTTTTGGGTTTTTTCCCTTCAAATAAAACCACTGTTCTCAGAGATGGTTTCCCAAAAGGCCTCTGTCTGTGGGAAGTGAGCTGGAGTGGCAGCTGCATGAAAATGGGCCCTGACGGCACAGAAATGGTAGTAAGAGGCACCAAGTAGTCAGAAGGGCTCATTTGGCACCTTTAACGTAATCAAGTAATGACTCCACTCTCAGGCAGAAAAAAGCCTCATCCAGCCACCAGCCGCAGTGCCTCTGATGCTCCAGCAGGCAGGGCCAGAGGCACTGAGATGGCCTGTGCATTCGTTCTGAATGAGGACAGACTAATGTAGATGTCCTGGACGCTTGTCCTTTTCCCTCTCTTCACCACAACTCTGGACAGGTGTAGCCAAGCTAGGAATAACCTTCAAAGGAGCCTCAAAAAAGAAAGGGGGCTAGACAGATGGCTCAGTCAGTGAAGTGCTTGCTGTGCGAGCATGAAGTCCTGATTCGGGGATCCACTTATGCAAACAGCCAGGTGTTGGGCCTACAGTTGCAGGAAGGTCTCTGGAGCTCACTGGCCTGCCTCACAGGATCAGGCAGGGAGCAATGAAAGAAGGGTGTCCAACATCAGTTTCTGTCCTTCGTGCTCTCACAGGCATGTTCACCTGTACATGTGTGTAACATGTATGCTTACAACACACCCATACAAAGAGAGCGAATGAAACGTGGCAGAGCTGTGGATCATTGTGGAGATGAGGGCGTGGTGCCTGTGGCTAAGACCAACATGATAGGTCGGCTTGCCTCCAAGCCCTTCAGAGGGAGCAACAAAGGCCCAGAAAGCCCAGACACCTGTTGAAATTTCATGGCAAGTCTACGAATTTCCACCTGTGTACGGGCTTGTCTGACCACTGGCACACATCTTTTTACTGTTCTTCCCTGACATCAGACTGCGCCAGCAAGGAATACCAGAGACTCTTGACTGAGGCATATCTTTGACAATTTACTGTGCCATGCCCTAAAATATGGGGTAAACAAAATAGTTAACGTTGTCTTGCCTTGAGGAAACCTTTTCTTTCTTTCTTTCTTTCTTTCTTTCTTTCTTTCTTTCTTTCTTTCTTTCTTTTTTTTTTTTTTTTGAGACAGGGCTTCTCTGCATAGCCTTGGTGGTCCTGGAACTCACTTCTGTAGACCAGGTTGGCCTCAAACTCAGAGATCCACCTGCTTCTGCTTCCACAGTGCTGGACTAAAGGTGTGTGCCATTACCACCCTGTTGAAGAACTTATTTGGGGGGAGAATTTGGTGGTTTTTTTTTTTTTTTTTTGGTTTTTTTTTTTTGGTTTTTCGAGACAGGGTTTCTCTGTGGTTTTGGAGCCTGTCCTGATGGGGGGAGAATTTGTTAAATAGATCTAGCTAGCCTCAAGCTCACAGATCTGCCTGCCTCTGTCTCCCAAGTTCTGGGATAAAGGCATAACCACCATGCCCAGATAGCAATAAGTGAAAATCGACCTGCAGTAATTGACTTTCTTCTTCCACATATGGGTTCCAGGGATTGAATTCAGATAATCGGGCTTTTATCCAGAGTCATCCTGCTAGGCCCCAAAAGTTTAATATGGGGGACTGCTGAGATGGCTCAGCAGTTAAGAGCATCTGCTGCTCTTGCAGAGGACCCGGGTCTGGTTCCTAGCACCAACACAGTAGCCAATAAACCTGTTGTGATTTCAGTTCCAGAAGATGCAATGTCCTCTTCTGGTCTCTGTAAGCACTGCGTGCAAGTGGTGCATAGAAATATGTGGACAAAACACCCCCACACATGGTTTTTTTAAATGCAATATAGGAAAATGCAGCTGAGGACATAGATCAGCAGTAGAACACTTGCCCAGCATGCCTGAGGTCCTGGGTTCAATACCAGATACTACCTTTAGAAAAGGAGTTCCAGCCTGGGCCACAGAGAAAACAAAGTCTGAAAACTAGAACAATCAACAAAGAACACAGTGAGCATGCGCACATTTCTCAGCAGGACTCTCCAATCTACCAGGTTCAAGAGTTTGCTCGCAGAGGAATGCTGTCTTCTGGCAAGGGCTTGCTCTGGAAATGGGGGTAGGTGATCGGCAATGTCAGTACACTAGGTCCACCTTGCTGGCGGGAAGAGAAATCTGAACTAGCAGATGCTGCCAGCTGACTCTCTTGTTGCTTCTGCTGGGCCACCTGCAGGTGCTAGTTTGAACTCTCAAAGAAGAAATGAGCACAATTTTGGTTTTAAATATGTTTTGTAGTAGATCATCTTATTTACACTGATACAGAAATCACTTTACATTCTTAAATCAGACACTAAGAAATGCTTTACTTATGTAAATTATAAAGGAAAAGAATGAAACTACAGAGCAAGTGTTCTTCATTAGTGTGTCTTTCACTAGCTCCAGGACCTTGGAACACACGGAAACCGTAACATGCTTCCAGCAGAGGCTGGAAATGAGACCGCTCTGTGCACGGTGCAGTCCTCACCCAGGACACTGCGCTTTCCCTCCTGACATTGACACAGGAAAAGACAATGATTCTTGTCATTGGGTAATTTAAATATACTTTGGAAATCAAATGTTAGCAATGGAAGGGGGAAAAACCAAGCCCTGGTTGGCAAAGCGCTGGGTCCAGAGGCTGGCGGCTGTCCCACATGACCAGTAACTCTGGTCCAGCAGGGTAGGACACATTTTCCACACCTGCTAGAACAATCTAATCAGTTGTCAGGCAAGCCGCTTCTGAGGTGAAGTGGACAGAGTGACTGAGTTGCCCAAGAGTGCCTCCAGGGCCCTAGCACCCACTCTCCAGCGGCTTGGTACCTTCAATAAAACAAAAACAAACAAACTCCAAGGGGAGTGACAGACACCTCAACAGACCCTGTCAGGGAGGATGGCACTGGCCGGGGTATGCTGTCCCTAGGTCCTAGAGAGGACAGCCTGTCGGGAAAGATATATTTCAGAACCTCCATGAGCTTTGTTGAAAGGGAAATTAATCACTTCACAACGCTGTGCAGCTTAAGGCTTCATTTTGAGCTGTAAGCACGGCCTTTAATTTTTAAGCTCTCTACTACATGCGATTCCATGTTTTTACTGCTGCAAGAAGAGTCCAAGTGTTTTACCCTGTCTGGGCCAGAGCAAGCCACCTACCAGTGGAGAGGATATTTCCACCAGCCAAAAGGACACAAATCACTGCTTAGGGGCTGTCACCATGACCTTTTATGCAGAGGTGTCATCACGTAGGTTTTGCTGTTACTAGGTGGTTCAGAGGGCTCTGTAAGCAGGGATCCCCTGAGCTGCTGTTCTGGGGTCCTCCTGTGTCGGATGCCCTGGCCGTGGAGAGGGGCTGCTGCTCCTGGCCTAGCTTCCAGTAGACCGCTTTCCTGAGCCAAGGAGACAAACAGTTATACTCCACACCTCAGAAGGACTCATCCATGTGGGAGAGGCTCTGTTAATCCCTGGAGAATGGCTGTGTTTGGAGGGTCAAGAGCCCGAGGACCTGGGGTGAGCACAAACTGTCTCCAGGCACAGAACACAAGCACGACCCAGCAGCCCCGGACTTGTACAGTACCATGCTGACTGGATACAACAGGGTGCTAAAAAGCAGGTCAGAGGTGGAGGAGATCTGAGTTCTAGGCTTGACTCCGCCACAATTTGCCTTCTGGACTGTGGGCAAGCTGGTCCTACCATGGAGAGACAGAGCACCTGGGAAATTCAACCCATCGAGGAAGGAATCTAAATTGAATCTGAATGAAGATGTTGACCACTGCAGCCTGCTTTATCCTGATCTGCTCCAAGGACTTAGAGGACACCATATTTGCTATGCTTTTGATTGGCACAGCTTCTGACTTCCTGGGTAGGGTAGGATGGGGTTTGATGTTGATTAAAGTGACCAGAAGAGAGATTAGTTCACAGGAAAACAGGGAAGAACGCTCACAGGTTTTCCTACCTCAGCAGGGGTATCAGGAAGTAAACATTTTCTTAAGTTTGGAAAGGAATCCCTCATTGTCCTCCCCAGCCTCTCGCCTATCCTTGCTTCCTGCGGAGCTATCCATGGTTCTGCCACCTGGGCACAAACAGCAAAAAGAACCAAGGTCAAGACCACACACCTCCTTACAGCAAATGCCTGCCCCGCCTACCCATGTCTAGCTGCTTCGGGGCTGGCATCAAGGAGCAGCCAACAGCCACTCTCAGGCTGGCAGGGGGACCTCGGGTGTTAGCCTGAGCAAATGGACACTCAGTCTCAGGACATCACAGCTCTTCCTGGAGTCAAACCATAGGAGGGAAACAAGAAAAACGGGAGGGTGAGGGACTGTCTGCAACCTGAACAATAACAAAGGCAAACTGGGGCCAAGTCACACAGCTTATACACAGTAGCTCATCACCTTCGCATACTTGATGTGTACACAGAAACAATGTTGTCAGGTCCACCTAGAGTCCCAGAGCCAGCCAGCAGGAAGTAGAACTAAGCTCAAACCTAGCTCAGACTCTTAACCACCAACCTACTGGCTACAAGATAATCAATGAAGCTAAAAAAAAAAAATCCAATTTCTGAACCCACTGTACATTACACTGTCTATGTTGTACATACTGACATGCCCAGGATAACCAACGAGGGAGCAACTCTTACACAGAATCCTCTGCTGTACACTGCCTTGTCTCTCACAATGCCAGTGAGGTGTATATTACTCTTGACATCTAACCCCCACTGCTGCAGATAATGCACAGCTGGCTGGCTGGTTTTTAGGGCAAAGACCGAGGCTACCTAACTCTGCACAAGAAACTTGCCAACCTGGGGGCTGGAGAGATGGCTCAGTGGTTAAGAGCATTGCCTGCTCTTCCAAAGGTCCTGAGTTCAATTCCCAGCAACCACATGGTGGCTCACAACCGTCTGTAATGAGGTCTGGTGCCCTCTTCTGGCCTGCAGACATACACACAGACATAACATTGTATACATAATAAATAAATATTTAAAAAAAAAACTTGCTAACCTTGAAAGACGGAGGCAAACCTTGGCTATGAGTTAAGCTATACACCTATAACATCATTTTGTGTGTTTTGACTATTCTTTATGTGTGACAAGGTGTCATAGCCCAAGCTGGCCTTCGACTCATTTTGTAGCCCAGACTGGCTTTGAACTATTAGGCCTTCTGCTCCACTACTCCTAAGTATAGGTGTGAGCAACCATGCCTGATAATTTCCACATTTATTAAAATTGTGTGTATATGTATGTGTGTGGGGGTGCAAATACAGCTGCATGCAACAGAGTATGTACGGCGGTCAGAGGACAGCTTGTGAGGGTCAGTTCTGTCCTCCCACCAAGTGTGCTCCAGGGATGAAACCCAGGTTGTCAGGGTTGGTAGCAAGCAGGCTTACCTGATCAAACCCAGGTTGTCAGGGTTGGCAGCAAGCAGGCTTACCTGCTGAGCCGTCTCAAAAGCCTTACAGCATGTTTTTAATGTTGCTGATACATGTTGCCTGTATAGTGTACAACCAATTAAAAGAACCTGGTGTGGTTGTATATACATTTTTTAAAGATTTATTTATTATGTATACAGTGTTCTGCTTGCATGTATGCCTATACACCAGAAGAGAGCATCAGATGTCACTATAGATGGTTGTGAACTAACATGTGGTTGCTGGGAATTGAACTAAGGACCCCTGGAAGAGAAGCCAATGCTCTTAACCTCTGAGTCATCTCTCCAGCCCTAGTTGTATATACTTTTAATCCCAGCATTTAAGAGGTAAAAACAAGCAAATTTATTTGGGTTTGAGTCTAGCCAAGGCTATAAAGTAAGGCCTTATTTATAAAAGTAAAAATAAAATAGCCCCAGCTTCCAACAGTTAGCAGGTTTGAGTCAACTGAGGCTCTTTAGAGGGAGGTATCCAAAGCTCAGAGGCACAAATCTGGGAACAAGGGTAGGGTGGGGTCTGTAGTTTTGTGGAACACTTGTCCTATAACACAACAGCCACTGTCATAATAGTAGCTAGGACTGCCTGCAAGATACTCTCAAAATGGGCTAGAGAGATGGCTCAGAGGTTAAGAGCACTGGCTGCTCTTCCAGAGGTCCTGAGTTTAATTCCCACCAACCACATGGTGGCCCACAACCATCTGTACTGACATCTGGCGCCCTCCTCTGGCATGCCGGCATACATCGAGGCAGAATGTTGTATACATAATAAATAAATAAATAAATAAATAAATAAATAAATAAATAAATAAATAAATCTTTAAAGTAAAAGATACTCTCAAAATTGGGCCTTTTAATAATCTTAAAAGATGGATTAGGGAGAGGGTCATGAGACCCTCCTCACTCCCTCACGTACCTCCTGCTGACTACATGTAATTCTACTCCACAGTTCTCGGGAAGGTTAACTGAAAGGGGAACTCCACGATGCTGCTTCCATTAGGTCGCCATCCATGTGTAGGACTTTTCTGCAGTGCGATTATTTGGGGGGTTACCAACATTCCTGTAAGCAGCCCCTCACTCATGTCTGCAAGTAAACCTTAAAAATTCATGGGTCCCCAAGCTAGACATGGGCATAAATGCTTTTGTCTGTCGTTGGTCCCTATCTGGGATGAGGAGACATTTGTTCACACAACATAAACAGCAGGACCACAGCTCACGCTGATGGACCCGAGGTGTGCCCTTTGAAAAGGAATGGTGTTCTGAGCAAACACTAATAAACAAGATCTGGGCAATCAGGAGCTGGAGAGATGGCTCAGCAGAGATTGCTGCTTTTGCAGAGAACCTTAATTTGGTTCCCAGCACCCACTAGGAGGCTTACAACCATTTCTAATTCCAGTTCTACGGAATTCAGTGCCTTTTTATGGTCTCCATGGGCACCAGGCAAGCACAAGCCATACATGAAAGTAAAACACATTAAAAAAAAATACACTTAAGGGCCGGGCAGAGGTGGCGCACACCTTTAATCCCAGCACTTGGGAGGCAGAGACAGGCGGAGTTTGGGACCAGCCTGGTCTACAGAGCGAGTTCCAGGACAGCCAGGACTGTTACACAGAGAAACCCGGTCTCAAAAGACAAACCAACCAAACAAAAAATACATGTAAGTAAGGGGCTGGAGAGATGGCTCAGAGGTTAAGAGCACTGGCTGCTCTTCCAGACGTCTTGAGTTCAATTCCCAGCAACTACATGGTGGCTCATAACCGTCTATAATGAGAACTGGTGCCGTCCTCTGGCCTGCAGGCATGCATGAAGGAGGCAAAACACTGTATTCCTAATAATTTTTTTAAAACACGCAAAAAGTAATCTTTAAAAAAAAAATGGTTGAAATCTGGGTAGCTGGGTAGATGTGGCACATGCCTTTAATTCTAGCACTCAGGAGGAGGCAGGTGGATCTCTCTCAATTTGAGGCCAGCCTGATCTACACAGCGAGTTCCAGGACAGCCAGGGTTATTACATGGAGAAATTATGTCAAAAAAAAAAAACAAAACAAAACCAAAAACAAACAAAAAAATCTGGGTAATCAACAAAACTAGTAGGAACATATCTGAGCTCTAACTTTGCACAGAATCTAGGCCCTGCACAGCACACTGTGCACTTCTAGAGACCAGGTGTGCCCCGCTTCATTTCCGAGCATTCCCTCTTCTACCACAGAAAGGTGTAGATAACATAATAACAGCTCTATAAACCATGGGCTTCCCAGCCCTCCTGAGTCTCCTAAGACAGAATGTGCACAAGTTTTCCATTTCATGTCTTTAGTAAAGCATGGCCCAGTTAGTGTGTCAACACTGTAAATGACCTCTTACGGCACTTCTAATACATGCCAGGCACCCCACTACTGGCTTTGCCACTTGGCCTCACCAAACTGCTTAGAAGCCCTCTATGTTGGTTTTTGAGACAAGTCTCATGTAGCCCAGGCCTGCCTAGAACTCATTACACAGTGGAGAATGATCCTGAACTCTTAACTCCTGCTTTATCTCTGAAATGCTCAGATAATTAGTGCTACTGTTTCTCTCAACTTAAAAAGGTAGTCTGTCTAAGGCTTCACAGCTAACCGTGACAAAACAGGACCATGAACCATCTGACCACTAAACCTAGCCTCTGAGTGGGGCAAAAAAATGCCTGTCACTCCCTTCTCCCCCAATTCTGTTCCTCTTCTTCCCCCCGCCAAAACACGGTTCCTTCATGTAGTCCTTGCTGTCCTAGAACTCACTCTGTAGACCAGGCTAGCCTCAAAATCAGAGATCTTCCTGCCTCTTCCTCCCGAGTGCTGGGATTAAAGGTGGGCATCACTACTACCAGGCTTAATTTATTATTTCATGCATGAAAACAATATATCTTGATCATATTCACCCCCTCCCTCCCCTCCAACTCTCCCCAGCACAAACACTTTGAAATTCTGAATCACATGTTGGTGACCAGTTCTGAGGGCTAGCCTGGAGAGGAGGAGGTAGGATGTACCCTAGGTACCAGGCTGTGAATATGAGCACTTGGCTTCCAAGGCTGCTGTTGCTACTTCTCTCTCTCTCTCTCTCTCTCTCTCTCTCTCTCTCTCTCTCTCTCTCTCTCTCTCCATCTCTATCTCTATCTATCTCTCTATCTATCTATTTATTTATTATGTATACAATATTCTGTCTGTGTGTATGCCTGCAGGCCATAGGAGGGCACCAGACCCCCTTACAGATGGTTGTGAGCCACCATGTGGTTGCTGGGAATTGAACTCAGGACCTTTGGAAGAGCAGGCAATGCTCTTAACCGCGGCGCCATCTCTCCTGCCCTTGCTACTTCTTTTGAGGCAGGGTGGTCTCGAACTCCCAATTCTTCTGCCTTAGCCTCCCTCCTGAGAATCAGGATTCTAAATTTGTGTCACACAACTGGATCTAAACCTGCTTTAAGTAAGTCTAGGACACACTATACTTGAGTGTAAGCAGGAAATTGACTGCTCCAAGGAAGTCTGTTCAAGGTTAAAGAGAACCACTCAGTGCTCCCAGTGATGCTTCCAGCAGGAAAGTAACACAGGAGGGAGGCTAGGGAACGCAAAACATTTCTAGTAAAATTCCAGTTTCCCCATAACTCAGGCAGAAGGGTCTTGAATTCCAGGCCAGTCTCGGCAACACAGAGAGAAAGGTTGTCTTATAGACAAAACCCAAATAAAACAATCAGCTGAACAAAAGTCCAAATCAAAAGCAAACAAACAAAACCCTATAATTTTGCTAACTGTCTGAAATAAGAGGTTGGGTCTAGGAAAAACTGAGTACGGGTGAAGTGGCCTGGAAGTGGTGCTAACATGCAGTGCAGTACTGCAAGTGAACCGGTTGTAACATTAAAGCACTTGGTGTCTGGTTAAGCTATAGACACAGTCTGCTGGGATTTCCACGTCCACTATCATCTCTTCTTTCAGAGAACTCATCCTCCCTGTACTCCACTGCAAAAACTGCCCAGCTCTGCACACACAAATCTAAAGCCATTCCAGACCGGAGAACTCCATCCAGGTTCCCACAAAACAAAATGATGCAATGAGGCAGAAACATGTGCAGCCTGGGCACAGCCTGTCCCAACCTGCTGATCAACAGAGGCCTCAGCTGAAATACAGCTACGGGGGACAGCAAAGCTCCAGCCAGACATGAGCCACTCGTGTTCTCAGAGCATGACATCTGACCTTGGGTAACATGTTCACTGACTCAGGAGATCAAAGCTATCCCGTATCCTTGATAGCTTTTTACACGGTTTATTTTGGAATCCTGGTAAAGCATTTGAGGTCAGAAAGGCACAGATCTGTCCAACTGATTTCCCTCTTAAGCTGTTACAAAGAACTCTTGGAGGGAAGTGCCCAAAGTCACAAGGCAGATGGCAGAACCAAGGCTAGAACTCAGAACAGCAGCTCTGATATAGAGCTGTGGGCAGGAGGCAGTCCTGTGGTTTCTAAGCACACGCATGCAGTGAAAGACAGAAGCTCAATGGGGTACGGTCTCACTCCCACGGGTCACCTCTTCCAATGATAATTTTGGGGGCCTATGGGAACTCAAGTAGAAATCAAATGTGTTGTGAATTGTCTGTCAACCCTTCAGAGATTCAGAGGTCCCTTATGTCACCACATTATTCCCAGGATCCTTACCAGTACTTGTCTGAGTGACCCCATTTACTGTCCCCTCCACATCAGTCTCATCCTCGGCATAGCTCAGGATCAGGTTCTGCTGCCTACTGGTTAGCCTCCTGTGGACCAAGAACAGTTAGAGGCCAAGCACTTACGCCACACAGCTCTGGAAAGGACACAATGCAGCTAAGTTTCTTGCTCAGGCGGGGTACACACCAAGCTAGTGGTGAGGGACTGAGGGCCACATCTGTCTACAACTTTGAGTTGTTTCAACTGTCATCACTGTTATGCTAGCCACTTACAGGGGTGAGGATGGGGTGTGCGTGCTGTATGTGTGTCTATGGGCAGCAGGTAAGAAAGTAATCTCATGCCAGACAGTGGTGGCACACACTTTTAATCCCAGCACTCAAGAGGCAGAGGCAGGTGGATCTCTGTGAGTTCGAGGCCAGCCTGGTCTACAGAACGAGTTCCAGGACAGGCACCAAAGCTACAGAGAAATCCTGTCTCAATGCCTTCCCCCTCTCCACCAAAAAAAGGAAGAGAAGAAAATAACCTCACAAAAGGCACAACAGCTGGAACTGGCTTCCCAGGTGGAGGAGCAGAGCAGAGCACATGCTGAGTGCCACAGCATTCTGTCCAGCACACATCAGGAGTTTAGCACCTGTGTAGTTGACACTTCCCCAACACAATGAAGCCAACCTGCTAGATCCACTGTTCAGATGGGAAATAACAGGCTGGACAAAACTGACTTTAAGGAAGAAAAAAAACCTGCGCAAGACAAGAGCTCAAAGGGCAGCAAAACTGCTGTGTGCTGGAACTGGCAGGTAAAAGGCTAGAAGGGTACCTGCTCACTGTGTCTGTGTGTGCAGAGTCTGGCCATCTTGGCCACAGTCTTAGTGGACACTTACTTTGGAACTCTGATCTTGATGTGAATGTAGTGGTCTCCATAGCCATAGCTATTAATCCGGGGGATGCCTTTCCCAGACAAGCGAATCTTCTGGTCTGTCTGAATCCCAGCAGGGATCTATTGAAAAAGGAATGCACTGATGTTCCCTGGTCCCCACTATCCAAAAATAAAGCATTTCCCTATACAGAGAAAAGCATCTTCAAGGAAGGATTTGCACCGGTGGTCAGAACAATCTAGCCACATTTGTGGACAGCTGAGTCCACAAAACAGATGTGAGGAGTGAAGCAAAAAGACTTGGGAGCAAACAGCTGAAAGTAAGTATGAGCCTGAGCTTGCTCCTTTACTCTCGGGGGCTGCACATCAAGGAGCCTGGTGGAGAGCCCACAGTGACCACAGGCATGGCCTAAGGCATGCCCAAAGTCTCCGTACCCAGAGTCTGAAGAAAGCCCTGATATATAAATATATATAAGTATAATGGTATTAGGGTGGGAACAGGAAGCTGGCCACTACAGCTGCAATTAAAACTAGAGGTGGTCTGGAAGCTGGAGATACGGCTCAGTGGTTAAGAGCACTGGCTGCTCTTCCAGAGGACCCAGGTTCAATTCCCAGCACCCACATGGCAGTTCACAACTACCTGCAACTCCAGTCCCAAGGGATCTGGCATCTTCATACAGACATACATGCAGGCAAAACATCAATGCACATAAAAAATAAGTAAATCTTTAAAAAACAAAACAACAACCAAAAAAAACCCCCCAAAACCTAGAGGTGCTCAAGAGAGTAAGACACCCGCCCCCAGACAGACCCAGAAGAGGGATGTGAACAAAGAGCACCTGCTGCGGTGTAGTAACACGCCCTCAATTCCTAGGACCTGGCCAGAGGAAGAGGAGACAGAGACAAAGAACCGTTGCCAACAGTAAACAGAAAGGCCTAGAGTGGTAATTACTACTCAAGGAACAGCCAAAAGCTGTTAGTGTCACAGGCTCCAGCGTCTCTTCTACTCTTAGAATCCGTAACAGGCTGGACTCAGGTTTGGGACCACCTCAGCTTTTTCCCATTTTAGAAAAGACTAACTGGGCATGGTGGCACACACATGTAATCACAGCACATGGAAGGGGAAGGCATTTGGATTCAAGATCAGCTTAGGGGGGGCTGGAGAGATGACTCCGTGGTTAAGAGCATTGCCTGCTCTTCCAAAGGTCATGAGTTCAATTCCCGGCAACCACATGGTGGCTCACAACCATCTGTAATGAGATCTGCTCTGCTGCCCTCTTCTGGTCTGCAAACACACACAGACAGAATATTGCATACCAAATAAATAAATAAATATTAAAAAAAAAAGATCAGCTTAGGGTACATACACAAAAAGCATCAGTCTCAAAAAGGAAAGAAAGAAAAGAGAGGAAGGAAGACTGACAAGATGCCAGGGTGCAAAGACCTCTTACCGTCACATTGATTGTCTCATATAAGCCCTGCGCTTTGGCTGTACCCCCAAGAATAGCTTGAGCTATTGAAATAAAGAGGTCGGAGTGGATGTCTGCGCCGTCCCTCCGGAACACAGGGCTTTTCTGCACCTAAAGCCAAAGAGAAGACAAGTGTGAGCACTGTGGAAGTGCTGCGTGAGGCTGGACAGCAGCCACGTGTCCTGCTGACCTGAGCTTGGGGCCCCTTTGCACTTAAATAAGATAGCACAGGGAGACCTATACCTGAGCAGTGGAAGAAGCACCCCAGGGCTCTGGAGGGACACATCCTCCAGGCATACTGCACAGCAGGGCACTGTCACTCAGCCTCCATCACAGCCTTTCAATTATAAAAGTAAATAAGAATGCAATTTGGCATTCTAGTTTTCCCCTGAATCTTACCTAATTAGAAAGATGACTAAACACAGACCAATACATCTACAAAGATAAAAATGATTTACAGGGGCTAGGGAAGTGCCAGCCACACAAGTATGAGGATCCATAACACTCATGTAAAAGCTGAGCATTGGCCGAGTGGTGGTGGTGCATGCCTTTAATCACAGCACTGGGTGGGGGGGGAACAGAAGCAGGTGAATCTCTGCGAGTTCAAGGCCAGCCTGGTCTGCAGAGTGAGTTCCAGGATAGTTTTACAGAGAAACCGTGTCTTGAAAAAAAACAAACAAAAAAACTCAACCAAACAAGCAGAAAAAGCTAGGCCATGGTAGTAGACATTTGTGAGCCCAGTGGCTGCTCTGTGTGTGTGTGTGCGCGCTCGCGCAGGTGGATCTCTTGAGCTCACTAGCTAGAAAGCCTGGATGAATCAATGAGCTCCATCTGCAGCAAGAAACTGTCTCAGAAAATAAGGAGAGAGAAATCTTAATTACCTGTTTATCTTTGCGGTGCTGGAGACAGAATACATGGCCTTGCACACACAGGCACACCACCACTAAACTATAGCCCAGCACCTACCTTCATCTTCGACGTCTCAGTCTGGAGGACTCACTCTTCATGCTATTTTTATATACTGTGCTATCTTTGGTTTGAGAGGTGATCTCACTATACATAGATTCCAAATTCATGGACTTATGTAAACCTAGGCCTCAGCCTTGCACGTAGTGAGACTCCAGGGAAGGATCACCATACCCAGCTTTGCCACTGGGTTTATTTTTATTATTTGGAGGAGATGGGATGTTTTTTGAGACATGATCATCAAACCAGGCTGGCTTCAATTCTCTGAGGTCGAGGATGACTGAATTTCTGATCCTCCAGCTTCTACTTCCCAAGTACTGGGATTACAGGTAACACCATTGCCAGTTTTATACAGTGTTGATGACCGAACCCCAGGCCTTGTGCATGCAAGGCACTCTACCTACTTCCTGAGTCTTATTTTAGTTTTCATTTTTAACCTTGTTTTTAAAGACAGGGTTTTGGGGCCTGGAAAGATGGTTCTTCAAGAGGATCTGAGTTTGATTCCCGGCAACCATGTCAGGTGACCTGTAACTACAGCTTTAGGGAATCTGACAACTCTGGCCCTTTAAACACCTGCACCCATGTGCGTATCCTTTGATACACATATACATACACGTAATTTAGAAGTAAACAATTTTTTTAAAAAAAAAGGTTAGGGTTTTATTGTATAGCCCAGGCTGCCTCCACATCCCAAATGCTAAGATTATAGGCATGTACCACTATACCTAGTACTTGATTCAAATAATGTAGTATCTCTCATACAGAAAAAGACAAAAAAAACAAAAAAACAAAAAAAACCCACAAAAACCAAAAAAATATATTTTTAAAAAGGGAAGGAAGGAAGAAAGAAAAAGAAAAATGGCAAACTGTACACCTACAACCAAGCTTACAGAATTAAAACATTACAAACATGCTGGACCAAGGGGTACACACCTATAATACCAACATTCTAGAGGCTAAGACAGGACAATCATGAGTTTCAGGCCAGCCTGAGCAACGCAGGGAGATCCTGGCTCAAAAGCAGGGAAAGAAAAATTACAAATTATAACTTCCGGGCTGGAGAGATGGCTCAGTGGTTAAGAGCTCTGCCTGCTCTTCCAAAGGTCCTGAGTTCAATTCCTGGCAACCACATGGTTGCTCACAACCATCTGTAATGAGGTCTGGTGCCCTCTTCTGGCCTTCAGACATACACACAGACAGAATATTGTATACATAATAAATAAATATTTAAAAAAAATTATAACTTCCTTTATGGTTCTCAGTTAATTACTATCTTGAATTTAGCATTTATAAACCCTACAGGCATCCTTCTACCATACTGTCTCTCTCCTTCCTGAACAGCACATAATCAGTGTCGCCCAGCTGACACCTCTGTGTAGCTAGTCCCTTGTACTTTACAGCTTGTAACAATCTGCTTTCCTCCCCTCAAGTACCCGTGGTTCTTTCCTTCTGAAGATTGATAATATTCTTTTTTTTTTTTTAATTTGTTTTTTTGAGACAGGGCTTCTCTGTAGCTTTAGAGCCTGTCCTGGAACTAACTCAGAGATCTGCCTGCCTGTCTCATGCGTGCTGGGATGGGATTAAAGGCGTGCACCACCACCACACCTGGCTAGGTTTCTAACTTGTTGGTGTTGTGAGGATGGGATTAAAGGAGTGCACCACCACCACACCTGGCTATGTTTCTAACTTGTTGGTGTTGTGAGGATGGGATTAAAGGCGTGCACCACCACCACACCTGGCTATGTTTCTAACTTGTTGGTGTTGTGAGGAAGTTTCTCTGCATCCAGACTTGAAAACAAGAACCACACCCCAGCAGCCTTTCCTGAATTTGAAACAGTGACACCTTGGCACATGAACTGTCTGCCTCACTACAATGAGGAACCTCAGCTGTATCCACTGACAGAACAAGGACCCAGCAGAAAGTGACAGGCAAGCACCTACCCTGAATGTGACAAAAATTTCTCGTTTTCCCACAGGCATCCTTATGGTCTGACCATCTTCAACTCCTAGGAAAACAAAAGTCCCAAATAGCAGTTGTGGTAGGGGCCTCGCACAGTGATGTCTACCCAGGAAACCCACTTGACCAGGTTTCTTGTCTTATTTTGGAAATGGGGTCTCCTCCTGCCTCAGCCTCCTGGAATTAGCAGCTGTCACGACATAACTAGCTGGTCTCCTGTTAAGGCCAGTCCTCACTGCACGAAGACAGAAGAGACAGGACAGAAAACCGGAACAGGAGCTGCAGCATCCCAAGGTGGGAGCAGAGTGGGCGCACTGTAAGGATGTCTGGTCTAAAGGAAGGTTCTAGTTCCTCCTCCAACCTGGGACCTAGGCCCTCAGGTCTAGCTCTGCAATCATGCAGACAAGGCACAACAGAGCTGGCCCATCTCCCGGGCAGTGGCCCACCTGCAGGCACAGGGATCGTCACTCGCTTCTTCTGCTTGGCTTGTCCTGCTCCTCTGCAGACCACACAAGGATTTGTGATGATGGAGCCCCGGCCACTACATCTCCGACATGTGGAACGCATCACAAAAGGGCCTGTATTGATAGTTTCCTGAGGAAAAGAAGGGAAATGCTGAGTATGTAGGTGCATTGTTTTATTAAACAGTGTTTTACTGAAGGTTTATCTCCAGGTTAAGTGACACAGTTCTATGATCCCAACATATGGGGCAGGGGTAAAGGCAGTAGATTAGAGGATCAAGGCCAACCTGGGTTACAAGAGACTCTGCCCACCCCCAACTCACAATAAGGAGGGTGGGTAAGAATAAAATATATCATATACATGTTGTGAGCTGCCATGTGGGTGCTGGGAATTGAACCCAGGCCCTCTGGAAGAACACTCAGTGCTCTTAACCGCTGAGCCATCTCTCCAGCTCCAAGGATGGACTTCTTGTGTGCATGTGCTGCCATAAAACACACTGCCTAAGAAAACAGCTATAGGTGCTCACACTGCTAATTTGAACTCTTTTTTTTTTTTTTTGGAGGAAGAGGGATGGGGTAGCCCAGGCTAGACCCAAACTTGCTATGTAGTAGAGGATAAACTTGAACTTCTGACTCCACCTACCAAGTGCTGGGAGTACAGGTATATACTATCACGCCCAGTTCTAAAGTCAAAAAAAATTTTAATTAAAGATGTAGCTGCTGGGAATTGAACTCAGGACCTCTGGAAGAGCAGTCAAATGCTCTTAAGCTCTGAGCCAGCTCTCCATCCTCATATATATCACTGATTGGCTTTCTCTGCACTATCTCCCATGGCTCACAACCGTCTGGGGTTGAATTCAAGGCTTTCGCTGAGCATGACGGCTGACGTTTGTTCTCACAGCACTAAAGAGGTGGGAAAATGAAGATTGCCTCATGTTCAAAGTCAGCCTGAGGTCCATATTCAGTTCCAAGTCACCCTAAATTAGAGTTAAATCCTATCTCAAACAAAACAATATATGAATTCATGGCTTGGTGTATACTAAGAACATGTTCACCAATTAGAAACAATCCCAAGAACTCTAAATATGGAATGCCTGTACATGGTACAGAAGAAAAATTCTGAATTTGAAGCTAGTCTGGTCTATACAGCAGGTTTCTGATCATCAGAACTACACCTCAAGACCCTGTCTCATTAAATAAAATAAAATGTCGGGCAGTGGTGGCATACACCTTTAATCACAGTGCTCAAAGGTAGAGGCTGGCAGATCTGTGAGAGAGTTACAGGACAGACAGGGATACACAGAGAAACCCTGTCTTGAAAATCAACAACAATGACAACAGAAAAAGCCCACATATATAAAATGGACAGACAAGACAGCTCAGCAGGTAAAAGCACTTGCTACCAAGCCTAACGACTTGAGTTCAAACACTGGGTCCCACACGATGGGAGAGAACTGACTTCCACAAGTTGTTGTTTGAATGCTACATATAGGCCATAACACACATGCACACACACAATAAACAAATAAATGTAATAAAAAAAAGATTTTTAAAAATTATAACCCGACATGATCACACGTGCTTATAAATTCCAGCACTCCAGAGCCTGAAGCTAGAAGTCTGTCTGTCCAGCCTCTAATTTGACAGGGAAGAATCCTAGCACTTGGAAGGTGGAGAAAAGATTACAGGTTCAAGATCATCCTTGGTTAGCACCTAGCCCAAGCCCAGCCCCAGAAATCTAAATAAAGGCCCTCCTAGAACAGAGAAAGGAATGGTTGGAGCCCCCCTTACCATGCCGGAGCCGCCGCAGTAGTGGCAGTGCTGCACTTTGGTTCCAGGCTCATTCCCCTTGCCGTCACAGCGCTCACAGGTATCCGTGATGTCCACGGTGAACTCCTTGTTGACGCCCTTGGCAGCTTGATTGAATGTCAATTCCATGATGTACTGAAAGGTATGGCCTGTCACTCTGCTGTTTCAGGACAGGGGGACCCTGGCCAGTACCTGTAGTTACTCCATAACTACCAAACACATGCACATGTATACTCTACCAGGTCAGTAAGAATAGGTGCTATTGCCGGGTGATGGTGGGGCACATGCATTTAACCCCAGCACTCGGGAGGCAGAGGCAGACAGATCTCTGTGAGCTCAAGGCGAGTTTCAGGACAGGCTCCAAAGCTACAGAGAAATCCTATCTTGAAAAAAAAAATAGGTGCTGTTCACTTAGCTGACCCAGCTTTACACATACGGATTTTAAAATGTATTAAGTGAAAATTAATTCTTCAAGAGCTGAAGCAGGACTAATATCTGCATGTGGCGTTTGCTTTGGCCTAAATCCTTGGTTTTCATCTTAGTACAGTGTCTGGAAAGCAGTGGACCTTGAAGAGGTGTGGCCTGGTGAGAGATTTTACGTCACTGGAGATGTGTCATCAAAGAGGATTTGGGTGCCAGTCTGCACTCCTTCCCTTCACAATCAGGATCAGGTGAGCAGCCCTGCTTTCCCACATTCCCGCCATTATATAAGACCTTACCCAGGCCCTGAAACAGTGGGACCAACAGACCCTTCATTCAAATCTCTACAATTGTAAGCCAAAAGAAACCTTTCCACTTGATTTTATTTTGTTTTGCCTCTATGTATGTGCACCACATGTGTGCCTACTGCCCAGGGAGAAGAGAAGCAAAAGCAGGATCCCTGGAACTCGAGTCCTCTGCACGAGCGCGTGTGCTCTTCACCTGCCGAGCCGCCCGACAGCCCCACCTTTAGAGCTGTCTCAGGTATGTTCTTACCGCAACAGAATTAAAACAGTACTAACGAAAAGCTGGAATGGTCCGTAACTGTGACTTCCTTCCTCGACTCTGACAGCGTCTCATTAGGACAGAGCTCTGGAAGATCTCGCCAGCAGTCTCTTCCTGCTGGGCTGACTGAGCTTCCCAGGCTAACTGGGATGTTCTAGGGCAGTGTTCTCAACCTTCCTCATGCTGTGACCCTTTAGAACAGTTCCTCATGCTGTGGAGACTCCAACCATACAATTATTTCATTGCCACCTCGTGACTGTAAGTTTGCTACTGTTATAAATCATAATCTATATCTGACAGGCAGCCCCACAGGTGGAGAGTGCTGCTTAAGATAAAATCACTCTGCCGAGGGTCTGAGAGCCTTCAATGCCACCTGACTGTTAATAACATCACAACGTACACCTTCATTACTACCTACAGGGTTTTTCTAAATATTCCTAAATTTCTTCTGCCAAATGGCTGCCTCTGGATCATTCCATTGCCTTTCTGAGAAACAGAAACTAAACACTGTCTCACTTTTGCTTAAAAGTTAATCATTTAAAATAAGGCACACTGTACTTGATGGCACACGTCTTTTAATCCCAGCACTTGGGAAGCAGAGGCAGGCAGATTTCTGTGAGTTCAAGGTCAACCTGGTCATAGTGAGTTCCAGGACAGCCAGGGCTACGATGTGAGACCCTTTCTCAAAAACACAAAAATAAATTTAAAAATAAAGAAAGAACTTACTTCCTGAGGCTGATCAAACACAGTCTGGAAATCTCCAAAAGGAGATGACGAGAACTCCCCAAAGATCTTCCTGAATAGCTCTTCCGGGTCAACAGAGGGCCCTCCTCTCCACTGGCTCTGCCCAGAGCTGCTGGCTCCAGAATCAAAGCCAGCTGAGCCATAAGTATCATAACGCTTCCTCTCTGCTTCATCAGACAACACCTACAATGAAAGATGACACAGCAATCAGGCATTTCTGGGTCTTCTAAGGCTCAGGCACACAGACAACAGCTCACGCCAGGTAAGTCTATCACGTTTACTAAGTGGTCTTTTTTTTTATTTTTAAATTATTATTTATTATGTTTATAACATTCTGCCTGCATGTATGCCTGAACACCGTAAGAGGGCATCAGATCTCAAAACAGATGGTTGTGAGCCACCATCAGGGCCTCTGGAAGAACAGTCAGTGCTCTTAACTGCTGAGTCCTCTCTCCAACCCCCTTACTAAGCAGTCTTATGTGCAAAACATTCTACAAAAGCCAGGCATTGTGAGTGGTGAATGCCTGTAATCCCACCAATCAGAAGGTTAAAGCAAGGAGATGAGCTTGAAGATAGTCTGGGTTGCACAGTGATACCCTGCTTCAACAAAAAACAAAATCACATTGGACCTCAGTGGTGCGGCATTTGTTAAGCATGCATACAGCCCTGGGTTCAGTCCTCAGGGCAATAAAAACAGGAAAATAAAAAAATGTAAAAATTAGTTGAGTAGTGGTGGTGCATGCCTTTAATCCCAGCACCCAAGAGGCAGAGGCAGGTGGATCTCTGTGACTTCGAGGCCAGCTTGGTCTACAAGAGCTAGTTCCAGGACAGCTATTTAGGCTTGCAGCCCCAGACCAGGCTGCTATCACTGGCCTCCCATTCAAAGGCTTCCAGCTTCTTACACGGAGCAGCCACCAGTTTCTCTGATGTTACAAGCTACAGGTTGTCAATGTGGTACTCCTCAGCAGATGATCTTTTTTACAAATAATTTTTATGAGCCTGGCATGAAGACTCATGTCTTTAAGGAAGCAGAGGCAGGCAGATTTCTCTGAGTTCAAGGTCAGCCTATCTACAGAGTGAGTTCCAGGACAGCCAGGGCAGTTACACAGAGAAAACATATTGTGGAATATTAGCTTAAGACATGCTACATTTGTTTATTCTATGGAATATTTGTTTAATGACGATTTCGTTTAACTCGGTGAAGCTATGCTACTTTGCCTGCCTAAAACACCTGATTAATAAAGACCTGAATGGCCAATAGCAAGGCAGAAGAAAGAAATAGGCAGGGCTACCAGGCAGAGAGAATAAATAGGAAAAAAATCCAGGCTGGGGTAGAGAAGAGAAGAGGAGGACATCAGGGGCTGGTCACCCAGCCACACAACCAGTCATGGAGTAAGAAGGGAAGAAAGACATATATAGAAATAAAAAAAGGTAAATAGCCCAGAGGCAAAATATAGAAGAGAAACAGGTTAATTTAAGTTAGAAAAACTGGCTAGAAACTGGCTAATGCCAGGCTTTCATAAGAAAGAATAAGTCTCAGTGTATTTATTTTATTTGGGAGCTGGGTGGTGGGCCCCCAAAGAATAAAACAAACAAAAGCCCAACAACCACAAAACCCTGTCTTGAGAAACATAATAATAATTTATATTTTATTTTATGGGTATGGGTACTTTGTCTACATGTATGTCTACATACCACTTGTGTGCCTGATGCTCTCAGAAGTCAGCAGAGGGCATTGGATCTCTTAAAACTAAAATTATAAGTCAGATGGTGATGGCACACACCTTTAATCCCAGCACTTGGGAGGCAGAGGCAGGTGGATCTCTGTGAGTTCAAGGCCAGCTTGATCTACAAGAGCTAGTTCCAGGCTCCAAAGCTACAATGAAACCCATCTCGAAAAACCAAAAAAAAAAAAAATAATAATAATAATAATAAAAAGAAAGAAAGAAAGAAAGAAAGAAAGAAAGAAAGAAAGAAAGAAAGCAAGCAAGCAAGCAAGCAAAAACCTTGGAGTGTTGTAGGTGGTTGTGAGCTGCCATGTGGGTGCTAGGACTGAACCTGAGTCCTCTAGAAGAGCTGCCAATGCTCTTAACTAATGAGTCATCTCCACAGCACTCTGCCCCCCCTGCAGCTGATCTAAAGAGCTAATTTAATAAATCTCTTATGACTACATATATCCTATTAGTTCTACTTCTGTAGAAGGCTCTAGCACAGATTAGCAGGGGATAAAACCTTCATACCTCTGAGTTGTGACTCTTTTTATAAGTGGACATCTCCTAGTTCCTTGAACATAGAAACTCTTGACATGTGCAGAACCCCCTAGAGTCAATCAAGTCCAAGAGGAATGGTGTGGTGGCCAGAATGAAAATGGCCTCATAGGGTCATAGGGAGTAATAAAGCCTAACTAAAACAAATGGCCATTCTCCAATAACTCCGTAATTGGTTAGTGGCTCTTTCACAGACATGTTTTTCTGTATTTTTATATAATATCCTACTTTTTTTTTTTTTTTTTTTTTTTGGTTTTTCGAGACAGGGTTTCTCTGTGGTTTTGGAGCCTGTCCTGGAACTAGCTCTTGTAGACCAGGCTGGTCTCGAACTCACAGAGATCCGCCTGCCTCCCAAGTGCTGGGATTAAAGGCGTGAGCCACCACCGCCCGGCATGATATTCTACTTTTAAAATTGCTACCAAATAACGGCTAGGTATAACTGGGATGTATCAAGATCAGCTATCAATATGAATTACCCAAGGAGCTTCACTGATACAGATGAACCCTGTTCCTGGTTTTGTATTGAGATGGGCTGTGTAGGCCTGGCTGCCCTTAAACTTGCAGAAATTCTCCTGCCTCAGTCTCACCACTGCTAGAATTACAGATTTACCACCACTCCTGGTGTCTTCTTTTTTTAAAAAATTATATCTATTTATTTTGTGTACATGTGTGAGTATTTGAATGTCATGGCACTCAGGTGGAAGTCAGAGACAATCTGTGAAAGATGCTTCTCTCTGTCCACTATATGGGTACTGGAGATTGAACTCAGGTCATCAGATTTAGCAGCAGATCCATATACCCACTGACCCATCTCACCAACCTTGTTTCTTCACTGAGATTCTAATTCAGCAGAACTAGCATAAGACTTCAGCAGGAACAGACTGAACCAGATGACACGGCAAGTCCTTACCTCGTATGCTCGTGCCACTTGGGTAAACTTTTCCTTGGCTTTGGGATCATCCTTGTTTGAGTCCGGGTGATACTTCTTGGCAAGCTAAGGGGGAAGAAAGTACATTACTATAGATATAAAGCAGAACCCAAATACTTGCCGCAGTTATGACTCTTTACAGCATTTGTCTCTCTTAAGAGAGCAAAAAATTCTTTTGTGTGTTTTCAAAACAGGGTTTCTCAGGATAGCCCTGGCTATTCTAGAACTCACTCTGAGGACCAGGCTGACCTTGAACTTGAGAATCCGCTATCTCTGCCTCCCGAGTGCTGGGATTAAAGGCATGTGCCACCACTGTCCAGTGCAACATTTTTTTATTTTTATTTATTTATTTATTTTGAGACAATGACTCTCTGTAGCTTTGGTGCCTAGGACTTGCTCTTGTACACCAGGCTGTCCTTGAACTCACAGAGATTCACCTGCCTCTGACTCCAGAGTGCTGGAGTTAAAAGTGTGTGCCACCACCACCTGGCTTTTTTTTTTTTAAAGATAGATTTAATTATTTATTTATTTTGAAGTGTTCTGCCTGCACACCAGAAGAGGGCACCAGATCTCATTACAGATGGCTGTGAGCCACCATGTTGCAGGGAATTGAAATCAGGACCTCTAGAAGAGCAATCAATGCTCTTACCCACTGAGCCATCTTTCCAGTCTCAGTGCAACTAATTCTTAAAACAAGATTTAAAACTTGAAAAGAAATCATTCTTTTAAAGATCTATATTTCTCATCTACCAGAAATCTTTCAAAAATAGTTAACTAAGATCTGGAGAGATGGCTCAGGGACGAAAAGCATTTAATACTCTTGCAAAGAGCTGGATTTGGCTCCCAGAACCCATATAACAGCTCACAACTGTCTAAAACTCCAGTTTCCAGAGATTTGATGCCCTCGTTTGACCTCAGAAGGCACCAAGCATATATACAGTACACATACATACATTAGGCAAATACACATGCACAGAAATTAAATCTTAAAAAAAAGTTGACTAGCTGGGGAATGATGGCCCACACCTTTAATCCCAGCACTTGGAAGGCAGAGACAGGAGGGTCTCTGAGTTCAAGGTCAGCCTAGTCTACAGAGTGAGTTCGAGAACAATCAGGGCTACAGGGGAAAACCTGACTAAAAAAAACAAAACAACTAACAAACAAAAAACAGCATTAACCGATACAATATAGTATACCAAACGCACCCAACACTTTATTTTTCTCATATAACTCCACAGGATCAGCAGCTTGTGACCTGCCCAAGTGTGCTACGTACCAAGTCAATGGGGACCAGACAAGATCAACAGCAATCTGGGCTGAAGAGATGGACTGAACAGCAATCAGTGCTAAGAACACATACTTCTTTCCCAGAAAATTTGAATTTAAATCCCAGGCATGGCAGATGGTTCACAGCTGCCTATAATTATAGTCCCATGGGAATCCAATACCTCTGGTTTTTTGTTTTTCGAGACAGGGTTTTCTCTGTGTAGCCTTGGCTGTCCTGGAACTCTATAGACCAGGCTGGCCTCAACCTCAAGAGATTGGCCTGCCTCTGCTTTCTGAGTGCTGGGATTAAAGTGTGCGCCACCACCGCCTGGCAACCAGTGCCCTCTGTGAACACCTACATTCTTGTACACATGTCCATACGCAGACACATACCACAATTTTAAAAATTAAAATAGACACAAATATATATAAAGATCACCAGCAATCTTTCTACAAACTTGTCAGTCAATCTGAGACCAATACAGACCTCAAGATAGGCTTTCCTGATATCTTTCCGGCTGGCATTTCGGGGCACTCCTAATATCTGGTAATAATCTTCGGCCAAAGAAGCGCTTGTGTGGAAGGAAGCAGTACAAACAAAAGGGAAACTTTTTGTTCCTGGAAATGAAACGAGAAAGTCAGTCTAGGAATTTGTCCAACAAGAGGAAATTATAAACGAGCAACTATGGAATACCTGTGAAAGATCAAACAAGACTCAGCTATAGGGTCTGTTCAGTTTTCAGCATACTAGAAGCCAAACTCAATGAACTTCAAATGAGGGCACAACTTGGGGACATAGCTCAGTAGATACATTGCTTACCAAGCATGCATAGGGCCCTGAGCTTGATTCCCAGCACTGAAAAAACTCAGCATAATGGTGCATGATGAGCATGCCCATAATCCTAGCATCAGGGAAAAGGAAGCAGATGACAGAAGTTCAGTTCACAGCTACATAGGAAGTTTTAGGACAGCCTAAAATACATGACACCCTGTTTCCAATTAAAAACAAAAACACAGCCAGCTGGGTGGTAGATTCTTAGTGAGCCTATATTCAGCCTCCTCTTTACTTGATAGCAGCCTGGCTGGTTAACCTCCAAGTCCTTCCACTACCTAGAGGATGAGTCTATCAGTGGCAGAAGTTTGGCCGTGAAAGCAGCTCCAACAACTGCAGCAGAGAACTTACGTAAAACTGTGTAGATAACCACGGGGCTATACAAGGTGGATGTCTTTGAAAACCTGAAGCCATCAATGGCTAACAATATTAGGAAGAACTTATTTAGTTAACTCTTTGGTTTCTGTTGTTGCTTTATCCAAGACATGTCCAGTAAATGTCTTGCTTTTTGTGAACCCAGGATTATTTTCCATGTTGTTTCAAGAATCCCCAATGTAAGTAGCAAGTTACTGTTTTCTTTTGCTTGGAAGATTTTTATGTTATCTGATTTCATAAACCAAGCTTGAGAAATGAGCACAGATTAAAGTTCCGGGACAGAATCGATGACCTTAGATGTGGTATCAGGACACACAGGGAGGGATGCCACTTCCACAAGGAATCCCTTGAGATAAAGTATGTCCACTGTAGCCTACGGGCTGACTTAACGAACTCAAACTGAAGTTCTTTAGTTCTGTTTTCATATAGAAGTAATACGTAGTGCCTGTCTATGTCTCTATGTCTCTCTCAAGCAAAGACACAATTTTAAAAAATACTTCAAGGTCTACGTGTGGTCCCTGGAACCACTACAGAACTAAGCAGTGGTGGCGCATGCCTTTAATCCCAGCACTTGGGAGGCAGAGGCAGGCGGATCTCTGTGAGTTCGAGACCAGCCTTGTCTACAAGAGCTAGTTCCAGGACAGGCTCCAAACCACAGAGAAACCCTGTCTCAAAAAACCAAAACAAAACAAAACAAAAAAACCCCTAAGAGTTCAATACTTGCTTCCTTCATCCTCACTGAAGTGGTAAACACAGTATAAGGAAATACGAGGCCAGGCGGTGGGGGTGCACACCTTTAATCCCAGCACTGAGACAGAAGCAGTCCCAGCTCTGTGAGTTTGAGGCCAGCCTGGTCTACAGAGTGAGTTCCCAGACAGGCTAGAGGGCTAGAGAGATGGTTTAACAGTTAGGAACACATTCCACTGTTGTAGAGGACACAAGCTCAATTCCTAGCCCCTAGGAATAGCAGCTCATTAACTGCCTGAAACTAGCTCTTGTTCCATATATAAGACTCAAATAATTCTTAAGATTTTTTTTTTTAGATTTATTTATTTATTATGTATACAACATTCCTTCCATGTATGTTTGTATGCCAGAAGAGGGCACCAGATCTCATTATAGATGGTTGTGAGCCACCATGTGGTTGCTGGGAACTGAACTCAGGACCTCTAGAAGAGCAATCAGTGCTCTTAACCTCTGAGCCATCTCTCCAGCCCCCTTAAGATATTTTTTTTAAAGAGAAAGATTGATCTGCTGATCATGGCCAAAACACTTCAAGGCTTACTGCACACTGATTGGGTATTTTCTCCAGCAATAAAGAAAATAAGTGCCACGACAAGACTACCACTTTCTTGGTCTGTAACTTTTTCGAGTTCTTTAACATCTAAGCCTGTTTCTCCATAAAATGGAAGGGTAAGCCAGGCGGTGGTAGTGCAGGAGGATCTATGTGAGTTCAAGGACAGTCTGGTCTACAGGCTCCAAAGCTACAGAGAAATCCTGTCTCGGGGAGGAAAAAAAAGGGAAGGGTAACTATGCCTGTTACATGAAATATTCTGAAAAACATACTTCATACACACTAAGTGTTCAATTAATTTTAGACTGCATTATTATAGGATTCTAAAAAAGACTGATGTGTGCTCCATTTACATCACGTGATGTTAGGGATGCAAACTGTGAAATGTCAATTCATGACACTTTCTGACCTTAGTGAAGACAAGCACCTGCATCTCCCCAGATCTCTAGGTGCCTAGCACAAGCTAGAAAGTGAAGAAAATGAGAAGGAATAGGGCAAGGGAGCAGCGGCCTGGACAGAGAGGCGCATGTTGACAGAGGTGAAGGTTCACGGCCTTCGGAGCGTTTCACCACCTCCGGCTCCACGCAGCTCTTTCCCCTCGACGGCTTCTGGGTAACCCGCACCTTGGTCTCTCTGCCCCCTGCAATTCTTCTCTCGATCGGGAAGATACCTCCATCCCGCTACCCCGGTAGTCAGAGCGAGGCGACTTGCCCTTTCTAGTCCCAGGAGCCGCTACTCGAGATCTGGAAGCCTCGCTCACCTGTGAGGCGGACACCCGGTCTCAATGTCAGCAGCGCCCGGGGGCCGTGACCGCTCATGGGAAGCCCGGAGGCAGAGATGCTCAGCTTGCGAGCCAGTGATGTTGCCACTACGCCGCCCCGGGGCTGCTGGGCCCCTCTCCCCGCTGCAGCCGGCAGCCGGGGGATTCCCACCGCCACCAGCAACCAGCGTGGAGAACACCGCGCAGCCATCTTGACCCGGGGACACTGCGCCTGCGCGCCGCTAAGCCGGTCGCGTCTTCCGGAGGCGAGGCATCCGCAGCAGACTGGGCGCGAGCAGTGCGTACGGGCCGTCGGCTCCAAAGGGTTGGAGTATAAGTGCTTTGCTCCGAGGATGTCATCTTGTATGTTTCCCTTGTATTGGGATTTCTGTGATGCACGATTGAATGCTGCATTTTACTTGTGAGTGATGTAAAGCAGTTGTAATCTTCCAGCGGGCCTTGTCCTGGAAGAAACTACAAATCCCAGCAGACCACGCGGCGTCAGTATCGCAGATTCCGGCACTGCTTGCGGCTGATTTACCTTGACCCTGAAAATTACATCTTATTGCGTGTTCTCTCAGAAAGTCTCCACCCCCGTTTTCGGTTGCAGGTTTTTTGTGTCTGATTATGTCGCAGCAGAACTTGAAGCATTCAGCTCCGTCTTAAGTACGTTAGCCTTCTCCAAACCTGTAGCAAGAATTTCATAAAGTATTGTAAATGACTGTTATGTATCACGCACTTAGTTACCCACGTTCTAGAATATGTTAGCGCAGACCCGCTCTAGGGAAGCAAACTCACTTCACAGGAACAGACTTCTTATGAGGTAACACTGATAAGTGCTACCAGCTATAGGAGCACTGCTATAAGCACTCCAGTGTCCTTGATCTGATTCTCAAACGTTTAGGGCTGGAGAGGAGGGAAGGATTGGGGAGAAAGTTAAACTTCCCGTAATGGTCTGTCCTGTCCCTTTAAGAGACAGGCCCCGCCCACTCCCTCCCATGTCTGCTAAGGCAAGCTGATTTTAGGATTCCAGCCTGAGCTTCCTTCCCTTTTTTCTCCATTCTCCCCTTTCCTCCATTCTCTCTCTCTCTCTCTCTCTCTCTCTCTCTCTCTCTCTCTCTCTCTCTCTCTCTCTCTCTCCCTCCCTCCCTCCCTCCCTCCCTCCCTCCCTCTGCTTTTTCCCTTACCTCTTTCCAGTCTCCTCCATAACCCACTGGACTCTGCATGGTGTACCTGTCCGTGTCTCTGTCTCTCACCCACCACCTGGCTCCCTGCCTGGGACTTGCTGCTCTCTCACTCGTCACGCAGCTCCCTGCCTCTGCCCCTCGTGGCCCATGAGCCACTTACGGGACGGCACCATCTTCTTACCATAACACTTCCTGAGCCATATAATATCCATAGCTGAACTTTGATGAACAGTGCAACAATTACAGATGAGGTGTTCCAAGTGGCAAGAGCGTCAGACGCTGCCTGACATTGTAGCACACACATGTAATACCATCAACCTGGGAGATAGAAGTAGGGGGATCAGGAGCTCAAGACCGTGTTCAGCTGTATTGCAAATTCGAGACAGTCTGGGCTACAGGAGACCCTATCTCAGAAAACAAAGGAAAAAATTGTTAGGTCCAAAGCAGACTCCAATTCTTCAAACTGCAACGACAGTGCAAATATCCAAAAAACTTCAACGACATTTTTGGTTATGCAAATATCCAAAAATGGATTCAACCTGGACTACAGGAGGAGTTCTGGTGGTTAGATAAAAGCCAACAAGCTCGTTGGTGGGTGTTTCACACCAATAATCCCAGTGCTTGGGAGACAGAGGCAGGCAGATCTCTGTGTTCTAAGACAGAGCAAATTCTTCCATAGAGCAAGTTCTAGGACAGCCGGAGCTACACAGAGAAACCTTGCCTCAAAAAAGCAAAAACAAAAACAATAAAATAAGAACAGATACTAAGCCAGCATTTCTCAGGAACTTGTGAAGCCTGTTCCCCTCTATCACTGGCAGAAGGGACACATGGCTCCCTGTGGTGCCTCCAGGCTCCCTCAGTATCACAAGTACCAGTTACACATTTCACAGTCCATGCTAGCGTCCTAGCCCTTCTCACTCCTCCCCTACCCTAAACTCCGCAGCTCATGAACTTCCCTTCCTCCAGTTACTCATTTTTTTTAAGATTGACTTATTATGTATTCAGTGTTCTGTCTGCCTCTATGCCTACAGACCAGAAGAGGGCGCCAGATCTCATTACAGATGTTTGTGAGCCACCAGGTTGCTGGGAATTGAACTCAGGACCTGAGTGCAGCCAGTGCTCTTAACCCCTGAGCCATCTCTCCAGGTCCAGTTCCTCATTCTTATAACCCTGCTATTTTCAATGTTTCTCTCTGTCTCTATGTGTCTTCTCAGCCCCTCACAAGTCCAGCACACTCTGGAGTAGTCATGTCATCAGTTTATTAAAAAACAACTCTGAAAGCTTGTATCTGAAGGTGTAGAAGTATATGCTTAAGCTTTAAATTTAGAGTATATAATTGAAGATAAAAGCTAGAAAGCTAGCCGGGTGATGGTGGTGCACACCTTTAATACCAGCACTCGGGAGGCAGAGACAGGTGGATCTTTGTGAATTCGAGGCCACCCTGGTCTACAAGAGCTAGTTCCAGGACAGGCTCCAAGGCTACAGAGAAACAAAAACAAAAAAAAAAAGAACACTTGTTTTTGCAGAAGACCCAGGTTTGATCCTCAACACCCACATGACAGCTCACGACTGTCCGTATCTCCAATGCCAGAGGATCCGACAGTTCTAACTCAGATTCTCACGTTTGCATAGCAAGCACAGTTACCCACAGAGTCAGCTTTCCAGCCTGCTCCCCGCAGCCTTTTTTAAAATTTGGCTGTTTTGATATGGGGCTCACTTAGTAGCTTAGTCTGTCTTGCAACTCACTATGTAACCCTAGCTGGCCTCAATCCTGGTGGTGGTGGTACACATCTATAATCTCAACCCTCAGGAGGCAGAAGCAGGCAGATCTCTTGAGTTTGAGGCCAGCCTGGTCTGCAGAGCTAGTTCTGGGACAGTAAACACTACACAGAGAAAAAACCCGTCTCAAAAAACCAAAAAACAGAGAGAGGAGGAAAAGAGAGAGAGAAAGAGAGAGAGAGAGAGAGAGAGAGAGAGAGAGAGAGAGAGAGAGATATCTAGGTAAAGAATTCTTAGTAGTCCTTATCTCTTTTCAGCTTGTCCTTTCCAGTTATCTGTAAATGACTTTAGTGATTTGCTGCAAGCTCTCCACCCAACACGTGGAAGGCCTGGAGTGACAAAATCTGCCTTCTTGATTCTGCTTCACGTTTATGAGGCCAGCTGCTTGTCCTCCGTTTCTAGTCTAGTTAATTCTGTCCTGCTACTCGAGGAAGTAGATAGTGGCACAGACTGCACACAGGTCATTGAAAAGCCTCAGGGAGGAGTCCTGCAAGTCTAATCCCAGGGCAACAGAAGTGTGGTCTCTAAAGCCGGAGGACAGCTGCGGCTCACGTGACCTCCTACAGGCGCTGTGGTCCTTCAGGCATCAGGGCGTGATTTCTCAGGACAGCTATTGGCTGAGAGGTGGGGCTGGCGGCGTCCGCACGGAAGAAGGGCCATGCGGGGGAGTGTCAAGATGGGCCGCAGACGCTTCCTATTGGTTGGCAGCATGTCGGGGCGTGTCCTCCACAAACTACGGGCGGGTGGGGCTGGAAGCTGCGGGAGTCCAGGGTAGCTTCCTACCGCGCACCTGAGAGCTGACGCCCCTAGTCGTCGAGGCTGCGCTCGCTCTGTCCCAGACGCCATGAACCGCTTCAAGGTGTCCAAGTTTAGGCACATGGAGGCCCGGCCGTCCCGCCGAGAGGTGAGCCCGGACCGCGGACCCCGATCCCTCGCTCCTGGTCCCAGATGCCTGCCTTCCTCTTGTGCGAGCCGGCGCACTGCACACCCTGGGCTGCGGAGACCCTCTACCCCGCCCCTCTCCGCCCCCGAGCTTTCCACCCGGAACCGCTCCCTTCAGCTGAGCCCCAGAGTCCAGGCCGCCCCTTCACTGCCTAGAGGACAGAGTCCGGAGCTCTAGTGACGCGCCCTGGCCACTGGGTGATCCCGGTAGGCCTGGCCCGTTTCCCTTGCCCTGGGACCCCCAGGAGGCCTCGCAGCCCTCCCAGCCGCGTCCAGGCCTCTGCTTCCGGTCGGCCTTGCCGGGAGCCGGGCTGGGAAACTGCGGACTTGGGACTTCTCTTTCCTGATGTCTAGGATCTCCCCTGCCTGGGGCTGGCCTATGTAGAGATGCACTCTTTTCTTGTCTCGGGGAGAGTGAGGGTGTCATCTGGGGAGGGAGCCCCTTGGCCAGGCAGGCTTCCTCCCTTGGGTTTCCGCCTGCTCTTCCTCCTCTGCTGGTGCAAGCTCTTCTCTTACTAGGGT